>NC_141194.1:89014602-89639602 GCF_055505025.1 Bos grunniens | reverse complement strand
GCTGCCTGGGGCAAAGGACAAAACTCAGAATAAACAATAAACGTAATGAAAAAACTGGGAGGAAGAGGTTGTGAAAGGAGACACATGGGAGAATAAGGGCTTTTAAAAGTTCTCAGATATACAGGGGGATCAAGAAGACCACACATATGCCCAGAATGGGAATGTGCTTTACAGGCCTGAGGAGACCCCAAGCTTTCACCTCTGGATGTCCTTCAGACTCTGAAAGAAAAGCAAGCGTTAGTCACTCAGATGTGTCTGACTTTTTGCGACCCCGTGGACTGTAGCCCACCAAGCTCCTCTGTCCATGGGATTCTCCAGGCAAGAATACTGAAGTGGGTTGCCATTTCCTTCTCCAGGGGATCTTCCCAACCCAGGGATTGAAACCAGGTTTTCCGCACTGCAGGCAGGTTCTTTATCATTTGAGCTACCCAGGGCAAGTCTGAAGTAGGAAGTAAAAACTAAGAGAGTTGTAAATTGCCTGGCTAAACACTGAATGAGTTCCCCAGCAAGGACCAATCTGCAAAGACTTGGAAGAGTGTTTCTTCTTAACTTTCATTGACTCCGGGGATTTATATAAACTGTCCAAACACCAGCTGACCACTAAGTTTAGGCAACACAGACTTCAGTGGAAACACATGATAAAGGATAAAGACTTTACCAAAACAGTTTTGGAAAAATCTCTGAAGAAAAATTCAACTACAACTCACAATGGCCAGCAACAACAAATCCAGGGGAGAGGGAAGAATATGATTTCCAGAGGTATCACATAGTAATAGTCAAAATGTCCAGTTTCAACAGGAAAAAGATTATGAGGCATGCAAATAAAATATGGCTTATTCACAGGAAAAAAAAAAAAACATTAATAGAAACTGTCCTTCAGAAGGGTTTCCCAGGTGGTGCTAGTTGTAAAGAACTTGCCTGCCAATGCAGGTAGACATAGGAGACGTGGGTTCGATCCCTGGGTCAGGAAGATCCCCTGGAGGAGGGCATGGCAACCCACTCCAGTATTCTTGCCTGGAGAATCCCAAGGACAGAAGAGCCTTGTGGGCTACAGTTCATGGGGTCACAAAGAATTAGACATGACTGAAGCAACTTAGCATGCACGTTACTCAGAAAGCCCAGAGATTGGACTTAATAGGCAAAAACTTTAAATCAACTGTCTTTAATATGATCAAAATGGTAAAGGATAAAGAACTAAAATAAACCAGGAAAATGATGTCTCACCAAATAGGGAATATCAATAAACAGGAAAAAAATTATAAATAGGAAGCAACAGAAATCCTGAAGCTGAAAAGTACAGAAGCTGAAATGAAAAATTCAATATCAAGGTTCAACATCAAATGTAAACAGGCAGAAAAAGGAATCAGGGAACTTTAAGATAAGTCTATTACTCAGTCTGAGGAGCAGAAAGAAAAAAGAGAAAGAGAGAAGGAAGAAAGATTATTTGAAGGAATGATGGATAGAATTTTTAAAATTCAAGGAAAATCACAAACACACACATCCAAGAAGCTCAACAAACAAAGCAGGAAACACTCACCAAAACACAGTACCATCAAATTGTCATAGCCAAGGGGCTTCTCCAGTGGCTTATTGGTAAAGAATCCACCTGCAGCGCAGGCGACAAAGGAGACATGGATTCCATCCCTGGCTCAGGAAGATTCCCTGGAGGAGGGCATGGCAACACACTCCAGTATTCACACCTGGAGAATCCCATGGACAGAGGAGCCTGGCAGGCTATGATCCATAGGGTCACAAAGAGTCGGACACGACTGAAGCGACTTAAGCACATGTTAATGATATAATGGTTGTCATTAAAAGAGTCCTTGTAGAAGTGCACAACGGAGAAGGCAATGGCACCCCACTCCAGTACTCTTGCCTGGAAAATCCCATGGACGGAGGAGCCTGGTAGGCTGTAGTCCATGGGATCGCTAAGAGTCGGACACGACTGAGTGACTTCACTTTCACTTTTCCCTTTCATGCATTGGAGAAGGAAATGGCAACCCACTCCAGTGTTCTTGCCTGGAGAATCCCAGGGACGGCGGAGCCTGGTGGGCTGCCGTCTATGGGGTCGCACAGAGTTTGACATGACTGAAGCGACTTAGCCGCAGCAGCAGCAGCAGCAGAAGTGCACAAAGTGATATGTCTAGGATTTACTTCAAAGATAATCTCTAAGGGTGGAAAGTGGGTAAGGGGATATAGATTAAACAAGATTGACCATGAGTTGTCCCGATACATTTTCAGTTGTTGCGTACACTCAGTGATGAGTACGTTGCCTTTCATGATACTGTTCTATTTTTGCGTGTGTTTGAAATTTTCCATAATAAAAGATAAAGTTAATGTGAACTATAAATAGAAGAAATTTTTAGTCAAAAATAGGAACAAAACAAAAAAGTGTGAAAATAATTAGAAACAACACCATCTCCTTGGCTCATTTCCTGTTCCCCACTCTCCCCCATGCATTTGTGTTCAGAGAAAATAAGAAACCGGCGGACAATCATGATAAGGAGAATAACAGCTTGGGAGTGAAGTGGGTGGGACAACTTGCTCATCACAGATATTCTTGCATTAATTTTGTTTTTTAGAATATTGCATTAAAGTGTGATTATCTTAAGTGCTGAGGGGTTTAGCATCCCCTACAATGCTGCGCCTAAATCCCGGCAGGTGGAGGGGTGTATCCTGGGTGCAGAGGAGGGAAAAGGCAAGTCCTCAGAAGAGAAATGGGAATGGCTATCGGCCCCTGGGAAGATAGTGCCCTTAGGTGGCCGGCAGAGAAAGGCCCAGGAACACGTGAAGAAAGGAGGGTTCTACGGCCTGCTCCTGGACAGGTGTCACAGGGCGGCGGGTGGTGGTGGTGAGGACTGAGGGGCAACGGAAAGTGTGTGTGCACCACCAAGGGCTCTGCGAGACCCCGAGGGGCAGGAAGGGCGGGGCGAGGGCGTGGCTTTCCATTGTGACACAAGCCCCACGTGACCGGCCAGTGCCTAGTCTTGCTTGCACGCCCCGCTCTCGCGTCGGACCCGGCTCGCCTCTTGGTACCTGCTCCGGGTGGCCGTGAGGGAGCGCGGGCCGGGGACGACCCCTAAGAGCAGGAGAAGCGAGAGGAGCAGGTAAGGGACCCAGAGTGGGGTCGGCAAAGGTGGCGCGGGCGAGCGGACGCAGCCTGAGGACCTCTCCTCGGGAGTCCGTTGCCTCGGAGTGGAGACTGCAGCTCCAACGCCACCCCGCCCCGGCCCCGACACCGGGCGTTTGGCCGCCGAAAGCGGTAGGCCTTCCCGGGGGCTTGGGTGGGGGACGGGCCGGGAGGCCTTAAGGCCGCAGGCCCTTGCTAACACCTGCTTCTCGCACCGTAGCGAGCTTTTCCCACACCCCTGCCCCGCCCCCGTTCTTCTCGGGTTATAAAATGTTGGTCGGCGCGACGTGTGGGGACTGAGAAGGGGGCGGTTGAGCCTGGGATCGGGGCACACTGGGTGGGGGTGGCTGGGGGGTAGGGGACGCGGGGCCAGGAAGGAGCCGAGCGCCTGGCTGTAGCAGCCCCCTGCCCCTACCCCGACCCTCTGCAGGTCTGCGAGTCGAAGTGTTGCAGCGGCGCACTTGCAGCAAGAATCGGAAGGAGCAGGAGACAGCAAGGATAGGCCCAGGTCGGTGCGAGGGACAGTTGGGCGGTGGGGGGCGGTGGGGGGCGGTGGGGGACGGTGGGGGGCGGTGGGGGGAACGTGGGGAAAACCCTAAGACTCCAAATGCTCCCTGCAGCCCCGTCCTCCATATTGGTGCCTGCAGAGACCTGGGCCTGGATCGGCAGGGAAAATGGGGGGTTTGGGGCGCGGGAGGGGGGTAGTGCTCGGACTGGGGGCTTCCTAGAGGGCGTAGGAGGCCTCCCAGGTGGGAAAAGGAAAATTTGAAAAGCCTTTGACCACCAGGGCTGGGAAGCCTGAGAGGTGCGTAGTAGGGCCTCTGTCCTCGGTGCTGATCATTCCATCCAGAAAATAGCCCCTTGTTGCATCTTCTGTCTCCTAGGAGCAATGGCTTCCAAAGAGGAACGAGCAATAGAAAGTTTCAACATGGAAGATGCCCAACAGGAAAACGAACGAGGAGACCAGGCCTCTTTGAAGACTGGAGAGGAATCACGCGACTTGGGAGGGGGCAAAGTCCAGAAGTCTGGAGGAAATATCAGACTGGGATGGGTTAGACGACTTGTCCCTAATTTTCGATGGGCTATACCCAACAGGCGTATTGATCACAATGAAGTGGGAAATAATGTAGAAAAGCATATGGGGCAGATAATAGAAATCAAGGGAAAGACTAAGAAGCAGCAGATGAGACATCATGTGCCCTATCAAACTCCTGAACCTGACAATCATTGTGAGTTTTGCCTTATACCTTGAATGTTAAAGAGGTTTCCTGAGGTTAATAAAATGGCCTCTGCTCTACATGCTTGTAGTTTCTGTGAGTTACTTTTTCTGTAAATCTTTTGGTGTTTCCACTTACCAGTTTCTAACTGAATACTATTTTGTCTCATTGTATAACTTTCTGTCAGCAGGGCAATTTCATTCAGTTATAAGAAAAAGTATTCTTTTCATAATATGAAATTAATAAAGCAGTTTTTAAAGCAATCTTCCTGGTACACACCTTGTTTTATTTTTTGTTAATGTTACCTTTCCTCTTCTAGCTCCCTAGACACAAAATATCAATTGTCTTTGGTGATTTTTTGTCCTCAACCAACCAGGAAGGATCATATTCATAATTCAGTATCTGATAGAACTTTAAGAATGCGTTGTTGTTGTTGTTTAGTCGCTAAGTTGTGTCCAACTCTTTGCAATCCCATAAACTGCAGCGTGCCAGGTTTCCCTGTCCTTCACTATCTCCCTGAGATAGTGCTCAAACTCATGTCCATTGAGTCAGTGATGCCATCCAACTATCTCATTCTTTGTTGTCCGCTTCTCCTCCTGCCCTCAATCTTTCTCATCAGGGTCTTTTCCAATGAGTTGGCTCTTTGCATCAAGTGGCCAAAGTATTGGAGCGTCAGCTTCAGCACCAGTCCTTCCAATGAATATTCAGGGTTGATTTTCTTTAGGATTGACTGGTTCGATCTCCTTGCATGTCCTACTGTTTTCGAGGAGTGTGAGTCCACCATCTTCATAAAAATACCTTAGTGGGGGAAGCTCTTTGAGAATGTGGGACCTCTGGTTTCTATCCTGTAGAACAAGAGCGCTACTTAGTCTCTCAGTCGTGTGACTGTGCGACCCTAGGGACTGCAGCCTGACAGGCTCCTCTGCCCTTGAGGATTCTGAATATTGGAGTGGGTTGCCATGCCCTCCTCCAGGGGATCTTCCCAACTAGGGATTGAACCCAGGTCTCCCACATTGCAGGCAGATTCTTTACAAGCTGAGCCACCAGAGAAGCCCAGAACCAGAGTGGGAACTCCAAATGATCCCGTTTTTAGTAAGCTTTCCAGGTAATTCTAGTGTATATCACTAGAGGCCACTATTGTATGTGTGTATGTTAGAAAGTGAAGTGTTAGTTGCTCAGTCCTGTCTGACTCTGCGACCACATGGACTGTAGCTCACCAGGCTCCTCTGTCCATGGAATTGTCCAAGCAAGAATACTGGAGTGGGTTGCCATTTCCTTCTCCAGGGGATCTTCCCCACCCAGGGATAAAACCCGTGTCTCCTGTGTCTCCTGCATTGCAGGCAGATTCTTCACCGACTGAGCCACCAAGGAAGCTGTACGTATATTTCATGAACACATATGTGTATCATGTCACATTAAGTGTAAACGAAGTAAGTGTAATAACATGATGAATACTTCCTGAATTCACGGGGCAAAAGCATTAAAAAAGAAAAGTACAAGACCTTAAAGTAGACTGATTATAAAAAGGGTAGGGACAATGGCAGATGAGGGTACTGGAGTTGAGATGCCAAGTACCAAGGTTACCTTCTGCTGTACATTTTGGTGGGGGGGTCTGACTTGGGGCTTTTTCTGTAGGACTTTGTCATCTGGAAAGGGAGAATATTTGACTATTTTAACTGACAACAAGCTCAAGAAGACCAGACTCAGCAAGACCGAGGCTGTTTTTCTGTGTTTTGCTTTTTTGTCTTTCCAATGTAGACTGGTTAATTTTTAGAATAGAGCAGAAAGAAATCTCAAATATCCTTCAATCCAGTGTTCTTCATAGTGGGAACTGCTGTAAATTACAGCTCTTGAAATCAGTTTTGTGGGTCACAACAAGCAATTTTTTAAAAAGAAATGCATCTGTTCATCACCCACAAGTAGTGTTAAGAATTATTACTTTGAGAAGCTTGTTTTAGTTTTACATGTAAGAAATAATGTCACCTTATAAGATGTATTTCTAACATCTTAAACCAGCCCCTGGGGTCTCTGTAAACTGAAAGAGGCTGAAAACTCTTGAGTCTTTCACATAGGATACCTTCTATCTCATTTTCATTTTTGGAAGTTTCCTACATTCATCACAGCTTGTCAAGTATAGCTTCATGGAAATAACCTATTGAGATCCTTTCTGATAGAGATCCGAAAAGGATGCCATTAGGCCAAATGTTTCCAAGTGAATGGCAGAATTTGGTCCAGAAGTAAATCAGTCAGGAGGACCAATTTCTGCAGAAAGGTTAGAGAAGAGCAGAGCCACTGGGGATGTGCCCCTCCAGCACTTCACATCCCCTAGCAAGGCTAGTATCCAAAAAAAAAAAAAAAGCAGACAGTAGAAGCAGAGAAGTGGTAACATGAGCACGACTCAGTTTGGTGGTGTTAGCTTTAAAGATAGAACACAGGGGCTCTGAGCCAAGGAATGTGGGCAGGCTTGAGGGGCTCAAAAAGCAGAGAAATGTATTCTTCTCTGGAGTCTCAGTAACGAATGCAGCCCTGCTGACACCTTAAACAAAAAAAGCAGTACCAAGTGTTGGCAAGGATGTGGAGAACTATAACCTTCAAACATTGCCGGTGGAAAAGTGTAATCATGCACTTGCTGTGGAAAGCATTGTGACCGTCCTCCTAAAAGTTCTATGTAGAGCTACCATTCGACCTAGCAATTCCACTTGTAGGTATATACTCAAGAGAATTGAAAACGTGTTCGCAAAACCTGTACAAAAGTGTTTATAATAGCATTACAAGCATACCTCAGAGATATTGCAAGTTCAGTTCCAGAATAGCAGTAAAGTGAATATCACAATAAAGCAAGTCACAATATTATGTTTATATTATACTGCAGTCTATTAAGTGTGCATTGTATCTAAAAAATACATATCTGAATATAAAAATACCTTATTGATAAAAAATACCAAAACAATTACAATAGAAACATCAAAGATCATCAATCATGAATCACTGAAACAAATATAGTAACAATAAAAATTTGAAATATTGCAAAATTACCAAGATGTAACACAGAAACACAAAGTGAGCAAATGCTCTTTCAAAAATGTCACCAATAGACATTTTGCTCAAGGCAGGATTGCCACAAACTTTCTATTTGTAAAAATCACAAGAAAGCAAAGCACAATAAAATGAGGTCTGCCTCGAGGTATGAGGTATGATTTGTAGTATATAGCAAATCAAAAACTTAGGGGAGACTTCTGATTAAATTTTGCAAATTGACTACAAGGTTTTTTGTCTTCCTTTCTTTGTGAAATCTCACAAGAATTAAGTGAAAGTCGCTCAGTCATGTCCGACTCTTTGCAACCCCATGGGGTATACAGTCCATGGAATTCTCCAGACCAGAATACTGGAGTGAGTAGCTTTTCCCTTCTCCAGGGTATCTTCCCAACCCAGGGATTGAGCCCAGGTTTCCCACATTGTAGGCAGATTCTTTACCAGCTGAACTACAAGGAAAGCCCAAGAAAACTAATAATCCTTTCTTAACTTTCTACTTTGGAATACTTTTACATCTACAGAAGAGTTGCAAAGGTAGTAAGGAGCGTTCCTGTATACCTTTCATCTAGATTCCCCTAAGTTAACATATGTCACCTATTAAAATTAAGAAATTAACATTAGTTCAGTACTATTAACTAAGCTAGACACATTATACAAATGTTAACAAGTTTTCCCCAAAGTCCTTTTTCCTCCCCAAGGTTCAATCCAGGATACTGATTGTATTTAGTCATCATGTCTCCTCATTCTCCTACATTCTCTGACAGTTCCTTATTATTTTATGTTTTTAATAACCTTAACACTTTTTGAAGAGTCCTTATCAGCTGTTTTGTAGGATGGCCTTCAATTTGGACTTGTCTGATGTTTTCTCATGATAACTGGGATTACTATGAGATTTGGGGAATAAGACCACAGTGTTGATAGCTCTTTTTATCATTCATATAAATTATATGATATCAACATGACTTATTGGTGGTGGTGTTTACTTTGATCCCTTAGCTAAGTTTTTCCTCTGTAAATTTCTATTTCTCCATTTCCATACTCTATTTCTTAGAAATCAGTCATCTAGTCCAGCTCATAGTCAATAGAATGGGGAGGTGGATTAAGCTTCACCTCTTGGAGGAAGAAGTACCAAAGAATTTGTGAGTATAAAAATAAACACAATTATTAATTAAAATTTGGAGGTGAGATACTTTGAAGCTATGCAAATATCTTGATTTTCCTTAAAGTTTTGCCCATTAGGTTTAACATTCATCAGTGGGTCTTACCTGCATCAAATTACTACTTTGGTGTTCTAATGGTGATTTTCTATGTCCTTCATATCACCTACATTTATTACTTGGAATTACTCTGTAAGTAAGTCCTACCTTATTTATTTAATCATTAACTTATATCAGTATTGCTATTGTTGTTTAGTTGCTAAGACATGTCCGGCTCTTTTGTGAGCCCATGGACTGTAGCCTGCCAGGCTCCTCTGTCCATGGGATTTCCCAAGCAAGAATACTGGAGTGAGTTGCCATTTCCTTCTCCAGGGAATCTTCCTGACCCAGGGATTGAATACACGTCTCCGGCATTGCAGTCAGATTCCTTACCACTGAGCTACCTCGATGTTTTATTCTTTGTGATATAATCAAATAGCATCTGATTTTCTCAAATTGATCCAGTTTTGTCCTTTAGAAGCTCTTTGGTATTGGCTCATGTCCCTTTGACATGTCCAATGTGTTAGGCAGAATTTTAAAGATATTCCCCTCAAGATTCCTGTCCTTCAATAAAATACTAATCTTGGTATTGCTGTAAGGAGATTTTTTTCAGATATAATTTAACACTCAATCAGTTGACTTTAAGAGTGGGAGATGATCCTGGATTATCCTGATCTGCTGAGTAAAATCACATGAGTTGTTAAAGCATAGACCCTTCTCTAGCTGGTGGCAGAAGAGGAAGGCAGAAAAGAAAGGAGAGGATGTCGAGGACGTTCAAAGCAAGAGATTGATTCAATTTGTCATTGCTGGGTTTGTAAAATGGAGGTGACCAAGAGCCAAGAAATATAAGGAGTCTCTAGAAGCTGGAAAAAAAAAACAAAAACAAAAACAACCCTCAGTCAACAGCCAGGAAGGAAACAGGGACCACAGTCCTCTAACTGCATGGATTGAATTCAGCCAACAACCTGAATGAGTCCAGCAGCAGGTTCTTCCTCAGAACCTTCAGATAGGAGTCCAACCTTACTGCCACCCTGACTTCAGCATTCTGAGATCTTAAGCAAGGAATCCAGTTGAGCCCGCCTGGATTTCTGTTTCAAGCCACTACTTTTGTGGTTATTTGTTACACAGCAAAGGAAAACAAATACATTTGCATATTCTTTACAAAACACTTCTTTACTTTTTAGTACTACAAGACATTCCAGGTTCATCTTGTACTTCCCCTGCCCTGATCCTAGGATCAACTATTTCTTTAAGGAGTCATGGTTCCTTTTATTAGAAAATGGTATTTAGAAACCAAGATCTGTGCCCTGTGTGTGTTCATTGCTAATGGGGCAGCATTGTGTCTAGGCCCTCTCAGTGGACAGAACTAACTGTGCACACACACACACACACACACACACAGGAGTTCATATTGATGTCTCTGACACTAAATCTTTTCCTTTTTGCAACTTTTTTCTCTGACGTTGGAAACTTGGCTTCCACTATCTACAACATATAATATAAACTTCTTTGTTTAACCTTCTGCTGCTGCTAAGTCGCTTCAGTCGTGTCCGACTCTGTGCGACCCCATAGACGGCAGCCTATCAGGCTCCCCGGTCCCTGGGATTCTCCAGGCAAGAACACTGGAGTGGGTTGCCATTGCCTTCTCCAACGCATGAAAGTGAAAAGTGAAAGTGAAGTCACTCAGTCGTGTCCGACTCTAGCGACGCCATGGACTGCAGCCCACCAGGCTCCTCTGTCCATGGGATTTTCTAGGCAAAAGTACTGAAGTGGGGTGCCATTGCCTTCTCTGGTTTACACATGCAATGTATGGCTATACATGTAATGAACTGCTATACTACACTCTGAAACAGATATACCAACTAGAGTACAGTTAATTTTGGCTTTTGCTTTGCAGTACCCAAAGGGTTTCCCTGGTGGCACAATGGTAAAGAATTCGCCTGCTAATAATGCAGGACACATGGGTTCAATCGCTGGGTTGGGACAATCCGGTGGAGAAGAAAATGGCAACTCTCTCCAGTATTCTAGCCTGGGAAATCCCATGGAAGAGGAGCCTGGCAGGGTACAGTCCATGGGGTTGCAAAAGAGTCAGACATGACTTAGTGACTAAACACTACTACCACCGCGTCAAATGTCGTTTCTTAAAGTTACTTAGGTCATCTCCATTATTCCCTATCCACTTCAAGGAAGTGATTTCATACATTTTGCTATGGTCTGAATGTTTGTGTCTCCCAAAAGTTAATTTGTTGAAATGTTAATGTGAAATGTGATTGTATTAGGAGATACTCAGTCATGAAGGCAGACTTTTCATGGATGGAATTAGCATCTTTATAAAAGAGACCCCAGAAAGCTCCCTAATCCTTTCCACCATGTGAGGACACAGTGAGATTGGCAACCTACAACCCAGAAAACAATTTCATTAGAATTCGACCATGCTGGCACCTTCATCTTTGACTTCCAACCTCCAGAAATGTGAGAAATAAATTTCTGTTGTTTATAAGCTACCCAGCCTGTGGTGTTTTATTATAGCAGCCCAAATAGACTAAGACATGTGTAATTCAGTTAGATGTATCTGTACTCTTTCCTGTATTCTCCTGACATTCTAGTTGACTTTTAAAATTTCCATGTAGAAGGCTTTCTCAACTTTGGTACTGTTGACATTTTGGGCTGGATCATCTTTTGTTTGGATGGTTGTCTTGTGAGTTGTTGGATGTTTATCAATATTCCTAGTCTCCTACTAGGGTGCCAGTAGCACCAAGTTCCCCAGTGTGAGAACAAAAAATGTCTGCAGGTACTCCTAAATATCCCCTTATGGGCAAAATCACTCCCAGTTTAGAAGTACTAACATAGGTAAAAGTCACTCTGTGGTGTATGGTTTTATGGGTTTGCATATGCGTGTTAATCGCCATAATAACATATAGAAGAGTTCTACCACCCTAAGAATTCCTTTTTGCAGCCTGTTTGCTATCAAACACATCCATTACCCCCAATCCCTGTGACCCACTGATCTGATTTTTTTTTTTGGCCACACGGCTTGTGGCACCTTAGTTCCCCAACCAGGGATTGAACCCAGGTCACAGCAGTGAAAGTGCTGAGTCCTAACCACTGGACCATCAGGGAATTCCCTCACTAATTTGATTTTAATTCCATAATTTTAACTTTTTTAGTACATCATATAAATGTAATTACACAATAGGTAGCCTTTAGTATCTGACTTTATTCAGCCAGTATAATGCACTTAAATTTTGCATGATTACATGTTGTTGCATGAAACAAAAGTGTATTTCTTTTTACTGCTGAGTAGTATTCCATTTTATAGATGTGCCAATATTTATTTATATATTCAACTGTTGAAGAACATCTGGATTATTCCCAGATTTTGGAGACTATGAATAATGCTACTATGATTATTCATTTGCAGGTTTTTGTGTGAATATGAGTTTGAAATTCACTGAGTCATATGGTAAATATATATTCAACTTTACATTAAACTGCCAATTTGTTTTACAACATAGCGGTATCATTTTGCATCCCCAGAAGCAATGCATGAGAGTTCTTCTTTCACATTCTCACCACCATATGCAATTGTGGAGGGTTATAAAATTTTATCCATCCTAATAAGTATGCACTAGTATCTCATTGTGGTTTTAATATGGATTTCCTTAATGACTCTCAATATTGAGCATTTTTTCATTTATGTTTTTTTCCATTTGGATATCTCCTTCAGTTAAGTCTCTTCAGGCATTTTGACAATTTTAGAAAATTGTATGTTTATTTACTTGTCTATTTTTGGCTGTGCTGGGTCCTGGTTGCTGCACACAGGCTTTCCCTAGTTGTAGCGAGCAAGGGCTACTCTCTGGTTGTGGTGCATGGGCTTCTCAGTGCTGTGGCTTCTCGCTGCAGAGCCTGGGCTCTAGGGCACTCAGACTTCAGTAGTCACAGAATGTGTGCTCAATAATTGTGGTGAGTGGGCTTAGTTACCCCTTGGCATGTAAAATCTTCCCGGACCAGGGATCAAACCCATCTCCCCTGCACTGGCAGGTGAATTTTCAACAACTGAAACACCAGAGAAGTCCGGTTATATTGACAATTTTTAATTGAATTTTTTTCTTTTGCTGAGTTTTGAGAGTTCTTAAAATATTCAGAATATAAGTATTCTATAAGACATGTGATCTGCAAATACTTTCACACAGTATGGCTTGCCTTTTTACTCTCTTAACAGTGTCTTTCATAGACCAAAAGTTTTCATTTTGATACAGTTCAATTTATCATTTTTTAATTAATGTCATACTGATACATATTTTCTTGTGGTGTCATACCTGAAAACTCATTGCCAAAACCTGTATATCACAGATATTCTCCTATATTTTCTCCTGAAAGTTATGAAGATTTTCTTCTGTCTTTGTTGTTGTTTGGTCATTCAGTCCTGTCCGACTCTTTGCGACCCCATAGACTGCAGCACTCCAGGTTTCCCTGTCCTTCACCATCTCCTGGAGTTTGCTCACACTCATGTCCATTGAGTCGGTGATGCCATCCAACCATCTCATCCTCTGCCCTTCCCTTCTCCTCCTGCCTTCAGTCTTTCCCAGCACAGGTTCTTTTCCAGTGAGTCGACTCTTTGCCTCAGGTGGCCAAATTATTGGAGCTTGAGCTTGAGCATCAGTCCTTCCAATGAATATTTAGAGTTGATTTCCTTGGTGGCTCAGACTGTAAAGCGCCTGTCTACAATGCGGGAGACCCGGGTTTGATCCCTGGGTCGGGAAGATGCCCTGGAGAAGGAAATGGCAATCCACACCAGTACTATTGCCTGGAAAATCCCATGGACAGAGGAGCCTGATAGGCTACAGTCCATGGGGTCGCAAAGAGTCGGACACGACTGAGCGACTTCACTTTTCTTAAGGATTGACTGGTTTGATCTCCTGGCAGTCCAACAGATTCTCAAGAGTCTTCTCCAACACCACAGTTGGAAAGAATCAGTTCTTCAGTGCTCAACCTTCTTTATGGTCCAACTCTCACATCCGTACATGACTACTGGAAAAAACATAGCTTTGACTATATGGAACTTTGTTGGCAAAGTAACGTCTCCAATTTTTAATGTGCTGTCTAGATTTGTCATAGCTAATATGGGAGACCTGGGTTCGATCCCTGGGTTGGGAAGATCCCCTGGAGAAGGGAAAGGTTACCCACTCAAGTATTCTGACCTGGAGAATTCCATGGACTGTATATCCCATGGGGGTCTCAAAAAGTCAGACATGACTGAGTGACTTTCACTTTCACTTTCTTACAAGGAGCAAGCATCTTTTAATTTCATGGCTGCAGTCACTATCTGCAGTGATTTTGGAGCCCAAGAAAATAAAGTCTGTCACTGTTTGCACTGTTTCCACATCTATCTGCCAAGAAATCATGGGACTGGATGCCACGATCTTAGTTTTTTGAATGCTGAGCTTTAAGCCAGCTTTTCACTCTCTTCCTTCATCTTCATCAAGAGGCTCTTTAGTTTCTCTATGCTTTCTGCCATAACAGTGGTATCATCTGCATATCTGAGGTTGTTATTTCTCCTGGCAGTCTTGATTATAGCTTGTGTTCCATCCAGCCTGGCATTTTGCATGATGTACTCTGCATATAAGTTAATAAGCAGGGTGACAATATACAGGCTTGTCATACTCCTTTCCCAGTTTGGAACCAGGACATTGTTCCATGTCTGGTTCTAACTGTTGCTTCTTCACCTACAAACGGATTTCACAGGAGGTAGGTAAGGTGGTCTGGTATTCCCATCACTTTAAGAATTTTCCACAGTTTGTTGTGATCCACACAATGAAGGCTTTAGCATAGTCAATGAAGCAGAAATAGATGTTTTTTTGGAATTCCCTTGGTTTTTCTCTGATCCAATTGATGTTGGCAATTTGATCTCTGGTTCCTCTCTGCCTTTTCTAAATCCAGCTTGAACATCTGGAAGTTCTCAGTTCACATACTGTTGCAGCCTAGCTTGATGGATTTTGAGTGTTACCTTGTTAGCAAGTGAAATGAGTGCATTTGTGGGGTAGTTTGAACATTCTTTTACATTGCCCTTCTTTCCGATTGGAATGAAAACTGACCTTTTCCAGTCCTGTGACAACTGCTGAGTTTTGCAAATTTGCTGGCATATTTAGTGCAGCACTTTCACAGCATCATCTTTTAGGATTTGAACAGCTCAGGTGGAATCCCATCACCTCCACTAGCTTTGCTCGTAGTGATGCTTCCGAATGCCCACTTGACTTCACACTCCAGGATGTCTGGCTGTAGGTGAGTGATCACACCATTGTGGTTATCTGGGTCATTAAGAATTTTTTTTGTATAGTTCTGTGTATTCTTGCCACCTCTTCTTGATATCTTCTGCTTCTGTTAGGTCCATGCCATTTCTGTTCTTTATTGCGTCCATCTTTGCATGAAATGTTCCCTTGGTATCTCTAATTTTCTTGAAGAAATCTCTGGTCTTTCCCATTCTATTGTTTTCCTCTATTTCTTTGCATTGATCATTGAGGAAGGCTTTCTTATCTCTCCTTGCTATTCTTTAGAACTCTGCATTCAAATGGTTATATCTATCCTCTTCTCCTTTGCCTTTCACTTCTCTTCTTTTCTCAGCTATTTGTAAGGCCTCCTCAGACAACCATTTTGCCTTTTTGCATTTCTTTTTCTTGGGGATGATTTTGATCATTGCCTTCTGTACAATGTTATGAATCTCCATCCATAGTTCTTCAGGCTATGATAGACTCTGTCTGTCACATCTAATCCCTTGAATCTATTTCTCACTTCCACTGTAAAATAATAAGGGGTTTGATTTAGGTCATACTTGAATGGTCTAGTGGTTTTCCCTACTTTCTTCAATTTAAGCCTGAATTTTACAATAAGGAGTTCGTGATCTGAGCCAGTCAGATTCTGGTCTTGTTTTTGCTGACTATATAGAGCTTTTCCATCTGCAGCTGCAAAGAATATAGTCAATCTGATTTCGGTATTGACCATCTGGTGATGTCCATGTGTAGAGTCATCCCTTATGTTGTTGGAAGAGGGTGTTTGCTATGACCAGTGCTTTCTCTTGGCAAAACTCTGTTAGCCTTTGCCCTGCTTCATTTTGTAGTCCAAGACCAAACTTGCCTGTTACTCCAGGTATCTTGACTTCCTTCTTTTGCATTCCAGTCCCCTATGCTGAAAAGGACATCTTTTTTTTTTGGTGTTAGTTCTAGAAGGTATTGTAGGTCTTCATAGAACCATTCAGCTTCAGCTTCTTCGGCATTAGCAATTGGGGCATAGACTTGGATTACTGTGATACTGAATGGTTTGCCTTAGAAACAAATTGAGATCATTCTGTCGTTTTTGAGACTGCACCCAATCAATACTGCATTTTCGACCCTTTTGTTGACTATGAGGGCTACTCCATTTCTTCTAAGGGATTCTTGTCCACAGTAGTAGACATAATGGTCTGAATTAAATTTGCCCATTCCCATCCATTTTAGTTCACTGATTCCTAAACTGTTGATGGTTCCCTCTTGCCATCTCTTGTATGACCACTTCCAATTTACCTTGATTTATGGACCTCACAGTCCAGGTTCCTATGCAATATTGTTCTTTACAGCATCAGACTTTACTTTCGCCACCAAACACATCCACACCTGGGCCAATGCTTCCGCTTTGGCTCAGCCTCTTCATTCCTTCTGGATCTATTTCTCCACTCTTCTCCAGTAGCATATTGGACACCTACCGATCTGGGGAGTTCATCTTTATTTTCTTAAGTCTTGCATCTACATTTTATGATTTACATTATGCTTTCATTTATATTTAAGTCATTTTTATATATCTAAATGTAAATTACCATTTAAGTACATTACATTTTGAGTCACTTTTCTATAAGTTGTGATGTATGTGCTGAAGTCCATATTTTAGTTACTCATGTCTAGTTATGTTGATTTTATTTCTTCTTTTCCAATATAGGTTCCTTGGGATTTTATTCATAGACAATAATGTCATCCACGAATACAGGAAAGAAATTTATTTTACAATTTCTATGTCTTTTATTTCTTTTTTTTTTTTTTTGCCTTTTTCCTGTTTTACAGAATAAGCCTTCCATTATGATGTTGAATAAGAGTGCTGAGAGTGGATATCCTTGCTTTTTTCCCAGTCTTGAGAGAAAATATTTGGTCCCTCACCATTAAATATGTTAGCTGGAGGATTTTGTAGAAGCCTTTTATCAGGTTATGGATGTTGACTTCTATTCACAATTTTAATCATTAATATATATTGTATTTTGTCAAAAAACTTCTTGCTTCTATGGCTATGCTCATGTGGTTTTTCTTCTTTGGGTTCTTAATGCAGTGGATTATGTTGCTTGATTTTCAACTGTTGAATTCACCTTTCATTTTTGGGATAAACCCCACTTGGTTGCAGTAAGTTATTCTTTCTCTATATTGAGAAATTTAATTTGGTGATATGAGATATTGGTCTTACTTTTATTTGTAGTATATTTCTCTGGTTCGGTATCAGAGTAATGTTGCCTTTGCAAAATGAGTTGGAATGTATTTTTTCCTTTTTGTATTAGTTTTCAATTGCTGCGATAAGAAATTGCCACAAATTTAGAGCTTTATATAATACAAATATATTACCTTACAATTATCTTGTTCATAGGCCTCATCTGCCAAAAATCAAGATGTCAGCAGAGCTGTATTCCTTTCTGGAGGTTCTAGGGGAATATCTGTTTCTTTCCTCAAAGACTGTTGGCAAAATTCAGTTCCTTGTGATTGTAGGACTGAAATCCCCATTTTCTTATTGACTGTCAGCTAGAGGTCATTCCCAGCTTCCAGAAGCCAACCGTATATTTTGGCTCATGAATCTCTTTCTCCATCTTCAAAATCAGTAATGGCTGGTAAAGTGCTTGCCACATTTTCAATTTCTCTTTCTCCTTCTATCTCATCTCTCTGACCTAGATAGGAAATGTTCTCTGTGTTTAAAGATTAGATTTGCCTCACATGGATAATGAGGGCAATCTCTTCATCTCAAGGTCCAAACTCTTAATCAAATCAGCAAAGTCCCTTTTGCCATGTAGCATAGCATATTCATAGGTTCCAGTGGTTAGGGTGTGGCTATCTGGAGAATCATCATCCCGCCTATGACATATTCTATCTTCTGGAAGTGAGTGTGTACTATTGGTGCTGTTTCTACTTTAAATGTTTGGTAGAATTTGCCAGTGCAACCATCTAGGTGTAGAGTTTTGTTTTGGGGTGTTTTTAAACCATGAACTTGATTTCTTTAATAGTTGTAGGGCTATTGAGTTTATCTATTTTATCTTGAGTGCTGTTCAATTTGGACAATATCTATTGATTTATGTTCCAATTAGCTATCTCTTTCCTCTGTTATCTCCCTATTTTCATTAAATCTATTTTGTCAGTTTTAAAATTTAGTTATTGCATTTTGCAGTTCTAAAACTTCCATTAAGTTCTTTTTTATATTTATTTCTTTGCTGGTAATTTCCATTTTAATTAGTTCTTCAAGGGTGATGGCTCTTTTGAGCACTTTTATAATAGTTGCTTAAAAGACTAGCAAATATTTACAGATAGCAACTATCACTGGTGTCTGTTGATTGCCTTTCCCCATACTTTTTGAGATTTTCATGGTTTTTATATGCTGAGTGAGTTTGGTTTGTATTTTGGACATTGAATATAATGTTATGAAATTTTGGGTCTTGTTTACATCTATCCATTTGAGAGTACTTCAGATTCCGGTATTCTTCACCAGTACATCTGCCATTTAATATTTCCTTTACAGAGAATTCAAATAGCTGCAGCACACACTCTCTCTGGTTTTTCACAGCTCTGTTCAGGGCTGCAGAGTAGAAAGTGTTTATTCTATGTTATTTGGGGCCAGAACTGCACTGTATAAATCTTTATGTTTACTTTTAATTTGAAGACAAATCACAAATTTATAGAAATATTGCAAAAGCTGTACAGAGAATTTTTTCCCTGAATTGTTTGAGAGTAATGCCAGCCTGAGACCCCATTAACCCCATGGTACACAAAATTTGAAGAGGGCCCTTATGACTTTCATCTCCTACCATTATGTTACATATATGGAAAAATGGAGATTATTCGGGTGGGACTAATTTAATCACACAAGCTCTTTAAAAGGAGAAAGTTTTATATGGCCTTTGGCAGAAGGGGAAGTCAAAGAATTTGGAAACATGGTAAGGCTTGGATGCGTCACTATTGCTGCTCTGAAGATGTCAGGAGCCAAATGCAAGGACAGAGAGAAACCTCTAGGAGTTGAGAGCAACCCTCTGTCAAAAGCCAGCAAGGAGATGGGGAAATAAGTCCTATCAGTACAAAACATTAATAACTGAGTTCTGCCACCAACCCAAATAAGCTTCCAAGGGGCTTCTTCCCCTGATCACCCAGATAAAGAAGAGCACAGAACAGCCGACATCTTGATGTCAGCTTCATGAGACCTAAACAGAGAACTAGTCAAGCCCTCCCAGACTACTGAACTACAGAACTGTGAGCTAATAAACAAGCATTGTCTTAAGCTGCAAAGCTCATGGTAACATATTACACAGCAATAGAAAATAAACATAACCCCAAGCATCTTCAGTGCACATTTCCCACAAACAGACATTCTCCAGCACAACCAAACTACAATTATCAAAATAAGAAATTAACATTGATATATTACTATCATCTAAACTCAGATCCCAGTAGGTTTTTAGCAGTTATTCTAACAATGGCAAAAGGATCCAGTTCAGAATCCCCAGTTGCATGTAGTTGTCATGTCTATTTGCCTTCAGTATAAAATATGCCCTCAACTTTCTTTGGCTCTCACAACATTGGAGCTCAGTTATTTTTTACATTGCCCCTCCATTTGGCTTTGCTTAATATTTCTTAAGTGGATTCAGGTTATGCATATTTGGCAGGAATATCACGGAAGTGTAGCCGTTCTGTTTTCTATCTTATCAGGTTTCTAAAGAGCCTTTTCAGACTGACCTTTGTGGCCTTTTGGTATGCTCCCCTCCCGTCATCTTTTGAGCACTTGCTTTCTGGCACAGCAAAATGTTCTGGGCCCACTGTATTCTTTATCTGCCCTGTCCATGTAATCAGTCATTTCTCCAAAGAGTCCTTGTCCTTTTTATTGGATAACAGTATTTAGAAGACAAGATATGGACTCTAGTTGTGCTTATTGCTATTGGGGTGCTGGGCTCCCAAGCTCTCTGGGAGGAAAAACTAGAGTGAATTAGAATTAGGGTGGAAAAAATTAGACAATACTTGTATATGTATAGATACACACTCAGACATAGGTGCTCATTCATATATACACATACATTCACATATTCACATCTATATGGGGCATACCTCAATTTACTGTGATTCGAAGACACTGTATTTTTACAAACTGAAGGTTTGAGGCAGTCATGCATCATGCAAGTCTATTGGGACTGTTTTTCTAACATTTGTTCACTTCATGTCTTTGTGTCACATTTTAGTAATTCTTTTAATATTTCAAACTTTTTCATTATTATTATATTTATTATAGTGATTTGTGATCAGTAATCTTTACTACTGTTACTACTAAGTTACTGCTGTTACTGTTAGTAACATAGTAGTAACATAGCTGTTACTACTGTGACCCACTGAAGGCTGAAATGATAGTTCATGTTTTTTAAGCAATAAAGTATTTGTAAATTAAGGTACATACTTTGTTTAGTTGCTAAGTTGCTAAGTCACTTCAGTCGTGTCCGACTCTGTGCGACCCCATAGACGGCAGCCCACCAGGCTCCCCCACCCCAGGGATTCTCCAGGCAGGAACACTGGAGTGGGTTGCCATTTCCTTCTCCAATGCATGAAAGTGAAAAGTGAAAGTGAAGTCGCTCAGTCGTGTCCGACTTAGCGACCTCATGGACTGCAGCCTAGTAGGCTCATTCGTCCATGGGATTTTCCAGGCATGAGTACTGGAGAGGGGTGCCATTGCCTTCTCTGACTTTGTTTAGACATAATACTATTACATACTTGAGAGACTACAGTATAGTGTAAGCATAACTTTTATATGCACTGGGAAACCAGTGTGATGAATTTTATGCAGTATTCCCTTGATTGTGGTGGTCTGGAACCAAGCCAAAAAATGTCTCCACAGTATGCCTGTATTCCTTGTCAGTATGTGTATCATAATGTATCGAACCAGTCCTCTCTACTCATGGATATTTGTGTTGTTTTCAAATTTCAATATTATCATAATTGTTCTAATTGACGTCTGTATACAAGCCCTACTTTGTAAAGGTTGTGCTTATATATTATTCCTACCCACAGCATATGATAGTTATATTTACTGACTCCCAGACAAACCAGAATCTTATCAGCCTTTTTAATTTTTATGATTTGATTAAACAAAGGAAGGATTTTTTTTGTTTTCATTTGTATTTTTTCTGTTGTTAGTTGAGTTTCCATTTGTTTATTGGCCCTTTATGTTTCCCTTACTCTGAATTTTCCATTCATGTCCAAGTCTATTATGCTACTGAGTTGTAAGAGCCACCCAAATATTATGAAAAACTCCAAATCAGTAACACATGTTGTAAATATTGCATTGCACTGTTTATATGTATTTTTAACATACTTTATGATGTTATTTTATTTTAAGGCATTTATAATATTTTTATGGAATTTTCTGATTACAGTAATGCTTATAGCAGAAAAAGAAAAGAAAAAAAAAAAAAAACAATTGAACAATGCTAATAGGAAAAACATCCAAACACTGGAGTGTGGTAATAAATTCTCTAATATCTTAAAGTTAAAACCATTAAATTTACCCAGAGGCCATAGCAAAACATAGTTGTTAAGAATCGTAACTTTTTTTTTTAACCTTCTTTAAAAAAAAAAAAAAAACTGTTTATTTTCTATTGAGGTATAGCTGATTAACGGAGAAGGCAATGGCAACCCACTCCAGTACTCTTCCCTGGGAAATCCCATGGATGGAGGAGCCAGGTAGGCTGCAGTCCACAGGGTCTCGAAGAGTCAGATATGACTGGGTGATTTCACTTTCACTTTTCACTTTCATGCATTGGAGAAGGAAACGGCAACCCATTCCAGTGTTCTTGCCTGGAGAATCCCTGGGACGGGGAAGCCTAGTGGGCTGCCATCTATGGGGTCGCACAGAGTTGGACACGACTGAAGCGACTTGGCAGCAGCAGCAGCAGCATAGCTGATTAACAGTGTTGTGATAGTTTCAGGTAAACAGACAACAGACTCAGCCATATATTTACATGTATTCATTCTCCCCCAAATCCAGGCTCCCACATAACATTGAGCAGAGTTCAATGTGCTATATAGCAGGTCCTTGTTGGTTATCCATTTTAAATATAGCAGCATGTACATGTCCATCCCAAGCTCCCCAACTATCCCTTCCCCTCCGGCAATCTTGTTTGAAGAACCATGACTTTAGATATAAGAAAATTGGGTACAATTCTTACCTTGCACAATTCACTTCACTTCTTTGTCCCCCAGATGCCCTGTTTGTAAAAAAGTAATTCTAATGTATTTCAAATACTTGTTGTTAAGATTAATTTATTTCATTCATTTATTTAACAAATGTATTGAATGGCTACTAACTACTATTGTAGGTCAGTAGTTCTTAAAGTATAATGGCCAGGACAGCAGCGTCACCTAGTAACCTGTTAAAATTGCAAATTTCCCCCCTTCACTCCAGACTGAATAAAAGCTCTGAAGGTAGGGCTCAACCATCTGTGTCTACAAGTCTGCCAAGTGATAGTGTTGTGCTCTAAGGTATGAACAGCACTGCTCTAGGCATTAGCGTTGTAAGAAGTGCTCAGTCAGGACAGACCTGAGAACCAATAAAAAGTCTTTATATATATTACCTTTCTCCATGCTTTTCTAAGTGGCAATTTTCCAAGCACATTTGTAACTGTTCCACCAAACAGGATGAACTTCTGGGAAGGGAGATGGAGGGAACAAGTGGAAAGAGTGACAGATTTTGTTTCCTTGGGCTCCAAAATCTCTGCCGATGGTGACTACAGCCATGAAATTAAAAGACGCTGGCTCCTTGGAAGGAAAACTATGACCAACCTAGACAGCATATTAAAAAGCAGAGACATCACTTTGCCAACAAAAGTCCATCTAGTCAAAGCTATGGTTTTCCCAGTAGTCGTGTATGGATGTAGAGAGTTGGAACATAAAGAGGGCTGAGCACCAATGAAAGGATGCTTTTGAACTGTGGTGCTGGAGAATGGGATTGCTGGATCATACATTAATTCTATTTTTAGTTTTCTGAGGAATCTCCATATTGTTTTCCACAGTGGATGCACCAAATTACATTCCCACGATCAGTGTAAGAGGGTTCCCTTTTCTCCAAGAAAGGGCCATCATTAAAAAAATCTATAAATAACAACTGCTGGAGAGAGTGTGGAGAAAAGGGAACCCTCATACTCTGATGGTGGGAGTGTAAGTTGCTGCAGTCACTGTGGAAAACTATATGGATGTTCCTCAGAAAACTAAAAACCAACTTAACATATGATCCAGCAATCCCACTATTGGGCATGTATCCAGGAAAAAACTGTAATTAAAAAAAATACATGCATCCCTATGTTCATAGCAGCACTATTCACAGTAGCCAAGACATGGTAACAACTTCAATGTCCATTGACAGGTGAATGGACAAAGATGTGGTACATATGCACAATGAAATATTATCCAGCCATTAGAAAGAATGAAATAATGACATTTGCAGCAACATGGATGCAACTAGAGATTATCAGACTAAGTGAAGTAAGTCAGAAAAAGAAAAACAAATACCATATGATATCACTTATATGTGCAATCTAAAATATGACACAAATGACCCTATCTATGGAACAGAAACAGAATCAGGGACATAGAGGATAGACTGGTGGTTGCCAAGGGGAAGATGGTGGGAGACGGTCGGATTAGGAGTTTGGGATTAGCAGATGCAGGCTGGTATATATAGAACGGATAAACAAGGTCCTACTGTATAGCACAGGGAACTGTACTCAACATCCTGTGTTAAATCATAATGGAAAATAATATGAGAAAGAATGGATACATATGTATAACTGAGTCAGTTTGCCATATAGCAGTACAGTTTATTACAGTTAAGTAGTTAATTAGTACAGTTCATTACAATTAACACATTGTAATTCAACTACACTTCAATAAAAATAAAACCAGTAACATCAGAATTTTAAAAATAAGATAAGCACAGTTATAACTAGAGAATGCAACCAAAAATAAAGTGAAAGTCGCTCAGTCATGTCCGACTCTTTGCAACCCCATGGACTATACAGTCCACAGAATTCTCCAGGCCAGAATACTGGAGTGGGTAGCCTTTCCCTTCTCCAGGGGATCTTCCCAACCCAGGGATCGAACCTAGGTCTCCTGCATTGCAGGCGGATTCTTGACCAGCTGAGCCACAAGGGAAGCCCTATCAAAAATAAAAGTCAGGCTCTAATTATATAGGGAAAAAAAAATTCAAGGCAAAAAGAATTAAATGGAATGTGGCTGCTTCCTGGACTATCATTGCTTCCAATGCATTACTCTAAATTTATTTCTTAATCTTTTTTGTCTTTTCCAGACATCTTTCTATTGTGTTGTCCATTCCATCACCCATCTGCTTTATTGAATCAAGGAAAAGAGTGTAAAATTCCCTCTCATTCTGTTATTCAGGTCCTTGCCGTTCTTCCATACCCAAAGAGCACCTCTAGATTCCCTCAGTCTCGTTCAACAATTTCCCCTTTAGTCTTTTCTATGAGTCTCATCTTTTACTGAATGAAGGGCAGGTAGAAGCAATGTGAAGTCCTGGTTATGTCCTGGACCATATCTACTCCTTTACCCCAGCACCACCAGGGATTCCGGCCCAGAGCACTGTGTCATACCTACTTGCCCCAGTCACAAGCAGTTTCCTCCTCCTTTTTCCCTTCTTGGACTGAGACACGCCTAATGGACGTTTGGACCTGCAGACAGATGAGAGAGAGAGTGTGGTATGGAACTGCTTGGTGGCTAGACCAGTACTCTAAACAAGGGTCTCATTCAAGATTGGCCTACCCCATCCCCTCAATTCTCAAAACGCCCCTTCCTGCCCTGCCTCTCCCCTATCCCCAGCCATTAAATGCCTCCATATTGGAATAGAGAATTCATTTTAAATATTTGTTTGTCTTTGTTAATGCACTGTGTGCCCTTACATGACCATTTGTTTTACCTCCTCCCTCTCCATTTCAAGGGTCATCTCCATGTTTATACACCACTTCCCTGTAGACAGGGTATAAAAGCAACAGATTATTTCCAAACTATTCTCAAGTCTCTGTGTTCCCTCCCTGACCATTCTTCTCCAGCCTTCTCTTCTCCATCCCGAAGCCCATCATTTTTCTTCGGAGAAGTTAAAGAGGTCTCGGTGAAACAGGCCCAAACCAACTTCAGTCTTTGTCCTCCTTTGCCTCCACACCCCTGCATGCCATGACACATGCAGAGTTCCTGGTCCAATTGCTCACACAGACCTGCTTTGTTCTGAGGAAGTGTGTTCATCCCCTTCCCTCTCTTGGCTAGATGCCAGCTTCCCTCAATGGAAAAGGGGAGTGAATACTGCAGAAAAAAAGACCTGAACTAGAGGGACATATGCCCACCTTGGCTCCTGGTCACAGGAAGCCCTCGCATCATTACTGAGCTTGCCAACCACCCTCCCCCAACACACAAACAGCTCCAAGGGCCCCCACCCACCTCTCAGCTGGCAGGATGTGCAGCAGGAACCCCTACCTCACTCTTGCCACATACACGCTCCCCCTCCCTCCACCAATCTGTGCAGGGAGCCCCTGTCCGCACACTGCCCTGTCATTCATTCCCGTCCTCACCAACCTGAGGAACTACAAGTGGCATCACAGCCTTAGGTTGGAGTTTGCCCTTCTCTGGTTACTAATGAAGATCTCCATCCATTCCCCATCCCTACTTCCACCAGGCCTTGGCCTTTTCTGCTTCTCTGTCCTCTGCCTCTCCTACCACCTCCCTTCCCCCTCTTACCTTTTCCCCCAGCCATCAATGCCTACCAAGTACCCTGCTTTTGTTATGCAAGGTAGCAGGGATCTAAAGTGTGATTTTTACTAATTCTCAGGATTTTTTCTGCATAGTTTCCTTTTCAAATCATAAATACCATAAAGCTAATTTTATTTGAGAGGAGAAAAATTTTTTTGAGATTATTAACATTGCACCAACTTACTTTAGAAACTTCAGAAAGAACCAAGGGATTTGAA
Source organism: Bos grunniens (assembly GCF_055505025.1). Lineage (NCBI taxonomy): Eukaryota > Metazoa > Chordata > Mammalia > Artiodactyla > Bovidae > Bos > Bos grunniens. Next base: position 89,613,751 of record NC_141194.1, on the reverse strand, counting down.
AAACATTTCAAGTTTGTGTTCCTTCAAAGAGGTAATTTATTAACTTTGTAACCATAATTCAGTTCAGTTCAGTTCAGTCACTCAGTCGTGTCTGACTCTTCGAGACCCCATGAATCGCAGCATGCCAGGCCTCCCTGTCCATCACCAACTCCTGGAGTTCACTGAGACTCACGTCCATCGAGTCAGTGATGCCATCCAGCCATCTCATCCTCTGTCGTCCCCTTCTCCTCCTGCCCCCAATCCCTCCCAGCATCAGTCTTTTCCAATGAGTCAACTCTTGGCATGAGGTGGCCAAAGTACTGGAGTTTCAGCTTTAGCATCATTCCTTCCAAAGAAATCCCAGGGCTCATCTCCTTCAGAATGGACTGGTTGGATCTCCTTGCAGTCCAAGGGACTCTCAAGAGTCTTCTCCAACACCACAGTTCAAAAGCATCAATTCTTTGGCGCTCAGCCTTCTTCACAGTCCAACTCTCACATCCATACATGACCACAGGAAAAACCATAGCCTTAACTAGACAGACCTTTGTTGGCAAAGTAATGCCTCTGCTTTTGAATACGCTCTCTAGGTTGGTCATAAGTTTCTTTCCAAGGAGTAAGCGTCTTTTAATTTCATGGCTGCAGTCACCATCTGCAGTGATTTTGGAGCCCCAAAATTAAAGTCTGACGCTGTTTCCACTGTTTCCCCATCTATTTCCCATGAAGTGGTGGGACCAGATGCCATGATCTTCGTTTTCTGAATGTTGAGCTTTAAGCCAACTTTTTCACTCTCCACTTTCACTTTCATCAAGAGGTTTTTGAGTTCCTCTTCACTTTCTGCCATAAGGGTGGTGTCATCTGCATATCTGAGGTTATTGATATTTCTCCCGGCAATCTTGATTCCAGCTTGTGTTTCTTCCAGTCCAGCGTTTCTCATGATGTACTCTGCATATAAGTTAAATAAACAGGGTGATAATATACAGCCTTGACGTAATCCTTTCCCAATTTGGAACCAGTCTGTTGTTCCATGTCCAGTTCTAACTGTTGCTTCCTGACCTGCATACAGATTTCTCAAGAGGCAGGTCAGGTGGTCTGGTATTCCCATCTCTTTCAGAATTCACTTCTATGTAAATGATCAAGAAGGAGAGAGCAACCTTAATAGAGAATGTGGTGTCATTGTCACAGTCGTTAAGTAACTATTAAAGTAGAAAAAGATTTTTGTGCCATCTCACATCCTCAACAAGCTGTATTTTTACCTGTTTGTTCCCAATGTATGTGTGCTGTGCTAAGTTGCTTCAGTCATGTCCAACTCTTTGAGAATTCATAGACTATAGCTCGCCAGACTCCTCTCTCCATGGGATTCTCCAGGCATGAATACTGGGGTGGGTTGCCATGCCTTCCTCCAGGGGATCTTCCAGACCCAGGAATTAAACCCACGTTTCTTTATGACTCCTGCATCGGCAGGTGGGTTCTTTACCACTAGTGCCACCTGGATGTACATGTATGCAACACACATATACACATACAGCAGCCCAGGTGGATGCATTCTTTATTAAAAGTGCAGGCCTTGTAGAGGAATCAGGTGGGGGAGGAGGTGGGAGGAAGTTCAGGATTGGGGGAGACACATGTACACCAATGGCCAATTCACATTGATGCATGGCAAAAACTATCACAATATTGTAACTACCTTCCAATAAAAATAAATACATAAAATTTTTAAAAAGTACAGGCCTTGGCATGCAAGCCTCATATAGTCTCTTACATTGCTAAACTGAGCTGGACAATCTAATACAACTCTCGAGGTTTGGCTCATCTTCACATTAAAAACATAAAGTACACAATAATAGCTATAAGTCATGCTTATACATGTGGCTCTTGAAAACTGCTATCTATGAAGTATTTAATGTACCAGGTACATTGACTGGTTATTCACCTCTAATCCTCAACAGTGTCCTTTGAGATACATTGTCTTATTGTCCCAGTTTTACAGACAGGGTAACTTAGGTATATAGTTTTTTAAACTCACCCAGAGTCACACAGCTCTTAAGTGAAGAGTTGAATTTGAATCCAGATCTGTTTGACACCACCACTTATGGTCATAGCCAATCAGTTATATTGCAGGCCCCTGAAATACTGGTGTCCCTTACAGTTCTTTTGGGCTCCCCAGGTGGCTCAGTGATAAAGAATCTGTCTGCCAATGCAGGAGATGTGGGTTTGATCCCTGGGTCAGGAAGATGCCCCTGGAGAAGAAAATGGCAACCAATTCCAATACCTTCACCTCGAAAATCCCATGGACAGAGAAGCCTGGTGGGCTACAGTCCATGGGGTTGCACAAGAGTCGAACACGAGTGAGTGACTAAACAACAACAGCTATTTCATGGACCTTTTCTGTTATTCTCTAAATGTTATTAGTTGCCTATTGTTACTGTAACAAATTACCACAAACTTAGTGACTTAAAATCACAGCAGTGTATTGTCTTAAAGTCCTGGAGATCAGAACTCCAAATTCTCGGTTTTACAGGTCTAAACTAAAGGTGTTGGCAGGACTGGTTCCTTCCGAAGGCTCCAGCTTTCGTGGGCTGCCAGATATCTTTGGCTTGTGGTTGCACCTCTACACTTTCTGTTTCCGTATCCTAAAGTCAACTCTCCCTGTGCCTCCCTTTACAAGGACACTTGCAATTACATCTTAGGGGCCACCTGAATAATACAGGATTATCCCCCCATCTCAAGATCTTTTTAAAAACTTTTTATTTTATATTTATAGTGGAGAAGGCAATGGCACCCCACTCCAGTACCTCTTGCCTGGAAAATCCCATGGACGGAGGAGCCTGGTGGGCTGCAGTCCATGGGGTCTCTAAGTCGGACAAGACTGAGTGACTTCACTATCACTTTTCCCTTTCATGCATTGGAGAAGGAAATGGCAACCCACTCCAGTGTTCTTGCCTGGAGAATCCCAGGGACGGTGGAGCCTGGTGGGCTGCTGTCTATGGGGTCGCACAGAGTCGGACACGACTGAAGCGACTTAGCAGCAGCAGCAGCATAGTTGATTATGGCTTCCCAGGTGACATTAGTGGTAAAGAACTCACCTACCAACGCAGGAGACAAGAGATGCGGGTTTGATCCCTGAGTCGGGAAGATCCCTGGAGGAGAGCATGGCAACCCTCTCAAGTATTCTTGCCTAGATAATCCCATGGACAGAGAAGCCTGGCAGGCTACAGTCCATAGGACTGCAAAGAGTCGGACACGACTGAAGCGACGTGGCATGCACACACATAGTTGATTAACAGTGTTATGATAGTTGCAGGTGTACAGCAAGTGATTCAGCTATACATAAATATGTATCTATTCTTTTTAAAATTCTTTTCCCATTTAGCTTGTTACTTAATCACATCAGCCAAGTCCTTTTTACCATTTAAGGTGAAATTCATGTTTCATGAAATCCAAATGTTTCAGGGATTTAAGACCTAGATGCCATTGAGGAACACTGTTCAGCCTACAACAGTGTTCAAATAATCTTATGATTTTTACTTTCACATAAGCATTGACTCCTAAAGCTGTGTCTTTAGCTTATATCTCTCTTTTGAGCTCCACACTATTTTATCTACTTTACTTTTGGATTTTCCACCTAAATGTCCTACCCTAAACTGTTTTCTCAGTTCTTCTCTCTGCACAGCCAAATCCCTCTCTGGGATCCATAGCTAAATTAATGGCTTCAGGATTCAACCAGTTCTCCATGCTAGACTTTCTCTTGGTGTCTTCCCCCTGCAGTCAGTCACCAACACCTGCTGCTGATCCTCCTTTAAACTAATGTAACTGCCTCCTGTCTGTCCTCCTGTTGACGAAAAATTAGCCAGTCCATCTAAAACAGAAATGGGAATTTTTATCTGAGCCAAATTGAGGATTATAACTCAGGAACAGCCTCTCAGAAAGCTTTGAGAACTGTTCACCGTTAAGAGGTCAAAGTGCAGTTATACATGTTTTCGAGACAGAGGGCTGTACATTACATGACATATTACTGACAGTTTACACAAATTGGATCTAAGTGTACAAAGTGACTAGTGGGTCATGGGTTGGCCCCTTATTAGATCAAGAAGAAATATTATCCTTTAAGGAGCTATCTTGTTGGTTCTAGGAGAATGTTGCTCTTTATGGACGAGCAGGTATTTCTGCTGATGGGGATGTTTGGGCAATCCATAATGTAGATACAGAAGGGACAGCAATAGGGAGAGAGGAGGCCAAAAGGCAAAAAAAAAATTATGTTTAAATTTTTATGGTCTTGCCATAAAATACAAATTTTATTTCACACTCCCCACCTGAAGAATTGCCCCTAGTCCACTTTAACTGGATATGTAAATGTTCTCAAGTCCCTAGCTCTCGTCCTCCTGCATGAGTGTGATCATATCCACAGTGTATAGATATTGCTATTTTAACTCTCACAAAACGTTTTGGTGACATGTGGTGGTCTGTCCCAACAAGTTGACTTATGGAATGATTTCTTATACTATTGCAGAAGCAGAGTTCAGCCTGCTATCCCTGTTTTTGTGTTCCCCTAAAGTTGTTTGTATAATTTGTCACACCTGTGGACAAAGAATGTCTCCTGTCACTTCAATAAACAAAGAATGTTGCTGCCTACAAGCCCTGTGCAGCCACCTCTCAACAGTGCACCTTGAGGGGAATTCAGGATGGAAAAGGATAACAAGATATAGGCCCTAGATAATTAAGATTTCTATCTGAGGAACAATTTCTACGGGCCCAGATTCTTACATCTTCCCATACATAGGAAAGCACTAAAATCATTAACTTGAAATGTCTGAATTTGTTTTGTCTTGTCTTGTTGCAATTAGCAGTAATGTTTTGATGTTTGACTACATGTTTTATTTTTCAGCAAAATCTCCTATATATCCTGGCTCCTCTCTTACCTCTTCAGAACGGTTCCTCAGAACTATCTGAGAGGCTATCTCTTTGGCCTATCGTCCTCAGTAAGGTCTCTGAATAAAACTCACAACTTTTAAGTTGCTTTTCTTTAATCAACATACCTCATCCTTAAAGATAACTAAATTCGTCAATCTTGATTCTAGATTCTCATTCTGCAACCTTTTCTTCTGGAGGACTGACAAGATATCTCTTCTTCCCGCCCCCCCCACCCCACACTACCCAGAACTTTTTTTGTGTGACTGTGCCACGTGACATGCAGGATCTTAGCTCCTTGATCAGGGAAATCCATGCCCCCTGCAGTGGAAGCATGGAGTCTTAACCACTGAACCACCAGGAAAGCCCCACCATCAACTTCTTATTTTAAAAAATTCAAACCTGTAAATTATTTCAAGAATAATAGAGTGAATGCCCCTATACTCTTAATCCTTCATCTAAATTAGACTCACCAATTAATATTTTGCTAACTACTATCTCTTTCTCAAGAAAGAGAAATATATATACATATTTTCTTTCTCTTTCTTGAGAGAGAAATATATATTTTTCCTTTCTTTTTTTCAACACTGAACTATTAATATTCTAAACTAATAGACTAAGCTAGACTAAGCTAACAGACTTTATAATACTTCAGCTTTTGTCTCCTAACAACAAGGACAGTCTCCTAAACAACCACAATACAATGATTACATTCAGGAAATTTAGCATTGCTTTAATACTGTTATCTAAACTATAGTCCTTATTCAAACAGCACATTTAGTTGTGATGTCTTCTAATCTCTTTTAATCAAGAACAGTCCTCTAGCCTTCTTTCAAGGCATTGACAGTTTCCCAGGTGGAGACAGTGGTAAAGAACTCCTCTACCAATATAGGACACGTAAGAGACACAGGTTTGATCCCTGGGTTGGGAAGAGCCCCTGGAGGAGGGCATGGCAACCCACTCCAGTGTTCTTGCCTGGAGAATCCCATGGACAGAGGAGCCTGGAGGGCTACAGTCCGTATGCTCACAAAGAATCAGAATACTATCCAGCAATAATTTTAAAAGAATCAATTGCCAATACACACAACTATAAGGATGAATCTAAAAAACATTATATCAAGTCAAATGAATGAAAGATGTTAAACACCAAAGAGTGCATGCTGTAGTCCATTTACATGAAATTCTACAACAGACAAAAATAATATAAATTGATAGAAATAAGCTGAATGACTACCTGTGGTGGGAGGAGGGGCTGAGAAGAGAACAGGAAACTTTTTGGAGTAATGGAAATGTCCTATTTTACACTCAGTTGTATACACTTAAGATCTGTGAATTTCACGGTACAAAAATTTTGTCTCACTTTTTTTAAGTGTGTAAATTGGAATATAAGCATCAATAAGGCAGGAACTTTTTGTTCACTGCTGTGTCTCAGGTACTAGCCAAGGGCTAGGGCTCTTAGCAAGAGCTTGATAAGCATTGAGGAAAAAAGGAGCAGGCCTTGGAAATCACCTACATCAACGGTTGTCAAATGCACAATGGCTATTATGACTCTCAACTTTGGTTGGTATAGGTATGTCTTGCATTTGAAACGATATTATTATTCTACTTCTTGCCTAACCAAGAATTCTTTTCATCAGTTACAAATGTTTTGAAATAAGAAAAGGGCTATTACTGCAAAAGTTTTTCTGACTTTAATTCTTCACTTTTCCTGTGTTTTCATACTGTCTCCACATTACATGGTGAGCCTCCAGGATTAAAGGATAAACTGGTCAAAAGTGATGAGTATGTGTTTATGCAGAGTTATGCCCATATGGTTGGACAATGATTTGCCTCAGTCCAAATGGTCAATATCAGCAGACAATAGAAAACAGAGTCTCAGAAGAAAAGTCTGAGATGCTGAGAAGGATTAATTGATTTTGGCTGACGCATAGTAGGCAACTAGTAAATATTTGTTAAATGAATAAAGAAATGAAATGTAAATTTGTGAGTCTCTAGCAAATTCATCTGAGGGTATATCCTTCCTATATTTTTTATACCTGTACATTTAAAAAGCAGAATAAGGAATTCATTTAATAGTGTTCTTTGAAAGTTTTGTTTGTTGCCATTTTTGAAAAATTAAGATCATTTTAATGGGAGAATATTTAGAAAGCATCAATAATTATGAAATGCCACCTGTGACCAAAGATAGAAATACAGCATAAATTTACCTAAGAAGATAGAGTGGCAAGGAGGTAGCATAGAGAGGGGAAGCTTCTCAGCCAGGATCCACAGAGTTCTGACACTTATACCAGGTGCTTCTCAGAAGTAAGAGGGAACAGAAAGCAAATGAGGAACTTCAAGATCCAAGAGCCCCTATCTCAACTAAAAAGAAAGGAGAAACATAATTTTACCATTTTCACCTTCATAACTTTTTTTCTAATTACAAAAACTGCACATGCTCATTGAAAAAGTTAAAATTGGAAATACAGAGGATAAAGATGAAGTTGCAATTTCCAGTATTAACGTTGTCTAGAAATATTCACTTCAAATGTCTTGATATTTATCTTTAACCTGTGTGTGTTTTGCAGCTGGCTTTTTCATAAAACAATATGTAAGGAATAGCTTTTCATGCCAATGATGCATTTCTAGATTATATTTTGTAATTCATGACAATAAGACTTTCCTCATGATTTCACATGTTCTGGCACATAACTAAATACGGAAATGTGGAGGGAATTTTTTCTCATTGTACAATAGAGAAATGGCACCAGAGTCTATAAATGATTTATTTCTTTTATAACTCCAAATGAATGGCACTTATTGCATTTACTTTATGTGCTATTTGTTTCTTGAGGCAAGGGAGAAGTTTGGATGAGAGGAACAACACAGAGTTCTGCTTTAGAAACATGTTGTGGAGTCAAGGAAGCACAGATGTTTTGGGTTCCAATTTGGGTATTACTCAACATCACCTGCAGAGAAGGCAATGGCACCCCACTCCAGTACTCTTGCCTGGAAAATCCCATGGACGAATGAGCCTACTAGGCTGCAGTCCATGGGGTCACGAGGAGTTGGACACGACGGGGCGACTTCACTTTCACTTTTCACTTTCATGCATTGGAGAAGGAAATGGCAACCCACTCCAGTGTTCTTGCCTGGAGAATCCCAGGGACGGGGGAGCCTGGTGGACTGCCGTCTATGGGGTCACACAGAGTCGGACACGACTGAAGTGACTTAGCAGCAGCAGCAGCAACATCACCTGTGATCACTCACCTAGAGCCAGACATCCTGGAGTGTGAAGTCAAGTGGGCCTTAGGAAGCATCATTACGAACAAAGCTAGTGGAGGTGATGGAATTCCAGTTGAGCTACTTCAAATCCTAAAAGATGATGCTGTTAAAGTGCTGCACTAAATATGCCAGCAAATTTGGAAAACTCAGCAGTGGCCACAGGACTGGAAAAGGTCACTTTTTATTCCAAACCAAAAAAAAAGGCAATTCCAAAGAATGCTTATTACCCCACAATTGCACTCATCTCACACGCTAGTAAAGTAATGCTCAAAATTCTCCAAACCAGGCTTCAGCAATATGTGAACTGTGAACTTCCAGATGTTCAAGCTGGTTTTAGAAAAGGCAGAGGAATCAGAGATCAATGCCAACATCCGCTGGATCATTGAAAAAGCTTTATTGATTATGCCAAAGCCTTTGACTGTGGTGGATCACAATAAACTGTGGAAAATTCTGAAAGAGATGGGAATACCAGACCACCTGACCTGCCTCTTGAGAAACCTATATGCAGGTCAGGAAGCAACAGTTAGAACTGGACATGGAACAACAGACTGGTTCCAAATAGGAAAAGAAGTACGTCAAGGCTGCATATTGTCACCCTGTTTATTTAACTTATATGCAGAATACATCATGAGAAACACTGGACTGGAAGAAGCACAAGCTGGAATCAAGTTTGGTGGCAGAAATATCAATAACCTCAGATATGCAGATGACACCACCCTTATGGCAGATCATGAAGAACTAAAGAGCCTCTTGATGAAAGTGAAAGTGGAGAGTGAAAAAGTTGGCTTAAAGCTCAACATTCAAAAAACTAAGATCATGGCATCCAGTCCCATCGCTTCATGGCAAATAGGTGGGGAAACAGTGGAAACAGTGTCAGACTTTATTTTGGGGGGCTCCAAAATCACTGCAGATGGTGATTGCAGCCATGAAATTAAAAGACGCTTACTCCTTGGAAGGAAAGTTGTGACCAACCTAGACAGCATGTTCAAAAGCAGAGACATTACTTTGTCAACAAAGGTCCATCTAGTCAAGGCTATGGTTTTTCCAGTAGTCATGCAGGGATGTGAGAGTTGGACTATAAAGAAAGCTGAGTGCTAAAGAATTGATGCTTTTGAACTGTGGTGTTGGAGAAGACTTTTGAGAGTCCCTTGCACTGCAAGGAGATCCAAGCAGTCCATCCTAAAGGAGATCAATCCTGGCTGTTCACTGGAAGGACTGATGCTAGAGCTGAAACTCTAATACCTTGGCCACCTCATGCGAAGAGCTGACTCATTTGAAAAGACCCTGATGATGGGAAAGATTGAGGGCAGGAGGAGAAGGGGACGACAGAGGATGAGATGGCTGGATGGAATCACCAACTCAATGTACATGAGTTTGGGTAAACTCCGGGAGTTGGTGATGGACAGGGAGGCCTGGTGTGCTGCAATTCATGGGGTTGCAAAGAGTCACACTACTGAGCGACTGAACTGAACTGATGATAATGATGATGACAATGATAATGACAACACATGATAATGATGATCAAAGGTCTAACATTGTCTGAAAGCCTATTATATGCCAGGAATTTCATCGTTTTCTGCATTTACTTCCCATAACAATCTTGTGGGTTATACTCATTCTACAGATGAATGAACCAATCTGTCCTCACACTTCTAATTATTAGAGGATTCAAAACTAGCCAGTAGTTTTTGACTATACTGTGTCCATCCATTCAGAGGATAGATTTCCAAGGCTTGGCCACCGATTGTTACAAGTCTTCACAGTATGAGATATGTGCCCAACAGGAATCCATTGGGTATTCACTCAGTACTATCCCTTGATCATGATGGTGATGACGATGATAATTATGATAAAAGCAATGATGGTAATGGAGAGGAAACTTTATCTTTGATCCAAGATTTTTATGTCTGGGAAACCCACGGGTCTCCAAGAAAGGATTTATGTAAGGTCACATACTGTAAGAAGAGTCCAGATTGGAACCTGAGGTGGTGCTAGTGATAAAGAATCCACCTGCCAGAAGAGACAAGAGTTGGATCCCTGGGTCGGGAAGATCCCCTGGAGGAGGGCATGGCAACCCACTCCAGTATTCTTGCCTAGATAATCCCATGGACAGAGGAGCCTGGTGGGCTTCAGTCCATAGGGTTGCAAAGAGTCAAACACGACTGAAGCAAGTTAGCAGAGCACAGTACAGCAAGGTCATGAACTTAACCATTTTGCATTCCTAAAGCCAAGTTCATCTTCACCTTATTGCCCAACCAGAAAAAGCAGTATTGATTTCTCAGATGACAGACCTAAAAAACAACGATCACAATGGCATTGCTTCCTCCACCATCAATGCCTGCAAAAGCATCTTCATGCCAGTTCATAACTTGACTACCCTGGTCCCCAAGTTGTGGGCTAGGACTATAGTGCACAGGGTTGTTTAAACAGGAGGCAACAATCCTTTTCTCCTGAGCAGTAGGGCCACGTGCCTTTGCAAGCTTCCTCCACCTGGGCTCTCCTCTGTCTCTGGATCTGGACCCATGCAGGCATCAGAAGCACTGCATCAGCCACACACAGAACTAAAGGCACTACAGATCAGAGCTGCATGTGCTCAATCGTGTCTGACTCTTTGCAACCCATGGACTGTAGCTCGTCAGGCTCCTCTGTCCATGGAATACTGGAGTGGGTTGCCATTCCCTTCTCCAAGGGATCTTCCCGACCCTTGAACCCAGGTCTCCTGCATTTCAGGCAGATTCTTTACCACTGAGCCACCAGGGAAGCCCCAAACAGGCGGACACAACAGAGGCCCTTCTGGAAGTCTGAGCAAGGTGGGTGGGAGAGGCATGAGGCAGATCTTGTTTAAGACCTATCCCCCTTGGCCAAAGATGATCAAAGCCAATGTTTTCAGTTACTGAACTTTGAAGTCTTTTTTCCCTTTAAAACTTCCCATCCTTAAGTAGGTATATTCCTATCTATCTTATTCTTTTTGCTGTGATGGTAAATGGGATTGATTGCTTAATTTCTCCTTCTGATGTTTTGTTGTTAATGTAAGAGATTTCTGTTATTAATTATGTATCCTGCAACTTTACCAGACTCACTGATGAGCTCTAGTCACCTCCTGGTAGCATCTTTAGGACTTTCTATGTGCGTACGTCATCTGCAAACAGTGACAGTTTTACTTCCTCTTTTCCAATTTGGATTACTTTTATTTCTTTTCCTTGTCTGATTGCCATGGCTAGGACTTCCAAAACTATGTTGAATAAAAGTGGAGAGAGTAGACATTCTTGCCTTGTTCCTGATCTTAGGGAAAATGCTTTCAGCTTTTCACCATTGAATATGATATAGGTTTGTTGTATACAGCCTTTATTATGCTGAGGTATGAACATATATACAATGGAATATTATTCCATTAAAAAGAATGAAATAATGCCATGCCATTTGCAGCAACATGAATGGACTTGGAGATTATCATACTAAATGAAGTAAGTCAGACAGAGAAAGGCAAATATATGATATGGCTTATATGTGGAATCTTAAAAAGAAAATGATACAAATGAGCTTATTTACACACAAAAAACAGATTCACAGACTTAGAGAACAAACTTTTTACCAGAGAAAAGAGTTGAGGGAAGGGATAGATTAGGAGTTTGGGATCGACATGTACACACAGCTATATTTAAAATAAAATGCTATTCCGTAAAAAAAATAAATAAAGTTTTTCAAACAGTTAAAAAAAAAAAAAAGCTCCCATCAAGCCTCCTTGTGAAGGAAAAAGGGAAGAAAGGAAGTCTAGTGCTCTGACCTGCAATGGGGACAGTGATCCTTCAGGTACACATATCCAGGACAGCCTGGCCATCAGTCTAGAAGAGTCTGGCACCTGCTGCAGGCTGGAGCAGAGAAGCCAATGTCAGACCATCCTGAAGAGGGGTATGCCTCCTTGCTGGAGCCCTTCTACATCCTGCCCCAGTGCCATCCCTCAGTGCGAGGGGGCTGGATTCAACCAGTCTTATAATGCTGGCAAGTGAGTTCCTGGACCTTCACCTCACTCCGGCCAGAATCCAGCCTGACCAACAAGTTGTTAACTGAAACTTCCACAGCCCACCTCCAGATAGTGAGTCTTAGGTGGGGCCCAGAAATCAGTATTTTAAAGATGCTCCCCAGGTGATTCTGATGCAGGTAATTATGCAAGGCTTTGATAAAACATTTGAAGTGCAATCCATTCCATGAACTGTTTCTTCCTGGAATTGCTTGTCATAATACTAGAATGATAAAAGAACTTGTGGAAGATTATTGAGTCAATGACAGAATTTGCACAAACCTTGTGGCTCAGCAGTAAAGAATCCACCTGCAATGCAGGAGATGTGGGTTCAATCTCTGGGTTGGGAAGATCCCCTGGAGAAGGAAATGGCAATCCACTCCAATATTCTTGCCTGAAAAAATTGCATGGACAGAGGAGCCTGGTGGCCTACAGTCCATGGGGTCGCAAAACAGCTGGACACAATTTAGTGACTAAACAACAACTGGCTCCTTAGCAAAAATCAATCAGAAAGTCAATTAAATAAAAATTCAATTAAATATTGAAACACGATGTGTCACAAGTATGTGTGGGTATCAGAAGGAAAAGATAGTCTTTGTTCTGTAGGGAAAATATAACTTCTAATATTTATATAGTAGCCATTCTACTTTAAGTGTATTTATAAAGTTTTTACCTTTCAAGTTTTCTTTTTCCCCACGTTATCGATTGGGGATGGGATGAAGGGAACTGTTCCCTTAGATCTGTTTCCTGTATTACTTTTTGCAATTTACACATATTCCGAGTCTTCTGAACCAGTAGGACAGGCCTGCCAGGAGCCTTCAGGGAGAGATCATCCCACAAAAGAAGACAAAACTTCAGTTTTTAGCCTTAAAGCAGCAACTCTGACTATAGAGTGGCATCTTTTACTCAAATTTGAATGCTAGTCCAATTCCCAAAATGGACTCATCCTGTCTGACTCCTATGGATGAGGTATCCTGTGGTTGAAATTGGATGGGACTGTTGCTAAGAATTCTGCATCACATTGTTGCCCATGCAATCCTGGAACAGCCCCCACTGGTGGTTGTTTTTTAGTCACTAAGTCATGTCTGACTCTTTGTGACCCCCTGGACTACATATAACCCGGCAGGCTCCTCTGTCCATAGGATTTTTCAGGCAAGAATACTCGAGTGGGTTGCCATTTCCTTCTCCAGGGGATCTTCCCGACTCAGGGACACAGGGATCGAACCTGCATCTCCTGCATCAGAGGCAGATTCTTTACCACTCAGCCCCCTGGGAAGTCCTCCCACTGTGTTAAGCATCATTATAAAGCAGAGATTTAGAAGAGTGGGGGTTCAACCCACTGGGGACACCAGGAAACTCAGTGGGGTTTTGGCACTGGAGGACTCCAGTGCCCAGCAGGCATGGCAGGACCCAGGGAAACCAGGGGTGGGGCTCAATGCAGAGGCCTGGCATGGAAGCCCCCACTTCCCTGCCTATTGGACTTGTTCCTGAGCACAGGTTGAGTCACACTAGGACCCTCCCTCAAAACTGATGTTCTGCAATGGGTTGGGGTTCTATATGTATAGGTGGGAAGAAGAGCCCACCAAGTACAGCTCAGTCACCTCATTTCTTCCCCACAGCAGCCCTGTGAGACAAGTGTTTTCCCATGAAAAGATCAAGTCTTAAGCAAGTGTATCTGTAATAATTGCCAGTTTTATTCCTCTGGCTAAGAGATCCAGAGGTATTTTGAGGTTTACATTTTTTCAATAGTTCTTTCATCAAGATTTTAAGTGCCCCCATTGCCCTTATAAGCTGGTTGCAAATTATTTGATTGACTCTTAATTAATAAAAAAACTTTAATTCTCTTTGTGTGTGTGATGTGTTCATTAAAAAATACATATAAGCAAAAAAAAAAGAGCACACAGAAACAAGCACAGTTAGATTTCTGATATATGCGTGTATGTATACACACGCGCGCACACACACAATTTGAGACTTTCTCCTACATATGTGAGCTGGTACTAAATATGCTGCTTTGTAACCTGTTATGTTTTACTTTACAATATGAAATGAACATATTTTCATGCATATGTGTGAAATTTCCCAATCGAAAAATAGACCTAGAGAATGTGTCAAAATACAAAATGCAGATGCTGAAAACAAGGAAACTACACCTAAAACAAAACTCCACCAGATGATTAAAAGTAAAGCAAAAGTCACAGATACATCAGAAAATGCTAACAGAAAGCTGGGGCAAGATTTTAATATCGGACAAAAAAAGAATTCAAGGCCTAAAGCACACGGGATAAGGACGGCTGCGTGAATGTCTTTGCTTCCAATGCATCATCACAAACTTGTTTCTTACTCTTCTTATCTCTTCCCTAAGCCTTTCCAACTCATCTGCTCCTCTTATCATTTCTTCAGGGTCCAAATGCCTAACAGGAGAGTCCTCTTTATATCCCTGACCAGGCTGAGTCAGCCCTCCTCTAAGGTTTCCTTCTGCTTCCTGGCTTACACCTTCTTCAGAAGGTTGAGGATTTCCTTCTGCCTCCTGTGGTACAGCTTCCAAAGGGCGGTCTTCCTCAGCCTTTGGCATGTTCTGTGGTTTTCTTTCATTTTCTCCACAAGATTTTTGCATGTTGAGTATTTTTCGATTTCCTTTTTGAATAAATTAACCCTGGAAAACAAAGGAACAAAACAACTAGATGCCAGGCAAATGAACCAGCAGCTAGAGCATGGGTTTCCATAGAGACTGGCTTCTTCTCATTTAGGTCTCTTAACTGTCAAAGTTTTCCAACTAGAAAAGGCTAGATCCTCAGGCTCTGAACTCCCCTGGCTCCTCCCCTCTCTCCCCCTCCTCACCCTCCCCCTCCCGCTCCAGCTCCATCTTCTCTCCTCCCGCTCCAGCCCACCATTTCCCAGCAGGCCCTGCTACAGGCCTGTCCTAGCACCGAAACAGGAGCAGGGAGCTGCGAGCAGCGCGGAAGCAATTAACCCCTCCCTCGCCTCCGATCTCCAACACTCCCGCCCTTTTAGGCTTTCCCAAGCCATTCCAACCTTCTACCTCTCACCTGAGACCGGCTGGTCCAGTCTCTGGCCTCCCCTCCCCCTTCCACGTCTCTCCAGTCTCCCCCCTCCCCCGCCCCATTTCCGCTGCAGGCTCTGCACAGGCCTCTGGCGCTTCATCCGGATGGGGAGAGGCTGCAGTGACCCCGGGATGGGCTTCGGTGTCATCCGCACTCACACCCCACCCCCACCCCCAGGAACAGGAGGCAACTGCACCTTTACACTGACCTGCAGGGATCCAGGGAATTTTCCTCCCTCTTCCCTCAGTCGATTTGGGTCGCTCCCCAAAGACCAAGAGTCCTGCAGACCGACAAGACTGCTTGGTGAGGAGGTCAGTACCTGAATCACGGGTCCCTTGAACGATTCTAGGCCTTGTTCGTCTAAAGTTTCCCCACGTCCTCATCCTCGCGATCCTTATAAGGCAAGCCCGCCCTCCCTCCCCGGTGCCCACCGGTTCCCTTCAGGCAGGGAGTGAGCGACTCAAGTTGTTTCTAAATTGTTTCTGTGTCTCTCTTGGGATCCTCAATTAGCTACCCTTCTCCCTCTCCACCCCAAACTGCCCAAAATTTCCTGCACAAAAATGGAAGTTTAGCGGAACCGTGGTGTTAGGAAAGTAGTACCGGCTACGCTTGATTTCTGTTATCTGACCCCTAGACCCCAGGGTCCCGAAGGCAGCGCCCAGCTTTATACTGACCTGAAAGGATCCGGGGCACTTTTCTCCTTCTCCAGCTATAGGGAGCTGCTCCTGGGAAACAGGCCCTGGACTATAAGGACTTCTGCACACGTCGACTCCTGGTCACGTGAGGGTCGCGTCATCAATGAGCTCGAGTCCTCGGTTACTCCTCCCATTTAACACTGCAGCCCGCCCCCTGCGTTCCCTCCATTTGATACTGTCAATCTTTTTTTTCATATTTGCCAATCAGAGACAATAAAACTGGTATCTTCTTCCTGCAGTTTCTATTCGTCTTTCTCGGGTTACCAGGGAGAATCAGCCTCTCGGGGTGGATAGACAATTTCTCCTTCTTTGGGGAATCATCTCTTTCTCCTGCTTCCAATTTCACCTCCTCTCCTCCCTCCCAAGATCCTACAGTCCACCATTTCCCTTGAAGTCCTGTCTAGCATTAAAATGGGGCAAGAGGGCGGCTAGAAAAGAATCTGGGAGTGAGAGTGTGGGATTTTTTTTTTACTAGTTCTCTTAAATAGTTTTCTGCTTTAATGTTTTAAACAATAAGCTTACCCTTTAAAAATGATGTTTAAAAAAGAAATGCCACATAAGCAATATTTGACACAATATGGAAGACAAATTAGTTACATCAATTTTTAAGACTTTGGAAAAGTTTTCTGATAGCTGCAAATGAAATGACAGTTTTCACAACATACTGATGTGTTAGAAAATGTTTTTTTAAATCTTATTAAAACAGCTCCTTTTAAAACTGACGCCAAATTAATCGGTGGGAAGAGGCCCAGTTTTCTCTTGTTAGCAGTTGTATGTAAGTAATCCACTAGTTTTTCTCTTTCTGGTTAAACTCATGTTGTAAAGTGTTAGATGTATGACCGTTTGTGAGGACTGCTGCATGGCTTCTGGTTGAGTTTTAAGTGGAGGCTTCAGGCTTCCTCTTCTTACGGCCTCTGTAGGATCCAGTGTCTTGCTAATCAGATGAATCTATAGAAAAGCCTCCTTTCCATGGAGTCTACTTTAATTTGAAACTCAAAAAAAATGTGTTGGAAAATAACTCTCACACACTCTTGGAATACAGAAAGGAGAGAGTTCCTGATGAGTTCTGACAGTTTGGTGTGAGGCTTTTTAGCAGTGGAATTTTCATTCATGCAGGCCACTCTTGAGGTATTCTGGTATCAGTTTGTTCCATGAAAAACATACGTAATTGTTATAATCGGAAAGCAGAGAGAACATTATTGCTGTAAAAATATTTGTTATAATCGGAAAGCAGAGAGAACATTATTGCTGTAAAAATATTGGTTAAAAGAGGAAACTGATATTCCTGTAACCCAGCATCCACTGGTACTTGGAGCTATGTTGGTACCAGGAGTGGGGTGCCATTGCCTTCTCCACACACCTCCTTATCCCTTCTCAATTTACTTTGCACATTTCTGTCAAATTAAACTTCACTCTTCCTTATTTTCAACTTGTCATTCTCCTGCTCAAAGGCTCTGGATGGCAACCCATCTGTGAAGTATATCCTGCTTTTCTCATCCTGACATTCAATGTTGATAAGAATTGAGCCACACTTGTCATCTACTTTTCTGCCCCATCCAAAAGGAACTCTCATTCACTGTGCCCAAGTGTGCTCTCTTCTCTCTCTTTGTCCTTGCATCCCATTTTCGTCCTCCTGATTGCACTCCTCTTGCTCCTAGATCCTGGTCCTGCTCATTCTTAGGGACCTAGCTCCATCACCCAGCCTCTAAAAAGCCTCCCCAGCTGGAAGTGAGCTCTCCCTCCCCTGTCAATGCTGCACATAGGGTCTGCACCCCTCATATTGCGCTCAGCAAAGGTTGCCTTGTACCTTTCCCCTTTCCTGTGTATTGGTGTGTATGTTGGTGGGGTTTTCTAACCAGGCAGATATTCAGATGTGGGTTGCTAATGGGGAGTGGGGGCAGGCTCCAGCTCTCAAGCTGCTTGAGTGGCTATTGGGACTTTAAACAGTGCATCTCTCAGAAATTTCAGAGATTCAGAACGAGCTGTATGCCAATTGGCTCACAGACGAATCTTCCCTGCTTGCACAAAACTGGAGCAGAAATTTCATTGTTTCCTCCTTTGTTGATTGTGCTTATGGGTAGTCAGAACAACACTAACACCATTTTTATGGAGCTACTGACAGAGGATATTGCCCTGTTTTCCTAAATAGTCATAAGAGAGAGATCAGTCAGCTCACTGGTGCACACCTGACCAAGAGCCAGATGGTACATGCCTTCACCTTCATCTTTGTCCCTGAGCAATTTCAGTACATCAATAGAGCACTCAGCTACTTTTATTTTTTAATTAATTTATTTTAATTGGAAGGTAATTACAATTTTGTGGTGGTTTTTGCCATACATTGACA
Organism: Bos grunniens; assembly: GCF_055505025.1. NCBI lineage: Eukaryota > Metazoa > Chordata > Mammalia > Artiodactyla > Bovidae > Bos > Bos grunniens. Next base: position 89,595,481 of record NC_141194.1, on the reverse strand, counting down.
TGAATCAGCCACAGGTGTACATGTGTCCTGCCTGCCCCCATAAGTCCTGAATCCCCCTCCCACCTCCCTCCCCATCCCATCCCTCTGGGTTGTCCCAGTGCACCAGGTTTGAGTGCCCTGAGTCCAAAAATCTATTCTTTACATCTGTGTCTCTTTTGCTGTCTTGCATATAGGGTCGTCGTTACCATCTTCCTAAATTCCATCAGTTCAGTTCAGTCACTCAGTTGTGTCCGACTATTTGCGACCCTGTGAATCGCAATACGCCAGGCCTCCCTGTCCATCACCAACTCCTGGAGTTCACACAAACTCAAGTCCATTGAGTCGGTGATGCCATCCAGCCATCTCATCCTCTGTCGTCCCCTTCTCCTCCTGCCCACAATCCCTCCCAGCATCAGAGTCTTTTCCAATGAGTCAACTCTTCACATGAGGTGGCCAAAGTACTGGAGTTTCAGCTTTAGCATCATTTCTTCCAAAGAAATCCCAGGACTGATCTCCTTCAGAATGGACTGGTTGGATCTCCTTGCAGTCCAAGGGACTCTCAAGAGTCTTCTCCAACACCACAGTTCAAAAGCATCAACTCTTCGGTGCTCAGCTTTCTTCACAGTCCAACTCTCACATCCATACATGACTACTGGTAAAACCATAGCCTTGACTAGATGGACCTACGGCAAAGTAATGTCTCTGCTTTTGAATATGCTCTCTAGGTTGGTCATAACTTTCCTTCCAAGGAGTAAGCGTCTTTTAATTTCATGGCTGCAATCACCATCTGCAGTGATTTTGCAGCCCCCAAAAATAAAGTCTGACACTGTTTCCACTGTTTCCCCATCTATTTCCCATGAAGTGATGGGGCCAGATGCCATGATCTTCGTTTTCTGAATGTTGAGCTTTAAGCCAACTTTTTCACTCTCCACTTTCACTTTCATCAAGAGGCTTTTGAGTTCCTCTTCACTTTCTGCCATAAGGGTGGTGTCATCTGCATATCTGAGGTTACTGATATTTCTCCCGGCAATCTTGTTTCCAGCTTGTGCTTCTTCCAGCCCAGCGTTTCTTATGATGTACTCTGCGAATAAGTTAAATAAGCAGGGTGATAATATATAGCCTTGACGTACTCCTTTTCCTATTTGGAACCAGTCTGTTGTTACATGCCCAGTTCTAACTGTTGCTTCCTGACCTATAGATGCATTAATATACTGTATTGGTGTTTTTCTTTCTGACTTACTTCACTCTGTATAATAGGCTCCAGATTCATCCACTTCATTAGAACTGACTCAAATGTGTTCTTTTTTATAGCTGAGTAATATTCCATTGTGTATATTACCACAACTTTCTTACCCATTCGTCTGCCAATGGACATCCAGTTTGCTTCCATTTCCTACCTATTGTAAACAGTGCTGTGATAAACATGTGGTACATGTGTCTCTTTCAATTCTGGTTTCCTTGGTGTGTATGCTCAGCACTGGGATTGCTGGGTCGTATGACAGTTCTATTTCCAGTTTTTTAAGGAATCTGCACACTGTTCTCCATAGTGGCTGTACTAGTTTGCAGTCCCACCAACAGTGTAAGAGCGTTCCCTGTTCTCTGTACCCTCTCCAGCATTTATTGTTTGTAGGCTTTTTGATAGCAGCCATTCTGACCAGTGTGAGATGGTACCTTATTGTGGTTTTGATTTTAATTTCTCTGATAATGAGTGATGTTGAGCATCTTTTCATGTGTTTGTTAGCCATCTGTATGTCTTCTTTGGAGAAATGTCTGTTTAGTTCTTTTGTCCATTTTTTGATTGGGTCATTTATTTTTCTGGAATTGAGCTGCATGAGCTGCTTGTATATTTTGGAGATAATTCTTTGTCAGTTGCTTCGTTTGCTATTATTTTCTCCCATTGTGAAGGCTGCCTTTTCACCTTGTTTATAGTCTCCTTCATTATGCAAAAGTTTTTAAGTTTAATTAGGTCCCACTGGTTTGTTTTTGCTTTTATTTCTGTTATTCTGGGAGGTGGGTCATAGAGGATCTTGCTGTGATTTATGTCAGAGAGTGTTCTGCCTATGTTTTCCTCTAGAAGTTTTATAGTTTCTGGTCTTACATTTAGATCTTTAATCCATTTTGAGTTTGTGTGTGTATGGTGTTAGAAAGTGTTCTAGTTGCATTCTTTTACAGGTGGTTGACCAGTTTTCCCAGCACCACTTGTTAAAGAGATTGTCTCTAATCCATTGTATATTTTTGCCTCAGCTACTTTTAAATTAAGTTAATCACAGTAGCTTTTAAATGTAAGATTTTTGGAAACCAGAGCATTATAGTCAATTAAGAACTATTTTTAAAAAGGAAAGAAAAGGCAGTACATATTGATTTAAATAATGAAGACGTGAGTTCTGGAGAGTAGACACCCTGCCCCTCTGACCCAATCAATATTCTGTTTTTGTGCACCAGGAGAGCCCTAGGGATAGCTCCAAAGTCCACAGCCTTTCAAGTGGTGTGAGGGGAGGAGAAAGGAGCTCTTATATAAGCCTATGACATCTAGAATATTGTTTTCTATGTTCCCTTTAGAAGTTATTTGCTGAAGCTCTGAATTCAACAACTCCTGCATATTTCTTATTGTTATTTCAAAGTTTATCCCATAGAAGAGCTTGAGATGGCTGTTTCTCTCCCTCGTTTCTCTAGTATGCTGTCTATGGCTTGAAAACATCCCTCCCGACATGGCTAAATCTGCTGCAGATCCAAAGGTTTGGCTACAGAGCATGGACTGAAAGCAGCTGCCGTCTGAGATGATAAACCCCTCTGGAGTGCAAGTAGACCCAACACATTTCATCACTTTGCTCAACTGAGCATGAATCCACTCATGTTCTGATGTGAGTGGTGCACACAGTGCCCAAGCAGATTTCTACTTAGATTGTATGTCTCTGCTTCAGAAAGTAAACTCAAAACAACAACAACAACAACAAAAAATCCAGAAAGTAAAGTCATCTACCATCCCTCCTGTCACTGTGTTCCTTCACTTTTGGGAATTTGGCATGCATAAGTTTCACAAGGTCCAAAAACTCTTCAAAATAGACATTTGCTACATCCAAGCAAATGAACATGATTTGAAGTACAACTTTTCATCTCTTCCAGATAATTCTGCCGACTTTCCTGAACTCTCACCTAAATGCTGCACACATTGTAGATTTTTGTAGCCAAGAGTTTCTAGTTGTCAAGGGCATAATGTTTATGAATTACTGTGAACCTGAAATGCTGTGTCATAACCACTGCCATTTCATATGTCCCCATGGTACCTGTGTTGACCACAGTCATAGGAATCCTTGAGTTGGTCTGCTTAGACTTTCTTACTACGTGACAGAATGCTCAAGACTCACCTCAGCTAGATTCTTGAGATTGCTTTGCTTAAGCCTTGAGGTTCACATCTGTGTGGAGCATGTTGCTGGGTTGCAGGGAGGCACATTTTAGCTGTACTACAGCTTAGACCAGGCAACTTTTTCCTGTGGCAAAAAACCAGAGTTGTTGGGGAGACAGTGCTATTGTTGCTCTCTGGGTGCTGTTAAAAATTAAGTTTATAGTGGAAAGAAAGTCTTTTTTGCTGACCTCTTGATTCTGCCTTAGTTGCCTGTGCTACCTTATCTTTGAGGCATTCTATTTACCTATCCTAACGCTTTCCCCCTGTTTTTTTGACTTTCTACTTTGAATCCCTTATTTATCTGTAAGTCCATTAGAACAAAAAACCTTATCTGGTTCAACTTTGTAACCACTCCAGTGATGAAAGTTCAAGGTGACAGAAACGATTTAAATTTTCACTCAGAAGAGAATGGTTAAATAAATTATCCATACTGTGGAAGTTGTGCAGAAATTAAAAGTAATGAAATAATGCACATGCAGTGACAGCAAATTATATTGAAGTCGTATTTTTGAATGAATAAAGTGGCAGAACGGTATTTAGAGAGTACTATTCCACACACAAACACATAATGCATATATATATATATATATATATATATATATATATGCATGCAATGAATTTATTAAGTAGTTCTAATTTTCTGGTATAATCATGGAATAATTTTATTTTTTCCAGTAATTGCTGTCAGCTGTGGTCTGTCAAATCTTCCCTTTCTCACTGAATAATGAACTTGTTCAATTATGTTTCAGTTTGTTTTCTCAACTATTCAATCACTTTCATTCATTAAGAGAGTTTTGTTTTGGGTTCTTGAAACTCAGTCTAGTTTATTTTTTAAACTTTTTGTGTTGAAATAATTTTAGTTCTAAAGAAGTGTTTGAAAGATAGTACAAAGCATTTCTGTAAACACTTCATCCTGCTTTGCCTAATAATTGTGGTATATTTATAAAAAAAAACAAATGAACATTTGTGCAGTACTATTAACTAAATCACAGAATTATTCCGATTTCTCCAGGTTTTTCACTACTATCCTTTTCTTGTCCCAGGATTCAATCCAGCACACAGTGTTGCATTTGGTTAATATGTCTCTTTATTCTATGACAGTTTCTCAGTCTTTCCTTATTTTTCATAACCTTGACACTTCTAAAGAGTGAGGTATTTTGTAAAATGGTCCTCAATTTGGATTTGTCTTATGTTTTCTTATAATTACAGTGGCTGTTATTAATTTGGGGAAAGTGTCCTTTTTTATCACAATGTCAGGGTTACATGACATCAGCATGACTGATCACTGGTGAGGTTAACTGTGATCATTTGATTAAGATGACTGCTGCGTTTCTCCACTTGTAAAATTACTGTTTTTCTCTTTTCATATTCTGTTTGTTTAGAAGCAAGTTACTAAGTCTAGCCCATATTAGAGAGGAAGGGAATTAAACTCTACTTCCTGGAGGGAGGAACATCAAAGAATTTGTGGATATGTCTGAAAACAACCACGGTAATTGATAAATATATGGGGTTAGATAACTTGAGACTGTGCAAACATTCTGTGGATTTGAAAAAAATATTACTGTGATGTTCTGAGGGTAGCTCTTCATATCCCTCATTTCCTTCTACATTTAATATTTGAAATTATTATGTAAGAAATATACTCTCCCATTTATTTAGTCATACAATTATTTGTTCCTATCAGTGTGACACATGGATTTTTAAGTCTTCAGGGTTATGACACAATACAATCATTTGGGGTTTTTTTGCCCAAATTTTCTAGCCTTGGCAATTGGGAGCTCTTTCAGGTTGGCATACCTTTATCCTTTTTCTGCTTCCTTGCTTTCTGGTACTGTGGAATCTTCCAGATTCATCTGGTTTTATCCTTTTCCCAGCCCAATAATCAGCCATTTCTCTGAGAAGTCTTGGTTAATTTTATTGGATAATCATATTTAGTAATTAAGATCTGAGTGCAGGGTATTCTGGTTGCTACTTGGGTGTCATTGCTTCTCAAATTTATCAGCTGATAGATCAAGGAGATGCATATCAAACTGTATATGTACAATCTCTACATTTATTTACCATGTATATCTATTTGTATTTACCATGTATATCTATATTTACCATGTATAGCTATTTGTATCTCTATAGATACAAATGACATAAAGACACACACAAGTTCATACTAATACATGTGACTGTAATCCAGTACTACACATATCCATTTAGCTTTCTCTCCTCTTATTTTTTATTTTTAATTTCTATCTCTGACAGTGAGAAACCTGGCTCTCCTTTATGCATAATTTATTTAATTATTTAATTAACTCTGCTGCTGCTGCTAAGTCACTTCAGTCGTGTCCGACTCTGTGCAACCCCAGAGACGGCAGCCCACCAGGCTCCCCCGTCCCTGGGACTCTCCAGGCAAGAACACTGGAGTGTTTTTTTTTCCTTCTCCAATGCATGAAAGTGAAAAGTGAAAGTGAAGTCGCTTAGTCGTGTCCGACTCTTAGCGACCCCATGGACTGCAGCCTACCAGGCTCCTCTGTCCATGGGAGTTTCCAGGCAAGAGTACTAGAGTGGGATGCCATTGCCTTCTCCGTAATTAACTCTAGTATATAGTTAAATTAGTTTCACAATTTCTATCATGTACCCTTGTGAGAAACAAATTTCCCCACCAGAACATAGCATTTCTGTATAGTTCTTTTTGTCAGCCATAGAAGTTTTGTTGGAGGCCTGGTTACACACTGGGTATTAAGAGAAACAACAATCTGATAAAATAGACAGGATATAAGTAATTCAACTAGTAACATTGACAAGGACATAGTACAGCACGGAGACACAAAGCAGAAAAAATTTGGAAAGAAAGAGCAAATTAAAACAAAGATTAGTGTAACTAGCTGTAATTCAGTTGTTATAAGTGACCAAAGGAACCATAACTGATTTAATGAGCCGTCCACAGTACCAGCCCTGTGCATTTAGACATGCATGGCTTAATCTTTGAGACAAGCATATGCTACTGGCAGGATTAACCAGGTAGACAGAAAAAGATAAATGTTTCAATTCTGTTTACAATGCTAATAATTTACCAAATTACTATAAGTCATAATTTGTGTAAGGGGAAGGTTTTCCTTACCCTTGAAAAGACACAGAATTAAGTCAGTAATTTTTCAGACAGAAACCATAAATATTATAAGCATATTCACCAGTTCACACAGTCCTATGTGTCCAATCCCTTCTGTTGACAGGTTATAAAGCCATTAGTTTTCCCATTCTTCAGTTTCTTAGTTCAGGATTATGGTCTGAATATCAGAGACTTGTATTTATCCCAAAAGTCCTTTTTATAAATCTTGCCGAGGAAGTGTTTTTTGCAATGGCATCATAGTGAAGCCGTAACTCTATAATGACAAAAGACTTAAGAAGGCATATTTAAATCTGATTATAATGCAATTGACAAAGTAACTTGGTTACTGCTGGGACATATAACACTTTCAGATAATAGCTAGAAGTATGATTGATAATTTTACCAGGATGTATCAGAATTTTAGGAACTCCATATAATCTCTAGAATACCTGTAGCATTTACCATACAATATAACATAAGAAGACTTATTACTCATTTGACAACACTTCACATGTAATCTAACATACCAAGTGAACTTAACTAATTTAGTATCTCTCTCTGGGGTGTTTCAGGGGGCCCTTTGAAGCATCCCAAAGTTAGCTAAAGGTCAAAGGAACTTCCTTATAATTTGACTTGGGAACTTTTATCAAAAAATACCAAAAAGCTTTTAAACACAACAGGATCATAGGTCACTGTGAAACAATACTTATTTAACTAAAGTCACAAAATGATTAAAAGAAAAAAAATATGGGTCACCTGAGGGCACAGAAGCTCATATAATCTGTTATCAAAAAGGAGCACTTCTAACAGATCAAATTCTAGTCTTGTGTTAACTTACTTATCAAAATCCATTTACTTAGTTAACTTCAATCTAAATTTTATTAATCCTGACCATGCATAAAACTTTCTCAGTAAAATGTAGTTCTATTCCTTATACCTTCCTAACCAAAAACACATACTGAAATATTATTTTCAGTAGCTCTAATTATATATTTAATTTAGAATCCCTGACTCTTGAAAACCTTAGTTTCTAGTGAAAACCAAGAGGCAAGTAATAGTTACTAAAATCCAGAGACACTATTTTAGATGATTTTTAAAACATAATTATTCTTATAGAGTTTACCAGAAGCTCTTATTTTGTTTATATTTACTTTAAAGTTTCAACATATCAAGTTATTTTTCTTGCTGACAAATTTGCAACAGATAGAACAAGATTTCATTTAATTTGTATTAAATCTAAATGCAGTTAAAGTATTATACTTAATGTTGATGACTTTGAAGACAGATCTATATTAATTGGATCAATAAATTTAAATGTTAATGCCAGGTATTAATTTAATATTGAACATTTCCCAGTTCAAGTGAAACTGAAACTCATTTAGCTTAATTTTTCTTTTACTTAGAATTGTTTGGTTTGTAAGCACTTACTTTTCTTTAAGCCAGCTGAACAGAGCTCATCCACAAATCAACCTTAACAATGTTATCCAAAGACAGAGACACATGCAAACACAGAAGCAAACAGAGAGACTTCATAGTTCTCATTTCACAATTTCAGCCCTGAGTCAGGTACAGAAATGTAAAACCCATCAGTTTACAAAAGTGGTTGGATTAAAGTTAGGTTTCTGGAAGATGGAACAAATCAAGCTCACTTGTCTGGATGGCCAAATATTTACAGAAACACAGTTGGAATTTCTATTTACCCTTAACAAATTAGTTTCTAAATTACTTTACCATCTTTTCAAATTTTGCATTTTAAAAGTATGGCAAAGATGAGGGTTCCTGAGAAGATCAGATAGGACATTTGCATCTCCATGATATAGGGAAGTTTCTCCTAGAATAACTTTGTTTCCTCTATGTTTAATACTTACAAGCCTCTTCAAATAAATAGGGAAGGTTTTGGGAGTGATGTCTATTAGAAAGTCAATCAACTTGTTCCCCACTCTCGGTTACCCAGGACGCCTGTGGGGAAATTAGAATTGGACACCTCAAGTCCATCCAAGGCCTTAGATAGTAATGCTAAGCCAGGGCCCTGTGCTCTGGGGGTGAACATAGAAACTTCTATTTGATTTTCATGGGTAGGGGAAATAGGAGGTGGTGAAAGGAGTGAATATGTTGGTGGTATGGCGAGGGGCAGTTGGAAAAACTGCCAGTGCAGCCTTTTCAGCCAGTGGGAAAACTGGATAGGTTAGAGGGGGTTTTAAGTTTTGAAATAATATGTCTCCACTCTCATTTCCTCTCTCTTCTCCTTGTAGAACAGGTTCTCCCTTGGGTTTCCCTTCAGACTGCTATACCATAAGGGGGCAACCCTCTGATTTCTTCTCCTCCTGATGAAATAGCATAAAAATATCTACCTGTAGAATCTCCTCTCTTTTGCAAAACAATTCTAACTGCAAGATCATATAATACTTGGGTGACCCATTCAGGGACCATCACTCTTTGGATCTTAACATATCTCATATATGTCCCATATATTTGGGATAGGTGAAATATTTCCCATTTTTATAAGTTTAATAATACCAAAACACAAAAAAATACAAATTCCAATACAAAAGTCTCAAACAAATTCTAGCATCAATGCACACAAAAGTAAAACAAAACCAATGAACTAGTTCCCAACTAACTGGTTCTAAATCAGATAGAGTCCAACAATAATTTCCCTCTTCAACAAGGTACCCCAATCAAACTGACTTGTCCCATAAAGGAAAAGCCCAAATTGAGGGGGGAATATGTTCCCAGTGTGCACACTGGAGGAACTTATTCTACAAAATCAAGTTGGTCAGCTCTCAGAAGTTTGTCAGTTCCTTGCTTCAACTGCCCAGTGCTGGGGCAGCCAGTGCCACTTCAGGGAATTTTGAAGGGAAGATCCTCAGGACAAATGGTCCCAGCAGCTGCTAGGGTCTTGCCCCAATATTCCCTGATCAGGGCTAGCTAGCCTCAAGCAGCAAAGCTCCCAGCTGGCTCAGCCGCCCTTGTTCCCAAGTCCAGGCTCGCTCTGATCACCACCTCATGACAGACCAATAATTTGGGAGACAAGGTGTTTAGGCAAGGAATAATGACTTTATTTGGAAAGCAAGCAGACCAAGGTAGATGATACACATCAAGGTAGGTGATTTGTCTGCTAGTAGCTAGCAAACTTTGAGAAACACTATATATCCAATGTTAGAATTATTTAGCAAAGGATTATGGTATAACCCCTCTCTTGCTGTGTTCCTTTTGGATTGGCAAGTTTCAGTTGCTGAAGAATGAAATTACATGCTCAAGGCGTTGTATTCAATCAGGGACAGAACTGGGTCAAGAATTGAGGCGTTCTGACTCAGTAATTAGTGTATTGATTTTTAAAGCTTTTATTATGTGTTATAGGTACCCAAATGAGTAAGATAAAATCTTTATTTTGAAAAGGAAAAGTCTAGTAGACTAATTATAATGCCTGAAAAATGCATTAATTAAGATTTTGCAGGGATTTCCCTGGTGGTCCAGCAGTAGAGAATCTGCTTGCCAATGAAGGGGACATGGATTCAATCCCTGGTCTGGGAAGATCCCAGATACCACAGAGCAACTAAGCCTGTGAGCCACAACTACTGAGCTTGTGCACCTAGAGCCTGTGCCCTGCAACAAGAGAAGCCACCATAATGAGAAGCTCATGCACCACACTAGAGAGAAGCCCCCACTCTCCGAAACTAGAAAAAGTCTGTGTGCAGTAACAAAGACCCGTATAGTAAAAAATAAATAGATAAAAAAGAAAGATTTTGCAAAGCATTTTTCCACATTTCATGTCAGCATTTATAAAACTATAATGTGAGAAGTCAGAGAAGGCAATGGCACCCCACTCCAGTACTCTTGCCTGGAAAATTCCATGGACAGAGGAGCCCGGTGGGCTGCAGTCCATGGGATCGCTAAGAGTCGGACATGACTGAGCGACTTCCCTTTCACTTTTCACTTTCATGCATTGGAGAAGGAAATGGCAACCCACTCCAGTGTTCTTGCCTGGAAAATCCCAGGGACAGGGGAGCCTGGTGGGCTGCCATCTATGGGGTCGCACAGAGTTGGACATGACTGAAGCGACTTAGCAGCAGCAGCAGCAATGTGAGAAGTCACGTCCAACTCTGTATGACCCCGAGGACTATGCAGGCCATGGAATTCCCCAGGCTATCATTAATACTGGAGTGGGTAGCCATTCCTTTCTCCAGGGGATATTCCCAAACCAGGGATCAAACCCAGGTCTCCTGTATTGTAAGAGGATTCTTTACCGACTGAGCCACCAGGGAAGCCCAAGAATACTGGAGTGGGTAGCCTATCTCTTCTCCAGTGGATCTTCCTGACACAGGAATCAAACCAGGGTCTCCTGCACTGCAGGCAGATTCTTTACCAGCTAAGTGAGAATTTGAAGATGTTCAAGCTGGATTTAGAAATTGCAGAAGAACCAGACATCAAATTGCCAATATCTGTTGGATCATAGAAAAAGCAAGAGAATTCCAGAAAAACATCTACTTCTGCTTCATTGACTATGCTAAAGCCTTTGACTGTGTGGATCACAGCAAACTGTGGAAAATTGTTCAAGAGATGGGAATACCAGAACACCTGACCTGCCTCTTGAGAAACCTGTATGCAAGTCAAGAAGCAACAGTTAGAACTGGACATGGAACAATGAACTGGTTCCAAATTGAGGAAGGAGTAAGTCAAGACTGTATATTGTCACCCTGCTTATTTAACTTATATGCAGAGTACATCATGAGAAATGCCAAGCTGGATGAAGCACAAGCTGGATTCAAGATTGCTGGGAGAAATATCCATAACTTCAGATATGCAGATGGCACCACCCTTATGGCAGAAAGTAAAGAGGAACTAAAGAGCCTCTTGATGAAAGTGAAAGAGGAGAGTGAAAAAGCTGGCTTAAAACTCAACATCAAAAAAACCAAAGATCATGGCATCTGGTCCCATCACTTCATGGCAAATAGATGGGGAAACAATGGAAAGCATGACAGACTTTATTTTCTTTGGCTCCAAAATCACTGCAGATGGTGATTGCAGCCATGAAATTAAAAGGCACTTGGTCCTTGAAAGAAAAGCTATGACCAACCTAGACAGCATATTAAAAAGCAGAGACATTACTTTGCCAGCAAAGATCCTTAAAGTCAAAGCTATGGTTTTTCCAGTAGTCATGTATGGATATGAGAGCTGGACCATAAAGAAGGCTGAGTGCTGAAAAATTGATGCTTCTTCAATTTTGAACTATGTTCTTGGAGAAGACTCTTGAGAGTCCCTTGGACTGCAGGAACATCAAACCAGTCAATCCTAAAGCAAATCAGTCCTAAATATTCATTGGAAGGACTGATGCTGAAGCTGAAGCTCTGATATTTTGGCTACCTGAGGCGAAGAACTGACTCATGACCCTGATGCTAGGAAAGACTGAAGGCATTAGGAGAAGGGGACAACAGAGGATGAAATGGTTGGATGGCATCACCGACTCAATAGACAGGAGTTTGAGCAAGCTCTGGGAGTTGGTGCTGGACAGGGAAGCCTGGTGTGCTTCAGTCCATGGGGTTGCGAAGTCGGACATGACTGAGTGAATGAACTGAACTGAATGTGAGAAGAGGGACTTTCTCCTTAGTTCAGTAGGGAACATGAGTGCGTGTACATGCTTAGTTGCTTCAGTTGTGTCTGACTCTTTGCAACCCTATGGACTTTAGCCCACCAGGCTCCTTTGTCCATGTGAATTCTCTAGGCGAGAATACTGTAGTGGGTTGTCATGCCGTCGTCCAGGGGATCTTCCCAACCCAGGGATCAAACCCATGTATCATATGTCTTCTGCACTGGCAGGTGGATTATTTACCAGGGGAAGGCAATGGCATCCCACTCCAGTACTCTTGCCTGGAAAATCCCATGGATGGAGGAGCCTGGTAGACTGCAGTCCATGGGGTCGCTAAGAGTCGGACACGACTGAGCGACTTCCCTTTCACTTTTCACTTTCATGCATTGGAGAAGGAAATGGCAACCCACTCCAGTGTTCTTGCCTGGAGAATCCCAGGGACGGGGGAGCCTGGTGGGCTGCCGTCTCTGGGGTCACACAGAGTCGGACACGACTGAAATGACTTAGCAGCAGCAGCAGCACCATCTAGGAAGCCAGTAGGGAACATAGTGGGGTATAACTCACTAGGGACTCTAGAGAAATCAAAGAAGCTGTGTTACCTTGAAGAGTTCACTGCACCAGCAGCAGTGGGGCACTTAAGAGAATACAGGACCCATGAGAAGAGGTAGAGTGTGCTTCAGGCACAGCATTACCCAGGGCAGAGTGGCACCCACCTCTCAGCTGTCTGAATTTATTTATGGACACACTTGAGACTTCACCCAGCCCTCTCCCAAACATCTGATGGAGTTCTGGTCTTGATAGTGCAGGGGAGAGCATAGGAGCCAGCCCAACACAGCTTACACAGTCAGTGTATCATCTGATCTTTTCCATAGCCCTGGAAGGCAAGTTTTATCCCCAAATCACAGATCACAGGACTGTTTTCTACAGCAGTGAATCTGTAATAACTGCCAAGTTGATTCTTCCAGCTTCAAGTCCCAGAGATATTGTGTTTCACACGTCATTTCACATTCTGACAACAGGTATTTTAAGTGTATCCCCTACTTTCATAAACTCACTAAGCAGTTATTTTGATTGCTTTGTATGTACTTTACTATTTTTAAAATCTTTTATTAATTATTTTATGACAAAAAGTAATCTGTGTTCTTTAGTGGGGAAAGTACAGATGAAAAGATAATCTCCTCTACTGCCATAACCCAGAGAATCTGCAGTCTGTGGGGGAATCCTCTGTCTTCCTGTCCGTTTTTCTTTTTGCCTTCCGGGGCACATAATCTTCAGCAGGGCGCTTTTCGGCAGCGTGAGACTGGCTCTCTGGCTTTGCCTGGGATTCCGGCTTGCCCTCCCTGAGTGGATTTCCCTCAGCTTCGGACTTGCCCTGCTTTTCTTGCTTCCCCTCACCTGCTGGTTGTCTCTCATTGTCTGGTTTCCTCTCATTCTGGACCTCTGGTTCCTGTTCTGACCTCTTCTCCACTTCTAGCTTTTCTTTCTCATTTGACTCTCCTTCATTTTCAGGCTGTACTTCATCTTCTGGCTTTCCTTCATTGTCTAAGTTTCCTTCATTTTCTATGTAGACCTTCTCCATGTTGAGATTTGCCCTCCTTTTCCTGTTAGGAGACAAAATGGAGACAAAGCAGACAGGATTTAGGTGGTGAAATACAGGTCCTGATAAATAGTTGCCTCTATGATTTAGGATCTTTATCAGCCTATCCCAACTTTCAGGTGCACTCCCGCCCATATATTTTCTCCTTTCTTTCCCTGTGTCTGCAAGGTTGGCACACATGTTTATATGAGCCCGCCTTGCAGACACTTCTGTAAGTACTTCTCCCTACATTTAAGTGGGCTATGCTGACAAGTCCGTAAGAGCAGATGTGTCCCTAAACTTTGCTCTGGTCTTGACTATGCCCATAACAGTTTTAACCTGGTGGTCCCAACTTACACTGACCTGCAAGAATTCTGTCCAGTTTCTTTTTCCTCTTGTCTACAGTTGTAAGACTTCTAGAGCTGCAGATACAACTGAACAGTGGCCAGTTCTCAGATTTCAGAGATACTATGATATCTTCAAGGGCTTCATAGATATCATGTCTACCAACTCTCACTTCCTTGTTCTCCCCTCTGTCCTCACCAACGATAAAACACCATGCTCCCTTAGGGTCCTGACAAAGGCCATGTATTCTGAGACTGGAATAGGGAGTCTTGGAGGAGGGGTGGCAGATAGTGGCCTCCCCAACTTCTCTCAAGCTTTAGTGACTCCTGCTTCCAGGGCTTCTGGGGCAGTTGCCCTCTCCCACTGACCTGCACTGATACTTCAGGTCTTTCCTTTCCTTGTCTGGGTTGGTGCCTACAGCCACAGACCTGAAGATCTATAGAGAGACAGGAGACAGATGATGAATGAGGGATTGAGAAGTGAATGACTGGCAAGGGGATACTGATTCTTTTCCCTTGCATGCATGCTCAGTTGCTTCAGTCATGTCCGACTCTTTGTGACCCTATGGACTGTAGCCCACCAGGCTCTTCTGTCCATGGGATTTCTCAGACAAGAGTACTGGAGTGGGTTATCATGTCCTCCTCCAGGGGATCTTCCCAACCAAGCGTTGCAGGTAGATTCTTTACCACTGAGCCACTGGGGAAACTGATTCTTTTCCCACTGCTTGTCAAAACTTTCCCAGCTCCTGCCATCCCCTTGCCCTTCCCCCTGCTTCACTGTTCCCCTTCTACAGTCCCTCCCTAACAGCCTCCGTTTTTCTTTTTGCCATGAGAAATGGCAGAGAAAGATTTTTTCCAAAGTATTTCTGTTTCCCAATCTTCCTTCCAAATTTCTATCTCACTTTTTCTTGTGAGGTTCAGGGCATTAATGTTCAGAAGACAGAGCAAGCTGTGCTCAGGTCTTTGCCCTCCAAACCCCCACCCCTGGACACCCAGATAGAATGAACCCATCACTCATTCTGAAAAATGGTGATGGTAGAGTCATGGAGCTGGGAAGAAATGTCCAGAACATTCCTGCCATGCCTTCCCTCTCCACATACACAGAAAGACCACATTTTTCTGCAATGCAAGAGATAAATTATTTCCAAACTCAGTTAAAATTTTGGTCCATGTTACCTCCTCTTGACCCTTCCTAGTTCAGAAGCCTCTCCTGCCCTATAGGGAGCTGCTTTCCAGACTGAACCTCTGTCCCCTTCCTCTTTAGCACCTCTCCACCTCCCCTCACCCTTATTCCCCTCTCCCTCCTTTCCAAAATGGATCAAATATGAAGAAGAACAGGCTCAGACCCTTTGCAAAGGGGTCTGCCTCCCCATTCTGGGTTCCCAGGCTTTGTCCTCTTCCCTCCATCCTGGAAGGATCAGACCATTTCCTCTCCATCTCCCTCCCCTGGCCTTCTCCCTCCTCAAATGTCCCTGATACACTGCCTCCTAGGAGATCCCAACTGGTACCCATTCTCATCTTCTGGCCCTTCTCTATCTCCTCCCACCGAGTCCTCTGTCTCTTGCACCAAATGGATAAACATCAGGGAAGGGATAGAGAGAATCCAGTCCTGAACCTGCTCTGGTCTTTGCCTTTTGCCACCCCCACCCTAGGGGTCCATAAACAGCAGTGATTTTTGTGACCATTCCAGGGAGATGCTTCCTTCTCAAATTTCTTGCTCCCATAAAGTGAAAGTCACTCAGTCACCCACCAGGCTCCTCTCTATGGGCTTCTCCAGGCAAGAATATTGGAGTGGGTAGCCATTCCCTTCTCCAGGGGATCTTCTCAACCCATGTCTCCTGCATTAAAGGCAGAATCTTTACCATCTGAACCACCAGGGAACCCTAAGAATACTGGAGTGGGTAGCCTGTCCCTTCTCCAGAGGAGCTTCCTGACCCAGGAATTGAACCAGGGTCTCCTGCATTGCAGGCAGATTCTTTACCAGCTGAGCTACCAGGGACGCCTTGCTGCCATAAGCCAGTACTTAACTAGGGAATAAGTGATACCTGGACCTCTCCCCCAACACTCACACAGTTTTCTGCACCAAAATGAATAGGGGTGGGAGAATGAATAGGGGTGCATCTGGAAAGCGGACTGGATCCTGCGTAGCCTCTGTTTCCGTTACTATCCCTACCTCAAGTCTCCCCCTCCCCTGCTCTGGCTGGTACCAACTTGTGACCTGTGGGGCTATTGGGCAGTTGTCTCCTCTGACCTTCAGTCTGAAATCTATCTTCCTCCACGGAAATAGGGAACTGATACCTGGAGGAGAGGGACTTCTGCAGGCGTCAGCTCTGGATCACAGGAAGGAGTGTCACCAGTGGGCTCGGGTGCCTAGTTCTCCTCCCTCCTGCAATAGGTGCGTCAGAAGTCAGCCCATTTCCTCCCTTCACTTGCCCCCTCCCAGCTCACCCTCCTTCAGTCCCCTTCCCTCACTGCCTGAGGCCCTGTCCATCATTTTGGTCATGACTAATCCCAGAGGTCAAATGGGGCCCCTGCTCCTGTGGTTTGTATTTATGCTGCCTTATCAGCCGACATATCTTCTCCCAGGGCTACTGGCCCCACTGGTACATTTCTGAGGAATTTCTTTCTCTCCTTTGATCTCAAAATGCCTGTCCCCTCCTACTTCTCTACTCTGACCCTGGTTGTCACTCCTTCTGTCTTCACATAATAAGTACAGGGTGGATTGGCAGGTAGGGAAGCAGGTAGTTGAAACAGCGATTTTCTTCTAAATAATTTTTTTTCAGTTTTATTTAATGTATTCCTCACAGCATGAGTTACTCTTATAAGTTAAATAAAGCTCTTTTCATTTGTGTAAAAGAACATGTTTAAGATAGAGGAAAAAACCAAGACCCCGAATTCTGAGAGCAAGTTAAGTTTCTAATATTAATTTTTACTATATAGAAAGTGGATTCGATTGGCTACATATAAAATAATTTTTTTTAGTTTTCATACATGTCATATTCTACTGAAAAATCCATGTATTTAATGTTCCCAAACAATAGCTGAGTGCTAAGTGCACTTGCTGGTATGTGATGCTTAACACAATATCAGTCTTGAAAATCTGGCCTAAGGCTATTTCATTCAGAGGTTTAACCAGCTTAAAGGCAGCTGAGCATTTGAGGAGTGCCGAACATGATCTGATCTTCCCTGCCCTACCTGACTGTTGCTTACTCCAAAAATATACATGGAGAGGTGACCAAGATGGTGACTTCAATAAATGCTTTTGGTTCCTCCCCTCCCTCCCCCAAATTCCCACAGAGATTACTCAATTCCAGCAGAGATGGGAATGCTGTTCTGACAATTGGAGACCAAAACAGATCCCTTCTAGACCCCTGCAGCAGACGGTTTCCATAAAGCCTATAGAAGTGATTGTTGTGGGGAAAGCCTCCATACCTGCTTGTTGTCTGCCATTATTCCCAGTGCCCAAGTGGAAATTTCCTTGATTCTGTCTATCTGCTGCCTACCACCTAGCTAGGGAGATGCAGCCTGCTGGGTCTTTCAGCTCTATTATCTTTACCTCCAGGGCATCTTGGAGGAGCCTAGCCAACCAGCAGAGTTGGTGCCTGCCAGTTCACACCTGCCCTGGTGTCCTCTCAGCCAGATATAGACCAGTGTCAGAATTCTAAGGAATTCTGACAAGCCAACCATACTGATTGACTGGACCAGGTGTTTTCAACTGAGGGAGTCTGTGAACCACCTGAAATAATAGGCAAGGTTACACATGTTTAAAAGGTAGTAAAGCATGTAGACTTATGAAAAGAAGATCTGTATCCTAGGAACCTCAGAAATCCTGAGACATGAGCTGGTTGACATCATGAAGAAGCAGGAGCTATGAGGTCGAGAAAAGGCAGAGGAGAAGCAGCTACTTGGGAATGAGACCAGAAGAGACAAATAGCAGCAGATCTATGTTAAAGGAGAGCACTTACTCCTTGGGTTCAGGCATTCTTAACTAAAGAAACCCCTGGAATAATGTTCAAAATGATGTGCGTCTATGTGTGTGTGTGTGGGGGGGGGCGGGTAGGATATTACTGGGTGTGTACATTTGACTACTGCTGCTAAGTTGCTTCAGTCATGTCCGACTCTGTGCGACCCCATAGACGGCAGCCCACCAGGCTCCCCCGTCCCTGGGATTCTCCAGGCAAGAACACTGGAGTGGGTTGCCATTTCCTTCCCCAAGGCATGAAAGTGAAAAGTGAAAGTGAAGTCGCTCAGTCGTGTCCGCTCCTAGCGACCCCATGGACTGCAGCCTACCAGGCTCCTCCGTCCATGGGATTTTCCAGGCAAGAGTACTGGAGTGTGGTGCCATTGCCTTCTCCACATTTGACTAGGATAGTATCTGTTACTTTCTTCAAATGCTCAAATGGGGTAATGTAAAAAATGAAGGAAGGTCAATTGACCTAGAAAATATATTTTCACATGCATCTTTTTTCAAATAGGACTATTTCTTAGGAAAAATTAACATTAATGGTTAACCATTTTAATGTGTAAAACTCAGTGTCATACAGTACACTCATGATATTGTGAATCTATCACCTCTATCTAGTTCCAAAACATTGTCATCAATTCCATACCCATTAAACAGTCACTCCCAATTCTCCCTTTTCCCTAGTCCCTAGCAAAAACTAATCTACCTCCTGCTTCTATGGAATATTTTATATAAATGGAATCATGCAATGTGTGACCTCTTATGTCTGACTTCTTTCACTTAGCATAATGTTTTCAAGGTTCATCCACATTGCAGCATGTACAGTATTTCATTTCTCTTTATGGCTGAAAATACTTCATTTTACGTCTATATCATATTTTGTTTATCCATTCAAACATTGATGGATATCTGGGTTGTTTCTACCTTTTGACAATTGTGACTAGTGCTGCATTAAACATTTAGGTATGTTTTTTATGTGGATGTATGTTTTTATTTCTTTTGAGTATATGCCTAGGAATAGAGTTGCTAGGTCATATGGTAATTCTATGTTTCTATGTCTAACTATTTGAGGAATGCCAAACTGTTTTCCATAGTGGCTGCAATATTCTGCACTCCTACCAGCAATGTATGAGGGTTACAATTTCTCCACATTCTCCAAAACAATTGTTAATTTCCATTTTTTATTTTTATAATCCTAGTTGGTGAGAAGTAGCTTTGATTTGCATTTTCCTAATGACTGATGATATTGAGCATCCTTTCATGTGCTCATTGGATATTTACATATCTTCTTTAGAGAAATATCTATTTAAGTCCTTTGCTTATTTTTAATTGGGTTGTCTTTGTTGTTGAATTGCAGAAAGTTATGACCAACCTAGATAGCATATTCAAAAGCAGAGACATTACTTTGCCGACAAAGGTCTGTCTAGTCAAGGCTATGGTTTTTCCTGTGGTCATGTATGGATGTGAGAGTTGGACTGTGAAGAAGGCTGAGCACCAAAGAATTGATGCTTTTGAACTGTGGTGTTGGAGAAGACTCTTGAGAGTCCCTTGGACTGCAAGGAGATCCAACCAGTCCATTCTGAAGGAGATCAGCCCTGGGATTTCTTTGGAAGGAATGATGCTAAAGCTGAAACTCCAGTACTTTGGCCACCTCATGCGAAGAGTTGACTCACTGGAAAAGACTCTGATGCTGGGAGGGATTGGGGGCAGGAGGAGAAGGGGACGACAGAGGATGAGATGGCTGGATGGCATCGCTGACTCGATGGACGTGAGTTTGTGTGAACTCCAGGAGTTGATAATGGACAGGGAGGCCTGGCGTGCTGCAATTCATGGGGTCGCAAAGAGTCGGACACGACTGAGCAACTGATCTGATCTGATCTGATCTTCATATATTCTGAATTGTCTTCACTTTTTGATAGTGTTCTTTGATTCACTAAAGTGTTAAATTTTTATAAAGTCCAATTTATGTTTTTCTTTTGTTGTTCATGCTTTTAATGTCATATCTAAGAATCTATTGCCAAATCCAAGGACATGAAGATTTATCACATTGTTTTCTTCTAAGAGTTTTAAAGTTTTGGCTCATGTATTTGGGTCTTTGGTTCATTTTGAGTTAATTTTTTATGGTTTGAGTTAATTTTTATATATGAATTCATAAGATTCAAAGATTCTTTTGATGGTAGGGCATAATACACTGTCACTTGAATGGATCAAAAGGCATTTTTACAAAAAAAAAAAAATTGCAATTTACTCCTTGATGTCTTGACTTCTGTTTTAAACTTGATTATTTGGGGTATTTGAGTAGCCCAAATAGTAGAGGATATTTGCAGAGAGTAGGAAATAAGTTGCCCTAAATAGCATAGAAAACATTTTATTGTGAGAATTAAAAGAAGGAAAACAAATAGGAGAATAAAGAGTCTTTGTAGACCAACCATAACCAAATTCTTTATTTATATGGCATTAGCCAAGAAAACAGATATGAAGTTTTCAAGGTCTCTAACAATATTTTTGGTAGACTTGAAAAGTGTTATAAGTATAATTATATATTTTTATGACACAAATATCTTGGTGACAAGTCCAATAGTTATATTGTTGAAGGGTATAAACTGATAGTTTAGTAAAATACATGGAAAAGGTTACTAGTATTTATAGCTAAGGAGAAGAGGTAGTTGTGTCCATGGTTAGAGACATAAAACAGGAGATAGTGATAGAAAGTTGGAGTTGGGGAGTAGGATAAGATGCTAAGAAGTGGGAGGTCCTCTTTCTAGGTAGTTGAGGAGTGTTCTAGGAGGTAGTTGCTTCCTGAGGAAAGCAATAATCTCCATTAATTTTTATAGTGGCATTAATAGCAATAACCTCTAAGATTTCCCTTCAGGCATAGGAGTAGAGATGTGTATACGTTTGGCAGCGAGCAAAACATATACCAGGGTCATGTGACGATGAACTCAAGACGTAATAAAATCACTAAAATCAAAGAAAAAGAAAGTGAAAGTAAAAGTAAAGTCACTCAGTCGTGTCCGACTCTTTGAGACCCCATAGACTGTAGCCCACCAGGCTCCTCTGCCGATGGGATTTTCCGGGCAAGAGTACTGGAGTGGGTTGCCATTTCCTTCTCCAGAGGATCTTCCCAACCCAGGGATTGAACCAGGGTCTCCCGCATTGTAGGCAGACACTTTACCATCTGAGCCACCAGGGAAGCTGTATTGTGTCCAATTTGTCAATATCTTAAGGAAGGTAGCACACAGGCATTTCTGGGACTCTGGTCTTGGTGGCTGGTGGGAAGTCTTTCCCCACTGAATAATCTTGGCACTCTTGTCAAAATTCATTTGACTTACATATGAGAATTATTTGGAGTATTCTAGTCCATTGATCTGTCTTTATAACAGAATGACACTGCTTGATAATATAACTTTACAGTGAGTCCTCCAAATTTGTTCTTCAGTTTCAAGGTTGTTTTGGCTATTTAGGGTCACTTGAGATTCCATATGAATTTTAAGATAGGTTTTTCTGTACCTGAGTAAAACATCATTGAAATTTTGATAAGGATTGCACTGAATCTATAAATTACTTTGGCTAGTACTGACATCTTAATACTGTCTTCCATTCCATGAACATAAAATTTACTCCTGTTTTATACTTTTTTCAGTGTAAAAGTGTTTTTTACCCTTGCTTAATTTTATAACAAAATATTTTATTCTTTTAATGCTATCAAAAAAAGTATTAATTTGTTTTTCAGATTGTTCACAGTTGGTGTATAGAGACACAACCCATTTTTATGCATTGATTTTGTACCTGCAACTTTGCTAAATTTATTTATTAGTTCTAACAGTTTTATTGAGGACTCTTTAGGGTTTTCAATCTATAAGATCATGTCATCTGAGTACAGAGATATTTACTTATTCCTTTCTAGTATGAATTTTTTTCTCACCTGATGGTACTTGGACTATGCCTTCCATTACTGTGTTGAGTAGAAGTGATGAAGGTGACATCCTTCTCTCATTTCTGATCTTAAAGGAAAAGTTTTCAATCTTTCACCAACTGGGTATGGTATTAGTTGTGAGCTTTTCATAGAAGGTATCTATTATGTTGAGGTAGTTCCTTCTATTCTTAGTTTGCTGAGTGTTTTTTTTTTTTTCATATCTGAGGTTATTGATATTTCTCCTGGCACTCTTGATTCCAGCTTGTACTTCATCCAACCTGCATTTCACATGATGGATTAGAAAAGGCAGAGGAACCAGAGATCAAATTGCCAACATCCGCTGGATCATTGAAAAAGCAAGAGAGTTCCAGAAAAACATTGACTTCTGCTTTATGGACTACACCAAAGCCTTTGACTGTGTGGATCACAATAAACTATGGAAAATTCTGAAAGAGATGGGAATACCAGACCACCTTACCTGTCTCCTGAGAAATCTGTACGCAGGTCAGGAAGCAACAGTTAGAATTGGACATGGAACAACAGACTGGTTCAAATCAGGAAAGGAGTAAGTCAAGGCTGTATATTGTCACCCTGCTTATTTAACTTATATGCAGAGTACATCATGTGAAATGCTGAGTGTTTTTATCATGAAAGGGCAGAGTGTTGAATTTTGTTAAATGTCTTTCCTGAATCCATTGAGATAATTTTTTTTTCCCTTCCCTCTCTTAATGTGGTTTATTACATTAATGTATTTTTATATGTTGAACAGGGCTTTTCTCGTGGCTCAGCTAGTAAAGAATCTGCCTGCAATGCAGGAGATCTGGATTTTATCCCTGGGTTGGGAAGATCCCCTGGAGGAGGGCATGGCAACTCTCTCCAGTGTTCTTGCCTGGAGAATCCCTATGGACAGTCCATGGGGTCACAAACAGTCGGAGACGACTGAGTGACGTTCACTATTTTAAACAGTACTTATATCCAGGAATAAAGTCCACTTGGTCATGGTGTATAATCCTAATGTACTGCTGAATTCCGTTTGCTAGTATTTTTGAATAAATATTCATATGAGTTATTGGTCTGTAGTTTTCATTTCTTGCAGTGTCTTTTTCTGGCTTTAGTATTAAGATATAGCTGGACTGGTAGAATGAGTTATAAAGTGTTTCCTGCTCTTCAATTTCCTGGAAGCATTTCAAAAAGAATTTTTTTTTAAAATGTTTGGTGTAATTTACCAGAGATACCATCCTATCCTGCTCTTTTCTTTATTGAGAGCTTTTTGATTATTGATTCAGTCTCCATACTCATTATCATTCTGCACATATTTTATATTTCTTCAGTATTCAGTCCTGGTAGGTTATGTGTTCTAGGAATTTGTCTATTTCACCCAGTTATTCAATTTGTTGACATACAATTGTTCATAGTCCTCTCTTATAATCCTTTTTATATCTATAAAATTAGTCATAATTTCTGTAATTTAATTTTAGGCCTATAGATATTCTCTTTTTTTTTCTACTCAACCTAGCTAGAGATTTTTAAATTTTGGTGATTTTTTTTTATTGATTCTTTGAAGAACTAACTTTTATTTTTTCTCTATTGCTTTTCTATTCTCTGTTATATTTGTCTTTAATCTTTATTATTTGATTCCTTTTAATAACTTTGGGTTTAATTTGCTCTTCTTTTTGTTCTTGATGTATGAAGTCAGCTTTTCATGTGAGATCTTTTTTTCTTTTTTAATGTAAGCGTTTATAGCTGAAAGTTTCCCTCTAAACTCTATATTCACTGCCTCCCATAAATTGTGGTATAATGTGTCTTCATTTTCATTTATCTTGTTTGTATTTTCTAAATTCTCTTGTGGTTTCTTCCTTGACCCATTAGTCAAGGTTTAATATACTTTTCTTGAATTCCTTGAGAACCCAAGATCTCCAGTCAGTCCACCTTTGTATCTCTATCTTCCAGTGTTATCATGTGCTTTTTGTTACGATATGTCTATGTTTTTTTATGAAGAGATCTCTAACTTTCCCATTCTTTTGTTTTTCCTCTATTTCTTTGTGATGATCACTGAAGAAGGCTTTCTTATTTCTACTTGCTATTCTTTGGAATGCTGCATTCAAATGGATATATTTTTCCTTTTCTTCTTTGCTTTTCATTTCTCTTCTTTTCTCAGCTATTTGTAAGGCCTCCTCAGACAACCATTTTGCCCTTTTGCATTTCATTTTCTTAGGGATTGTTTTGATCACAGCCTCCTGTACAATGTTATGAACCTCCATCCATAGTTCTTTAGGCACTCTGTCTATTAGATCTAATCCCTTGAATCTATTTGTCACCTTCACTGTATAATCATAAGAATCTTGATTTAGGTCATACCTGAATGGTCTAGTGGTTTTCCCTACTTTCTTCAATTTAATCCTGAATTTTGCAATAAGGAGTTCATGATCTGAGCCACAGTTAGCTCCCAGTCTTGTTTTTACTGACTATATAGAGCTTATCCACCTTCAGCTGCAAAGAATATAACCTGTCTGATTTTGGTATTGACCATCTGGTGATGTCCATGTGTAGAGTCATCTCTTGTGTTGTTGGAAGAGGGTGTTTGCTATGACCAGTGCATTCTCTTGGCAAAAATCTGTTAGCCTTTGCCTTGCTTCATTTTGTAGTCCAAGAGGAGTACTTGCCTGTTACTCCAGGTATCTCTTGACTTCCTACTTTTACATCCCAATCTCCTATGATGAAAAGGGAATCTTTTTTTGGTGTTAGTTCTGAAAGGTCTTGTAGGTCTTCAGAGAACCGTTCGCCTTCAGCTTCTTCAGCGTTAGTGGATAGACTTGGATTACTGTGATATTGAATGGTTTGCCTTGGAGACACATTGAGATCATTCTCTCATTTTTGAGAGTGCACTAAATACTGCATTTTGGACTCTTTTATTAGCTATGAGGGCTACTCCATTTCTTCTAAGGGATTCTTTCCCACAGTAGTAAATGTAATGGTCATATGAATTAAATTCACCCATTCCAGTCCATTTTAGTTCACTGATTCCTAAAATGTCAGTATTCACTCTTGCCATCTACTGTTTGACCACTTCCAATTTACCTTGATTCATGGACCTAGCAGTCCAAGTTCCTATGCAATATTGTTCTTCACAACATCAGACTATACTTCCATCACAAGTCACATCTACAACTGGGCATTGTCTTTACTTTGGCTCAGCCTCGTCATTCTTTCTGGAGCTATTTCTCCACCTTCTTCAGTAGCATATTGGGCACCTACCGCCTTGGGGAGTTCATCTTTCACTGTCATATAATTTTGCCATTTCATACTATTCATGGAGTTCTCAGGGCAAGAATGCTGAAGTGGTTTGTCCAGTGGACCATGTTTTGTAAAAAAAAAAAAAATTAGAGAAAATTAGAGATACCAAGAGAACATTTCATTTAAAGATGGGCACAATAAAGGACAGAAATGGTATGGACTTAACAGAAGCAGAAGGTGTTAAGAAGAGGTGGCAAGAATACACAGAACAACTATACAAAAAAGATCTTCATGACCCAGATAACCACAGTGGTATGATCACTCACCTAGAGTCAGACATCCTGGAATCTGAAGACAAACGGGCCTTGGGAAGCATCACTACAGGCAAATCTAGTGGAGGTGATGGAATTCTAGCTGAGCTATTTTAAATCCTAAAAGATGATGCTGTGAAAGTGCTGCACTCAATATGCCAGCAAATTTGGAAAACTCAGCTGTGGCCACAGGACTGGAAAAGATCAGTTTTCATTGCAATCCCAAAGAAAGGAAATGCCAAAGAATGTTCAAACTACTGCACAATTGCATTCATGTCACACGCTAGCAAAGTACTGCTCAAAATTCTCCAAGCCAGGCTTCAACAGTAAATGACTCAAGAACTTCCAGATGTTCAAGCTGGATTTAGAAAAGGCAGAGGAACCAGAGATCAATGGCCAACATCTTTTGAATCATAGAAAAAGCAAGAGAATTCCAGAAAATCATCTACCTCTGCTTCAGTAACTATGATAAAACCTTTGACTGTGTGGATCACAGCAAACTGTGGAGAATTCTAAAAGCAAGGGTTAGACCATCTTACCTGCCGCCTGAGAAATCTGTATGCAGGTCAAGAAGCAACAGTTAGAACTGGACATGGAACAACAGTCTGGTTTCAAATTGGGAAAGGAGAACAGCAAGGCTATATACTTTCACCCTGCTTATTTAACTTATATGCAGAGTATATCATGTGAAATCCCAGGCTGGATGAATCACAAGCTGGAATCAAGATTGCTGGGAGAAATATCAATAACCTCATAAATGCAGATGACACCACCCTTATGGTAGAAAGTGAAGAAAAACTAAAGAGCCTCTTGATGAAAGTGAAAGAGGAAAGTGAAAAAGCTGGCTTAAAACTCAACATTCAAAAAATGAAGATCATGGTATCTGGTCCCATCACTTCATGGCAAATAGATGGAGAAACAATGGAAAGCATGACAGACTTTATTTTCTTGGGCTCCAAAATCACTGCAGATGATGATTGCAGCCATGAAATTAAAAGGCACTTGATCCTTGGAAGAAAAGCTATGACCAACCTAGACAGCATATTAAAAAACAGAGACATTATTTTGCCAGCAAAGGTCCTTATAGTCAAAGCTCTAGTTTTTTCCTTTAGTCATGTATGGATGAGAGAGTTGGACCGTAAAGAAAGCTGAGTGCTGAAGAATTGATGCTTCTGAACTGTGTTGTTGGAGAAGACTCTTGAGAGTCCTTTGGACTGCAAGGAGGTCAAACCAGTCAATCCTAAAGCGAATCAGTCCTTAATATTCTTTGGAAGGACTGATGCTGAAGCTGAAGCTCCAATACTTTGGCCACCTGATGCGAAGAGCTGACTCATTGGAAAAGACCCTGATGCTGAGAAAGATTGAGGGCAGGAGGAGAAGGGGACAACAGAGGATAAGATGATTGGATGGAATCACTGACTCAATGGACATAAATTTGGGCAAACTCCTGGAAATGGTGAAGGACAGGGAAACCTGGCATGCTGCAATCCATGGGATCATGGAGAGTTGGACACGAATGAGCGACTGAACTAACTGACTGTCTATGGCTTTTTAGTTGTAAGATTAAAGGTGTGGAAGGGATGGGACAGCTCTATCTTATCCAGAACTAGAAGTCTGCAGGTCAGTTTTTTGCTGTCAATAAAACTGAAATCCAGCTCACGTTTAGTTATGGTCCTGCAGCTTATCAGATATATGGCAAGACACTTGTACTCTCTTAGAATGTGTCCTTATTTGTTGTTATAAAGAGAAATTGGGATTTCTAACAGTTTGTCTCTGTCCATCTCTGAGAATCAAAATGGCTTTTTTTTAAAACTGTACAATATTGTATTGGTTTTGCCATATATCAACATGAATCTGCCACAGGTATACACGTTTTTCCCATCCTGAACCCTCCTCCCTCCTCCCTCCCTGTACTATCCCTCTGGGTCATCCCAGTGCACCAGCCCCAAGCATCCAGCATCGTGCATCAAACCTGGACTGGCGACTCGTTTCATATATGATATTATGCATGTTTCATTGCCATCAAAATGGCTTTTGATGAGAAAGGTTTCATTTTGATGAAGTCCAATATATTGATTTGTTTTCTATTAGAGGTTTTTTTAATTCTAATTTAAAATTTTTTACATACTGAAAGTGTTAGAGTTTCTCCTGTGTTTTCTTCTGTAAAGTTTATGTTTTACCTTATATTTCAGTCTTTGACAAGTTTGACTCAACTTTTTATATGATGTGAGATAAAGTTTTTCTAATGACGATGTGGTGGTGATTGTGATCATGATCATTAATAAAATTTCAATTGAAACTAGTTCCAACACCAGATATGGAAAAGAGTGCCTATTCTACCATCAAATTGCCTTGGAAGCTTTGTCAAAAGCACATATATAAGTCTATTTCTTGACTGTTTTGTTTTATTGATCAATTTGTCTATATTTATGCTGATACAGCACTGTTCTATTATAATACCTTTATAAGTCTTGTAAGAAGGTAGTCTAAGTTCTCAAAAATGTTTCTTTTCTCAAAGTCATCTGGACTATTCTCAGTTCTTTGGATTTTTTAATATAAATTTTAGAATCAGATTGTCGATTTGTATTAAAAATTGCTGGGGTTTAATTTGTCATGAATGTTTTATAGTTTTCAGTGTGCAGATCCTGAAAATCTTTTGTCAAATTTAACCCTAAATAATTCATATTTGTAATGTTACTGTAAATGACATTGTTTTAAATTTTATTCTGGCTACTCATTGTTTTAAATTTTATTCTGCTACTCATTACTTGTAGAGAGCTGAATATTTTTCCTTAAAATTCATGTTCACTCAGCACTTCAGAATGTGACCTTATTTGAAAATAGGGTCTCTGCAGATATAATTAAGAATTGAGTGATATCATACTGAATCATGATGGGCCCTAAATCCAAATAACATATCCTCAGAAGAGACAGAAAGGACACACAGAGGAAAAGCAGAAATTGTAGTTGCTGCCACAAGCCAAAGAATGTCTAGGGCCACTGAAACTAGAAGAGGTAAGGAAGGATTTTGTTCCCTAGAACCTTCAGAGAGAACTTAGTACTAGTGACATTTTGATATGGACTCTGGCGTACTGAACTGTGAGAGAATAAATCTCAGTTTTTTTAAGTCACCAAGTTTATGGTAATTTGTCACAGCAGTCTCAGAAAACTAGAAATATATTTGTATATTGATCTTGTATTCTGAAACTTTTCTAAACTCACTTATTAGCTCTAGTAGTTTCTAGTATGTTACATAGCATCTTCTATATGGATAATTTTGTTTTCTATGAATAAAGATGTTTCTATTTTTTCCCTCTGCAATTTGTATTACTTTTATTTCTTTTTCTTATTGTACTGGCTGGAACTTCTAGTACAATGTTGATTCTAATTAGTAAAAATGTCCATTTTTGCCTTGTTTCTTGTCTTAGGGGGAAAACATTTAGCCTGTAGGCACATATCATTTTGTAAGTTTTTCATAGATGTATCAGGTTGAAGAAGGTCTCTTCTATACCTCATTGCTGAGTATTTTAACACATTATTGATGGGGGGATTTTTGCAAAAGTTAATGCCTGTGGTCAGCAATTTGTTATGTAAGTGAACATTGAAACATCTCCAGTCAATAACATTCAGGTAACAAAAGACATATTAATGTATCTCTGGTCCTTAATGTATTAATCAGTAATCAGTTTCTAAATTTTAGCAGTTTTTTTTTCATTCTCACTTGAGATGATCATATGTTTATTTTTTCTTTTTTATGTCAATATGGTGAATTATGATTTTCAAATACTAACCCTGCTTTTAATCCTTAGGATAAACCTTACTTGGTGATGTTGTACTGTAATTTTTATATATAATTGAACTCATTTCAGTTCAGTTCAGTCACTCAGTCGTGTCCGACTCTGTGACCCCATGGACTGCAGCACGCCAGCCTTCCCTGTCCATCACCAACTCCCGGAGCCTGCTCAAACTCATATCCGTCAGGTTGGTGATGCCATCCAACCATCTCATCCTCTGTCATCCCCTTCTCCTCCTGCCTTCAATCTTTCCCAGCATCAGGGTATTTTCCAGTGAGTCGGTTCACATCAGGTGGCCAAAGTATTGGAGCTTCAGCTTTAGCATCAGTCCTTCCAATGAATATTTAGGACTGATTTCTTTTAGTATTGGCTGGTTGGATCTCCTTGCAGTGCAAGGGACTCTCAAGAGTCTCCTCCAACACCACAGTTCAAAAGCACCAATTCTTCGGGGCTCAGCTTTCTTTATAGTTCAACTCTAACATCCATACATGACAAATGGAAAAACCATAGCTTTGACTAGACGGACCTTTGTTGGTAAAGTAATGTCTGTGCTTTTTAATATGCTGTCTAGGTTGGTCATAGCTTTTCTTCCAAGTCCAATAATTGAACTAGATTTTACTAAAGTTTTGTTAAGAATTTTTACATATGTGTCCATGAAGGATATTGGTTTTAGTTATCTTTTCTTGTAATATAATTGTCTGGTTAGTTATCTGGATAATTCTAGCCTTGTAGGATGAGTTGCAAGTATTCTCCCTGCTTCAGTTTTCTAAGGATTTGGCATAGACTTGGTGTTATGTCATCTTTAAATGGGGCCTCCCGGGGGGCTCAATGGTAAAAAATCTGCCTGCAATGCAGGAGATGCAGGAGACAAGGGTTTGATCCCTGGGTCAGGAAGATCCTCTGAAGAAGGGCATGGCAACCCACTCCAGTATTCTTGTGAGGAGAATCCCATGGACAGAGGAGCCTGGTGGGCTACTGTCCACAGGATCGCAAAGAGTCAGACATGATTGAAGCTACTGACCATGCATGCATGCGTCTTTAAATGATAGGTAGAATTACCACTAAAGCCATCTTGACCTATAGTCTCCTCCAGAAGAAGTGTTTTAAATAAAATTTCCATTTATTGAACAATTGTAGGGCTTTCTTCTATTCCAATACAAGTGTTTATACTATAAAATTTCCCAAGTACTACTTTTGTCATATCACAAATTATTATATGCTTAGTTTTCATTTTCACTCAATTCAAAGTATCTTATAATTTCCCTTTTGACTTCTTCTTTGAGTTATTTAGATCTGTATTGTTTCATGTTAATTTAAATATTAGGGGAATTTTCAGAGATCTGTCATTAGTTTCTTGTTTAATTCTATTGTGTTCAGTATATATTTTATGATTTGAATCATATTAACATTATTGATCTGCCTCTTGAGAAATTTGTATGCAGGTCAGGAAGCAACAGTTAGAACTGGACATGGAACAACAGACTGGTTCCAAATAGGAAAAGGAGTACATCAAGGCTGTATATTGTCACGCTGTTTATTTAACTTCTATGCAGAGTACATCATGAGAAACGCTGGACTGGAAGAAACACAAGCTGGAATCAAGATTGCCGGGAGAAATATCAATAACCTCAGATATGCAGATGACACCACCCTTATGGCAGAAAGTGAAGAGGAACTCAAAAGCCTCTTGATGAAAGTGAAAGAGGAGAGTGAAAAAGTTGGCTTAAAGCTCAACATTCAGAAAACAAAGATCATGGCATCCGGTCCCATCACTTCATGGGAAATAGATGGGGAAACAGTGGAAATAGTGTCAGACTTTATTTTTCTGGGCTCCAAAATCACTACAGATGATGACTGCAGCCATGAAATTAAAAGACGCTTACTCCTTGGAAGGAAAGTTATGACCAACCTAGATAGCATATTCAAAAGCAGAGACATTACTTTGCCAACAAGGGTTCATCTAGTCAAGGCTATGGTTTTTCCAGTGGTCATGTATGGATGTGAGAGTTGGACTGTGAAGAAGGCTGAGTGCCAAAGAATTGATGCTGTTGAACTGTGGTGTTGGAGAAGACTCTTGAGAGTCCCTTGGACTGCAAGGAGATCCAACCAGTCCATTCTGAAGGAGATCAGCCCTGGGATTTCTTTGGAAGGAATGATGCTAAAGCTGAAACTTCAGTACTTTGGCCACCTCATGCGAAGAGTTGACTCATTGGAAAAGAGTCTGATGCTGGGAGGGATTGGGGGCAAGAGGAGAAGGGGACGCCAGAGGATGAGATGGCTGGATGGCATCACTGACTCGATGGACGTGAGTCTGGGTGAACTCCAGGAGTTGGTGATGGACAGGGAGGCCTGGCGTGCTGTGATTCATGGGGTCGCAAAGAGTCGGACACGACTGAGCGACTGATCTGATCTGATCTGATCTGAACATTATTGAGGTGTATTTTATGGTCCTGTATATGGATTATCTTGGTCAATATTCCACGTGCATGTGAAACAAATGTACTGTTGTTGGTGGCAAGTTCTACAGTTGTCAACTAGGTAAATTGGTTCACAGTGTTGTTCAAGTCATATGTACTTGCTGATTTTCTGTCTACTTGTTCTATCAGTATTTTAGAGAAGGTGTTGAAATCTATGATTGTAATTGGGATTTGTGTTTTTATCCTGCATTTTTATCAATTTAATATGATAAAATTTTGTCATTTTATCAATTTACATGAAGCACTGTAGTATGTGAATATTTATGATTTTATGTCCTCTTGACAAACTCACCACTTAAAATTATGTAATGACATTCTATGACCATGATGTGTTAGTGTTAATCACTCAGTCGTGTCCAACTCTGTGGCCCCATGGACTGTAGCCTGTTAGGTATTATTCTTTTCTCTGAAATTTATTGTAACTGATATCAATATAGCCACTCAAGCCCTGTTCTAATTGATGGTAAGCTTGTTCATCTTTTTCCATTCTTTTTCTTATAATCAATTTGTATCTTTAAATTTAAAATCAGGGCCTTATAGGCAGCATATATTTATGTCTTCCTTTTCTATACAGTTTGATAATATCTGCTTTATAATTGAGGTCTTTAGACCATTTACATTAAAGTGATTATTGGTATTGACATGTTTGAATTTTAATCAATTATCTTGCCATTTGTTTCCATTTGTCCCATCTGCTCTTATTTTTCTCTTTTCCCTCCAACATTTTCTTGTGTATTCTGAAGATTCCATTTTATCTATTTTGGTAATATACATTTTTAACATTTCAGAATCTACCTTCAAGTGATATTAAGGTATAGAATAAGAACTTTAAAATTGTGTACACCTATTCCCCACTTCCTGGCCTTGTACTACTATTGACATACATTTTACTCCTACATGTGTTGTAAATCCTATAATACATAGTAAGTTGGGGGCAATTTGAAGGCTTATATTGTTACCCCTCTCTCAGAGAACTTTTCCCTCCACTGTCTAATGTTCAGTAACTGAAAATTGTTGTTTTATATATTTTGTCCACATTTTCATTTTTTCAGTTATAGGGAATTAAATCCAGTCCCTGTTACTCTATTTTCATTTGAAGCATAAATGTGGCTTGATGTTTCAAATGATGGTTAATTTTTCAGGACTTGTTTCACTTCTAACCAAAGTGCATTTCATATGTATCTGGACTTGCTGAAAGAGTCCAGTATCTGTGCACTATTCTTGCTCTGCCTCTGGCTAGAAAATTCAAACTGCATAGCTTTCTTTGGTCACAGGGTGGCCCTTAAGTTTATTTTCTGAATTTCCTTCAATAGATTTTATTTTTTTAAGAAAAAAATCCAGCAATTATTTGTATTCAAATGTTATATTATCTACATTATTATTTAAATGTTATTGAAGTACATAAGGGTTCAAACATGTATCCTTGTTGGTCATTTGCTGACAAACAGTAAATCTATACTTACTCAGTGTTTCATCCATCAGATATCTACTAGATATACATGATATACTAAAATTTCAATGACCAATTCATATCTACATCTCAAAACTTTCTTAAACACCCTTTTCTTTGATAACAAAGGGCACACCCTCTAATCTCACTGTCTTCTCTTTGCTAGATTTTTTAGGTATTTATGAGAAGAATTTGTCTATCCCTTTTGTGAAGAATGGCCACTGAGGGAGAAAAGGAAGCTCGCCACATAGAAATGATGTCAACAGGCAAATACAGCCAGGTCTTAGATATGAATGTTCCCTTCAAGGGAACTTCATGCCCAGTTTCCTTATTGTCTTTTGGTCACTTTCTGCTGGTTGTTTGTTGCCTGAGCATCTTACATGGAGCCTGACCACTCACATACTACACCATTAGATGCCGTTTCAGATCCAAACAGTTAAGAGCTAAGGGAAGGTGGTTAACAGAAAGCATTCTGTCCAGAGACTAGAATCCTTTTCATCCTTCTCTGAGGTTGACAGAGCACCTTGGATCTACCTATATACAAAGAGACATACAGTTTTGGGGGTATATGCATGTCTAACCTTCTATCAAAACATACTATAAATTCACTCACATGTGAACTTCCAATTTCTCTTCATGAAGGAAATGCTGAATATCCTTAGGCCAAGAAAGCCAGAATGCTTCTGTTTTCCATAGAAGTTGGTGCAAACATTGGCAATCAAGACTGATAAGTCTAAGAGACTTACCCGACAGTTCAGTGGTTAATACTCTGTGCTTCCACCACAGGGGGTGTGGGTCCAATTCCTGGTTGGGAAAACTAAGACCCTAATGTGGCAAGGTGTGGCCAAAAAATACAGTTTAAAAAGAAGAAGAAAAAGAGTGACAAGTCTGATGGGCATAAGCCTCTCTGTTCATTTGTTTTCCTGTCTTTTCAACTTTAGCCTTTCTCTTTATAAATTTCTGTCTCATATGAATATACCTTGTGTCTCAAGCACCTGGAGGAGGAAGGGCTTTGAAATTGATTAGGCATCTGATTCATGATGTCTGGGGTTTGCTGTGTTACACGCCATTTTCACCTGCCTAGCCACTTTCCCCTTTGGATTTGGAAGTTCTATTGTAATGCTATATTCTAGAGCAGAGGGGTATAGGTGTATAGGTGTACATCTCTTTGTGTATAGGTAGATCCAAGGTGCCCTGTCAGCCTCAGAAAAGGATGAGTTTAGGATTCTAGTCTCTGGACAGAATGCTGTTAACCACCTTCCCTTGGCTCTTAACAGAGTGTTTGGATCTGAAAGGGCATCTAATGGTGTAGTATGTGAGTGGTTAGGCTCCATGTAAGAAGCTTAGGCAACAACCAACCAAACTTTCTCTATTAGGGTCAAATAAGTACACAGGCTTTACAAGTGGGCCATAACATCTCTTCACAACTACTCACTTCTGCCACTGTAAGCCAAAACCAACCATAGATAATATATAAATAAATATGTCTGTATTCCAATAAAGCTTTATGGATTCATATAATTTTTACATGTCACAAAATGTTTTTTCAACCACTAAAAAATGTAAAATTTATTCTAAGCTCATTGGCCAAAAAAAAAAAAAAAAAAAAGCAGGCGGCTAAATTTGGCTCATGGGCTGTGGTTTGCCAACTTCTATTCTAGAATCCTAACTTCTAAGTTTATTTCCACAGAAGACTCTCTTCATACATAATATGTATTTCACCTACTTAGCAAACTGCATGGCAACTTCATTTTCTTTTGGGACACTAACCCAATAGTCCTCCAGTCAATCTTCTCATAAAGAACTCCACATTTGGGTATCTACTGAATTCACTGACATGATCTCCTGGCATCTAACTCAATATTGTTGTTCACTTAGTCATGTCTGACTCTTTGTGACCCCGTGGACTCATTATAGGATAATTTTTTACTTTCATAGGTTTCACGAGGGTGATGTGAGGATTTCTCAGATTGTTAAGTGAGCTGTCCCCTCACACATCTTGCATAGTATCATAAACAGGGAGATTCTTGGGAAGGCACTTGGCAAAGACAGGGTCTTTCCAGGAAGCATAACAGGGAGAAGGGATTTATGCACAGTTTATAGAACAGAGTGAGGATTCAATTCATTCAGAATTCCAGAGACATAGTAGGACTTTCTCACCTTAAGGACTCCTGAACATCAACAACCTGGGAAGAAGGTGGCAATGGGGTACAACAGCAGAGGAATGGAAGTACCCACTTACCCTTTAGCCTATTGAACTTCTTTGTGAGTACCGGGACAACTAGGCTTTGGGAACGTCCCTCACATAACTGAAGGTAATATCTAAAGGGTTGGGTCATGCATCTCCCAGCGGCAGTTAAGAGCTTAAAGAAAGCTTACAGACTTATTGCCTCATCAAGTGCACACAAAAGGCTTGGGAGGTGATTATTATATTCATCGTGCTGAGAAACATTATGATTTTTAAAGAGGTATGTCTCATTGTTATTAGGTTTATAATTCTAAATAAGAGATTGAGGTAAGCTAAAAACAAGATTTTGTCACAAGTACTTAAAAGTGCTCACATTAACTTTCATCAAGTGGTCAACCTGCTCTTTCCTTAATATGTATTGTTTTGAAAACTGAGAAAATGGAGGGAGTTTCCTGGCAGTCTAGTGGTTAGGACTTGGCACTTTCACTGCTGCAGCCCTAGTTCAATCTGTCTATGGTCAGGGAACTAAGATCCCACAAGATGCAAAACATAGCCAAAAATAAAAAATTAAGTACACGGAGGGTGTAACATGTGGGTCACCAGGACCTCTAATCTTTAAGATGAGGATGCCCTCTGACAGTTCTAAATTGATAAATCTGATAGACAATGAACATGGCTTTCCATTTCTGTGAAAAATATAAGAAATTATCTGTGAATGTGATACTGAAAAGGTAAGATCTAGTACTCCAATCAGCATCATTTGGGAATTTTCCAATGCAGACAAACAAAAAAAGAGGGAGAAAGTAGAGATAAGAAAATTAAAATTATTCATAGTTCTACCATAAAGAGATACTTTTACTTTATATATTCTTAGATGGTGTGTTCATATATAAAACATATACGATTTTAAGGAAAAAAAAAACAAAATGCTTTTTTAAACTGCTTTATTAACTTCACAATATATAATGAACATTTCTCCATGCAACAGTTAAAACCTTCCTGCTGACAGAAACTTATAGATTGGGTCAAAAACAGAACATTCAGTTAGAAGCTGGTAATAGGAAACGCGCAAGAAACAAGTTTAACACCAAAACCTTTACAACAAAGGTAAGTCAAGAACATCTAAGTTTAGGAAGTAAGTGTCTCCTAACTTCAGGGAAAACATCAGGATTCAAGGCATAAGGCAAAACTCATCATGATGCTCATGGTAAGGGGGGTCAGTGCTAACTGCCCGCAGACTATGACTCAACTGCTTTTCCCTCAGCTTTTCCATCAGCTGCCTCACCTCCTCCCCAATCCTTTCCATATTCTCTTCTCTCATCCTTGCCTGTGGCTCGCCAAGCCTCTGAGTCACGTCCCATCTATAATGCAGGATGGGCTGCCTAACACGGAACCGCCTACGATTTCCTCTAGGTACATAATATTCACTAGCACCCGAAAGGAGGGCCATAGGTTCTCTTTTATTAGCATCTTGATCCTTTCCATCTTTTTTTTCATTCTCCTGGTTGGCATCTTTCATGTTGCGATTTTTTACTGCTTGTTCCTCTTTGGACGCCATTGCTCCTAGGAGACAAAAGACGCAACAAGGGACTATTTTCTGGGTGAAATGATCAGCACCGAGGACAGAGGCCCTACTACGCACCTCTCAAGATTCCCAGTCCTGGTGGTCAAAGGCTTTGCAAATTTTCCTTTTCCCACCTGAGAGGCCTCCTACGCCCTCTAGGGGGCCCCCAGTCCGAGCACTCCCCACCTCCTGCGCCCCAACCCACCATTTTCCCTGCCGATCCAGGCCCAGGTCTCTGCAGGCACCAAAATGGAGGACGGGGTTGCAGAGAGCATTTGGAGTCTTAGGGTTTTCCCCACGTTCCCCCCACCGCCCAACTGTCCCTCGCACCGACCTGGGCCTATCCTTGCTGTCTCCTGCTCCTCCCGATTCTTGCTGCAAGTGTGCCGCTGCAACACTTCGACTCGCAGACCTGCAGAGGATCGGGGTGGGGGCAGGGGCCTGCTGCAGCCGGGCGCTCGGCCCCTTCCCGGCCCCGGGTCCCCTACCCCCAGCGGCCCCCACCCATTGTGCCCCGCTCCCACGCTCGGCCGCCCCCTTCCCAGCCCCCACACCCCGCATCGACCACCATTTTTTCCACCCCAAGAAGATCGGGGGTGGGGCGGGGCTGTGGGAAAAGCTTGCTATGGTGCTAGAGGCAGGTGTTCGCAAGGGGCTGTTGCCCCAAGGTCTCCCGGCCCGCCCTCCACCACAGCCGCCTGGAAGGCCTGCCGCTTTCGGCTGCCAAATGCTGGGCCGCGGGGGGTGTGGGAGCTGCAGTCTCGGCTCTGGGGCAACAGGACCCCAGAGGAAGGGTCCGTAGGCCGCGTCCGCTCGCCCACGCCACCTTTGCAGACCCCACTCCGGGTCCCTTACCTGCTCCCCTCGCGCCTGCCACTATTGGGGGCCGCCCCGGCCCGCACTCCCCTCAGTGCCAGGCGGAGCAGGTACCAAGAAGCAAGAGGGTGACCGTCGGGTCTGACGCAAGAGCTGGGCGTGCAAGACTCTGTGCCACCCGGTCACGTGGGGCATGTGTCACCGCGGAAGGCCACGCCCTCACCCCGCCCCTCCTACCCCGAGCCGGGGGTCTCGCAGAGCCGGAGCCCGGCGGGGACACCTCCCCTTGCACCCCACTCTTACCCGCCCCACCCACCGCCCGGTCCCGTGACACTTATCCAGAAGCCGGCCTCAGAGCTCTCCTTTCTTTATGTATTCCTGGGTCTTTCTCTTCTGGCCTCGGAAGGGTAGTACCTTCCCAGAGGGCTGATGGCCATGCCCACTTCTCTTCTGAGGACTTGGGTTTTCCCTCTTGTTCCCAGGACACTCCTTCCACCTGCTGTCTTTGCTTCCAGTCTTTCTTTTCCGCCACTAAAACGGATAGAAGAAATAGGTCCGGAAAAGAGCCTAGGAGCCTGGATTTTGAAAAATTCTTAATATCTCTGTTTGGTTCCCTTTATTTTAAACAGGAGTCAGTGTGCTTTTTAAAATCGTTGTTTTTATTTGGAAAAGGGTTAAAGTTTGGGGGAAAAAAATCAAACACCTGTTTCTTCTGCTAAGTCGTTATATAAATATAGACTTTACAGGCAGCTACATTTTTAGAACTTGGGAAAGGACAGGGCAGCTGATGGTTCCTCTTGTGAGGGTCCCTTCCATGAAGTGAGCCAATAAGTTTGTAGCACAGTACAGCCTTGTTTGTTTTTCAGAAATAAAAGAACAGTAGAAACTCCGTCACAAATTTCTGATTCAAAAGGCAGTTAGTATGTCTGTTTGCAAGTCGCATGATCATGTTGATAAATTCCTGAGGCATCTACAATAAACCTACTATAGAACTAAGAATTTAATTTAGCAGACTTGTAGTTATAGAGATACAGAGACTCAGTTGTGATCCTGTATGCTAGCAATGAACAATTGGAATTGGGGTAAATTTAAGAAAACATGAAGAAAACTTATACACTGAAAACTACAGAACACCACCGAAAAAAGCTAAAATCAAAATGAATGTGAAGATAAACCATGGTCCTTGATCCAGAAAATCAGTACTGTTAAGATATTAATTCTCTTTAAGTTGATCTATAAATTCAGTGCTTCCTTTTTAGCTCAGTTGGTAAAGAATCTGCCTGCAATGTAGGAGACCTGGCTTCCATTCCTGGATGGGGAAGATCCCCTGGAGAAGGAAATGGCAACCTATTCCAATATTCTTACCTGGAGAATCCCATGGACAGAGGAGCTTGGTGGGCTACAGTCCACAGGGTGGCAAAAGTTGGACACGACTTAAATTTAGTGCTGTTAAAATCATACTTGCAGCAGGCAGCTTCATATAAATGGATAAACTTTGTTGTTTAGTTGCTAAGTCCTGTCCGACTCTTTGCGACCCCATGGACTGTAACCCACCAGGCACCTCTGTCCATGATGTTTCCCAGGCAAGAATGCTTGAGTGGGTTGCCATTTCCTTCTCCAAAACTGACAAACTTACCCTCCCCCAAAATTTATATGGAAACGCAAAGGGCCTAGAACAGGCAGAATACTTTTGAAAAGAAAAACACAAATCTGGAAAATTGCATTATCTAAGTTCCAGACTTATGATGTAATTTTACAGATAGTGGAGTATACAGACACTGGACTTACAAAAATTAAAAACTTCTACTCTTTGAAAGATATGGTTAAAAAATGAAATGGGAAGCTGGGAGAAAATATTTATAATATGTGTAACCAACAAAAGGTTTATATCCAGAGATGTATAAAGAACTCAAATTTAAAAATAAGAAGGTACCAATGCAATTAAAAATGATCAAAATAAATAATATATGAAAAATTTTTAAAAAGATCAGAATTAACAAAAATGTCACAAAAGTACAAATACCAATTACCAATGAGCTCATGGAATGATGCTCAATCTCATTAATCATCAGGAAAATGTTAAAAAAAATACAGAATAAAATATCACCACATACTCATCAGAGTAGCTAAAATTTAAGTCCGACAATCTTAAGTATTTTTGAGGATATGGTCAACTGGAATTCTCATTCATTGCTGGTAAGAAGTTCAATCACCTTGACAGATTTTAACAGTTTCTTGAAAAGTTAGACTTACACTTAACCATCTGTCCTGGAAATTCCACTCTTAAGGAATTTTCCCAAACAGAATTTAAAATATATTTCCTCAGAAAGACTTGCACAGGAATGCTCATGGCAATTCCATTTATGATAGCCCCTAAATGGATACAATCCAAAAGTCCATCAAGAAATGAATAAAAAAAATTGTGATGCATTCATGCATTAGAATACTTTGAAGCCATAGATAGGGACAAAGCATTGGTACAAGCAATGACAGAGATGCATCTGAAAAAATATCATATGTAGGGAAAGCTCAGTTTAGTTCAGTCACTCAGTCGTATCCGACTCTTTGCAACCCCAAGAACTGCAGCACGCCAGGCCTCCCTGTCCATCACCAACTCCGGGAGTTCACTGAGACTCATGTCCATCGAGTCAGTGATGCCATCCAGCCATCTCATCCTCTGGCGTCCCCTTCTCTTCTTGCCCCCAATCCCTCCCAGCATCAGAGTCTTTTCCAATGAGTCAACTCTTCGCATGAGGTGGCCAAAGTACTGGAATTCCAGCTTTAGCATCATTCCTTTCAAAGAAATCCCAGGGCTGATCTCCTTTAGAATGGACTGGTTGGATCTCCTTGCAGTCCAAGGGACTCTCAAGAGTCTTCTCCAACACCACAGTTCAAAAGCATCAATTCTTCGGCACTCAGCCTTCTTCACAGTCCAACTCTCACATCCATACATGACCACAGGAAAATCCATAGCCTTGACTAGACGAAACTTAGTTGGCAAAGTAATGTCTGCTTTTGAATATGCTATCTAGGTTGGTCATAACTTTCCTTCCAAGGAGTAAGCATCTTTTAATTTCATGGCTGCAGTCACCATCTGCAGTGATTTTGGAGCCCAGAAAAATAAAGTCTAACACTGTTTCCACTGTTTCCGCATCTATTTCCCATGAAGTGATGGGACCGGATGCCATTCGTTTTCTGAATGTTGAGCTTTAAGCCAACTTTTTCACTCTCCACTTTCACTTTCATCAAGAGGCTTTTGAGTTCCTCTTCACTTTCTGCCATAAGGGTGGTGTCATCTGCATATCTGAGGTTATTGATATTTCTCCCAGCAATCTTGATTCCAGCTTGTGCTTCTTCCAGCCCAGAGTTTCTCATGATGTACTCTGCATATAAGGTAAATAAGCAGGGTGACAATATACAGCCTTGATGTACTCCTTTTCCTATTTGGAACCAGTCTGTTGTTCCATGTCCAGTTCTAACTGTTGCTTCCAAACCTGCATACAGGTTTCTCAAGAGGCAGGTCAGGTGGTCTGGTATTCCCATCTCTTTCAGAATTTTCCACAGTTTATTGTGATCCACACAGTCAAAGGCTTTGGCATAGTCAATAAGGCAGAAATAGATGTTTTAGGGAAACTTACCAGATACAAAATAGTGCATTCTGCGTGATTCTATTTATATAAAGTTCTAGAAAAGGCAATATGTATGCAGGTAGAGAAGCAACAATTAGAACCAGACATGGAACAACAGACTGATTCCAAGTTGAGAAAGTAGTACATCAAGACTGTATATTGTCACCCTGCTTGTTTTACTTATATGTAGGGTACATCACGTGAAATGCCAGGCTGGATGAAGCATAAGCTAGAATCAAGATTGCCGGGAGAAATATCAATAACCTCAGATATACAGATGACACCACCCTTCTGGCATCAAGCAAAGAAAAACCAAAGAGCCTCTTGATGAAAGTGAAAGAGGAGAGTGAAAAATCTGGCTTAAAACTCAGCATTCAGAAAACGAAGATCATGGCATCTGGTCCCATCACTTCATGGCAAACAGATGGGGAAACAATGAAAACAGTGACAAACTTTATTTTCTTGGGCTCCAAAATCACTGCAGATGGTGACTGCAGCCATGAAATTAAAAGACGCTTGCTCCTTGGAAGAAAAGCTATGACCAACCTAGACAGCATATTAAAAAGCAGAGACAATACTTTACCAACAAAGGTCAGTCTAGTCAAAGCTATGGTTTTTCCAGTAGTCATGTTATGGATGTGAGAGTTGGACTGTGAAGAAAGTTGAGTGATGAAGAATTGATGCTTTTGAACTGTGGTGTTGGAGAAGACTCTTGAGAGTGCCTTGGACTGCAAAATCTAACCAGTCCATTCTAAAGGAAATCAGTCCTGAATACTCTTTGAAAGGACTGATGCTGAAGCTGAAGCTCCAATACTTTGGCCACCTGATGCAAAGAACTGAGTCCTTGGAAAATACCCTGATGCTGGGAAAGATTGAAGGCAGGAGGAGAAGGGGATGACAGAGGTGAGATGGTTGGATGGCATCACTGACTCGATGGACATGAGCTTGTGCATGTTCCAGGAGTTGGTGATGGACAGGGAAGCCTGGCTTGCTGTAGTCCATAGAGTCACAAAGAGTCGGACATGACCAAGTGAAGAACTGAACTGAACTGAGAAGAGGCAAAACTAAATTATATTGATGTAAATTGAATTAAAACAATGTTTGCCTGACTTGAAACTTGTGACTTTTCTGACTGTAAAAGGGGTGTAACAGAACCTTCTCAGCTGAGGGAAATGTTCTCTAATTTGATGGGGTAGTGACTCCATTAGCAAATACGTTTGTTGAAATCATTGAACTGTATAATTAAAATGCCTGTGTATCTTATTGTATGTAAGTTATACTGAAAAAGGTGACTAAAAGTCAAATATTTAGGGAAAGCATAATTAAATACTTGCAAGACCTCT
The DNA here is from genome assembly GCF_055505025.1 of Bos grunniens. Lineage (NCBI taxonomy): Eukaryota > Metazoa > Chordata > Mammalia > Artiodactyla > Bovidae > Bos > Bos grunniens. The sequence continues at coordinate 89,552,806 of NC_141194.1, read as the reverse complement.
ACACTGAAAATTATAAAATAAATTTGAAAAACATTAAAGAAGACCTAAATAAGTGTAGAAATATGGATTGCAAGACAATATTTTAAAGTTGTCAATTATTGCATAATTGATCCATAAATTCAATGCAATCCATATAAAATCTCAGCAGATTATTTTTCTGTTGACAAGCAGAATCCCAACTATGTATATGAAAATGTAAATAAAGAACCAATACAACCAAGACAATTTTGAAGAAGAGCACTCCAAGATTTCCATACAAGATACCAAGCTTAATACAATGCTATAGTGAAGAAATAGTATGATATTGTCTCAAATATTAACATATATATGTTCATTCACACACACACACATACACACGTGAAACTTACCTACACATACTATCCTTGATTTATGGCAAAGATGGACAGTGCAATGGATAAGGATTTTTTTTAAGTCATAGCAGATCAGTTGAATATCCATGTGTGAAAAATGTTTATTAACTCCACCTTAAGTAATACCCAAAAATAAACTCCCAGTGGATTGCAGATCTAAATGAGAAAGGTAGAAATATTGTTCTAATGCAAAGTACACAGGAAGTCGTCTTTGTGACTTTGGAGTAGGCAGTGTTCTTGAAAGGACACAAAAAGGACTGATAACAAGGATTAAAAAATATTACAAATTGTATTTTTTAATATTAGAAACTTCTATTCTTCAAAAGGTATCATCAAAATAATAAAGAAGCAAGCCCCAAACTAGGAAAATATTTTTGTAACATATATCTGAGAAGTGATTTGTATCTATAGAGTGTAAATAACTTTTACAATTGAATAAGAAAAAGACAATCCAATAGAAAAATGAGTGAACACCTTAAAATAACAGCTCAAAAATCAGAATATCCAAATGTCTAATACATTTGTGAAAATGTGCTCAACTTCATTAGTGTGCAGGAAATGCAAATTAAAGCCAAAATGTGATACTGCTAAATGCCACCCAGAATGTCTAAGCTAACAAAGACAAAAAAACAAGTGTACAAGTGATTTACAAGTACAATTAGAGCTGGTATTACCACTTTGGAAAACTGTTTGAAAAATATATAAAGGTAAGCATATGTATACTCTATGACCCAGCACTCTCATTCTACATATACCCATAATAAAAAGTGTTCATTGTTTTGCAAAACAACATTTACACACATGTTCATAATCTGTGTTAGTCACTTAGTCATGTTCAACTCTTTGAAAACCCATGGACTGTAGCTCACAAGGCTCCTCTGTCCATGGGATTTTCCAGGCAAGAATACTGGAGTAGGTTGCCATTCCCTTCTCCAGGGGACCTTCCTGACCCAGGGATCAAACCCAGGTCTCCTGCATTGCAAGCAGATTCTTTACTGTCTGAGCTACCAAAGAAGCCCATAATAGCACTTTTTAAATTGCCAAAAATTAGCCAGTACCCAAATGTTCTTCATCAGGAAAATGTATTGCTTAACTGTGTATTTGAACAGTGAAATATTATTCAGCAATAAAAATGTGCAAATTACAACTACACATAATATGAATAGCTCTCACAAACATAAAATGGAAATACTGAAATAAAGCCAGAGTGAAAAAGAGGAACGTATATGAGTCTGTATGGATTTTGACACAGGCATAGCAATCTATGATGCTGGACACTTTTGGGTAATGACTGGAATGGAATTTCTACAGTGTTGTTAATGTTCTGGCTTTTTTGTTTTGTTTTGAGTGTTTGTTAAATGGTTCTAGTTTGTAAAATTTTACTGAGCTACATATTTATAATTTGGGCACTTTTACATATGTATTTTTTACTCTTTTAAGAAGTTCCTTAAATGCCAAACTTACACCATTCTTCTCATAGTAAACTGTTAAAAAAAGTGCACACTATTGGTGGATATGTAACTTTGTACATTCTTTTAAAAAATTTATTTTATTGAAGTACAGTTGATTTACAATGTTGTATTAATTTCTACTGTATAGTAAAATTATTCCATTATACATACATATATATATTTACATATACATTCTTTTTCACATTCTTTTCCATTTTGGTTTATCACAAGATATTGAATGTAGCTCCCTAGGAACTTAAAGTTTATCTATAATTTGGTAATTCTTTCTGGAGAACAATTTGACAGTAATTATTATATGAAATGTCCATATTGTTTGATATAGTCACTTAATTCTTTACATTCTATTCTACAGAAAAAAATAAGCATGTGTAGAAAGAATTGCACATAAAGATGTTCTTTGTTGTAAAACAAAGCAAAATGATAGAAAAAACAAAATATACAAATGTAGATTAATAGGCTCAAACAAGTCATTGCCTGTCTACATAACTGAGTTCTATTAAACAATAAAAATACACTGTAAAAGTATATTTGATGATAAAGAATGCTTTTCATGATTTACATTTTAAATAATAGAAAAGTAGATTAGAAATAATATATTCAATGGGATTGTAATATTAATCTATATGCATATACATATAAACATAAAATGTAATAAATAAAATATAATCAGTCCTTATTTCTGAATATTCTTATATAATCAATATTAAAACAAGCAATTTCTATACATAAAACCACCAGAAACAAACATAGCAAATAACAAACTAGGAAACAGGCACAACATATATTATTAGTTCACTTTAGCCTCATTTTTTCATGCTTCAGAAAAAAGTGATGTGGAAAAATTCTTCCTTTCCACATGGAAAATCTATCACCCTCTTCACAAGTTTGTTTAAGATATAAGATATCAAAATGAATCCACCACAGATATACATGGCAAAACTAATACAATTATGTAAAGTTTAAAAATAAAATAAAATTAAAAAAAAAGATAAAAGCATTGCCATACACTCAAGTGTTAATAAAAATATAGTAGTGTTTTTATTGAAATTTAAAAATAAAATAAAATAAAACTTAAAAAAAAATAAGATACAAGATAAACCACTGTAATAGAGACCCCCAAAATACAATGGGAATATACAATGGGAATAAGAGGGAAGTGTATTTCTCTCATACAAAATAGTCTAGAGATAGAAAGGGACTTTTGAGCAGGTGAATTTGTCTGCTGTATGAAGTCAGGTGCCTTCTATCCTGTTGCTCTGCTATCTCCAAGAGCGTTGTCTTTATTCTTCATCTGAGTTCTAGGACACAGGGAGGAGGAAAGACAAAATAGTAGGCAAACTGTGGACTATTTTTAAGTCTTTATTGAATTTGTTACAAAATTGTTTCTATTGTTTTTTGTTTGTTTGTTTTGTTTTAGCCATGAAGCATGTGGGAGCCTAGCTTTCTGACCAGGGATTAAACCCACACCCCCTGCACTGGAAGGTGAAGTATTAACTGCTGGACCAGCAGGAAGTCCCCCTTTTTAAAAGTGATACAGAAGTTGCATGTTCCACATCTGCTCATATCCCATTGCAAAGAACTTGAAAAAAAGACATACTGTACTTCATATTACAAGACAGGCTTTCAGTTACAAGACAGGCTGAAAGTGTAGGGAATGTAATTTCTAGCTGAGTGATCAAGAGTTCTAAAACATTGGGAAAAGAAATCCTGTCATTTAGAGGAAGATAGGGAAAATTGTCACTAGGGACAATTAGCAGTCTTGGGTAAAAGGAGGGATGACAATAAAGTTAACAATCATCAGCCAAATTTTGGTAAAGTTGATCATCTTGGATACTACATCCACACAACTCTGTTTAGAGCAAACTAAAGTTTTCTCTATGTCTAAGAAAAGTCAACTGGGTAAATATTAGTGTGGTATACAGAGATTCTGATCATCCATATTTACTATAATTTTGTCATATTAATTTTTTGTGAGCATCATTGATTATTTCCTTAGGATAGACACCTAGAAATAAATTTATGGGCTCAAGGGGCACCCATATTTTAAATGCAAATGCCTGAGTTTTATACATAAAAGTAAAGAAAAAATTCAGTTCTATTACCTGGAAATAAGTAAGAAAGCCCTTGGAGAAGTGCAGAGCACAAACTTCCTGACTTCATGTCATAAAGAGCTTGCATTTAACCTGCTTTAAGACCATAGATATCATCAACAGACTTAAACACCTATAAAGGAGGAGTCTGAGTGAACTCTGGGAGTTGGTGATGGACAGGGAGGCCTGGCGTGCTGCAATTCATGGGGTCGCAAAGAGTCAGACACAATTGAGCGACTGAACTGAACTGAACTGAACTGAAGGGGCCCTGTACCCACAAGGCAGCATGACATAGGCCAGAGTAATTAGTGGTAACCATAGCAGGCCTGGCTTCAGTCAGACAATTCTCCCCTCTTTCCCACCCTGCTTCTAGGTCCTGCCCATGCGCTGAGGCCCAGGTCATGGTCCTTTTCGTCTTTGAGGCTTTGTATATTTCAAGCCAATCTGGCCATTGCTAACTTCTAGCTCCTATAGGCTTGGCAGTTCACCCTTTCCTTTAGCTTTCTCCAAATGGCCTCATGCGAAGGGGTATTTGGTCTACCCAGAGAGAGTGTATTTTTCACCAGGGTAGTTCCCTCCTCTGAGCACACAGGGCAGTGCTGGGTATCTGAAGGGGCCCCAAAATATCAATTGATTCAACTGTGAACAAGGTAATTGAACGGAGAATACAGGAGAGAACATAGGGGTATATGGAGACAGTCTTCATTCTAAAACCTGGGTTGGCCCCCAGACTCAATACTAACCAGCTGTATAACCTTGGACACTTTACTAAAACCTCTCAAAAGGGGAAAGAGAGAGGATGAGGGAAGAACACCAGAGAATAGTGTGCCATAATAGTTCAGATGCAAAGTCAGAAGGGCCTAAACCAGCATTATGACAAATTTAGCTGTCACAGTAAAGGAAGATGGAAGCTTACTGGCTATCAGAGGGATAACATTCAGACAAGGTTTTGAAATTTCAAGAAATAATGACTAGAGATTATTGGATAGGTTGGATTAATTAGTGTTAAAGGCACAAGCTCTCACTCAAAGATGACTATAAAATATATGGCTATAAAAGTCAAGTTGGCCCCCATAGACCTGTGGTTACCAAATGGTATTATTTGGATAAGGATAAATTGTGGAGTCAGTATTTTAATTTGCTAGATACAGCTGCTGATTTTTAGGATTAGAGGAAAGAGGATGAGGTTGAACCATGAGTGGTAGTTAGCAAAATCCAGACTGTGAGAAATCCTACAAATGAAAAGTCCGAGTTCTTCCACAGATAATTTGTAAGGAAAAAAAAAAAAAAGAGAGAGACTGAGGAAAAAGCCTACATTAAGAGATTTTAAATAAACATACTTTTTTAAAGAGCAAGAATATAGTGTACAGTTATGCACATTTGGAAGATAAAACCTTAAAGAAACCAAAGAAAGTGATTACTATAAAAGTAGGAATAGTAGTTACTTACAGGGGGAAAGGGCTTCCCTGGTAGCTCAGCTGGTAAAGAACCTGCCTGCAATTCAGGAGACCTGGGTTCGATGCCTTGGTTGGGAAGATCCTCTGGAGAAGGGGATGACCACCCACTTCAGTATTCTGGCCTAGAGTATTCCATGGACAAGAAGCCTGGAAGGCTACAGTTCGTGGGGTCACTGAACAACTCTCACTTCTAGGGGGAAAAGGGGAAGTTTCATATAAGGTGGGGAACCTAGAAGGGCTTCTAGGGTAGCTGAAAAAGTTCTATTTATTGATCTGAATTATGGTTACAAAAGTGTTCACCTCATAATATTTCACTGACCTATACATTTTAAATGTTTCTGGGCTATATCTTATAATAAAAATGCTTTAAAACCTACAAGTTTTCTTTTTTTGGCATGAGTAAAATCTAAGACACCTTTTCAAGATTCAAGACATGATAGAGCAGAGATGGTGAGATTTCAGGGTCTCCTAATGACCTCATAATAAACAAAATCAGGGTTGTTAATTCTATCACATGAAGTGACACAGTGATTTCCCAGTTTGTATTTATATTATATACATAAATATATATATATATATTTATATATAGTTTTTTATTTCTTTGTTCTGCAATTGCATACAATTATTCAAAATATCAGATGGCATCACTGACTAAATGGACATGAGTTTGAGCAAGCTCTGGGAGTTGGTGATGGACAGGAAAGCCTGGTGTGCTGCAGTCCATGGAGTCGCAGAGAGTTGGACATGACTGAGGGACTGAACTGAACTGATTGAAAGTATCATTGCGTTTTTCACTCAGCCTGCAAGCAATGTCCACCTAGGATAAAACTGCTACAGAACTATAACAATTGAGGGGCTCTTGTATAGTCTTTTACAGTCCAAATCGATTTCCTTATTTGCAAAGGCATTAGGTTCATCTTGTGTTGATTTTGTTTTGATACCTTTCCTTAAACAACTGTTAGAGATGTAATATACATACATTAAATTGTACACATATGGAGAACAAATTTTGAATGAGTGGTGAGTATTGACAAATGTATACTCCAACTGCTGATCATACAACAAGTGTATAATCACCACTGCATTTGCCCCTTTGCAGTTAGTACTCCAATAAATTTTATTCTGGGAAACACACTGATTTTTATTACTATATATAGGTTTTTGCCTCCTCAGAAATGTTGTATAAATAGAATCATATTGTACATATTATTTTGTGTCTGGCTTCATCCATGTCATTGCCTACATCAGTTTGTTCCTTTTTATTGTTCAACTGTTTGTGTTTAGTATTGCAATGTAACAAATAATCCCAATTCTTAGGGGCTTAAAACAACAAACACTTATTTTTTTTTTATTTTATGAGAAATCTCTATGATGTTTTCTGTAGGGGCTGTACAAATTTACATTCCCACCAACAGTGCACGAGGTTTCTCCTTTCTCCACTTCCTCTCCACACTTGTTATTTGTTGTCTTTCTGATAATAGCTATTCTGATAGATGTGAGGTGATATCTCATTGTGGTTTTTATTTGCATTTACCTTATGATTAGTGATGTTGAGCATCTTTCCATGTGTCTATCGGCCATCTGTATTTCTTTTTTGGAAAAATCTTATTCAAGTCCTTGGCTCATTTTTAATAGAGTTGAGTGGTTTTTGTTTTTTGATGTTGAGTTGTATGAATTCTTTGTATAGTTTGAATATTAACCTTTCATCAGATATATTGTTTGCATGTATCTTCTCCCATTCAGTAGGCTTCCTTTGGTATTGTTACAGATTCCTTCACTATGCATAAGCTTTTTAGTTTGAAGTACTCCCATTTGTTAATTTTTGCTTTTGTTTCCCTTGCCTGAGAATACTATACCTGAAAAAGTATTCCTAAAACCAATATCAAATTGATCATTGTCTATGTTTTCTTATAGGAATTTTATGGGTTCATTTCTTATATTTAAGTTATTAATCCATTTTGAGTTGATTTTTGTATATTATGTGAGAAAGTAATCCAGCTGATTCTTTTGCATATAGCTGTCCAATTTTCCTAACACCAGTTATTGAAGAGGTTGTCTTTCCCCATTGTATATTCTTGCCTCCTTTGTTTTAGATTGACCACATAAATATGGGTTTATCTTTGGATTCTCTATTTTGTTCAATTAATGTGTCTATTTTTGTACCAGTACCATACTGTTTTAATGATTGTAGCTTTGTAGTATAGTTTGAAATGGGCACATGACACCTCCAAAATTGTTTTGGCTATTTGGGGCCTTTTTGTTTCCAACAAGTTTTAGAATTATTTGTTCTAGTTCTGTGAAAAATGCCATTGGGATTTTGATAGGGATTGCATCGAATCTGTAGATTGCCTTGAGGAGTATGGTAGTTTCAACAATATTAATTATTCTAATACATAAACATGGGATATCTTTCCATTTGTGTCATATTGAATTTATTTCATCAACATCTTGTCATTTTCTAAGTACATATCTTTAACCTGTTTGGTTAGATATAGTCCTAGGCATTTTATTCTTTTTGATGCAATTGCAAACAGAATCACTTTTTTTAAATTTCTTTCTGATAGTTCATTGTTAGTATATAGAAATACAACGGTTTTCTGTATATTGATTTTGCACCCTGCAAGTTTATTGATTTTATTTATAGTTCTAATAATTTTTCATGGCATCTTTAGTATTTTCTACATATAATATCAAGTCACCTGCAAAGAGTGACAGCTTTATTTCTTCCTTTCCAATGTTAATTCCTTTATTGTCTAATAGCTGTAGCTGGGGCTTCCAACACTATATCAAATAAAAGTGGTGAGAGTGGGCATCCTTGTCTTGTTCCTGATCTTAGAGGAAACGCTTTCAGCTTTTCACCATTGAAAATGATGTTGGCTGTAAAGTTAGTCATATGTAGTCCTTATTATGTTAAAGAATGTTCCCTATATCCCTACTTTGTTGAGATTTTTTTTATTATAAATGAATGTTGAATTTTGTCAAAAAATTTTTATGCATCTATTGATGTGTGTAGTTGTTCAGTCATGTCTGACTCTTTGCAACCCTATGGACTATAACCCACAAGGCTCCTCTGTCCATAGGATTTTTCAGGCAAGAATACTGCAGCGGGTTGCCATATATGATTTTTATTCTTCAATTTTTAATGTGGAGTATCATCTTGATTGATTTACAGACAGTGAACCATCCATGCATCCCTGGGATAAATCTCACTTGATCATGGTGCATGATCCTTTTAAGTATTATTGAATTCAGTTTGCTAATATTTTGTTGAGGATTTTTCCATTTATATTTGTCAGTGATATTGGCCTGTAATATACTTTTTTAGAAAAGGCAGAGGAACCAGAGATCAAATTGCCAACATCCGCTGGATCATGGAAAAAGCAAGAAAACATCTATTTCTGCTTTAGTGACTATGCCAAAGCCTTTGACTGTGTGGATCACAATAAACTGTGGAAAATTCTGAAAGAGATGGGAATACCAGACCACCTGACCTGCCTCTTGAGAAACCTGTATGCAGGTCAGGAAGCAACAGTTAGAACTGGACATGAAACGACAGACTGGTTCCAAATAGGAAAAGGAGTACGTCAAGGCTGTATATCGTCACCCTGCTTATTTAACTTATATGCAGAGTACATCATGAGAAACGCTGGACTGGAAGAAACACAAGCTGGAATCAAGATTGCCGGGAGAAATATCAATAACCTCAGATATGCAGATGACACCACCCTTATGGCAGAAAGTGAAGAGGAACTCAAAAGCCTCTTGATGAAAGTGAAAGTGGAGAGTGAAAAAGTTGGCTTAAAGCTCAACATTCAGAAAACGAAGATCATGGCATCCGGTCCCATCGCTTCATGGGAAATAGATGGGGAAACAGTGGAAACAGTGTTAGACTTTATTTTTCTGGGCTCCAAAATCACTGCAGATGGTGACTGCAGCCATGAAATTAAAAGACGCTTATTCCTTGGAAGGAAAGTTATGACCAACCTAGATAGCATATTGAAAAGCAGAGACATTACTTTGCCAACAAAGGTTCGTCTAGTCAAGGCTATGGATTTTCCTGTGGTCATGTATGGATGTGAGAGTTGGACTGTGAAGAAGGCTGAGCACCGAAGAGTTGATACTTTTGAACTGTGGTGCTGGAGAAGACTCTTGAGAGTCCCTTGGACTGCAAGGAGATCCAACCAGTCCATTCTGAAGGAGATCAGCCCTGGGATTTCTTTGGAAGGAATGATGCTAAAGCTGAAACTCCAGTACTTTGACCACCTCATGCGAAGAGTTGACTCATTGGAAAAGAGTCTGATGCTGGGAAGGATTGTGGGCAGGAGGAGAAGGGGATGCCAGAGGATGAGATGGCTGGATGGCATCACTGACTCGATGGACGTGAGTCTGGGTGAACTCCGGGAGTTGGTGATGGACAGGGAGGCCTGGCGTGCTGTGATTCATGGGGTCGCAAAGAGTCGGACACGACTGAGCGACTGAACTGAACTGAACTGAATACTTTTTTATGATCTCTGATTTTTGTATCATGGTGATGCTGGACTCATAGATTGAGTTCAGAAGTACTCTTCCCTCTAATTTTTTCTAATAGTTTGAGAAAGATAGGTTTTAACTTTCCTTTAAGTATTTGTTAGACTTGACCTATGAAGTCATCTGGCCCTGCACTTTAGTTTGTTGGGGGTTTTTTGTTTTGTTTTTTCACTGATTCAGTTTCATTACTGGTAATTGATCCCTTCATATTTTCTATTTCTTCCTGATTCAGCCTTTGGAGATTGGATAGTTCTAAGAATTTATCTATTTCTTCTAGGCTGTACATTTTATTGGCATGTAATTATTCACAGCAATCTCTTATGATCCTTTGTATTTCTATAGTGTTGGTTGTAACTTCTCTTTCATTTTTTATTTTATTTAGTCCTTCTTTCTTTTTTCTTGATACATCTGGCTATAGGCTTATTAATTTTGTCCTTTCAAAGTCCCAGCTCTTAGTTTTATTGATCTTTTCTTGGGATTTTTAGTCTCTATTTCATTTATTTCTACTCTGATCTGTTTCATTTCTTTCTTTCTAGTAACTTTGGGCTTTGTTTTTCTTTTTCTAGTTGCTTTACATGTAAGGTTAGAGTGTTTCCTTAAGGCTTTTTTTGGTTTGTTTTCTGAGGTAAGCTTGTACTGCTATAAATTATGCTCTTAGATTGACTTTTGCAGTGTCCCATTAGGTTTGAAATCATTATATTTCCATTTTCACTTGTCTCCTGGTATTTTTAAATTTACTTATTTGGTTGTTTAGTAGCATGTTGTTTAGCCTCAATGTATTTGTGGTTTTTGCATTTTTTTTCTTGTGCTTGATTTCTACCTTTATATTGTTGTGGTCAGAAAAGATGTTAGATATGTTTTCAATCTTTTTCAATTTATTGACTTGTTTTTGGTCTAGCCTGTGATCTCTCTTGGAGAATGTTTCATGTGCATTTGAAAAGAAAGTGTATTTCATTGCTTTTGGATGGAATGCTCTACATGTATCCGTCAAATTCACATGGTCTAATGTGACATTTAAGGACAGTGTTTCCTTATAGATTTTCTGTCTGAATGATCTGTGCCATGATATAATTAGGGTATTAAAATCCCCCAATATGACTGTGTTACTGTCAATTTTCCCCTTTGTGCTTGTTAATATTTGCTTTATGTATTTATATATAGACATTAGTATGCTAGATTTTGTCCTCAAACTATCCTCATTTTCTAAAAAAATATTTTTCTTTTTTCCATTCAGCTTAGGTGATTTTCACTACTCTGTCTTTCAGTTCTCTGATCCATTCTTGTGCATCATCTAACCTTCTGTTGATTCCTTCTACTCTATTTTTTTTATTTCAGTTATTGTAGTCTTCAATTCTGTTTGATTCTTTGTATTTTTAAACTCTTTTTTGAAGTTCTTACTGTGCTCATCCATTCTCCTGAATTCAGTGATCATCTTTATGATCATTACCTTGAACTCTTTATTGGGTAGATAAATTATCTCCACTTTGTTAATTTCTTCTCTTGGGGTTTTGTCTTGTTTCTTCATTTGAAACATATTCCTTTATCTCCTCATTTTGCCTAATTCTCCGTGTTCATTTCTATATATTAGGCGGTTGGTCATATTGCCTCATCTTGGAAAAGTAGCCTTATGTAGGAGATGTACTATTTGGCCCAATACCATACTCCCTTTTGGTCACCAGAGCTGTGTGCTCCAGAGATGCCCACTACGTGGGCTACATGGGCTCTTCTCTTGTGATGGAGAGGACTACTATGGGCACAGTGGTAGATGGGGTTCCCTAGCCCAGTTGGTTGCCAGGCTCTGCCTTCTATCATGATTGCCAATTTGCTTGGTCGTGGGGCTGGGTCTTGGGGCAGCAGGCTATGGAGCTGGAGGGCCTGAAACTGGTGCCAACTTGCTGGTGGGGAGGTAAGCTCCTATTGCTATAGGCTAGAGAGAGGACACCAAAATGGCACTTGCCAATACCAGTGTCTTTGTGGTAGAAGGAGCTCCCCAAAATGGCTACCGGCAGCATCTATGGCCCAGAGGGAGTCCCAGTTTCCTCCTGCCTCTCTGGGAGGCTCTCTAGGATCAGCAAGTGGGTGCAAACCAAGCACCTTTCAAAGTACTGCCTCTGCAGTATGACTTGGAGCATGTTAGACTTTGTGTGCACCCTTTAAGAACAGAGTTTCTGTTTCTTACAGCCATCTAGTTCTCCTGCACACAAGTTCCACCGGCTTTCAAAGATATCTAGGGACTTGCCTTCGTAGTGCAGCAACTCTGGACTAGGGAATCTGATATGGAGCTTGGACCCTTTACTCCCTGGGGAGACCCTTTGCAATTGTGATTTTCTTTTCATTTGTGAGTTATCTACCCAGGGGTGTGGGTCTTTACTATATATGTGTACATGTTTCCACCCCTCCTACCTGTCTCATTGTGGTTCCTGCTTTATATCTTTACTGCTGCTGCTAAGTCACTTCAGTCGTGTCCAACTCTGTGCAACCCCATAGACGGCAGCCTACCAGGCTCCTCCGTCCCTGGGATTCTCCAGGCAAGAACACTGGAGTGCATTGCCATTTCCTTCTCCAATGCATGAAAGTGAAAAGTGAAAGTGAAGTCACTCAGTCGTGTCTGACTCTTCACAACCCCATGGACTGCAGCCTACCACGCTCCTCTGTCCATGGGACTTTCCAGGCAAGAGTACTGGAGTGGGTCACCATTGCCTTCTCTGCTTTATATCTTTAGTTGTGGAAAATCTTTTCTGTTAGTCTTCAGGTTTTTGTCATATATAGTTGCTCTGTAAACAGTTGTAATTTGGTTGTGCCTATGGGAAGCGGGGAGTTCAGGGTCTCACTACTCCACTTCTAACCACTGGTCACACCTTAAACCATTTTTAACTGTAGAATTTAATGTATTTTAGTACACTTATAAGTGTATAGTTATCAACACTAGCTCCAGAATATTTTCTTCATCCCAAAAGGAAATCCCAGACCTCTTAAGCACTCTGATCTCCATTCTTCCCTTTATTAGCCCCTGGAAAACATTCATTTGCTTTATGTCTCTATTGATTTGGATATTATGGATATTTACCATAAATATTATCATACAATATGTGGCCTTTTATGTCTGGTTTGTAACTCACTTGTCTTTCTTTGTCCACCTTCGTGAAGTTTCACTTTATGCATGTGCAGCTTCATATATAGCAACGGACTCGAGGGAAGCTTTTTAAAGACTTTTGGAGAATGTTTTTGTGTACTAATCCCTCATCTCTGGCATTCTTCCTCACAAACTTCAGCCACCTCTACCTCCAATATCTTTATTGTCAACTCAGAAAGGCAAACACTCCTCCTCTTTATGCCACCATCCATAAGATGCCTTTAGTCAAAATCCAAAGCAGTCATAGGGCTTACCTTGATTGCTTCCCTTTTCTCAGGAACCACACCCTTGTGCTGCCAATTATATAGTCTGAAAACATTGTAGTTATTTGATATATTTGCTCATTATCTAGTTCTTCAAGGCAGAGGATATGCCTGATTCCAGTTTGTCTATCATTTCTGTCATTTGTTTTATTTTAGCATGCATGTGTGCATGTTAAGTTGCTTCAGTTGTGTCTGACTCTTTGCAACACAAAGAGTAGACTGTAGCTATTCCAGGGTCTGTAGCTGGCATAGACCTATGGACTGTAGCTTGCCAGGGTCCTCTGTCCATGGGATTCTCCAGGCAAGATTATTGGAGTGCAAGGCCATGCCCTCCTCCAGGGGATCTTCCCCACCCAGGGATCAAACCTGTGTCTCTTACGTCTCTTGCATTGGCAGGTGGGTTCTTTACCACTAGCACCACCTAGGACGCCCTTATGTTAACATATTTTGCACAATTCTAGGACAATTTACTTACAGAGTCCCCTCACCCTGTGTGAAGCCTTATTGGAAAAGGAACCAGCAAGTCAGCTTGGTGTCTACCTAACACACAGAAATATTCACCCATCCTTGCCATAACAAAGGTGAGAGTACATTATATCTCTGTCTTCACTCTGCTATCTCTTTTAGATCAACAGAATAAGTAGTAACAAGCTATGTTTTTTTTTTTTTTCCAGTAGTCATGTGTGGATGTGAGAGTTGGACCATAAAGAAGGCTGAGAACCAAAGAGTTGATGCTTTCAAACTGTGGTGCTGGAGAAAACTCTTGAGAGCCCCTTGGACTGCAAGGAGATCCAACCAGTCCATTCTAAAGCAAATGGATTCTGAACACTCATTGGAAGGACTGATGCTGAAGCTGAAGCTGAAGCTCTAATACTTTGGCCATGTGATGTGAAAAGCTGACTCACTGGAAAAGACCCTGATGCTGGGAAAGATTGAAAGCAAAGGGAAGGGTTGGCAGAGGATGAGATGGTTAGATGGTATCATCAACTCAACAGACATGAATTTGAGCAAGCTCCAGGAGATAGTGGAGGACATGGTAGCCTGGCATGCTGCAGTCCATGGGGTCACAGAGTCAGACACAACTTAATGACTAAACAACAACAACAACTAAGAACTGTACACCAGTTCTGTATGTACCCTCTTCTTGCAGATCTTTCTCTGCATGTAATTCTCTTAGAGCCTCCACCTCTACTCGGTTTAAAAGAGGATAGAACTATGCTCTTCCTTTCATCCATGAAAAAGGGATAGAATTGACTTTCATCATGTGCCACCCCTGGAGTTTGAATGTGCATGCATTCAACTGGACTTTGCTTCAGGCATGTCCGACTCTTTGTGATCCTATGGTCCATAGCCTGCCAGCTCCTCTGTCCATGGGATTCTCCAAGCAAGAATACTGGAGGGGGCTGCTGTGCCCTTCTCCAGAGGATCTTCCTGACCCAGGGATTGAACCCATGTCTCTTATGCATCTTGCATTGGCAGGCAAGTTCTCAACCACTAGCTCCACCTGGGAAGCCTGGAGTCTGAATACCTTAGTTAAAATTCTGTCTGCACTATTTACTGTGGGCTTCCCAGGTGGCACTACTGGTAAAGAACCCAAGGCAATGGCACCCCACTCCAGTACTATTGCCTGGAAAATCCCATGGACGGAGGAGCCTGGTAGGCTGCAGTCCATGGGGTCGCTGAGGGTCGGACACGACTGAGCGACTTCACTTTCACTTTTCACTTTCATGCATTGGAGAAGGAAATGGCAATCCACTCCAGTGTTCTTGCCTGGAGAATCCCAGGGATGGGGGAGCCTGGTGGGCTGCCGTCTATGGGGTCGCACAGAGTCGGACACGACTGAAGTGACAACAGCAGCAGCCAATGCAGGGGACATAAGAGACGTGGGTTTGACCCTTAAGTCACGAAGATCTCCTGGAGACAGAAATGGAAACCCACTCCAGTATTCTTGCCTGGAGAATCCCATGGACAGAGGAGCCTGGTGAGGCTACAGGCCATTGGGTTGCAAAGAGTCAGACACGACTGAAGTGACTTGGCACACATGCATTTTATAGAAGGTAGAGATGCTAATGATAGAGAATACCAGAAAAACAGGCTTATTAGAAGGATGAGCTATGGTGCCGTGTGTGCTAAGTCACTTCAGTTGTGTCTGACTCTATGCGACTCTATGGATCACAGCCTGCCAGGCTCCTCTGTCCATGGGATTCTCCAGGCAAGAATACTGGAGTGGGTTTTCATGCCCTCCTCCAGGGGATCTTCCTGACCCAGGGATCAAACCTGCATTAGCAGGTGGGTTCTTTACAACTAGCGCCACCTGGGAAGCCCTGAACTATGGTATTTACTTTCATTTCTGTACTCTATTCAGTTAATAAAGAGTGACTGCTTTCAAACTGGAAGAAAGAACCCTACAAATGCAATGATCTGCATTAAAAAGCTGTTTATAGAGGCTTCAGGACTTCTCCACCCCACCAACAGATCTTTTGCCTCTATCACAACTACAATGCCCCACTCTTTTTAATATCTCTTTTATTTCTCCTCTTAAATAGTTTTTGGAACTACTTACCTAAAAGTGGTTGGTGGCAACTTTGCATTTATGATGAGCCACTGTTTTCCTAAAAACAAATATTAAGAACACATTGCTGAGAATTCCCTGGTGTTCCAGTGGTTAGGACTCCATGCTCTCACTGCCTGGGAGGACCCAGGTTCAATCCCTGGTCAGGGAACTAAAATCCCACAAGCTGCACAGCATAGCCAAAAATAAATAAATAAGTAAATAAACATTAAAAAAAAGAACACATCTCTCTTTCTGTTGCATATATTTCAAGCTAACCAATCAACAACAGATTCACTGATTACTACCAAAAGTCTTAGCAACAAAAGCTTTTGTGTGATAATTGACTAAATGGGGCCAATTTCTGTTAGTGCTTCTAATTCCCCAATGTGACGGAGTAAGGTCTTTGTTGTTGTTGTTTAGTCATTAAGTCGTGTCTGACTGTTTTGTGTCCCATGGACTATAGCCCGTCAGGCTCTTCTGTCCATGGGATTTTCCAGGCAAGAATACTGGAGTGGGTTGCCATTTCTTTCTCCAGAGTAAGGTCTAAAGAAACATAAATAAGATAGAGATGTGTGGGAGAAATGAAAATCTATTGGATTCTAAATAAGAGTGCCGAGGAAAGGTGGGATCTTTTAAACACAGTATTAAGGGAGATAAAAGGGCATGGTACAAACTGGGAGAGAAAAGGCATGATACTGAGATCAAAGTAGTAAAATTCTATGACTGACTTTTGAGATCTGAAAATCTAAGGACAAGGTGTGTAGCATTATGGAATCAGGAGCTCGCCTAATGAAAAGGCCTCCACATACTCAGGAGTGCCTCAAAAGTGTAGCCTCTAGTTGTTCTGTACATTTTAAACTTCCAAAAATGTATCTGGTTGGAGAGTCTACATTTCTTATGACTCAGCAACAGAAACAGATGGCTGGGTCTTTTTATCCTCTTATCGTGAATCTTTTTTATAAATGCATGTATTGTTACTGTATTTCTGATTATTAAAGGAATATATGTTTATGGGGGGAAGAATAGGAAATTATCAGAACAAAAGTACAAACCACGATCCCAATCATTACTTCCTTCCTTAATTTACCCCATCCCCTCCAATTTGGTTGCAAGAATTGAAGTGCAAGGAAAATGATGGCTGTTAGTGACTGAGGAGAGGGCAGGTGAAAGGAAGACTGCTACCTTTCTGTTCTTGTAGTTTAGAAGAGAATGAATCGTCTTCTCTCTCCAACACAACCATTTAAAAAGTAACAATTGTTAATATGACTATGGTAATCAGAGAGAGGCAAATTCCAACTACAGGGAGAAGGGGCCCCTTTTGACCTCTGGAATTAGCAGTGACAAAAATGAATGACAGGGCCTGGTGGGGGTGGGGGGAGGTTGGTAAGCTGCTCCACTTCTCCAGCACAGCTGGTGGGAGAGGAAAGTGGGGACCAGAGTTGGAGGATGACATAATCCTCACGTGATCAGGAGCTGGTGTGAAGTCCCTGTATTTCTGGGATTCTTTCTCCTCTGGCTACCAGCTCCTTACTGCCCTGCAGGTGTTCCTGCTTGTGACCAAGAGAAAGAGGACATAAAATCTAAATCCCAGCAGGTTGGTGTGAGGGAACCACTGGAACTCTTGGGGTGGTAGTGGCTGAATCTACTACTGGAGAAGGTCTAGGACTGCTTTCCCCAACCCCCGTGAAGATAATTGTATTTCTGAAGGAGGGTGGGGCTGGAGTAGGTGGAAGTCTCTTGAGAGACACCCAGAAATTTAGTGGTAGTTTAGAAATAATCAGCTTCCCTCACACTGGTAAGATTTCCCTTTTTTCTTCTTTTCTTTCCCCAACTCCATTGAAGGAAATGAGGTGTGGGCTGGTGTGTGGAGAAAGGCTGGAATCCTGAGGTGGAGACAGATAAATTTAGAGAATTTGAAAATAGTTCATCTCATTGACTGCTGGTCAAGGGATCCAGTGAAGTGGGGAGTGAGGGGAAAGTGGTCCTCATAGGACTAGGCCCGAGGGTGAGGGATGTGAGGTGGGGGCGGCACAGAGATCCAGTAGGAAAGGATGGGACCAGGAAGGGAAACAGGAGGTAGGAAATTTGGGGTAACAACAGTGGTGAGGATCCTGGATTCAAGATAATATAGAACTCTCTCCTCCCCCCTCCTTCCTTTCTGCCAGCGGGTCTGAGGGTCTGTGTTCACAGATCTCTCGAGGCAAGAAAAAGAGAAGGAAACTATCCCAAACCGTCTCTGGTCAGTGTGAGGCAGGCACTCAGCAGTCTCTCAGGGAGGGTGTTGGAAAGGTCGAGAGCTGGGTTAAATTTGTGGC
Source organism: Bos grunniens (assembly GCF_055505025.1). Classification (NCBI taxonomy): domain Eukaryota; kingdom Metazoa; phylum Chordata; class Mammalia; order Artiodactyla; family Bovidae; genus Bos; species Bos grunniens. Next base: position 89,534,624 of record NC_141194.1, on the reverse strand, counting down.
CTCGTAGCTCACCTCCCTGTCCGCTCCCCTTCTCCCGCCCATCAGAGAGGCCATTTAACCTTGTCTGCTGGAGAAATGGTGGGTTGCTGAAGGAGGAGAAAGGAGGTGGAGAAGGGGTGGGAGAGGAACGGGCGGCATCTCGAATTTCAGGAGGGCTGGACCAGTGTGGTAGGGGTAAGGAATCAGGCGAGTAACCAGCTTCAAAGAGAAACTGACAAGGTTGAATCAAAAGAAGTGAAGCAATCTTACTTACATTTTCTCCCTGGACCTAAGCAGGAAATCACTACATCATGCAAAAATCCTGCAAAGAAAATGAAGGAACACCCAAGTGCAACGTGCCAAAGAGACAGGAAGAGCGCTCCTATGGAGAGTTCCAACGCCAGCAAACAGAAGGGAATTTTAGGCAAAGGCTGCTTCAGTCTCTAGAGGAATTTAAAGAGGACATAGACTTTAGGCATTTTAAGGATGAAGGAATGACAAGAGAGGGAGACGGGATGGAAAGGTGTTTAGAAGAGATAAGGGGTCTGAGAAAGAAATTTAGGGCTCTGCTTTCTAACCGTAAGCATTTTCGGGACCATCCATATCCCATTTAATGCACTTCTCCCCAGAATTCGACTATTTTCTGTTATTAATATTGCAGCATTGGTTCCTTTTGTCTGCGTTTTCTTGTGAAATATTTGCTACTATTTTATTCCAATCCTTCAATGTTTTACATGTGACTCTTGTTACCATCATTTCATCTTTTGACCTGATCTCACTCATTTAATAGAGTTGTTTCATTTGCTTGCATGTGAAGATGCTCATTGTATATTGTAAAGTGAAAATAATATGTTGAAAAAATGATATATATAGATATACCTACGTATATCTTATATGTACATTTATATATGTCATAATACCAAAAACGTCTGAATTATTATATAACAAAAGGTTAACAGTGAATCACTGTGTTATCTGTATTTTATTTTATTTTTTTACCTATCTGCATCTTCTCATTTTCCAAAATGAATTATATATATGTGTGTGTGTATGTGTGGATTACTTGTGTCACAAAAAACTAAAATAAACAGACACGATAAAAGAAATTGTCAATCACCTTTGAAGGGCAATGAAACAACAAACTCCTAATAACAGACCTTGGAGTAGGAAATGGCAACCCACTCCAGGATTCTTGCCTGGAGAATCCCATGGACAGAGGAGCCTGGTGAACAAAGAGTCCGTACATGACTGAAGTGACTTAGCACATGTGCACACAGTATATATGTATGTATACTTAAGCATTATTTCTTAACTGGACTTAGCATTTTGCATTTTCAAGTAAAGGCTATTATATTTCATTATATTTCTATTGATTACTGCTGTGACTTATGCATAGTGGGTACTTAATAAATGTTTACTTAATTAGAATTATAGTGTTCCTGGCCTAGTTTTTTGGAGCCCAAAAAATAAAGTCTGACACTGTTTCCCCTGTTTCCCCATCTATTTGCCATTAAGTGATGGGACCAGATGCCATGATCTTAGTTTTCTGAATGTTGAGCTTTAAGCCAACTTTTTCACTCTCCTCTTTCACTTCCATCAAGAGGCTTTTGAGTTCCTCTTCACTTTCTGCCATAAGGGTGGTGTCATCTGCATATCTGAGGTTATTGATATTTCTCCCGGCAATCTTGATTCCAGCTTGTGTTTCTTCCAGTCCAGCATTTCTCATGATGTACTCTGCATAGAAGTTAAATAAGCAGGGTGACAATATACAGCCTTGACGTACTCCTTTTCCTATTTGGAACCAGTCTGTTGTTCCATGTCCAGTTCTAACTGTTGCTTCCTGACCTGCATACAGGTTTCTCAAGAGGCAGGTCAGGTGGTCTGGTATTCCCATCTCTTTCAGAATTTTCCACAGTTTATTGTGATCCACACAGTCAAAGGCTTTGGCATAGTCAATAAAGCAGAAATAGATTGCAGCCATGAATTTAAAAGACACTTATTGCTTGTAAGGAAAGTTATGACCAACCTCAATAGCATATTAAAAAGTAGAGATATTACTTTGCCAACAAAGGTCTGTCTAGTCAAGTTTATGGTTTTTCCAATGGTCATGTATGTATGTGAGAGTTGGACTGTGAAGAAAGCTGAGTGCCAAAGAATTGATGCTTTTGAACTGTGGTGTTGGAGAAGACTCTTGAGAGTCCCTTGGACTGCAAGGAGATCCAACCAGTCCATTCTGAAGGAGATCAGTCCTGGGTGTTCTTTGGAAGGACTGATGCTGAGGCTGAAACTCCAGTACTTTGGCCACCTCATGTGAAAAGTTGACTCATTGGAAAAGACCCTGATGCTGGGAGAGATTGGGAGCAGGAGGAGAAGGGGACGCCAGAGGATGAGATGTCTGGATGGCATCACTGACTCAATGGACATGAGTTTGAGTGAACTCCAGGAGTTGGTGATGGACAGGGAGGCCTGGCGTGCTGCAATTCATGGGGTCTCGAAGAGTCAGACATGACTGAGCAACTGAACTGAACTGGCCTAGTTCTACCTCTGATAGCTTAAAGTTGGGAATAATATATTTCTTTAGAAACTGTAACGTTTATTTTCGAAAGGAACGCAACAGGAAAGCGGTTATTCCCCAAATTCAACCTACAAAACTATTATAACATTGTATAATTGATGTCTCTCAAAAAATCAACTCCTGACATTATAATCATGTAGAGTACTTGTTACAAACACACATTTTTTACAAATATCTCCCCATACACACACACACACATCCTTGTACAAAATCAGAATCTCTGTACATATGGCCTTGGAATCTTCATTTTGGGAGTTCCCATGAAATTATGTTCTCCAAAACTGCTTCAAAAACTCTCACTATAGAACCTGTTTCAACTGAGCAGTGCAGAAGCAGTTTCCTTATAACCAAAGAGCCTAATCATTTATCCTTCATAATTAAGGGCTCTTGAAAGTCAAAATGGTTGTTACCATAGCTGGAAAATTGAGGGTACACACCAAGTAAATCTATGTGGAGAATAAGCATTGTTCACCCTTAGTAGAAGGCAAGAAGAAAAATGGAAAATGAATAAAATAAAAACAAGTTGCTATCTCTATTAAATAGACAAGTGTTTACTTACAATACTCAGCTTTATTGAATATGTAGGCATTTTCATACTCATTGAGAAAGTAAATTGCTATATCCATTTTTTTTTTGCTTCCATTCACAGTAAGTATCAAAAGCTCTATACTTCGCATGCTCCATGTCTCACAAATTCTACTGCTTAGACTTTGTCCTAAAGAAATAATCAAAAAAAGAAAGAAAGAATCAGAGCAGTGAGCAAATTTTTAGCTATAAGTATTTTTATTTAAAGATGTCATACATTTTCAGGGAGCTTTTTTAACCTAAGAATCAACTACATGAACTATCGAATTAAAAGGAAATGAACATAGATTCCTACTAGCCACATACACAAAAATACATCCCAGGTAGATTAAAGATGAAAATGTGAAAAATACAAATAAAATACTGAAATGAAAATTAAGAAAAATTTATATAGTCTTGTGTTGTGATTATCTTCTTAAGCATAAAAGAAAATCCAGAGGTTGTCAAGGAAAAAAATATAAATATCTAAAAACAAGAAATAGCCTGGAAGAAAAATATTTGCAATAGCATGACAGATAACAGGAAAATATCTCTAATGCCCCAATAGCTTTTGCAAATGGAAAGGAAAAAATAAACAAATCTGTAAAAATATGTACATACCATATTACATAAAATTCCATTGCTTTGTATTATAATAGAGATATATATCTGAGATATATGATATATACACAGAATGCTTAGATGGATGTTTATTGTGACATTGTAAAAGCCAATATATTAGAAATAGCTAACTCATCAAAAGGAAAAGGTCAAATAAACTGTGGTCTAGCTATATACTAAGAAAAGTACATGGTAGTTAAAAAAATGAGATTTTTTTTTTAATTTTAATTGGAGGCTAATTACTTTAAAATATTGTAGTGGTTTTTGCCATACATTGACATGAATCAGCCAAGAATGAGATTCTTATGGTGAATATTGCTGAGTAAAGACATTATATATCTTTATGTTGCTATTGTCACAAGTAATGAATTACCTAGTTCACCTTAATATAATTTCCTTTAACCACACATTCAATTCCAATTTCCTTCCCACAATTAAACATTTATCAGCTTTGTGGATATCTATCTAAAAATTTATATATTTCTGTTTTGTATTTTAGCTAAATATTATGTTACATTATGACTTTCAGGAGCTCTTAATTATGAATTATAAACTAGTAGGCTCTCTGATTATAAGAAGACTCCTGTACAGCTCACCTGAAACTGAGTCTATGGTTATGTATGAACATTAACTTTACAGTTATTGTTTTGTGCATTTGTCTTTTAAGTCATATAGAAGAAAAAGAGACGTTATAAACCAAATATGCAAAACTATTTGCTTTTGTATTTAGCTAGGTAGCTATCTCTACCATTGTTGTTTAAGTCTTCATATGACTTTGAGTTATGCATTTACCTTGTGTCCCTTCATTTCAGCTTGGAAGTCTTATAGGATGTTCCAAAGGTCAGTGAATACAAATGCAATGAATCTATTTTCTATAGTATAAATATAATTTACGCTATTCAAACTATTCCCCTATTGATTAGCATTCAAGCTATTTCTATATTTTGCCCACTAAAAGAATTGCTACCTGCCATGAGCATGCTTGTACATATATTCAAACTACTGGTGCTTTTATTTCTGTAGAATAGATTCTGGAAAGTAAAACTGCTTGATCAGAAAGTACATGTTCTGGGAATTCTCTGGTGGTCCAGTGGTTAGGACTCTGCACTTTTCCTGTGAGGAATTGGGGTTCAGTCCCTGGTGGGGGAACTAAGATCCAGCAAGGTGAGTAGCAAGGCCAAAAAGAAAAAAAAAAAATTCGTGTTCTTTTACTTTTTCCAGCTTTCCTTGCACATATGTTGGGGCCATCGAATGTAATATAAGACACATCTAAGGCTTATAAACAATGCAGGGTGATCTCTCCACACTCCTTTCAGTAACCTTGGAAACCATGTGTGCCATCTGGATCACATAAAACTGTGAGATGAATGCAGGCTAGATACCGAAACAATCAGTGGAGGAGAGCCAAGCTGGAGAGCCAATAACTCTCATGAACTGACAGGAAGGAATAATAAACCATTTTAAAGTCAGTGAGTCAGGAAGATCCCCTGGAGGAGGAAATGGCAACTCACTCCAGTATTCTTGCCTAATCCCATGGGCAGAGGAGGCTAGTGAGCAATAGTCCATGCTGTCACAGAGTCAACATGACTGAGCAGCCACATCTTAACATCTTGACAAAGTCAGTGAGATAGCCTCGTTAATCTTAATATACTGCTTTAACTACACCTTAACCCAATTTCAATCCCTTCTCCACAAACACTTATCAGTTTGACAGCTATCCATCTAGAAATTCATATATTTCAGTATACATTTTAGCTTAATGTTATAAAATTACATTTACTGCCCTACTGTTTTTACTTAAAAATATTCCTAGAGATGCTTCAAAAAAGAATCTCATCCTTTTTAATGACTATGTAGTTTTGTTAGAGCATAGTTTATTTTATCTTTCCCTCCTGATGACCTGGGTTATTTCCAATATTTTGACTCTTACAAACAATTTTCACAGTAAAAATCCATCTATGCATTTTTGAGCATGCGTGTACGTATATCTCTACAGTAATACAAAGCAGTGGAAGTGTTAGGTCATATAGCATGTACATAATTTTACTTGTTTGTTTATTTACCAGTGTACGCCAGAAACACATAATCATCTTGAAAGTCCTGTTGAATACTGATGTAAAAATTCTCAACAAAATGCTACCAAACTAAACTAGCAGCATATTGAAAGGATTTTACATCATGATGAAATAGGATTTGTCCACGAAATGAAAGAGTGATTCAATACATGAAAATCAAGTAATGTCATATAGATTACATTATATACATATATTAATATGTACATTATATGTTACATTAATATAAGAAAGGTAAACACACTGTCTCAATACAAAAGAAAGTATTTGACAAATTCCAACATTGTTTTATAATACAAACACTCAACAAACTAAGAATATAAGAGGGTTGTCTTACATGATAAAGGACATTTATAAGAAACTCAAAACTAAATTATACTCAACAGTGAAGGATTGAAATCTTTCCATGTAATATCAGAAACAAGACAAGGTTGCCTGCTTTCATCAATATTTTACTGAATGTTCTAGCCAGGGAAATTAAGCAAGAAAAAGACATTAATCAAATCCAAATTGGAAAAAAAGTATCTTTATTTGCAGATGATGTGACACTATATGGGCTTCTCTGGTGGCTCAGATGGTAAAGAATCCGCCTGCAATGCAGGAGATCTGGGTTCAATCCTTGGGTTGGGAAAATCCCCTGGAGGGGGGCATGGCAATCCACTCCAGAATTCTTGCCTGGAGAATCCCCATGGACAGAGGAACCTGGTGGGCTGTACAGTCCATGGGGTCACAAAGAGTTGGACACAACTGAGCAACTATGCACATCATATATAATAAATCCCAAAGAGTATGCAAGAAGGCTGCTGCTGCTGCTGCTAAGTCACTTCAGTCGTATCCGACTCTGTGTGACCCCATAGATGGCAGCCCACCAGGCTCCCCCGTCCCTGGGATTCTCCAGGCAAGAACACTGGAGTGGATTGCCATTTCCTTCTCCAATGCATGAAAGTGAAAAGTGAAAGGGAAGTTGCTCAGTCATGTCTGACTCTTGGCTACCCCATGGACTGCAGCCCACCAGGCTCCTCCGTCCATGGGATTTTCCAGGCAAGAGTACTGGAGTGGGGTGCCATCGCCTTCTCCATGCAAGAAGGCTACTAGAGCTAATAGATGAACTAACTTGGCAAACTGCAAGACACAAGATAGCCATCCAAATTCTGTTGTATTTTTGTATACTAGCAATGAGGAATCCAAAAATGAAATTAAGAAAACTATTCTATGCACAAAAGCATGATAAAGAGCAGAATACTTAGGAATAAAGTTATCCAAGGAAGTTCAATATTCATACACTGAAAATTACAAAACTATTGAAAGTAATGAAATAAGACCTAAATAAATGGAAAGATACCCCATGCTCATGAATTAGAAGATCTATATTCTTATAGTGGCAATAATTCCCAAAGCAGTCTACAGATTCAATGTGATTCCTTTCAAAAAAAGAACAATCCATTTTCCTGAAATGGATAAGCTAACAAAAATTCTTATGAAATTTTTGAAATCCCAAATAGGTTAAAAAAAATTTTGAAGGGAAAACAAAGTAAAAAAAGACTCACATTTTTTTATTTCAAAATCCTATAAATTTATAGTAATCAGAAGAGTGTACTACTGACATAAGGATAGATATATAGATAAATGGAATAGAATTTAGAATCCAGAAATTTTTTTAATGGCCAATTAATTTTTGACAAGAGTGACAAGTCCATTCAATTGGAGAAAGTATAAGCTGTTTCATAAGTGGTAATGAGACAACTGGATATCCACATGTAGAAGAGTGAAGTTAGATTTCAATTCACATTATATCCAAAAACAAAAAATGGATTAAAGATCTAAATGAAGAAGCTAAAACCATAAAACTTTCGAAACAAAACAGAAGCAATTCATTAGCCAAAAAAAAAAAAAGATGAATTGGACTTCATCAAAATTAAAAACATTTGTCCATCAAAGGATACTATCAGAGACTTCCCTGGAGGTCCAGTGGTTAAGACTCTGTGCTTCCACTACAGGGGCTCATGTTTGATCCCTGGCCAGGGAACTAAGATCCCACATGCCATGCCATGTGGCGTGGCCAAAACAAAACAAAACAAACAAATTAATAAATAATCTTTTTTAAAAAGGGACACTATCAAAAAAGCGAAAAGACAACCTACAGAATGGAAGAAATATTTCTGTATAATATATCTGATAAAGGTCTAGTATTAGAATATATGGGCTTCTCTGATGGCTCAGCTGGTAAAGAATCTGCCTGCAATGCAGGAGACCTGGGTTCAATACATGGTTTGGGAAGATCCCCTGGAGAAGGGAAAGGCTACCCATTCCAGTTTTCTGGTCTGGAGAATTCCATGGAATAGTTCACGGGGTCTTAAAGAGTCAGACATGAATGAGCAACTTTCACATTAGAATATATAAAGAATTCCTGCAATTCAACAACAAAAAAACAAACAACCCAATTTAAAATTTTTGCAAAGGACTTTAATATAGACTTTTCTCCAGAAAGGATACAATTGGTCATAAGGAACATTAAAATATGTTCAACATTATTAGTCATTAGAGAAATAGAAATCAAAACCACAATGAGATACCACTTACATCCACTGTGATGGCTCTAATCCATAAAACTGAAAATAACAAGAGTTGGTAAGAACATGAAAAATTGTAATCCTGGGCTTCCCTGGTGGAGACTTCACCTTCAATATATGAGACAGGAGTTTGATCCTTGATCCTGGAAGATCCCACACACCTCAGAGCAACTAAGCCTGTGTGCCACAACTACTGAGCCCATGCACTCTAGAGCCTGTGTTCCACAACAAGCGAAGCCACTGTAATGAGAAGCCTGTGCACTGCAACTAGAGAGTAGCCACCACTTGCTGCAACTGGAGAAAAGCCTGCATGCAGCAATGAAGACCCAGCACAGCTGAAAAAAAAATGTAATCTTTACAGATTGCAATGTGAATGTAAAATGGTACAGGGCCTGTAGAAAAGTGAGTTCTTCAATGGGTTCAACATAGAATTACTGTATGATCCAATAATTATACTCCTAGAAATGAACCCCTTTTCAGAATTTAAAATAGGTATTCAAACAGTTGTACAGAAATTTTTATAGCAACACTATTCACAATAGCCTAAAGATGGAAACAACCCAGATGTCCATCAAATGATGAGCTGACAAACAAAATGGGATACACCCATGCAATGGACTACCATTCAGTCCTAAAAATGAATGAAGTACTGATACATTCTACAATGTGGATGAACCTTGAAAACATTATGCCAAGTGAAAGAAGCCAAACATGAAAGGTCACATATTGCATGATGCCATTTGTATGAAATCTCAAAATATGTAAATACATAAAGACAAAAAGCAAATTAGTGATTCCTAGGGCTGGGGACAGGGCAGAAAGGGGAGTGACTGTTTAATGGGTACAAGATATCCTTTGGGACTAATGCAAATGTTTTGGAACTAGATAGAAGTGACAGTTGTGCAGCTTTGTGAGCATACTAAATGCCACTGAATTGCACACTTAAAATAATTTTATTTTATGTGAATTTCACCTCAATACAAAATTATATGCATTTTCGTGTTTAGAAATATTTCCTTTTGCTCCTAAGAGTTTGTACCAATTTACAGTGGCATCGGCAATGCATGAGACTATTCCCTTCACATCACTAGGACTGTATTAAAAACCTTTTTGATCTCTAGTCTTTTCAGACTACCCCAGTTCATGAAGACTGTCACTTTCTCTAAACTATTTTTGACCTTCACCTTTTAGTCCATAATCATTCTCTAAATATGCTCGTGTAGGGCTTTACCTACTTAACAGAAAATCATTGCCAACAGGTCAGTTGTGTCCTCTTAAACCTGTCTCAGTGATAGAAACAAAGTGCTTTGCATTAGTGTTTTCTACATTTAGATCCTCAGATTTATACCTATGTTACAGATATTGTTCTAATTTTACAGATAAAAAACTGAGGTTCAAAGTTTTAGGTAATACTTTTAAACCCTGGAGTGTATCAAGGCTGGGATTCTAGCTTCCCAATCTACCTATCATTCCATGTGTCCTTCTTATGGGCTGATGAGACTTGTTTATCAGCTTCTACACATTTATATTTTAATGGCCATACTATGTAATGCATATATGTATTCATTTAATGACACCCCCTGCTGAGGATGAGGGTAGCAGTGAACTTATGTTCTTTAGGCTGAGAAGTCTGGGACTGAGGACCATATAGATTGGCTGGTGTCAAAGTCAAAATGGTATAAAGCAATGTGCAATTTTAAATTACCAGCTTTTTTTTGCTGAATTTGAAAGGCTATCTTTATTATATTCTAAAAGTCAAGTTGTTTCTCTGTCTGTATCAACCTTCCAATGGTATTCCTTAGCTTTTTCTCTATTCTTGGGCAGTCACTTAAAAAAAATATTCTTAATCTATCTGGCAGTGGAGTTTGCTTTTACCGTTTGTTTTAATCAATTTGTGTATTTGTATATGCATGTGTATTTATAATTAAGAGAAATTTTATTTTTTATTTTTTAACCATTTATCATTTCTTTATTATTATTATTATTTTTTACTTTACCATACTGTATTGGTTTTGCCATACATCAACATGAATCCGCCACAGGTGTACATGTGTTCCCCTTCCTGAACCCCCCTCCCATCTCCCTCCCCGTACCACCCCTCTATGGTACATATACACAATGGAGTATTACTCAGCCATTAAAAAGAATACATTTGAATCAGTTCTAATGAGGTGGATGAAACTGGAGCCTATTATACAGAGTAAAGTAAGCCAAGAAGAACAACACCAATACAGTGTACTAATGCATGTATATATGGAATTTAGAAAGACGGTAACGATAACCCTGTATGCGGGAGAGCAAAAGAGACACAGATGTATAATTCAGAGAAATTTTAAAGCAACATTTTCAAATTCCAAAAAGATTCCTTGTGATTTGAATTGAAACTGAAATGAATTTAAATACATGAATTTATGCATAATTTTCATCTTTTACAGTAGTTGTCCCACATAAGCTCTTGGGCCCCCAAGTGTACCCAAAGATTGCACTTATTGTCTATCCTCTCAGTATTCCATGGTAACAAGGCTGTGTGAGCTGCTAAAAGCTTACATATAAATAAGTAACTCAAAGTTCCTTTTTACCTTGGTGAAGGTGGTGGTTTCTGCCCCACTACATCATCCTCTTAAAAAAATATTCTTCCAGAAGTACCTATTTCATATGATTATGGGAGAAAGTAGAAATAAGATATTAAATAACAGTGGTTTTTATAAGATTTCATATTTGAAAAAATAAATCAATTAAACAGGAACAATATATAATGTACAAATGTCTGCAAGTAACATTTCATAGTATTCCAGGAAAAATATAATTGAGTATCTTAAACCTGAACCATGGCAGTATAACAGGTAATAGGTTTGGGGAAAAGTAGGCAGAGGTGAAAGATAATTAGAAGGATGAATTCTCAGGAATTGGTTATTGATGTGATTGAGGGAATAAAAGTAAAGGATAATACCCAGGTTTCTGATTTGGCATGTAAAAGGATATTGGCATTATTTATTTAGATGGGAAATGGTGGTAGCTTAAATGTGTGTAACGGTAGGGGAGTTGGATAAAAAAAAAAAACTGGTTCTAGAGGCATATTAAAAAGTTATATCCCAATCAACATCCAAGCAAGTTATTCCGTGGAGATCACAAAATAGTCAAAGGTTTATAAGGCGAGGTAAAAGACCCAGAATAGCCACCACAATACTGAAGAACAATGAAATTGAAAGACTGGCTTCAATGACTACAACAGAAATGCAAGGCTTACGATAAATCTAAAGTAATCATGATAGTGTGGTATTTTCAAATGAGAGAAGACTAGATGAATGGAACAGAATAGAGAGCTCAGAAATAGACCCACATATAGTCAATTGACATTTGAGAAAGGAGCAAAGACAATCCAATGAAGCAAAGAGAATCTCTTCAAAAAGTGGTGCTGTAACAACTGGACATCTATATGCAAAAAAATGAATGTAGACACAGATCTTACACCCTACATAAAAATTAACTCAAAATGCATCACAGACGTAAATGTAAAATGTAAAATTATCAAACTACTAGATGGTAGCATAGAAAATCTAGATGACGTTGGATGTTGGGCATGGCAATGACTTTTTAGATATTACACCAAAACCATGATACATGAAATACTTGACAAGATGGACTTCATTAAAATGAAAAACAGCTCTGCAAAAAACAATATCAAGAGAATTAGAAGACAAGCCACAGACTGGGAGAAAACATTTGCAGAAAACACAACTGAGAAAGGACCATTATCCAAACTATACAAAGAATTCTTAAAATTCAATAATAAGAAAACCAAAAACATGATTTAAAAATGGGCCAAAACCCTTAACAGACACCTCGCCAAGGAAGAGCCACAAATAAGTATATGAAAAGATGCTCCACATCCTAAGTCATCATCTAAATACAAATTAAAACAAGATACACTGTACACTTATTAGAAAGATCAAAATCTACAACATTGACAACACCAGCTGCTGTAAAGGATGTGAAACAATAAGAACTCTCATTCATTGCTGATGGGGCTGAAAAATGGTTTAACCATTTTGGAATACTGGCAGTTTCTTAAAAAGTAAACATCCACTTATCATATGATCCAGCAATCATGCTCCTTGGTATGTACACAAATGAGCTGAAAACTTACGTCCATATAAAAATCTGCACACAGATGTTTGTAGAAGTTTTCTTCATAATTGTCAAAACCTGGAAGCAACCAAGATGATTTTTACTAGGTGAATGGATAAATAAATGGTGGTACATACAGACAGTGGAATCTTATTCAGAACTAAAAATGAATGAGCTAAAAACCATGAAGACATGGAGGAGTCTTAAATGCATATTACTAAGTGAAGCAAAGCTAGTCTGAAAATGCTACAAACTGTATGATTCCAACTACATGACATTTGGGGAAGATGCATGGGTCATGGTGGAGAGATCTGACAAAACGTGGTCCACTAGAGAAGGGAATGACAAATCACTTCAGAATTCTTGCCTCGAGAACTCCATGAACAGTATGAAAAGGATGAAAATGCAAAATGATATGACGCTGATAGATGAGCCCCCAGGTCGGTAGGAGTCCAATATGCCACTGGGGAAAACGTAGAAATAGCTACAGAAAGAATGAAGAGGTGGGCCAAAGTGGAAAGCACACCCAGTTGTGGATGTGTCTGGTGGTGAAAGGCCGATGCTGTAAGGAACAATATTACATAGGAACATGGAATGTTAGGTCCATGAACCAAGGTAAATTGGACATGGTCAAGCAGGAGATGTCAAGAGTGAACATTGACATTTTAGGAATCAGTAAACTAAAATGGACAGGAATTGGCGAATATAATTCAGATGACCATTATATCTACTACTGTAGCCAAGAAGCCCTCAGAAGAAATGGAGTAGCCTTGAAAGTCAACAAGAGTCCAAAATGCAGCACTTGGGTGTAATCTCAAAAATGACAAAATGATCTCTATTCATTTCCAAGGCAAACCATTCAATATCACAGTAATCCAAGTCTAGCCCCAACCACTAATGCCGGAGAAGCTGGAGTTGAATGGTTCTCTGAAGACTTACAAGACTTTCTAGAACTAACACCAAAAAAGATGTCCTTTACATCACAGGGGACTGGAATGCAATGGTAGGAAGTCAAGAGATACCTGGAGAAACAGGCAAGTTTGGTCTTGGACTACAAAATGAAGCCAGGCAAAGGCTAACAGAGTTTTGCCAAGAGAACACACTGGTCATAACAAACACCCTCTTTCAACAATACAAGAGATAACATGGACATCACCAGATGGTCAATACCAAAATCAGATTGATTATATTCTTTGCAGACAAAGATGAAGAAGCTCTATACAGTCAGCAAAAACAAGACCTGGAGCTGTGGCTCAGATCATGAGCTTCTTATTGCAAAATTCAGGATTAAATTGAAGACAGTAGGGAAAACCACTAGACCATTTAGGTATGACCTAAATCAAATCCCTTATAGTTATACAGTGGAAGTGACGAATAGATTCAAGGGATTAGATCTGATAGACAGAGTGCCTGAAGAACTATGGGCGGAGGTTTGTGACATTGTAGAGGAGGCAGTGATCAAGACCATCCCCAAGAAAAAGAAATGCAAAAAGGCAAAATGGTTGTCTGAAGAGACCTTACAAATAGCTGTGAAAAGAAGAGAAACAAAAGGCAAAGGAGAAAAGGAAAGATATACCCATTTGAATGCAGAGTCCCAAAGAATTGCAAGGAGAGATAAGAAAGCCTTCTTCAGTGATCAGTGTGAAGAAATAGAGGAAAACAATAGAATGGGAAAGACTAGAGATCTCTTCAAGAAAATTAGAGATACCAAGGGAACATTTCATGCAAAGATGGGCACAATAAAAGACAGAAATAGTATGGACCTAGCACAGGCAGAAGATATTAAGAAGAGGTGGCAAGAATACACAGAACAACTATACAGAAAAGATCTTAATGACCCAGATAACCACAATGGTGTGATCACTCACCTAGAGCCAGACATCCTGGAATGCAAAGTCAAGTGGGCCTTAGGAAGCATCACTATGAACAAAGCTAGTGGAGATGATGCTGTGAAAGTGTTTCACTCAATATGCCAGCAAATTTGGAAAACTCACCAGTGACCACAGGACTGGAAAAGGTCAGTTTTCATTCCAATCCCTAAGAAAGGCAATGCCAAAGAATGCTCAAACTCACACAATTGTACTCATCTCACATGCTAGCAAAGTAATGTTCAAAATTCTCCAAGTCAGTATGCTAACTGTGAACTTCCAGATGTTCAAGCTGGATTTAGAAAAGGCAGAGGAATCAGAGATCAAATTGCCAACATCCGTTGGATCACAGAAAAAGCGAGAGTTCCAGAAAAACATCTACTTCTGCTTTATTGACAATGCCAAAGTCTTTGTGTGGATCACAACAAACTGTGGAAAACTCTTAAAGAGATGGGAATACCAGACCATCTGACCTGCCTCCTGAGAACTCTGTATAGAGGTAAGAAGCAACAGTTAGAACTGGGCATGGAACAATGGACTGGTTCCAAATTGGGAAAGGAGTATGTCAAGGCTGTATATTGACACCCTGCTTAGTTAACTTATATGCAGAGTACATCATGCGAAACGCTGGACTGGATGAAGCACAAGCTGGAATCAAGATTGCCAGGAGAAATATCAATAACCTCAGATACGTAGATGACACCACACCTATGCAGATATGCATATGACACCACACTTATGGCAGAAATCGAAGAAGAACTAAAGAGCCTCGTGATGGAAGTGAAAGAGGAGAGTGAAAAAGCTGGCTTAAAATGCAACATTCAGAAAACTAAGATCATGGCATCTGGTCCCATCATTGCATGGTAAATAGATGGGGAAACAATGAAAACAGTGATAGACTTTATTTTGAGGAGCTCCAAAATCACTGCAGATGGTGACTGCAGCCATGAAATTAAAAGATGCTTGCTCCTTGGAAGAAAAGTTATGACCAACCTAGACAGCATATTAAAAAGCAGATAAATTACTTTGTCAACAAAGGTCCATCTAGTCAAAGCTATGATTTTTCCAGTAGTCATGTATTGTGGGGAGCGAGCTCCGCCCGTGGCAAAGGTCATGAGGAAGGAGGCTTGACATACGCAAAGGCGGGATCAAGCCTCAGGAGTCTCCCTGGAAATTCTCGAGCAATCTACCCCCAAAACCAGAGTCTGCCTACTTTCTGCTTTGTGCTTTCACCTACACCTCTGACTTTACGGGGGGCTGTCCCCCACTACCTCTCTGAAAAAACAGTTAGCTTACAGCTCCAGTTAATAATTCCTGGGTGTGACAGTGTTTAACCTACAAACTCCTTTGGAAATCCTCTAGCCTGCCTGAATAGGTTTTTCCGGCCACATGTGATTGTTCAGAGCCTCCCAACTGTGAGAGGCAGGAGATGTTCTAAACTGTCTAAACACAGATTCTTTTGAGTAGTTAAAAGATTGATTAGAAATTGTATTGGTGAAGGGATTTTCACTTGTTGGGCCAATGTTTGCTGCTAAGTTTCCATATCCCTCACCTGCTGTGTCCCTGGCAGTGTATTGATTAATATAATTGGTGTAAGTAGTAGCTTTAATGTTTGTAACCTGGGAACCTTGAGTTAATTCTTTTTCTTGTTATAGCCCACCACACCTTTGCTCTGTAGGAATGCAACTTTATCTAATGCTTTTGGAGGGTGGCTCCTGACCAATCACCTTTAGAGAAAAATAAGTTTTCTGAAGAAAAGGTCTTAAAATGTTAACAGGCCTCCGGGCCAGAAGATGATGCAAATCACCTAAGCTTTTGCATATGATAAGTTTGCAGGAAGAAAGCCTGGTTTGCTGCAAGACTCTACCCCTTCCCCCATTATCCTCTATGCATAACTTAAGGTATAAAAACTACTTTGGAAAATAAAGTGCGGGCCTTGTTCACCGAAACTTGGTCTCACCATGTCGTTCTTTCTCTTACCTTCTGGCTGAATTATTCAGCCTCTTTTCTCCACTGAATTTCCTCACTGAGCTATCCTTATTTCAGCCTCTTTTCTCCACTGAATTTCTTCACTGAGCTATCCTCATTCTATTACTCTTTATATCCTTAATTAACATTTAATTAAGCAATTGTCTCCTGATCTTCGCCTACGCCGTCTCTCCTTCGAATACCCTGGATCAGCCGGGGCTGGTTCCCGGCAATGTATGGATGTGAGAGTTGGACCACAAAAAAAGCTGAGCGCCACAAGAAGTGATGCTTTTGAACTGTGGTGTTGGAGAAGACTCTTGAGAGTCCCTTGGACAACAAGGAGATCCAACCAGTCCATCCTAAAGGAAATCAACGCTGAATATTCATTGGAAGGACTGATGCTGAAGCTGAAACTCCAATACTTTGGCCACCTGATGTGAAGAATTGACTCATTTGAAAAGACCCTGGTGGTGGGAAAGATTGAAGGTGGGAGGAGAAGGGGACAACAGAGGATGAAATGGTTGGATGGCATCACTGATGCAATGGACATGAGTTTGAGTAGGCTTTGGTAGTTGGTTATGGACAGGGAGGCCTGGAGTGCTCCAGTCCATTTGCTCAAAATGAGTCGGACACGACTGAGCGACTGAACTGAACTGATGTGTGTGGAGAAGGATGTACTAATTCTTCAAGGTGTATCTGTGATTGAGATGAGACTCTGTAGTTCACATAGTTTAAGAAGGGAGTTTATCATATAACAAAGCAAGTCACAAAGCTAGGAAGAGACAGAGTGTGGATTTGGTTCCAATGCCTGGAATCTTAGCAACTGAGCTATCCTGGGGCTATTATGGGTACAATTTTTATATTTTCACTAATGTTTTTCTGATTATACTATTAGTTAATAAGAAACTTACATTATACTTTCTTACTGCAGTCATGTATTTTTCTATTTGTCCTGTTATTCTGATTTTTATTTTTTGCTTTATGTCTTTAGGTGCATATAAATAAAGAATTAGTATACCTATTAAATGTCCCTTTTTATCTGTATGAATGTCCATTGCTTTGAATTCTACCTTGTTTAATATTTAAACAGCAGTATCAGTGTTCTTATAGATACAATTTGCATAATATACCTTTCAGTATTCTCTTAGGTTCACCCATTCTTTGTTCTTATATTCAATGTGAATCTTATAGAACCATCTCATAAATCTTTTTACTGGAACACTAAGGGGCAGAATGGAGATTTAAACTCAACTAGAAGTGACAACTTTTAACACTTAGACTTTTAGAGCCTGAGCTATATTACTTCCCTGAATACTGCAAGTCCTCTCTCCTCAGTCTCCATGCTCTCCTTGGCAGATCCCATTTACTACAATTCCACATGTCTAGCTGGAACTACCCTTTGGCCCTACAGACTTTTGTCCAATCTCAAGTGGAACTCTCCTCCTGAATGTCCCAAATTTACCTCAGTCTCAACAGGTTCAAATTTGTTTCACCATTAATTGAGATTAACTCTGTTTGTCCATGAGGTTGCAAAGAGTCGGACAGGACTGAGCCACTAAGTTCACACTGTTTCTCTGTCTCAGGTTTCCTGCTCAGTGATTTTCTAGTTGCAATGTTAGTTCTGGTCACAAGGTGACCCTGTACTCTACTTTTTAAGTTTCTTCAATAGACATTCAAATTTTGTTAAAAGAGAAAAATAAATCTGCCATTATTAAAAAAAAAAAAGGTAGGGGATATTCTTTACCTCACAATACCTATTCACTTTTGAAAATGTGTATGAATCACAAACACAGACAAAATCTACTTGGCACATTTCTTTCCCACAAAATATGCATTCATGCAACTAGTGCCTCTCTTCACCCATTGCTGACAACTGTCTTAATTTTCTACTTAATAGCTTTTCTCTGTGTCCTAGTTTATACTTATGCACAGTTTCTGTTTTCCCTAATTTCATCTTTCTCACAAGCTGGACTTACTATGATTACTTCTCAAGTCCTCAATATTAGGGACTCCATTTTTTTCCATTTTGCTTTGTTTCTTTTTTGATTCCCAGCATCAACAGCCTGATTATCTCCCCCATCCCCAGTTTTATCCAATGAGAGGGAAACATGGCTCCCTTTAGAAGAAACAATAGGATTGGAATTTGCCAGTATGAAAATATCTAAAAAATATATAATTTTGAAATTATATTTAAGAAAATAGGTGGCTGTTACAATTATTGCTTTAATGAATGTATTATTTGTTTTATTGAGAAACTGAGAGCACTGATTCTGGACCCAACAGTTTGGGCTATATCCTGGATTTACAACTTACTAGGTATACAATTTTAGGTAATTTGCTTAATGTCTATATGCTTCTGGAGAAGGCAATGGCACCCCACTCCAGTACTCTTGCCTGGAAAATCCCATGGACGGAGGAGCCTAGTAGGCTGCCGTCCATGGTGTCGCTAAGAGTCAGACACGACTGAGCGACTTCACTTTCATTTTTCACTTTCATGCATTGGAGAAGGAAATGGCAACCCACTCCAGTGTTCTTGCCTGGAGAATCCCAGGGATGGGGGAGCCTGGTGGGCTGCCGTCTATGGGGTCGCACAGAGTCGGACACGACTGAAGTGACTTAGCAGCTATATGCTTCAATTTCCTCCTATGTAAAATGGGTACATTGATAGTACAGCCCTCACAGATTCCTTATGAGAAATGGATTGATTAGTACCTGTAAATAGGTGATAACACTGTCTTGAATATGGTGTACATTAAAAGTATGTTATGAATATTTTTATTATTACTATCATTTTCTGTGTTTAACATGATGACATATATATATATATATATATATTCAGAATTGCTTTAATGGCAATAATATTATAACTGTACAAAAAATTAACATCTAAAACTTGGATGTTGAAGTAAATAACAATAGAAAAATTACCTCTTATCACACATCCATTCTCAAATGTCTTTTGTGGTGAATTTCTTCATGACCTTTTCTATTGTGTATGTACATTCCTATATATATTTATGCACCTTACTTTCTTGATTATTAGATTACAGCATTAACAACATACACTATTGATTCATTAACACTTTTTTAAGAAAAAATAACATTATCATATAAAATCTACACGTTTTTTATGATATATTCAAATGTGAGAAATGTTGAAAGATTCTAAGAACATTGATCCTAACAGAATAAAACAATTTAGATCATGTGATATATGCATTGCTACAATCCTTGATATTTTGATGTACTTCCTTGTAGTCTTTTTCTAGGCCTAATTTTTGTGTCCCCTTGAAATTCATATGTTGAAATATATCCCTGCTGTGATGTTAAATGGAGGTTGATGGAGCCTTTATAAATGGGATCAGTGCTACTATAAGAAAAGACACTCCAGAAATCTCCCTTGCTTTTTCCAAAATATGAGAACACACAAAGGATATTGCAGTCTATGAATGAGGAAGTTGGCCCTTTCCAGAAACCAAACGTGCCAGTGTTTTGATCCTAGACTTCCTGCCCCAGAACAGGGAAAAATAAATTTCTGTTATTTAATCCATCCATTCTGTGGTATTGTTACTGTAGCCCAAATGAACTAAGACAGTGCTTAATATAATTGTTTCCACTATACTACCAGTGGTTCTTCCTTGTTAGTACATGATCAAAATCATGTTAATAATATATGTTCTGGGGCCCAGTTGAAAAATGTGTTTGATTTATGTAATCCAGGGGAGGGCGCCAAAATTTACATTATTAGTAAGACAGAGTGTTACCAAGTCCAAGCTCTTACTGCTTGCCACGGACCAGGTCAATAAATTAAAAGACAAGGCATTGGAGCAAAGAACAGCAACCTTATTTAAAAAGCCAGCAGACCGATAAGATGGTGGACTAGTGTCCCAAAGAACCCTCTTACTAGAGTCAGAATTCAGACTTCCTTTATACAAAGAGGAGAGAGGTTGTGGTTGGTTGTTGCAAACTTATTGGTGGTCACCAGACCCCAGAGGGGATGTAATACTTTGTTCTTGCAGCTATCCAGGTAGGTCTGATCACAATATTCCTGTAAACCTCCAACAAGACAAATGTTATTCTCTGTTCTACAACTTTGAACTCTATATGAATAGAAAGTGTTAGACCTTTAAAGGTCAAGCCTGGAAGGCAGAGACTTGAGAAAGAACTGTAATGTATATTTCAGGCTACAGGCAACATTCCTTTACAAAGGTTCAGAGCAAGCATAACTAAGCACAGGTAATAGAGAACAAAAGCTTCTGCACATCAAAGGAAACTATTAGCAAGGTGAAAAGACAGCCTTCAGAATGGGAGAAAATAATAGCAAATGAAGCAACCGACAAACAACTAATCTCAAAAATATACAAGCAACTCCTACAGCTCAACTCCAGAAAAATAAATGACCCAATCAAAAAATGGGCCAAAGATCTAAATAGACATTTCTCCAAAGAAGACATACAGATGGCTAACAAACACATGAAAAGATGCTCAGCATCACTCATTATCAGAGAAATGCAAATCAAAACCACTATGAGGTACCATTTCACACCGGTCAGAATGGCTGAGATCCAAAAGTCTACAAATAATAAATGCTGGAGAGGGTGTGGAGAAAAGGGAACCCTCTTACACTGTTGGTGGGAATGCAAACTAGTACAGCCACTATGGAGAACAGTGTGGAGATTCCTTAAAAAACTGGAAATAGAACTGCCTTATGATCCAGCAATCCCACTGCTGGGCATACACACTGAGGAAACCAGAAGGGAAAGAGACACGTGTACCCCAATGTTCATCGCAGCACTGTTTATAATAGCCAGGACATGGAAGCAACCTAGATGTCCATCAGCAGATGAATGGATAAGAAAGCTGTGGTACATATACACAATGGAGTATTACTCAGCCATTAAAAAGAATACATTTGAATCAGTTCTAATGAGGTGGATGAAACTGGAGCCTATTATACAGAGTGAAGTAAGCCAGAAGGAAAAACACCAATACAGTATACTAATGCATATATATGGAATTTAGAAAGATGGTAACGATAACCCTGTATACGAGACAGCAAAAGAGACACTGATGTATAGAACAGTCTTATGGACTCTGTGGGAGAGGGAGAGGGTGGGAAGATTTGGGAGAATGGCATTGAAACATGTGAAATGTCATGTATGAAACGAGATGCCAGTCCAGGTTCAATGCACGATGCTGGATGCTTGGGGCTGGTGCACTGGGACGACCCAGAGGGATGGTGTGGGGAGGGAGGAGGGAGGAGGGTTCAGGATGGGGTTTTAAAAAAGAAAAAAAAAAAAAAAGAGGTAAAGGAATAGACCCAATATTGAGTCAGGTTTGTTCTTCTCTGTTAAAATAGGAGATTTTAAAACAAGTAGTCTGTATGAGAAATTATTTGTGTTTTGATTTAGCATGCCACCTGGTCTCTACTGGGCTTCCTGGTGACTCAGTGGGTAAAGAATCTGCCTGCAATGCAGACAGATGTGGGTTCGCTCCCTGGGTTGCGAAGATCCTCTGGAGGAGGGCATGGCAACCCACTCCAGTGTTGTTATCTGAAGAATCCTATGGACAGAGGAGCCTAATGGGCTATAGCCCGACAGGGTTACAAAGAGTCAGACACTGAGCATGCATCATGTCAGTCTCTACTAGGAAATACATGTCTTTGCCTCTAGAGAAATGAAATAACTTACCTGCTGTTCTTTAGTCAAGAGTAGAACTGGGTAAAGGACTTGAGGATCCCCACAGAGTCAAAATGGCTTTATTAAACATTTATTCAACATTTACAATATGGCAAACATTGTAATAGACATTTGGAATATAAGGGTGATAAAGAAACTGTATGTGCTAAGAGAATGGCACAGTTCTGCAGAGGAGTTATTGCTAACACTTTTAGGATTTTTTTTAATCTTACAAAATATTTTAAACTCTTTTCATGTAATGATAATATCAGATTTGGGGAATGTTACATAGTTTTGATCAAAAAAGTGAATATCTCTGTAATTTATATATATGTTGCCCTAGTGAATGGGTCTGCCCATTTCTGTGAGAGACTGTAGAGCACTCTGAGAGAGAAGTCACCTCTGGAAATAACATGGCAGGCAGAAAAAGTCAATGTTGTCACCATCTGGAGATTATTCTTACAAATTTTCACTAGTAGAAAAGAAATACAGTCCTTATTATAATTAAGATAATAAGTGGCTGACTCCAAGTGTTCAATTCATTATTTTATTTCATTCATCATTTATGTTATTAATGAAATCTCATATTCATGTTTTAACCCAGAGCTCTCCACCCAAATAGAATCATGTCTGAGTCCCTAGAGAGCAGAGGACCTATAAATAAAATAGGAAAGCCCTGTTTTTACTAAAACCTTTACTAAAATCTGCTAAAAAAAAAAAAAAAAAAAAAAGATTTTATCTGCTGAGGCACATTTGTGTAGTATCCACCTTCATAAGTGTAACAATAATCTCCTAGAAATCAGGAAGGCTTTGTCATCTTGAGGACTCCAACACGTCAACCACTGTCAGCAGAAGGAAAAAAAAAAAAAGGAGAAATGACAGTAGGGTCTAAGAGACATGGCAGTATCCAGAGGAGGGTGGAACCTACTTCTTAGTTGCCTTAAATTGTTCTTGGGCATAGGTAAGATATCCCTCAGGCTTCCTAAATATCACTGGAATTTGGGGTTTGGAAAGAGCAAGGGAGTTGGGTAGGGTCCAAGCCAACAAAGATTACACACACAGTACCTCATCTGATCCACTCAGAGGCCTTGGACACAAAGAGTATTCCCTTTCCCACAGATGACACCCTTTAAGGGAATGTCAGGGTAATAAAGGTGGCTTCCCTGGTAGCTCAGAGGTTAAAGTGTCTGCCTGCAATGTGGGAGACCCGGGTTCGATCCCTGGGTTGGGAAGATCCCCTGGAGAAGGAAATGGCAACCCACTCCAGTATTCTGGCCTGGAGAATCCCATGGACAGAGGAGCCTGGTGGGCTACAGTCCATGGGGTTGCAAAGAGTCGGGCATGACTGAGCAACTTCACTTTCACTTTCTTTCAGGGAATAAATACCAGGGGTTTTATTGCTAAAACAGAAATTCTAAACAAAAAATACACCCTTGAAATGTATTTTTTTGTTCTTTTAACAAGTTTAAAAAGCTGATTGACACATTAATTACTTTTATTACACTTAAGGGCACAAGTCATAAATACAAATTTGGGGAAAATACAGTTATCACAGAGAAAGAAATTAAATAATTCATAATTATGCCATCTAAAGATAAACACTCACATTTTAGTATATATATTTTGACTCATTGTTAATATATGTAATACATAAATACATAAGCATTAAAATGAAAGAATGATAAATTTACTCACTGCTTTCTAACTTTTTTTTTTTTTACTTTTGAAACACACAATGAACATGTTTCTATTCAAATGAATGAAAACACCTCTGCTGACTAAGAAAAGCTTGTTGATTTGGTCTGAATTCAAATAGATGCTGATAGTATTCAAAGTTTTGAAGCAACTGAATGAGTAAAATTACACCAAGAAAAGGCAAATAAACAGAAAACAAGATTGAAAAGTATTAACCTCAGAGAAAACCTCAGTATTCAAGGGGTAAGGAAAAGTTCATCGTGATGATGAGGGTGATCCTGCACCCATGCTAAGTAGCTTCAGTCTCATCCGACTCTTTATGACCCTATGGACCATAGCCCTCCAGGCTCCTCTGTCCACGGGATTCTCCAGGCAAGAATACTGGAGTGGGTTACCATTTCCTTCTCCAGGGGATCTTCCCAACTTAGGGATCGAACCTGTGTCTCCTATCTCCCACATTGGCAGGCGGGTTCTTTACCACTAGCGCCACCTGAGAAGCCATCCAGGGTGGTCCTACTAAAGCTAGATGGACTATACTTAAACTTCAGGGCCCTGAGTTGAACTCTCTCATCTCTTCCGTAAACATTTCCGTATCATCTGCATCCCTATCACGTTATTTACAAACCTAAAATCCTAGGAAAGCAGAGCCCAAGCCCCTCTAATATTGCCTTCAGGCGTCTGGCTTTCTTTCCCTCCTAGAGCTTCCTCTCCATTCAGCACAGGGGCAGGATCCCTTCCTTTTGTGTCTTCCCCCCTCCCCCAGGGAACATTTTCCATGTTGAGATCCTCCCCCCCCCCCCCCACCACCTTTGGACTCCATTACTTGTAGGAGACAAAATGGGAAAGAAAGGACTGAATGCTTGAGGCAAAGATCAGCACCGAGGACAGAGATCCTACTATACGCCTTTCAAGATTCAGATTTCTGTGGTTTCTGAAATTCTGTTTTTCACACATGAGAGGACTACTGCGCCCTCCAGGAGGCCTCCAGACGGAGCTCCGTCTTCCCGCTTGCTTCTCTTCCCTCCACCCTTTTAAACTCACCAATTTTTCCTTTACATAGACCCTTCCCCAAGCTTCTGAAGGCACAAAAGGGGAGGCTCCGTAGGGGTGCCTCAGATTGAGCTCTGTTCCCGCCCCCCCCACCCCGCCCACTGTCCCTCGCATAGACTGTGCCTATCTTTGCTGTCTCTGCCGTGTCGCATTCTCGCCTCCAGGCGCGCGAGGTGCTTGGTCCTGATCCGAGGACCCTCACACCTGATGGTTGGGGTCAGAGAAGCGGGAGGTGCCGTAGCAAAAACTCGGTGCGGATCTGCCCCTGCCGGGCCCTTCCTGGCCTCTCCCAGCACTGTATTTCCCAACTTTGTCCCTCCTTATCCACAGCCATCCTCAACTTTTGGTACACCTCCTCTTAAATACTCCCAATGGTGGAAGAGGGGTGACTATTTAAAATAAAACTCATTCTCCGTGTGTCTTTGTTTCCTCCTCCTGTGATTCGTTTCTGCACTCCTACGACCAAGATGTTTTGCACCAAAATGGGCGTGGGACATGGGAAGCAGGGGTTGAGTGGAAAGCTTTTCAGCATATTCCCATACTTATGTACTCATAAGAAGAAAAGCTATGACCAACTTAACATACAAAAAGCAGAGACATTACTTTGCCAACAAAGGTCCCTCTAGTCAAAGCTATGGTTTTTCCAATAGTCATGTATGGATATGAGAGTTGAACTACAAAGAAAGCTGAGCACGGAAGAATTGATGCTTTTGAACTGTGGTGTTGGAGAAGATTCTTGAGAGTCCCTTGGACTGCAAGGAGATCCAACCAGTCCATCCTAAAGGAAATCAACCCTGAATATTTATTGGAAGGACTGATGCTGAAGCTGAAACTCCAATACTTTGGCCACCTGATTGGAAGAACTGACTCCTCAGAAAAAATCCTGATGCTGGGAAAGATTGATGGCTGGAGGAGAAGGGGATGACAGAGGATGAGTTGGTTGGATGGCATCACCGACTCAATGGACATGAGTTTGGGGAAGCTCTGGGAGTTGGTGATGGACAGGGAGGCCTGGCATGCTGCAGTCCATGGGGTTGCAAAGAGTCAGACATGACTGAGTGAAGTGAACTGAAACTACTTGCCCCCAGCTCACCCAAAATAGACTTTGGGTAAGGAAGCTGTGACCAGAAAGCAGACTCTGATCCATTTGAGGATTCTGCCCTCAGTCCCCAGCCGTCCTGGTGCCAGGGTTATCCCAGGCAGCTTCAGTCGGAACACAAGCTTACAGTGTTGCTGAACCATTGCTTCCCCATGCCCTCGCGCCTCCCCACTCCACCCCCCACCCCTCCCACCCTGCCTCGTATTCCTTGACCAGAAGCTTTTCCTCCTCTGCCAAGAGGAATGGACCCAGGGCCCAGGTAGACTCCCATCTAGTGACACTGTTGCAGGAAAGGGCACCCCTTCCAGGGCCGTAAAGTGGGCTCTGGTCTAACACTTGGAAATGATTTGAGCACCTCTTCTGGGGCCTGAAAATGGGCTCTGGTCTAACACTCAGAAGTGAATTGTCCGAGGAGACACACGTGCTGACAAAGCAAGAGATTTTATTGGAAAGGGTGCTGGGGTGGAGAGCAGTAGGGTAAGGGAACCCAGGAGAACTGCTCTGCCACATGGCTGGTAGTCTCAGGTTTTATGGTGATGGGATTAGTTTCCAGGTTGTCTTTAACCAATCATTCTGACTCAGAGTCCTTCCTGGTAGTGCAAGCCTTGTTCAGCAAAGATGGATGCCAGAGAGGATTCTGGGAGGTGGTTGGACATGTGGTGTCTCCTTTTGATCTTTCCCAAACTCTTTCAGTTGGTGGTGGCTTATTAGTTCCATGTTCCTTACCAGGACCTCCTGACATAAAACAACACATGCAAATGGTTACCATGGTGCCTGGCCAGGGTGGGCAGTTTCAGTCAGTGTGCTTGCCCTAAAACACCAAAAGAGTTCAGGTTCCTAATCCTCCTTCCCACTCAAACTGGGCAGCAGGAACCCTCAACCCTTGATCCTCCTGTCACCCTGGATCTGGAATGTCTGTTTTTCCACCTCAGCATTTCAAGAAGCCAGATGTACTATTTGGCTTTCTCCAATAATGGGTGAGGGGGCACTTCCCAGGTGGCGCTAGTGGTAAAGAACCCACCTACCAATGTAAGCAGACATGGGTGGGTTAAGAGAAGAGGGTTTGATCCCTCCGTAGGGAAGATCCCCTGCATGAAGGCATGGCAACCCACTCCCGTATTCTTGACTGGAGAATCCCAGAGGAGCTTGGCGAACTACAGTCTATAGGGATGCAAAGAATCAGACATGACTGAAGTGACTTAGTATACAATCATAAGGAAGAGACCACTTAAAATTCTTGTCAGGTTAGCGCTTTCCCTTGTTCTAACCTCTCCTCAACCTGCTCCTTCTCAGAACCTCCTCTCGTGGTATTCTTTTCCCCTGAAGCCCTTACCTGCACCTAAATGGCCAGAAAGTTAGGTATCAGGAAAGAGTGCTGGAAGTGGAAAGTGAAACATTATCTTTCTTCTGTGTATGTTCACATTAAATTTTTTAAATTTTAAATGCTTTGTTTTTGCATTTCAGAAATACAGTACTTACATTTGTAGGGGAGGAAGAATATGGGTATTTATCCTCAGATTTCTCTTTTCGTTGTAGTGCTTTACTATTTGGCTAAATTAACATGTATCAAATAGAAAATATTTTCCATCAGCTACAAAAGAAAGAGCAATTTTTAAAAACATGCTAATTGTTCACAATCTTTAAGACACACTCTTTGGAGAGTAAAGTAACACAATAAAAATAAGATTTTCTACTAAATAGGAAATTCTTCATAACTTGGTCATGTTTATCATTTAAAGAATGCTTCTGGTGATACTTCCCAAATAGTTTTTAAAAATTGGGTGAATTCGTTTGAAATTTTTAAACCTAAATTTTTCTAAAAGAAATCCACATTTTAGATGTTCAGCAAATTAATCCATGTAGAGCCTAGTAAATGTCCTATTTCTGTCTTGTTTTAGAAAAATGAGCTATCTCTTCCACTTTGAGGCATTTTAATCTTTATAAATGTGAATTAGTTCAGTTGTGTCCTGTCAGAGGGATGCAGCCTGCTAGGCCTCTCACCTCTGGCCTCTTTACCTCCAGGAAACCCAGGAGAAGTCTAGCCTTGCAGAAGGGTTGCTGCCTGCCAGCCCATCCCCACCTAGATGGCTCTTCAGCCAGACTTCCAAAGAACTCTCACCCACTAACCATATTAATTAACTTAGACAAGGTGTTCTCAACAAGAGAAGTCTGTGGACCACCTGAAATTTTATGCAAATTTGTACAAGTTTGGGCTAGTGGGGTACATGCACTTTTGTGGGAAGACGGTTTGTACCTTAGGTACCTGAGAAAGCCTATACATTAGCAGGGCAACATGATGGGGAAACTGAAGCTGTGAAGTAGAGACAAGACAAAGGAGGAGAAGGAGATATGAGGGGAAGGGAGAAGAGACTGAGTCCAAAGCTGAGCCAAGTTAATAGTAAAACACTACAGTGCTCAGGTCCTGGCTCCCAGAGTTGCATTCAAAACTGGCTGTCAATTCTCAGATCCCCTTAGGATCCTAGTCTTCTCTCACTTCAGTTCAGTCACTCAGTCGTGTCCAACTCTTTGCGACCCCATGGAACTGCAGCACACCGGGCTTCCCTGTCCATCACCAACTCCCAGAGCTTCTTCAAACTCATGTTCATCAAGTCGGTAGTGCCACCCAACTATCTTATCCTCTGCCGTTCCCTTCTCCTCCTGCTTTCAATCTTTCCCAGCATCAGGGTCTTTGCCAATGAGTCAGTTCTTCGCATCAGGTGGCCAAAGTATTGGAGTTTCAGCTTCAGCATCAGTCCTTCCAATGAATATTCAGGGTTGATTTCTTTTAGGATTGACTGGTTTGATCTTGCAAGTCCAAGGGGCTCCCAAGAGTCTTCTCCAACACCAGAGTTCAAAACCATCAATTTTTCAGCACTCAGCTTTCTTTACAGTCCAACTCTCACATCTATACGTGATTACTGGAAAAACCATAGCCTTGACTAGATGGACCTTTGTTGGCAGAGTAATGTCTCTGCTTTTTGTATGCTGTCTAGGTTGGTCATAGCTTTTCTTCAAAGGAGCAAGCGTCTTTTAATTTCATGGCTGCAGTCACCATCTGCAGTCCTTCTGGAGCCCAAGAAAA
This sequence comes from Bos grunniens, assembly GCF_055505025.1. NCBI lineage: Eukaryota > Metazoa > Chordata > Mammalia > Artiodactyla > Bovidae > Bos > Bos grunniens. Next base: position 89,505,675 of record NC_141194.1, on the reverse strand, counting down.
TAAAGTCTGTCAGTGTTTCCATTGTTTCCCCATCTATTTCACATGAAGTGATGGGACCAGCTGCCATGATCTTTATTTTTTGAATGTTGAGTTTTAAGACAATTTTTTCACTCTCCTCTTTCACTTTCATCAAGAGGCTCTTTAGTTCCTCTTTACTTTCAGCCATAAGGGTGGTGTTATCTGCATATTTAAGGTTATTGATATTTCTCCTGGAAATCTTGATTCCAGCTTGTGCTTCATCCAGCACCATTTTGCATGATGTACCCTGCATATAAGTTAAATAATCAGAATGACAATATACAACCTTGATGTACTCCTTTCCCAATTTGGAACCAGTCTGTTGTTCCATGTCCAGTTCTAACTGTTGCTTCCTGACCTCTGTACAGATTTCTCAGGAGGCAGATCAGGTGGTCTGGTATTCCCATCTCTTTAAGAATGTTCTACAGTTTGTTGTGATCCACATAGTCAAATGTTTTGGCATAGTCAATAAAGTAGAAGTATATGTTTTTCTGGAACTCTCTTGCTTTTTTGATAATCCAGTGGATGTTGGCAATTTGATCTCTGGTTCCTCTGCCTTTTCTAAATCCAGCTTGAACTTCTGGAAGTTCATAGTTCATGTATTGCTGAAGCCTGGCTTGGAGGATTTTGAGCATTATTTTGCTAGCATGTGAGATGAGTGCATTGTGTGGTAGTTTGAGCATGCTTTGGCATTGCCTTTCTTAGGGATTGAAATGAAAACTGACCTCTTCCAGTCCTGTGGCCACTGCTGAGTTTTCCAAATTTGCTGGCATATTGAGTGCAGCACTTTCACAGCATCATCTTGTAGGACTGCAAGCAGCTGTACAAGACTGAAGCAACTGAGCACAAGTGAGCACATAAATGACGTATAACACTATATTAGTTTCAGGTGTAAAATATGGTGATTCAATATTTGTATATATGGCAAAGTGATCACCATGATAAATCTAGTTCACATTCATACACTATTTTATAGTTTCAAGAACACTTGTGAATAGATGATATAGCTGGAAAAGCAGAATCCCCATCATTGAGGCCTTTCAGAGAAAGGGCTTATGGAAAGGGTAGACTGCCAGGTCAATAGGAGCTCAGAGAAGGCAAAGGCCAGTTAGTCCAAAATAGTCAGAGGAAGCCTCATGGAAGTAAAAGACCTTGACCTAGGCCTCACAGGGTGGGCAGGACGTAGATGGAGGGTGGGAAGGGAAGAGACCAGTCTGACTGTATCCTGACCCCATGTCCTTACCATTACCCTGGCCTGTTTTAAGCTTCCTTGCTGGGTCAGGTTCATTGTTCCTTTTTCTGGGTATTTATATCTATTGACAGTGGCTATTGTCTGAAAGCAGGTACAGTGAAAGTACTTTTTGACAAGCTCTGCACTACCCCCAAGGACTTTCTCACTTATTTCCAGGTTATAGACTCTGAATTGGTCAATCTTTCTGGATAGTTCTTGAAAGTGAAAGTGTTAATCACTCGGTCGTGTCCAACTCTTTGTGATCCCATGAACAGTAGTCTACCAGGCTCCTCTGTCCATGAAATTCTCCAGGCAACAATACTGGAATGGGTAGTCATTTGCTTCTCCAGGGGATCTTCCCAGGTCTCAAGCACGTCCCAGGTGTCAAGCACTGCAGACAGATTCTTTAAGGTTTGAGCCTTCAGGGAAGCCCTTTAGTTCTTCAGTTCAGTTCAGTCGCTCAGTCGTGTCCAACTCTATGCAACCCCATAAGTCACAGCACGCCAGACCTCCCTGTCCATCACCAACTCCCGGAGTTCACCCAAACTCATGTGCATCGAGTCAGTGATGCCATCCAGCCATCTCATCCTCTGTCATCCCTTTCTCCTCCTGCCCCCAATCCCTCTCAGCATCAGGGTCTTTTCCAATGAGTCAACTCTTCGCATGAGGTGGCCAATGTACTGGAGTTTCAGCCTCAGCATCAGTCCTTCCAATGAACACCCAGGACTGATCTCCTTCAGAATGAACTGGTTGGATCTCCTTGCAGTGCAAGGGACTCTCAAGAGTCTTCTCCAACACTACAGTTTAAAAGCATCAATTCTTCGGTGCTCAGCTTTCTTCACAGTCCAACTCTCACATCCATACATGACCACTGGAAAAACCATAGCCTTGACTAGATGGACCTTTGTTCGCAAAGTAATGTCTCTGCTTTTCAATATGCTATCTAGGTTTGTCATAACTTTCCTTCCAAGGAGTAAGCGTCTTTTAATTTCATGGCTGCAATCACCATCTGCAGTAATTTTGGAGCCCAAGAAAATAAAGTCTGACACTGTTTCCACTGTTTCCCCATCTATTTCCCATGAAGTGATGGGACCAGATGGCATGATCTTCATTTTCTGAATGTTGAGCTTTAAGCCAACTTTTTCACTCTCCTCTTTCACTTTCATCAAGAGGGTTTTGAGTTCCTCTTCACTTTCTGCCATAAGGGTGGTGTCATCTGCATATCTGAGGTTATTGACATTTCTCCCAGCAATCTTGATTCCAGCTTGTGCTTTTTCCAGCCCAGCGTTTCTCATGATGTACTCTGCATGTAAGTTAAATAAGCAGGGTGACAATAAACAGCCTTGACGTACTCCTTTTGCTATTTGGAACCAGTCTGTTGTTCCATGTCCAGTTCTAACTGTTGCTTCCTGACCTGCATATAGGTTTCTCAAGAGGCAGGTCAGATGGTGTAGTATTCCCATCTCTTTCAGAATTTTCCACAGTCTATTGTGATCCACACAGTCAAAGGCTTTGGCATAGTCAATAAAGCAGAAATAGATGTTTTTCTGGAACTCTCTTGCTTTTTCGATGATCCAGCAGATGTTGGCAATTTGATCTCTGGTTCCTCTGCCTTTTCTAAAACCAGTTTGAACATCTGGAAGTTCACAGTTCATGTATTGCTGAAGCCTGGCTTGGAGAATTTTGAGCATTATTTTACTAGCATGTGAGATGAGTGCAATTGCACAGTAGTTTGAGCATTCTTTGGCATTGCCTTTCTTTGAGATTGGAATGAAAACTGACCTTTTCCAGTCCTGTGGCCACTGCTGAGTTTTCCAAATTTGCTGGCATATTGAGTGCAGCACTTTCACAGTATCATCCTTCAGGATTTGAAATAGCTCAACTGGAATTCCATCACCTCCACTAGCTTTGTTCGTAGTGATGCTTCCTAAGGCCCACTTGACTTCACATTCCAGGATGTCTGGCTCTAGGTGAGTGACCACACCATCGTGATTATCTGGGTCATGAAGATCTTTTTTGTACAGTTCTGCTGTGTATTCTTGCCACCTCTTCTTAATATCTTCTGCTTCTGTTAGGTCCATAAAATTTCTGTCATTTACTGAGCCCATCTTTGCATGAAATATTCCCTTGGTATCTCTAATTTTCTTGAAGAGATATCTAGACTTTCCCGTTCTATTGTTTTCCTCTATTTCTTTGCATTGATCGCTGAAGAAGGCTTTCTTATCTCTCCTTGCTATTCTTTGGAACTCTACATTCAGATGCTTATATCTTTTCTTTTCTCCTTTGCTTTTTGCTTCTCTTCTTTTCACAGCTATTTGTAAGGCCTCCCCAGGCAGCCTTTTGCTTTTTTGCATTTCTTTTCCATGGGGATGGTCTTGATTCCTGTCTCCTGTACAATGCTATGAACCTCTGTCCATAGTTCATCAGGCACTCTGTCTATCACATCTAGTCCCTTAAATCTATTTGTCACTTCCACTGTATAATCATAAGGGATTTGATTTAGGTCATACCTGAATGGTCTAGTGGTCTTCCCTACTTTCTTCAATTTAAGTCTGAATTTGGCAATAAGGAGTTCATGATCTGAGCCACAGTCAGCTCCTGGTCTTGTTTTTGCTGACTGTATAGAACTTCTCCATCTTTGGCTGCAAAGAATATAATCAGTTTGATTTCAGTGTTGAGCATCTGGTGATGTCCATGTGTAGAGTCTTCTCTTGTGTTGTTGGAAGAGGGTGTTTGCTATGACCAGTGCATTCTCTTGGCAAAACTCTATTAGCCTTTGCCCTGCTTCATTCCGTATTCCAAGGCCAAATTTGCCTGTTACTCCAGGTGTTTCTTGACTTCCTACTGTTGCATTCCAGTCCCCTATAATGAAAAGGACATCTTTTTTGGGTGTTAGTTCTAAAAGATCTTGTAGGTCTTCATAGAATCATTCAACTTCAGCTTCTGCAGAGTTACTGGTCGGTGCACAGACTTGGATTACTGTGATATTGAATGGTTTGCCTTGGAAATGAACAGAGATCATTCTGTCATTTTTGAGATTGCATCCAAGTACTGCATTTCGGACTCTTTTGTTGACCATGATGGCTACTCCATTTCTTTTAAGGGATTCCTCCCCACAGTAGTAGATATAATGGTCATCTGAGTTAAATTCACCCATTCCAATCCATTTTAGTTTTCTGATTCTTAGAATGTTGACGTTCACTCTTGCCATCTCCTGTTTGACCACTTCCAATTTGCCCTGATTCATAGACCTGACATTCTGGGTTCCTATGCAATATTGCTCTTTACAGCATCGGACCTTGGTTCTATCATCAGTCACATCCACAACTGGGTATTGTTTTTGCTTTGGCTCCATCCCTTCATTCTTTCTGGAGTTATTTCTCCACTGATCTCCAGTAGCATATTGGGCACCTACCAACCCAGGGAGTTCCTCTTTCAGTATCCTATCATTTTGCCTTTTCATACTGTTCATGGGGTTCTCAAGGCAAGAATACTGAAGTGGTTTGCCATTCCCTTCTCCAGTGGACCACATTCTGTCAGACCTCTCCACCATGACCTGCCCGTCTTGGGTGGCCCCAGACAGCATGGCTTAGTTTCATTGAGTTAGACAAGGCTGTGGTCCATGGACCACATGTGGTCCATGTGGCTAGTTTTCTGTGATTATGGTTTCATTGTGTCTGCCCTCTGATGCCCTCTTGCAACACCTACCATCTTACTTGGGTTTCTCTTACCTTGAATGTAGGGTATCTCTTCATGGCTGCTCCACCAAAGCACAGCCACTGCTCCTTACCTTGGACGAGGGGTATCTCCTCACAGCAGCCCCTCCTGACCTTGAACGTGGAGTAGCTTCTCTTGGCCCTCCTGCACCCGCGTTTAGTTCTTAGGCAATTGCTAAGCACTTAAATATGCATTCCCTTTGAGCCTGTAAATCCATTCTTAGGTATTCACCCTGAGGTGAACCCACAGGGGATAGGGCTCACTCTCAAGAGGATAGACCTGAAGAAAAGGCATAAGCAAGTCTTGCATTTCCTCTCCAGGTCCTTTGGACAGAATACTCTAGGGTCCTAGATATCTAGAACATGGTCTAGAAGGATAGAAGTGAAGGTTCCAGGTTGGCATATCTTCTTGCTCATCGGCTCTTTGGTACCTGGGGAAGACAGCATCCAGAGGAGCAAACTGATTACTTCCTGGCAAATATCACCACTGAGAGAGTCAGTTCCTAGGCAGGTTGATAAGGAGTCTAGGGGTCCCCAAGGAGAGAGGAGTCTGGAATTCTCAAGGAGGAAGAAAGGACAAACTTTTTTTCTTTCTCCACATTCCTTATGATTATATAACAATAATGTATCCTGCCTAAGGACAGTCTTTGGATTCAACCTTCTGTTATCTTAAAATGTAAATTATGTGAGTAGACCTGGTCTTTACAAGGATGTATCTTGCCTGAGGACAGTGTTATCTTAAAATGTAAATTATGGGAGTAGGTCTGATGAGGTCTTTACAACCTCCAGATATTCTTTGGATTATATAACTTCATTGTTAACACTAGCAAGCGGGTACTCTTTCTGCCCCCTTCTGATGCCTATGTGAGAAGCTTTCTCTATCTCCTTTATACTTTAATAAAACTTTATTACACAAAAGCTCTGAGCGATCAAGCCTCGTCTCTGGCCCCGGATTGAATTCTTCTCCGGGGGCCCAGAATCCCGGTGTATTCGCGTGATTCAACAACAACTTTTCACCACCAAGACTCTGGAGTCAAACATGATTTTTTTTCATTTTGAATCCTTTTCCCCAAATGAAATCCTAATATAATTATTTTTTTTGATAGTGAAAATATATTTTATTTTTTAATACAATAGCTGCCAGCAATATACTGGTTCCAGAGAGAGAAAAGAAAATACAAGCATTCTACAATAAGCTTTCATTTTCCTTTTCAAGTAATTAAAAAAAATGCTTCAATTCTGTTCAAGTTTATGATTTGGGGGAGTTGAAATTTTTTTCCATAATAAAAGTATAATTTTGAAAGCCCCAACCTTGGTAATTTGTAAAGGATGGGATAAAAATGATGATACAGTATAATAATGAATGTTTCTCTCTCTCTGAATCAAATACTGATTATAACCAGTGTAAGAAATTGGTTAATCAATAAATTTGATGAAATGTGTATCAAAATGTTCATGAAAAAATACATTTCTATTTCTTCTCATTTTTACCATGTAGATATTTTCTAAATGGATTATTTTAAATGCACAGAAATAAAAGCTATCTACACGCAGCTCTAAAGAGATTCAAAACAACAGAAGTAAATGTGCCTAAATTCTAAAGTCAAACAAATGAGTGTAAGAATAAATGTCAGAAACCTCTTCATTGTATACAGATTGCTCAAGGGTTTAAAGATAGTTGTATAAGCCAAAGTTACCAAGAAATAAAATCTTGTATGAATTTTATCACAAAAGTCAACAATCTTGGTAAAAGGAAATAACAGAACTATACAGAAAATCCACATCTATATTTTTTTTTAAAGGGAGAAGTTATATCAACTGAAATAGTAGACAGCCTTCCAAATGTTGAACACAAAAATTTCTCAGAATCCCTTGGAAACTATAAGATCTTCCATTCAGACTCTTATCTTGTTTAAGTGAAACAAAAGGGGTTTAAATGAAGGGGAGAATGATTCAGTAGTTGTAGAAATAATATCAGACTATTTCTATTACATCAACCCATACACTACATATTTTTAAAAATATAAATATAATAATAGTTTGCACTTCTAAGGCACTTATCATATGCCAGGCACTATTCTCAGGACTGTAAACATACTAACTTAACTAAAGTAATTCTGTCTTTGTTTTTTCCAGCTATAAAAGACATGAATTTGTTTAAAAACAAAAAAATAACACAGACCCCAAACTTCATCTCTTGTGCTAAAGCCAATGATACCAAACTTAGACTTAATATCCCACCTAATTGCAGTTTTAGCCTCTTCCCAGAAATGTAATCTTAAATCAACCAGCCTGGAATTTTCTGGTCAAACAACAGTAAGGTAATGTCACATAGGCCCTCTCCATTCCCCAAAGAAAGAAGTAATCTGCTTCATAAAACCCTCGCTGCTCCCTTCCTCTGCTCATGCCAGACTCTATGCAAATCCATGGACTGTAGCCCACCAGGGTCCTCTGTCCATGGGATTTTCCAGGCAAGAATACTAGAGTGGGTTGCCATTTCCAACTGAGGGATTGAACCCACCTCTCTTGCATCTCCTGCATTGGCAGGCAGATTTTTTTTTTTAATTGAAGGATAATTGCTTTTCAGAATTTTGTTATTTTCTGTCAAACCTCAACACGAATCAGCCTAGGGTATGCATATGTCCCCTCCCTCTTGAAGCTCCCTCCCATCTCCCTCCCAATCCCATCTCTTTAGATTGATACAGAGCCCATTTGAGTTTCCTGAACCATACAACAAATTCACATTGGCTATCTATATGGTAATGTAAGTTTCCATGTTACTCCTTCCATACATCTCACCCTCTCCTTCCCTCTCCCCATGTCCATAAGTCTCTTCTCTATGTCTGTTTCTCCATTGCTGCCCTATAAAATAAATTCTTCAGTACCACTTTTCTAGATTCCATATATATAACAGGCAGATTCTTGACCACTGGGCCACCTGGGAAGCCCGTCCCTTCCTCTCCCCTCCCCCCAAAATTATCCTTGTCTAAAAATAATCTTTTTATTTATTTATTTATTTATTTATTTAAAACTATATCTTTACTTTTTAACACCAAAACATTTTGGCACTATTTTAAATGTAGTTTTTCACTTTACTTAATACTTTTCTATAGTTTTTAAAAAGTAACTGAAAAAACAAAATTCGGCTGAATAAATGTGAGGAACTAATTCGCTTTATACAACAATTCATGAATAGGGCAGCAACCCACCTAGCAGCTAGCAGAGCGCTGTCAGGGGTTGTATAAAATGGAAGGTTTCTATAGGCTGGCGAGTCGGGCAAGGGAGCCATTAGCATAATAAAAGAAAGGATTGAAGCTATACCCCAATAGAAAAGTATTAACAGTAAAGTTTAAAACTACATTAAAAACAATACTTCTGTCCCAGGCCTCCCCAACTCAGCTCTTCTTTTTTTTAAAAAAAAAAACAAAAAAACAAAAAACAACCCGCTGCCAAACCAAGCCTGTTCCACAACAGCCAAGGAGCAGATTGCAGATGAAATGGAAGCTGAGGCAGGGGCAATGGATGTAGGTTAGTGTTCTTAATCCTGGGAGCAGAAGGCAAGAAAAAATTCTTGAAGAAAGTAGAAAAGTTTAGGAGCTCCAGAAAAAAAAATGCAGCCCCTCCCTAGTAATCAGAGAAAGGCAAATAACATTTCCCCCCTCTGGGATAGGCGAAAAAGATGGACAGGGCAAAATGTGCAAGAGGGGAGGGAGCAGAGGACTAGCCCACATCTGCCGCGCTTTTGTTGGGAGTGGAAATTGAGGACCAGAGATCACTGATGACGTAGACCTCATGTGACCAGGAGTCGACGTGTGCAGAAGTCCTGCTAGTCTGGTCCTTGTTCCCTTCTGGGTACCAGCTTCCTTCAGCAGCGGTAGCCGGTGGGGCCAACGGTGGGGAAGGAGAAGGAGTCTACTGGCTGAAATTTTTCAGGTTGGTGGCAAAATAGATGCTGCCTGGGAATTTCTAGGGTGGGGATGACCTAGAAGCAGAGATTTAAGGGAGCCCTGAAAAAGTCCATCTCTCCACCTCCCACCTTCAGGTCTGCAGAAAATGATGACCCTTGGGAAAGGGACTAGGGGTCCCGGAAGAAAGACAAGGAGACCTGTGATAGTTTAAAAATAATCATCCTTTGCCACCTAAGACCACTTTCCCAACCCCTCCCCTCCCCCCACCCCCAACCCCCAGTTTTAATGATAGTTTGGAAATTTGCTTTTCCGACTCCCTGTCTGATGGAAAATTCGAGCTAACTTGCACTATGGAGAGGGAGAGAAATGAGGGAAACAGAAGGCAGGAAAGTTTCCATAACCGAGAACCTTAACAGGAAAAGTGCGTGGAGTTGATCAGTCCGCCGAGTGCTCACCCCACCCCCACTCTTATCCCCTCCCCCTCCCGTTTCCCGTTGGTCTGCAGGTCTGCTACTCTGAAAAGGCCAGGAAGAAAAGTGATCGGATCCGTACAGGAAGATGAAGGAAATATTATAAAGACCCCTGGGGTGGAGGTGAGCAAAGGAGGGACTGAGGTCATGGGCCCCTATGTTCTTCCCCCGCACCCCTCTTCTCCCAGCTTACTCTGTTCTAGGAGGGTCTTGCGTTCTGCCTTGTGTGAGAGAAATGGTTGAGAAGAACCTTGGAAAAGGCTGGAGGGAGGGACGAGGGAGGTGAGGAGGTGGAAAATGGAGGTGAGAACGACAGGCTCAGGGGAAACCCTGATGGCTGACGTATCCTTCTTGCTTCCTAGAAGTAGTTGTTTTCAAAGAAAAATAAGTAGAAGAAAAGAAAGGAAGAGGGAAAGAAAGGGAGACACAAGATGAAACCCTGTCAAAAAACTGAAGAAAAACCAGAAAATGAGAATGAACCAAAACTTGAAGAAGTACCAAAGCCTGAGGAAAAGCAAGAGGAGGAGGAAAAAACAGAAGGAACTTTTAGAGAAAGACTGATTCAGTCTCTCCAGGAATTTAAAGAAGATATACACAACAGGCATTTAAGCAAGGAAGATATGTTTAGAAATGTGAATGAAATTGATGAGATAAGGAGAGTCAGAAACAAACTTATAGTGATGCGTTGGAAGGTTAATCGAAACCATCCTTACCCCTATTTAATGTAGTTTACCTTGATTTCTGTTTTTTTCTGATGTTGACATTACTTTCTTTTTTGTTGTCCTGTATATCTCTGTCCATCTTTCTGCTTTTAACTTGTTGCTATTAGTGGTTTTAGATGCATCTCATTGTTTATTTCAAACCAATCTACAAGTCTTTGCCTTTCAAAAGGAGAGCTTTACTCATTTGTACAAAAAGAGATTCCTAACAGTATATAAAATGTAAAAAAAGTTACTAATATGTGAATATCGTATTTTTGAAAGGGAAGGGTACATTTGTATATTGCATATATACACAGAAGAATATGTGAAGGATGAAAGACAAAAAATATAATCTGTGGTAGGATTATGAGTGATTTTTTTTTATTCAGTTTATTTGTATTTTTCCTTATTCCTAGAATGTACACACTTTATTGTTAAAAATAATAGAAGTTTTATAACAAAAAAAGGAGTAACCAACAGTAGTTGTTATATTTCTAAAGGCATTGAGACACAATATTTATTAGCAGAATTTTAGAAGTAAGTGTGAACTCCAGATTACCACCAGACCTCTTAGCTAGAAAAATAAATTTTATATCTTTTCTCATTTGCAGTATAGAGATAATAATGATCTTTCTGGGATCTCATGAGGACCAAATAAGGTACTGACCATGAGCTATATTTGATAGGCTTTTATTTCCATGTGCCCATGTAGGATGCGAAATCCTTAAGAGATTTGTTTTAGGTATTTTGGAGGGAGAAGGTTAGTTCTCACCTGTGCTTAAGGAAAAATCCAGACAGCTGTCAGGTGGGTACCGCCTTTGTTTTTCTCTCCTCCTGTGCCTGCCCAACCTTCTATGCCCCTCCCCTTGATACTACCACGTGTATTGGATATTTCTGCCCCTTCCTTCAGATTCTGTACCTCTCAGCCCCCTAACACGGCTGATGTGCTAGAAATCTCAAACAGTGAAGCCCAACATATTTCTTTGGAACCTGCTTGATTCTCCAGTCTGAGCTCTACAGAAGTGGGGGAAATGCCCATCTCTTCAGTTTAGATAGACGTTTATGCAGGGCTACTTGGGCTGTGATATCTTACTGATACCTTGGCAACTTTGGGGTTTTAATCAGAGAACCCCTCTTCCGTATAGGACTCAGACACAATGGGTCTGTTTAGGGTTGGGACCAGAAAATAAGTCTGAATAACAGACATTATGCTTTAGTCAGGGTTGCTTCTGAGTCTAAAGATTGGTTTATCTTCCTGAGCCTCGTTTCCTTAGGGTGAGTGATCTCTCCCAAAAGACTGGTGGCCGGCCTCCTCACCAACTCAAAAGACACCCTTAGACTTGTGTAAGTTTTAAAGGGAGATTCAAGTCAGATTTTGGGATATTCCCATTCTTTATTGGAAATGTATAAAAGTGCTGTGTAAGACTTACTGTGTATTTATATCTGCATCCAGATTTTCATAACTATATGTGTATCTGTGGATCACAGTTACACCAACAGTGTGTTATTTTTCCTGTGTGATGCTCTTTTGGGGAGCAGTTAATCACTTCAGACCATTCTTTGAGGTTATGGCAGCTTGATGGATGCAGGTGAAGGTCCAGGAACTCAATTGCCAGCATTATAAGACTGGTTGAATCCAGCCCCATGGCACTGAGGAGTGGCACTGTGGCAGGACATGGAAGGACTCCCCCAAGGCACACCCCTCTCCAAGATGATCTGACATTGGTTTTTCTGCTCCAGCTTGCAGCAGGCACCGACTCTCCTAGGCTGAGGGCCAGGCTGTCCTGGACATGCATACCTGGAGGACAACTGTCCCATTGCAGGTCAGAGCACTAGACTTCCTTTATTCCTTTTTTTCCCTCACAAAAGGGCTTGATGGGAACTTTTTAAAGGAAAAATGTAAGATTTCAAAAGTCACTAACTAAAAACATTGGTTGTGATAGTCTTTGTCCCAGCAATGACTACTCTGGAGGTAATCAGATAACTTGGGATTAAGGTAGAAGGGCCTACTGGAGATGATTTCAGATAATACACAAATATTTTAAGTTGTAATATCCATGTATTTGGGGCTTCCCAAGTGGCATTAGTGATAAAGAACCTGCTTGCCAATGCAGGAGACATAAGAGATGTGGGTTCAATTCCTGGGTTGGGAAGATCCTGGAGGAGAGAATGTCAACCCAGCCCAGTATTCTTGCCTGGAGAATACCATGGTCAGAGGAGCCTGGTGGGCTGGAGTCCATGGGGTCACAAAGAGTTGGACACTACTGAAGCAACTTAGCATGCACACACATATTCATGTATTTATTTGAATGTATATTAATAAATCTTTAAGGCAAACAATGATAGTTTAGATTAAGGGAAAGCTATAAAGTTTCCTTTTCAAAAAAGTACCCAAATTTCCTTTTCAAAAAATATTCAAATTAAATAAGTGAGTCAGTTTGAAGACAAACATGAAGTAGAATACTGTGTTAATAGCCAAGATGGTACATAGATATGGCAAAAGTTACCCTAATGGGAAATGCTGTTGTCACTCTTTTGCAACCCCATGGACTGTAGCCAGTCAGGCTCCTCTGTCCATGGAATTCTCCAGGCAAGAATACTGGAGTAGATAGCCATTCCCTTCTCCAGGAGATCTTCCCAACCCAGGGATTGAACCCAGGTCTCCTGCATTGGCAGGTGGATTCTTTACCACTGAGCCACCTGGGAAGACCGGAAATATTGCCCCAGTATAATTGATTTAGAGAATAATATCTGGAAACACCTGTCAAGAGGGGTGCAATAAGAGATTTTACCCTATCTACAAATTAACAAGTTAATATTAACCTGCTACTGTTTAACCTGCTTTTGCTATGGCAAATGGTACTAGAATCCCAGTCCTAAGGACATTATTACCCATGGTAAAAGCAGTAGCCTTGGCTTCATTTTGGTTTGTATCAGTTCCCCATGATCAAGTCCCATAAGCTGACACAGCCCGTCATGGATGACGGAACATGCAATGCACCGTGTTCTAGGAAAGATGCCCATAGTTTGGAGAACTCACTGCTTTCATAGTAAGCAAAAGCAAGCCTGCTGTGTCCCCAGAAAGGAAAAGACATTACCTCATGCCTCAAAGTTGCTTGCTGCAAATAAACTCTGAGAAATGGCCTGCTTGCATAAAGAGTGGTCAGGGCCTTAAGAATGTACAAGGATGCTCAGGACTCAAGGCAGATTGACTCTCCCAGTAACACTTTTCTCTGTACAACAAATCTTAATGTGAATGGTAAGCCTTTCCTAACACCACAAATTTTGATTTATTTTTCCAAGTTAAAGCAGATAATGCATTATAATACTGTATACTATAAATATGAAATTTGTAATTCTAATTTTTACTTTAATACATAGGACTTTGAATGAATACTAATTAACTGAATGAAAAGAACATCACCTAAGAAACTACAAGTAAACAATCTATGAGGAACTTTGAAGTTACAGTAAGACATAGCTACTGTGACACACAAAATTAAAGAAATAGAGGAGCAAAAAACATGGGTTTATCAAAATGCTAATAACAGGAAAAATATTCTGCAAAATTTTTCACTGAGAAATTGACAGGAGTGTGTGTGTGTGTGTTTGTAAGTCAGCCCCAGATCCTTTACATATACAATCGTTACTGCCTCTATAAAAGGAAAAGCCAAAAGCTAGGAGGAAAGCTGGTCTGTTCCCTCTATAGGAAAGTTTTGAGGGGGGGGGGGAACCTTTTGCACATAATGGTATCCTAAATCAATCATTTGATATTTTGACACCAGTGTTTTGCAAGAGCTTCAGAAAAATACAGCTGCATCATTTGCTAGATAATTTACTTGAGTATGGGACATCTTTTCATGTACCATTGGTCATTCAAACATCTTACTTTGAGAAATGTCCATTCAAATATTTTGCTTAAACACCCCCTTAATATTTTCAGTACACTATAGGTAAAGAATCCATTTACAAGGATGAGGTAGCTCCATATGTACTGCATGTTCACCATGCATTATTACAAGAAAAATGAAGGACAGGAGGTTAAGTATAATATATACAGGTGGCGCTAGTGGTAAAGAACCTGCTTGCCAGTGCAGGAGACGTAAGAGACCCAGGTTCGATCCCTGGGTCAGGAAGATCCCCTGGAGAAGGAAATGGCAGCCTATTCCAGTATTCTTGCCTGGAGAATCCCTTGGACAGAGGAGCTTGATAGGCTACAGCCGATGGTATCGCAAAGAGTTGGACACGACTGAAGCAACTTAGCACATACCCACAAATACCAACATAAAGCCCTTCAGCTCACTAAAGGGAGTGACTGTGTCTTTCAAAGTGATATCTTGATATCTCATCAGACCTCTTGCTATCTGATTGTTTACGGAATAATTACTTTTTAAAAATTTCTCCTAATAAGTCATTCTATCATCCTTGCATTGTAACATGTATCCTTGCATGTCAAAATAGTTTCTTGTACTTACACAAAGTCCTTCCCTTTTATGAATTCTGAGTCCTTTTCCAGATATTATGCTATTAACCTACTATTTAACAGAAAAGGAAGCAAGGCTTAAAGAGATTATGTGTTTCGGCCAAGGTCACCCAGCTATTAAATGGAACACCTGCCTAAGGTCAAAGCCCTCACTCCTAATCTCTACTCTGCAACAGTTGGTATTTAATAAATACTAACAACAACAGCAGCAACACTGCTAAATGGATTCCCATTATTTCCTTAAAGCTCCTACTCATTATCCCAGAATAGACGTTACTTCTTTTAAAACAGTTTTATTGAGATATAATTCACACACCATAAAATTCACCCACCTTAAGTGTACAAGTCAATAGTTTTTAGTGTACATTTTCACATCAAAGAGAAATACCATACCTTAGCTATGATCCTGCCCCCATGCCTCTATCCCTTCAGCCCTAAATAAACATTAATCTACTTTCTGTCTCTATAGATTTCCTTTTCCTGGACATTTCATAAAAATGGACTCATAAAATGTGGTCTTTTGTTATTGGCTTTTTTCACTTAGCATATGTTTTCAAGGTTAATCCATTGTGTACCATGTATTAATTTCCTTTTATGGCTGAACAATATTCTGTTGTATGGATATGAACATTTTGTTTATCCATTAGTCCATTGATGGATATTTGGGCTGTTTTCATCTTTTGCTTGTTATGGATAATGTTGCTATGTAGATTTATGTACAAGTTTTGTGAGGACATAATGTCCACCTCATGCGAAGGGTTGACTCATTGGAAAAGACTCTGATACTGGGAGGGATTGGGGGCAGGAGGAGAAGGGGATGATAGAGGATGAGATGGCTGGATGGCATCACCGACTCAATGGACGTGAGTTTGAGTGGACTCCGGGAGTTGGTGATGGACAGGGAGGCCTGGCGTGCTGCGACTCATGGGGTCGCAAAGAGTTGGACACGACTGAGTGACTGAACTGAACTGAATGTTCTTATTTCTCTAGGGTAGATATCTAGCAATTGAATTGCTGTGTCATACAGTAACTCTATGCTTAATTGTTTCAGGGACAGCCATATTATTTTCTAAACTGGCTGACCATTTTACCTGCAGTGTGTATACTGCTGTATACTTACCAGCAGTGTGTAAGGGTTACAATTTTCCCATATCCTTGGCAACACTTTATTTTCTGACTTTTTGACTGTAGCCATTTTAGCAGAGGTGAGTGATATCTTATTGTGGTTTGGATTTACATTTCTCTGATGGTTAATGATATTGAGCATCTCTCCATGAGTTTACTGGCCACTAGTATATATTACTAGGAGAAATGTCTATTCAAATCCTTTGCCCATTTTTAATTGGGATATTTGCCTTTTTATTATTGAGTTGTAGGAGTTTTTATATACTCTGAATACAAATCCCTTGAATACATGATTTGTACATATCTTTTCCCATTCTGTGGGTTATCTTTTTACTTTCCTGATAGTATACTTTTTAGAAAATTATTTATTTTATTTATTTAGTTTTGGCTGATCTGGGTCTTTGTTGCTTTGCATGGACTTTATCTAGTTGTGGTGAGTGGGGGCCATTCTCGGTTGCAGTGCACAGGCTTCTCATTGCAGTGGCTTCTCTTGTTGTGGAGCACAGGCTCTACGTGCACGGGCTTCAGTAGTTGCAGGAAGCAGGCTCAGAAGGTGTGGCTTGTGGGCTCTAGAGCATAGGCTCGGAAGTCCTGGTGCCAGGCCTAGTTGCTCTGTGGCATGTAGAATCTTCCCAGAGGAGGGTTTGAACCTGTGTCCCCTTATTGGCAGACAGATTCTTATCCACTGTGCCACCAGTATCCTGATGGTATACTTTGATGCCCTCCAAATTTTAGTTTTGATGAAATTTAATACACATTTTTTATTTTTCTGCTCATTCGTTTGGTATCAAGTTCGTGAAGATTTGTCCCTACATTTTTCCCCCTAAGAGTTGTATCATTTTAAATCTTACATTTAGGTCTCTGATCTATTTCTAGTTAATTTTTTGTATATGGTATGAGATATGGGTCTCATTTCATCAGTTTGCAAGTGGCTGTCTAGTTGATCCAGGACTATTTGTGAAAGGACTGCTTTTTCCCATTGAATGGTCTTGGCATCCTTGTCAAAAATCAGCTGAAACATAATTTTATTTCTTTGGGACTGGAATGAAAACTGACCTTTTCCAGGCCTGTGGCCACTGCTGAGTTTTCCAAATTTGCTGCCATATTGCGTGCAGCACTTTCACAGCATCATCTTTCAGGATTTGGAATAGCTCAACTGGAATTCCATCACCTCCACTAGCTTTGTTCATAGTGATGCTTTCTAAAGCCCACTTGACTTCACATTCCAGGATGTCTGGCTCTAGGTGAGTGATCACACCATCATGATTATCTTGGTCGTGCCATGGTGATTATCTTGGTCATGAAGATCTTTTTTGTACAGTTCTTCTGTGTATTCCTGCCACCTCTTCTTAATATCTTCTGCTTCTGTTAGGTCCATACCATTTCTGTCCTTTATTGAGCCCATTTTTGCATGAAATGTTCCCTTGGTATTTCCAATTTTCTTGAAAAGATCTCTAGTCTTTGTTTTCCTCTATTTGTTTTCCTCCATTCTGTTGTTTTCCTCTATTTCTTTGCATTGATCGCTGAGGAAGGCTTTCTTATCTCTCCTTGCTATTCTTTGGAACTCTGCATTCAGATGCTTATATCTTTCCTTTTCTCCTTTGCTTTTTGCTTCTCTTCTTTTCACAGCTATTTGTAAGGCCTCCCCAGACAGCCATTTTGCTTTTTTGCATTTCTTTTCCATGGGGATGGTCTTGATCCCTGCCTCCTGTACAATGTCACGAACCTCCATCCATAGTTCATCAGGCACTCTGTCTATCAGATCTAGTCCCTTAAATCTATTTCTCATTTCCACTGTATAATCATAAGGGATTTGATTTAGGTCATACCTGAATGGTCTAGTGGTTTTCCCTACTTTCTTCAATTTAAGTCTGAATTTGGCAATAAGGAGTTCATGATCTGAGCCACAGACAGCTCCTGGTCTTGTTTTTGGTGACTGTATAGAGCTTCTCCATCTTTGGCTGCAAAGAATATAATCAGTCTGATTTCGGTGTTGACCATCTGGTGATGTCCATGTGTAGAGTCTTCTCTTGTGTTGTTGGAAGAGGGTGTTTGTTTTAACCAGTGTATTTTCTTGGCAAAACTCTATTAGTCTTTGCCCTGCTTCATTCCGTATTCCAAGGCCAAATTTGCCTGTTACTCCAGGTGTTTCTTGACTTCTTACTTTTGCATTCCAGTCTGCTATAATGAAATCCAGATGTTCAAGCTGGTTTTAGAAAAGGAAGAGGAACCAGAGATCAAATTGGTGGATCATTGAAAAAGCAAGAGAGTTCCAGAAAAACATCTATTTCTGTTTTATTGACTATGCCAAAGCCTTTGACTGTGTGGATTACAATAAACTGTGGAAAATTCTGAAAGAGATGGGAATACCAGACCACATGACCTGACTCTTGAGAAACCTATATGCAGGTCAGGAAGCAACAGTTAGAACTGGACATGGAACAACAGACTGGTTCCAAATAGGAAAAGGAATACGTCAAGGCTGTATATTGTCACCCTGCTTATTTAACTTATAGGCAGAGTACATCATGAGAAACGCTGGACTGGAAGAAACACAAGCTGGAATCAAGATTGCTGGGAGAAATATCAATAACCTCAGATATGCAGATGACACCACTCTTATGGCAGAAAGTGAAGAGGAAAAGCCTCTTGATGAAAGTGAAAGTGGAGAGTGAAAAAGTTGGCTTAAAGCTCAACATTCAGAAAATGAAGATCATGCCATCTGGTCCCATCACTTCATGGGAAATAGATGGGGAAACAGTGGAAACAGTGTCAGACTTTATTTTCTTGGGCTCCAAAATTACTGCAGATGGTGATTGCAGCCATGAAATTAAAAGACGCTTACTCCTTGGAAGGAAAGTTATGACAAACCTAGATAGCATATTGAAAAGCAGAGACATTACTTTGCCAACAAAGGTCCATCTAGTCAAGGCTATGGTTTTTCCAGTGGTCATGTATGAATGTGAGAGTTGGACTGTGAAGAAAGCTGAGTGCTGAAGAATTGATGCTTTTGAACTGTGGTGTTGGAGAAGACTCTTGAGAGTCCCTTGGACTGCAAGGAGATCCAACCAGTCCATTCTGAAGGAGATCAGCCCTGGGATTTCTTTGGAAGAAATGATGCTAAAGCTGAAACTCCAGTACTTTGGCCACCTCATGCGAAGAGTTGACTCATTGGAAAAGACCCTGATGCTGGGAGGGATTGGAGGCAGGAGGAGAAGGGGACGACAGAGGATGAGATGACTGGATGGCATCACTGACTCGGTGGACGTGAGTCTGAGTGAACTCCGGGAGTTGGTGAGGGACAGGGAGGCTGGCGTGCTGTGATTCATGGGGTCGCAAAGAGTTGGACACAACTGAGCGACTGAACTGAACTGACCTGAACTGAATTTTATTTCTGGACTCTCAATTCAGTCCTATTGACCTATATGTCTATCATGTGACAGGATCACACTGTTTTGATTACCCTGGTTTTGAAGCAGTTCTGAAACCAGGAAACATGAGTCCTCCTATTTTATTTATTTCCAAGGTTTTTTTTGGCTATTTAGGGTGCCTTGCAATGCATATGAATTTTAGAATAAGCTTGTCAATTTCTACAAAGAAATCAGCTGGGATTATGAAAGGGATTGCATTGACTCTATAGATCAATTTGGGAAGCATTACCATTTTAACACTATTAAAATTTTCAATGGGATTTTTTTTCCCATTTAATTGCATCTTCTTTAATTTCTTAATGGCATCATTTAATTTTCTTCTTTAATTTCGATAATAGTTTGCAGTTTTCAGAGTATCGATTTTATGCTTCCCTTATTAAATGTATTTCTAAATATCTCGGTCTTTTTGATACTATTATAGGTAGAATTGTTTTCTTAATTTTCTTGTTCTGATTGTTCATTGTAAGTGTATAGAAATATGGCTGTATTGAAATATCTTTATATATTCATCTTATATCTTGCAACCTTGCTGAGGTTGTTTGTTTTGTTAGTTTATCAGTGGATTCCATAACACTTTCTATACATAAGATTATGTCATCTGTAAATATAGTTCTAATTCTTATTTTTCAATCTGGATGCCTTTTATTTCTTTTTCTTGCCTAACTGTCTTGGCTAGAACCTCCAGTTGTAATGTTGGATAGAAATGGTGAGAGCACATATCTTTGTTTTTGCTCCTAATACTAGGGAAAAGATATTCATTGTTTTAACATTAAGTATAATGTCAGCAGGGGGCTTCCCTGGTAGCTCAGCTGGTAAAGAATCCACCTGCAATGCAGGAGACCCCAGTTCGATACCTGGGTCAGAAAGATCCCTTGGAGAAGGGATACACTTCCCACTTCAGTATTCTTGGACTTCCCTGGTGACTCAGACGGTAAAGAATCTGCCTGCAGTGTGGGAGACCTGAGTTCAGTCCCTGGGTTAGGAAGATACCCCAGAGGAAGGCATGGCAACCTACTCCAGTATTCTTGCCTGGAGAATCCCCATGGACAGAGGAGCCTGGCAGGCTACAGTCCATGCAATTGCAAAGAGTCAGACACGACTGAGAGGCTAAGCACAGCACAGCACATAATGTCCATGGAGGGTTTTTGTAATAACTTTCATTATGCTTAGGGAATACCTGGTTTGGGGATGTTAAATCAAGCTTGCATTTTGGGATAAATCTTTTTTGGTCATAATGTATAACTGTTTTTATATGTTTCTAGATTTTTCCTAGTATCTTGTTGGGGGATTTTTGCATCCATATTCATAGGCAATACTGGTTTGTAGTTTTTTCTTGCAATATCTTTGCCTGGATTTTGTATCAGGGTAATACTGGTCTCACAAAATAAGAGAAGAAGTGTTTCCTTTTCTTTTTTTTTGAACAATTTGTGAAGGATTCTTCCTTAAATATTTGATAGAATTCAGTCGTGAATGGAGAAGGAAATGGCACCCCACTCCAGTACTCTTGCCTGGAAAATCCCATGGACGGAGGAGCCTGGTAGGCTCCAGTCCATGGGGTCTCGAAGAGTCGGGCACGACTGAGCAACCTCACTTTCACTTTTTACTTTCATGCATTGGAGAAGGAAATGGCAACCCACTCCAGTATTCTTGCCTGGAGAATCCCGGGGACAGAGGAGCCTAGTGGGCTGCCGTCTATGGGGTCTCACAGAGTCAGACACGACTGAAGCGACTTAGCAGCAGCAGCAGCAGCAGCAGTGAAGCCATGTGGCCTAGAATTTTATTCGTGGGTAGTTTAAAAAATGTATTACTAATTCAGTCTCTTCATTTGTTATAGGTCTATTCAGATGGTTTATTTATTCTTGAGATAGTTTTGGTAGTTTGTGTTTTTCTAGGAATTTGTCCATTTCTTCTATTATCTAATATAAGGGCATGTAATATTTCATATTGTTCATTCATAATCTTTTTTCATATCTATAAGGTCAGTAATACCAGCCCCTCTTTCATTTCCAATTCTAGTAACTTGACACACATTTCTCTCTTTCCCTCTCACCCTCTCTCTCACCAATCTAGCTGAAGATTTGTCAACATTGTTGATCTTTTCAAAGAATCTGCTTTGGTTTCACTAATTTTCTCTATTCTCTTTCTATTTTCCATTACATTAATTTCTGCTCTAATTATTATTATTTCCTTCCTTCTGCTTGCTTTATGCTTAGTTTGCTCTTCTTTCCCAGTATCTTAAAGTGGAAAGTTAGGATGTTGATTTGAGATCTTTCTTCTTTTTTAAATACAGGCTTAAAGCTATATATTTCCCTTTATGCAAGTTTAGCTCTATCCCATCATTTTGAGTACATTGTGTTTCTAAATACCAAAGTTCCACCCCATAAGTTCTGGTATGTTGTATACTATGTTTCATTTTTCTTTAATTTCAAAGTATTTTCTGATATCCATTTTGATTTGTTCTTTGATGCATTGGCTATTTAGGAGTGTTTTGTTTAATTTCCAGATATTTGTGAATTTCCTAATGGTTTTTTTTCTGTTGTTGATATGAAATTTTATTGCAGTGTGGTCAGAGAACATATCTTGTATAACTAACTTCTAATCCTTTAAATTTACTGAGGGTTGTTTTATGGCCTATTACATGGTCTACCATGAAGACTGTTCACTGTGCACTTGAGAAAAATATGTATTCTGCTGTTGTTGGGTGGCATATTGTATATGTCTATTAGGTATAGTTGGTGCATGGTGTTCTCACATCTTCTATTTCCTGGTTGATCTTCTGTCCAGTTGATCTATTTATTATGAAAAGTGGGCTATTAAAGTCTTCAGCTATTACTATTGAATTATCTATTTCTCCCTTTTTTATTGTCAGTTTTTGCTTCATATATTTTGTTGCTGTTATTAGGGGCATATATATTTATAATTGTCATGTATTACTTATGTGTTAACTCTTTTATCATTAAATTCCCTCTTGCTTCCAGTTTTTGGTTTGGCATGGAAAAAACTTAGAAGTAGTAACAATAAGTAAAAAGTTGTATAAACTGAAAATCAAGAACTCTTCTTAGATCCATTAAATGACTGAAGTCACAAATCAAATCCCTGCTACAGACAGGTGACAGACAGGCAGATACAGAGAATCACAATTTGCTAGAGTAAAACCTATAAACAGTTTATATTGATAGCATATCAGTACTGATATGCTGCTGCTGCTGCTAAGTCACTTCAGTCGTGTCCAACTCTGTGCGACCCCATAGACGGCAGCCCACTAGACTCCTCTGTCCCTGGGATTCTCCAGGCAAGAATACTGGAGTGGGTTGCCATTTCCTTCTGATATAGGAAAACCTAAACTATAGTTTACGAATTTCTAGAAGCTCAATGTGGACAAGTCTGAGATTTAAAACTCCAGAGAGGCCCAGTTTAAGGGGTGCTCTCACACTTTCATGAGTTACTTTTTAGAGACCTATGAGGTTCTCACAGTGAATATTAGAGAAAACCTCTTTGTTCTTCTGGAAGGGGGAGGGAAAAGTAGGCACTTTTAAGTGTATCCAGAGCATTCTATTCTTCTTAATAGTCAAGAGAAACTATTTTTTACAAGAGCCTAATCAGAGTTTTATCAGAGCCTAACTGACCTGGAGGAAGGACAATATCCAATCCCAACGCCTCTCTCATCATCCTGTCCCAACTAAATGAGAGTGAGGTGAGGGACTTAAAAGCACTTGTAAAGGCCATAGTCCTGTCCATATGCAGTTGTTAGGCTCCTATTATGACTGAAGTGACTTAGCATAGCATAGCATAGCATTGCCAGTTGATTAATCTACTATTTTTAAACAGTGTTCTTGGGCATCAATTGTTCTGCAACCTAATTCAATCAAATCGGGGCTCCCTTGCAGGAAAAGTTCCAAAGGTCAGTGTTTAATATTTGCTCCAAACAAGGAAGGAGAACTCCCCACAGCCATCTTCTTACCTGGCTTTTTTAAAAAAAAAAAATTATTTATTTATTTGTCTGTGTCAGGTCTTAGTTGTGGCACTTAGGATCTTCATTGTGTCATGCGAGATCTTTCATTGAGATGCATGGACTCTAGTTGTGGCACACTGGCTTAGTTACTCCAAGGCATGTGGAATCTTAGTTCCCCAACCAGAAATCAAACCCACGTTCCCCGTATTGCAAGGCGGATTCTTAATCCCTGGACCACCAGCGAAGTCCCCTTACCTGAGTTTTTAAAACAATCTAGCCAGTTTACAGCTAACTGGTATCTTCACCAAACCCCTGAATCACTTCCCAATTGCCTCCACAACAACCATTCTGTTTTTAGAGCAACTTTGGCTTGAATGCCTCCATACTTTGTTGCAAATAAAGTAAGTTCCATTGGGAAAATTTTAGTACCTATATGATTCATGACTTTCTTCTCTCCCCAGGAAAAATCTCTGAGCCAGGGCTCTGGATCTGGGGGTGGAGACAATGGCACTCTTATCTTTGAATGACACTTGTGCTTTAGCACCTGATGTCTTAAGTAGGCAGAAAGGAAACAACAGCCTGATGTTCTCTCACCTTGCTTCTCATAGTGTGGAACCACACCTTACAGCCAAACCAAGAGTGATAAGGACCCCAGCAGTCTCAGTGGTACCACACCCACAGGACAATTTCCATTCTATTAGTGAGGAATGGTTGGAAGGAAAGAGCCCCCACCTCTCAATTGCACTCACCTGGAGCCTAACCTCGCAATCTCAGTAGTTGGGGCAGGATAAGAAATACTGTTATATTCCTCTTCCGAGAAGGAAATCGCCATGGCTGTGAGCTGCAGGAAGAGGATATCCCATGTTCTTGGCTGATAGTTAGGAGAGCAATTTTGCTTCCTTGACATGGGAGTGAGGAAAAACGGAGAGGTCTAGGTTCAAATACCACAGACTCATATTTCTTGTGAAGTTTTTATAGATTTTCTTGAATAGTTTTCCACTTAATGGTTTCCTTAAAACCTTTCTAGAGCCTTTAAATTGTTTTGCTTTTTTTTTTTTTTTAATGAATTTCACTAGTTTCAAAGGAAAGCAGATCCACAGAGATCCTCATATTGTCATAGCAGAAATTGACCTCCTGGACATTTCTTCTTCCTGGAAGACTTCACTGGCAACTGGGTTAAGTCCTCTTACTCAGTGCTGTAATCTCCCCTTCACTACTTATCACACTCTCCTTGTTTCCTCCCACTAAACTATCTGCTACATAACAAAATGAAGCCTGTATCTGTCTTATTGCTTTTTATATCTCCAGGGCCTGGAACACAGTAGATGCTTAATAAATTATGATTGAATGAAAAGTATATTTCTGATATTTTAATTAAGTGGAAAGAACTATGTCTTGGAAATCAGAAATGTAAAAACAGTACTGAGATTGAGATGTGGAATGGGCAGGCAGTGCCTGGCACAGAAAAGGGCTCAAACAATACATGGATAAAAGAAAGAATGAGAAATAGATTTGGGACTTTTAAAAATTATTTATTTATTTAATTTATTATGTTTTGGCTGCATTGGGTCTTTGTTGCTGCACGTGGGCTTTCTCTAGCTGCAGCGAGCAGGGGCTACTTTCCATTGTGGTGCATGAGTTTTTCATTACAGTGGCTTCTCTTACTGCAGAGCGAGGCTCTATGTGCATGAACCTCAGTAGTTGCAGCATGCAGGTTCAGTAGTTGTGGTACATGGGCTTAACCGCTCCATGGTGTGTGAAATCTTCCTGGATCAGGGATCAAACCTGTGTCCCCAGCACTGGCTGGCAGACTCTCAACTACTGGACCACCAGGGAAGTCTGGGACTTATTAATAAATGAAACTGAGTAGAGGGCAAGAGCATGGAGTTAGGAACTAAACTGTATGTGTTTGAATTCCTGCTCTACCACTTCTTATCTGTTGCATAGGCTTGCTGTCCTACAATACTCTTATTTGTAAAATAGGGGATTATATTAGCACCTACCTCATAGAATTTGGTGGAGAAGGCGATGGCACCCCACTCCAGTACTCTTGCCTGGAAAATCCCATGGATGGAGGAGCCTGGTAGGCTGCAGTCCATGGGGTCGCTAAGAGTCGGACACGACTGAGCAACTTCACTTTCACTTTTCACTTTCATGCATTGGAGAAGGAAATGGCAACCCACTCCAATGTTCTTGCCTGGAGAATCCCAGGGATGGGGGAGCCTGGTGGGCTGCCGTCTATGGGGTTGCACAGAGTTGGACACGACTGAAGTGACTTAGCAGTAGCAGCATAGAATTTGGGGGAGGATAAAATGCAATAATGAATATACATATATAACACTGTTTGATATATACCAGCATTTATGTAAGTGCTGTTTTATTTCATTTTCATCACTATGTATTTTCAAGGAAACTAGGATAATTCTGTATATACTATTTCATAGCCTGAATTTAAAAGAAAAATAATTAACAATTTTTCCCTTCTACTTACAAAAAGAATACCTTGTCCTCTGAGATAATTTAGAAGATAGAGGTAATCACCACTTAATGCCCAGCATTAGAAAAACATTTTTAATCTCAAATATGAGGACAAGTACAATAAATGGGAGGGGATGAGGGAGGAGTGGGAGTGGAGGAGGGGGTCATCAAGTCACCAGGCATAAGTCTCTAAGTGTAAAATATGGCTCAAGATACTGTCATGCTACAAATGCCTAAGTCTTAGATTTATGGTGGGAAAAGTAGCCCCTGACTCAGGAACTGGGGCAGGGGTGTAACACGAAGAAGAGGAACAGAGGAAGGGAGGAGTGTATGAGTGTGTGTGTGAGAAAGACAGAGTATGTGTTAGCTTACTGTTTAGTTATAGATAAACTTGGGGTTTCCCTCGTGGTTCAATGGTAAAGAAACCACCTGCCAAGCAGGAGATGTGGGTTTGATCCCTGGATCAGGGAGATGCCCTAGAGAAGGAAACAGCAACCCACTCTGGTATTCTTGCCTGGGAAATCCCATGGATCTCTAATAGATAGTGAGGTCCTGAATATTTGTTGATTTCACACTCAGATGTCTTAGCCTTATGGCTTTGTAATTATTTAATACAAGATCTCTTGAATGAAATATTGAATCCATTATCTTTCAAATGTTCCAAACTCTTAAAGTAACATCTTTAAAATTTTATCAGGTCTGTTCTCAGTTCTTCAAAGTTCTTGGCATCAAAATTATAATGGCCATAGCTTATTGGGAAGCTAAAGTAGGCATAATTTCCTAGATTTTTAATACATTAATTTCAATTTGTTAATACATGCTTACATTTAGGAAAAAAGAGAGAAGCACAATAGGACTGTAGTACTGAAGCATCGGGATGACCCATAGAGAACCATTCTAGGCAGGAACAGAGATATCCACACCCACAGAGCCCACCATGTGCCAGACTATCTGCTTTCAATCCTTGCACTCACCCATGAGAGTATAACGAGAGGAAAACAGGACAATAACTACAATCCAACTGGGTACCTTTCCAGCTAAATACATGTGAGCTATATATCATGGCAACATAACAATAACCCTGTATGCGAGACAGCAAAAGAGACACAGATGTATAGATCAGTCTTTTGGACTCTGTGGGAGAGGGCGAGAGTGGGATGATTTGGGAGAATGGCATTGAAACATATATAATATCATATATGAAACGAATCACCAGTCCAGGTTCGATGCATGATACAGAATGCTCAGGGCTGGTGCACTGGGATGACCCAGAGGGATGGGATGGGGAGGGAGGTGGGAGAGGGGTTCAGGATGGGGAACATGTGTATACCCGTGGCAGATTCATGTTGATGTATGGCAAAACCAATACAATATTGTAATTAGCCTCCAATTAAAACAAATAAATTTATATTAAAAATTAAAACACTGATAATCACTTTTGATTCAGAATCCTCCTCATCCTTCTAGGAAATCTATCTATCAGTTATCGATTAAAAGGTCTATGCTGCTGCTAAGCCACTTCAATCTTGTCGACTCTGTGCGACCCCATAGACGGCAGCCCACCAGGCCCTGCCATCCCTGGGATTCTCCAGGCAAGAACACTGGAGTGGGTTGCCATTTCCTCCTCCATTGCACGAAAGTGAAAAGTGAAAGTGAAGCCGCTCAGTCATGTCCGACTCTTCGAGACCCCATGGACTGCAGCCTACCAGGCTCCTGCGTCCATGGGATTTTCCATAGACTGACTATAAGTCTATAAGCTCACATGGTTATGTAGCCTGGGAAGTCCCATGATGTGCTGTCTACAAGCTGGAGAGCCAAGAAAGCCAGTGGTGTACTTTAAAAGCCTGAGAGTTGGAGAGCTAACATGTAGGTGCCAGTCTGAATTAGAAGTCCTGAGAACCAGGAACACCAAAGACAGGGAAAGATCAAAGTCTCAGCTCAAGCAATCAGGCAGAGAGTGAATTCGGCCTTCTGCTTTTCTGTTTTATTTAGGCCCTCAGTGGTATTAGATGATGTCTACCTGCATTGGGGAAGTCTGCTTTACTCAGTTTTCCAATTCAAATGCTAAACTTTTCCAGAAACACCCTCACAGACACACTCAGAAATATTATTCAGTCAGATATATGGGCATCCAATGGCCTGTTGGAGACATAAAATTAACAATCACACCCTTTTCCCTGTGTTTACTCAAATGACTTGAGAGTTTGAAGAAGAGGGATATAAAGACAACTCTTATGTGAATACCTAAGGTAAGATTGCTATCCCACATGATTAATCACCACTGAAGCTCAAGCTTGATTTCTAGAGAACCTGCTGCTAAGGACTCACATCCAAGCATTTCCCTTTCAAGTGTTTCCTTGGAAGACTGGGCCATATCTTGTATGTGACTCTTACCTCATAATCCTCACATGAAATTCCTATAATTCACAGGTCTCTTTGTGCTAGTCTGTATCAATTTCTGGTAAATCTGTATCTCAATAACTCCCCTCTTCCCAACTCTGGAACCTGTAAGCATGGTAGGATTTATTTTCACACTTATCCAGAATTGGGAACTTTGGTAGGGGATTAATCTTAGCCCTTTCTCTACCTGGCCACACCACAACATAATCTTTCAAAAATGTTCTTTCCAGGCTCCCATAGCATCTGCTGCTAAGTTGCTTCAGTCGTGTCCAACTCTGTGCGACCCCATAGACGGCAGCCCACCACTCTCCACCATCCCTGGGATTCTCCAGGCAAGAACACTGGAGTGGGTTGCCATTTCCTTCTCCAATGCATGAAAGTGAAAAGTGAAAGTGAAGTTGATTAGTCGTATCTGACTCTTTGCAACCCCATGGATTGCAGCCTACCAGGCTCCTCCGTCCATGGGATTTTCCAGGCAATAGTACTGGAGTGGGGTGCCATTTCCTTCTCCGCCCATAGCATCTAGTTCAAAATCCCAATGGTAATGCAGATATCCAGCAGAGGAATAAGTGAACCTTAACACATGATGCAAAGAATCGACTCATTGGAAAAGACCCTGATGCTGGGAAGGATTGAAGGCAGGAGAAGGGGACAACAGAAGATGAAATGGTTGGATGGCATCACTGACTCCATGGACATGAGTTTGAGCAACCTCTGGGAATTGGTGATGGGACATGGAAGCCTGGTGTGCCACAGTCCATGGAGTTGCAAAGAGTTGGACACGACTGAGGGACTGAACTGAACTGAATATCTTGTATATATCCCTAAACGTTATGTACTGTTCTTTTGGGATCCCATCTCCTCGGCTTTGGTGAAGGAAACCAATCAAGTGGCTGGTTCCACTATAATTATAGGAGATAAGGAAAGGAAATAGGTTCTCTTCATAAATACTGCACTTCCCCAAACATAAACACAGGCTCCTCCTTTCCAGTACTATACTACTCTTCTTATTATTTTAGGGTAAAAGTCATCACACCAGTTCACTCTCTCTGTCCTTCAGGGCACATGAGTCCCAAATTAAGACTCTTATATCCTTCCAACTCAGCCTTAGAAATTAAAAAAATTTTGTTCTCAACAGGTTGTTTACCTACCTTCAACTCCTCAGAAAACACCAAGGACAAGAAAAGATCTCAATCAACACCTCACAACACTTTAGTGAAGACAACATCATTGCAAGGACAAATTTCACCTATCTTTATTATTTTTAACTAATTTATTTTTTAATTGAAGGATAATTGTTTTACAGAATTTTGTGTTTTTTTTTTCTGTCAAACATCAACATGAATCAGCCATAGTTCACCTATCTTTAAAATATCACTTCATTACAACCAACCTCCCATGTAGCATAGCCTCTAACCTTGAAAAATACACAAATGCATGCTTTCATCCAAGAAAATTTGGTGGTTTCAAGCAAAAGACTAATCCAAGATGGATCTAAAAGATAGTAGCAAAGAACTGAGCCACTGAGAGAACCAACAATCTACTTTTCAAATTTTGTATTCAATGGTTACATGTGTGCTCACTCGCTCAGTCATGTCTGACTCTTTGCGACCCCATAAACTGCAGCCCACCAGGATCCTCTGTCCATGGGATTCTCCAGGCAAGGATACTGGATTGGGTTGCCATGCTCTCCTCCAGGGATCTTTGCAACCCGGGGATTGAACCAGCATCTCTTACATCTCCTGCATTGGCAGGCGGGTTCTTTACCACAAGCACCATCTGGGGAGGCCATTCAACGGTTATGTCATAGCAATTTGTCTACTTTCAGGGGATTCTTTCTAGGTAATTCCTAATTTTCATCAAAGTTTTTCTATATTGCTCTAAATATAGTCCCCTGAATGAAAAGCAACCTATTAGCCTCAGTATGCATGCTGCATGCTAAGTCGTTTTAGTTGTGTCTGACTCCTTGTGACCCTATGGACTGTAACCCGCCAGGCTCCTCTGTCCATGAGATTCTCTAGGCAAGAATACTGGAGTGGGTTGCCATTTCCTTCTCCAGGGGATCTTCCAAACCCAGGGATTGTCTCTTATGTTTCCTGGGTTGGCTGGCGGATTCTTTACCACTAGCGCCACCTGGGAAGCCCCATTAACCTCAATAGTGGATATATCAGTCAACAAATATTCACCAATCACCTACTTGGTACAAAGAATTCTATAAATCACTGACTTTGCAAAGTAGAAGACAGAAGATGTGTTTGGGACCCTCACAGATTTTAAAGACAAGCATATCTAGCTAAGGACAGAACTATGCTTTGCCCACTCTTTAAACCTTGTTAGAAACCATCTAATAATAGTAAAAAAAAAAAAAAGTAATGAATCAACTTTCATTGATGAATCTTTAGGCTCTGTGGTACATACTTGAAATATGTGATTTACTTCTAATAATCCCTGTTTCACAGATGAAGCACAGAGACCTTGATAAGTAACTGACCCAAAGTCATACATCAGTACAAGTAGCAGAAACATGATTTAAACCCAGACATGTCTAATACCACAATTCATGCCTCTAATTGGCATGATTCCAACAGGTATCATTAATAGAGCTACCTATATGAAGAGTTGTTAATTGTGAGACAGAATTCAGGAATCACTAGCATTCCTTTCAGAGAAGGCAATGGCACCCCACTCCAGTACTCTTTCCTGGAAAATCCCATGGATGAAGGAGCCTGGTGGGCTGCAGTCCATGGGGTCGCTAAGAGTCGGGCATGACTGAGCGACTTCACTTTGACTTTTCACTTTCGTGCATTGGAGAAGGAAATGGCAACCCACTCCAGTGTTCTTGCCTGGAGAATCCCAGGGATGGGGGAGCCTGGTGGGCTGCCATCTATAGGGTCACACAGAGTTGGACATGACTGAAGTGACTTAGCAGCAGCAGCAGCATTCCTTTAAAAGACAAGTATTTTTTAATTTGAGCTTTTGAAGCAATATATCAATATTTCTTTATATCTCTAAAATTAGTAAATATATATGTATATATATATATGACACATATATATGTCATATATAAATAGATAGATACATGGGCTTCCCCAGTGGCTCCTCAGTAAAGAATCCGCCTGTAATGCAGGAGATATGGGTTCGATCACTGGGTCAGGAAGATCTCCTGGAGGAAGGAGGGCAAGGCAACCCACTCCAGTATTCTTGCCTGTAAAATCCCATGGACTGAGGAACCTGGCAGGCTTCATGAGGGGTCCATGAGATTGTCATGGTTTTGACATGTCTATAAGGTCAAAAAGAGTCAGACATGACTGAACATGCATGCATATATACATAATTTTATATATTTCAAACTACATATGCAGTAGGCATATACTCTTCCTTTATTCAGTGTCCCAGCTAGTTTAGCAGGATGGGAGATTACATAGGAGTTTGGAGCCAAAGGGCTTCCCAGATGGCATAGTGGTAAAGAATCCACTTGCCAATGTAGATGACACAAGAGAGGCAGGTTCAATCCCTGGGTTGAGAAGATTCCCTAGAAGAGGAAATGGCAACACACTCCAGTATTCTTGCTCAGATAATCCCATGGACAGAGGAGCCTGGCAGGCTACACTTGATGAGGTCTCAAAGAGTCAGACACAACTGAAGCCCCTGAGCACCTGAGCAAAACTAGAGGCAGTTAGCATTTGCCTGGCCCCTCTGGCCTCAGTACATATAACTCTTGGTTCCTTGAACACAACCAACACTTACTAAGTATTTTTAAATAATAATGTCATTTTCCTGGAGAAGGAAATGGCAACCCACTCCAGTGTTCTTGTCTTGAGAATCCCAGGGATGGGGGAGCCTGGTAGGCTGCCGTCTATGGGGTCACACAGAGTCGGACACGACTGAAGTGACTTAGCAGCAGCAGCAGCAGCAATTC
Source organism: Bos grunniens (assembly GCF_055505025.1). Classification (NCBI taxonomy): domain Eukaryota; kingdom Metazoa; phylum Chordata; class Mammalia; order Artiodactyla; family Bovidae; genus Bos; species Bos grunniens. The sequence goes on along the minus strand of NC_141194.1, from coordinate 89,473,843 downwards.
CATTTTCCTAAAGGCATCTCTATTTTGTAACCATGATTTTTAAAAATAGTTTTCAGTTATTTCAAGTTGAAAAAATGAACAGTTACACTCAAGATGAGTTTCAGGTTTAATTGCTTCACATACCCCATGCCTATTTCTAATATTTTTTGGAAAAATTCACATTACAAAAAACATGTCTTTGGAACTAACTTTTACCAGTTGTATACTTAATTTCTGAGATCACTCTAAGGAAGTATGTGTAGGAGTGCTTTGCCAAGTTTGGAAAGGAAAGCAGAAAATAAACAGGCTCCTTTTTTTTTTTTTTTTTAAGGCTCCTTTCCTCCGAAGACTGTGGTAGCAAAAACATCACATAAATTTACATAAAATGGTCAAGGTCTGACAACTGGACTTCTACCTCAAGATTTACTTTACAGATCATTTTGAAAACACCAACTGTATTCGGGAAGATACTTGTATTTTTTCAAAATAAGATTTCAAAATAAAATGTTTCCAAAATGTTGTTGATGTTGTGTGGTGGAGTCCAAAGAAAATATTTTCTGGGTAGTACAGGTGAACAAACAAATCAAACAATGAGGCTTTTCCTTTCCACAGGATGAAGCATTTCTTTCAAAAATGAAGTCTTGTAATTTTTAATTTTTTGATGGCATGCTTTTTAAAAAAAGAAATAAAGAGAAATTATTAGGAAGGATATATACAACCCATTCTACCTTCTCGCCTGTCTGACAAGTTTCTTGCTCCCTCCCCACCCTAACCTTCAACCTAAATGTCCTAGAAGAGTATGAATTCAGGACACTTGGTGGGCAATGGCGGGGCGGAGTGGGGGTGGGGAAAGACTTCGGTCAGCGAGAAGAGGAAAGAAAGCAGAAAAAGCCAAGGCCAAGGCCTAGGGGCGGAGAGGGGGTAGAGGGTGTTGTAGACCCTCCCTTATAACCAGAGAAAGGCAAACTCTAACCGCAGGGAGGTGATGCCACTCGTGGGCAGTCAGATTGGAGAAGAGCGAGATGATTGATTGACAGGGAGGTGCGCGCTGTGGCCCAGCGCACAAACAGGCGGTTGTCCGTGCTTGTGCACGAGGCGGAAGTGGGGCGCTCCTGCTGCACTGGCCGCCGGAGTTGGGGGCGAGCTCGGCGGTGACGTGGGGTGCTCACGTGATCGCGAGCTGCAGAGCGACGCAGCCTTCGGTGCAGTCGTCACTCCTGTCTGGGTACCAGCTCCCCACTCCCCTGCGCACGGCGGGTTGGCATCAGGCCCGCAGCAAGCGGAGCAGGTAAGGGCCCCGGGGCCACGCGCTGACGCCAGGGAGGCAGCTGCCAGCCAACCCCAGAGGCCGGCACAGGGATTTAGCGCGACGAGTCCCAGCAAGCCCTCTCCACATCCCGGCTTTCCTGGGAACAGAAATAGTGGCCCCCTGGAGTGGGGGTGCAGGGGGGCAAGTTTCCAGGGAAGGCAGGAAAGCAACTCAGAGCGATGGGAAATCATCCCTGAGTCACCTGGGAGCGGGGCGGGGATGGGGGCATCTGAGGGTGGGGGCGGGGACCCGGGGCGGCTAGGCGCGGAAAGGGGGGTTGGTGGGAGTAGGGGACGCGGGGTCGGGAAGGCGCCAAGCGCCCGGCTGCAGCAGCCTCCTGTCCCCACCCTGGCCCTTTGCAGGTCTGCCGAACCAAGTGTGGCGGCGGCGCACTCGTGGCGAGGATCAGAAGGAGCAAGAGACAGCAAGGATAGGCCCAGGTCAGTGCCGGGAACAGTGCAGGGGAGGAAGGGGACTGGTGCACAGCCCAGCCTGAGATCCCTTGCTAACTTCCCCAGACCCCATGCCCCGTCCTCCATTTTGGTGCCTGCTGCGCTCTGGGAAAGAATCCTGGGAAAAGAAAAATGGTGGGCTTTGGGTTTGAGGGAGGGAGGGAAAAGGAGAGCGCTGGGAAAGAGGTCAAATTGAAGGCTCCCCAGAAGGAGCACGAAGCGCCTGAGGTGGGAAAAAAAAAATTTTTTTTTTAATCTTTACTATCAGAACTCTGAATCCTGCTGGTCAGTGCACCAAGCATTCAGTGTCTCTCCTTGCCTTTGTCTTACTTGTTCAAAGAAAAATAACCGGGGGAAAAAAATCTCATCATGGCTAATATCTACCAGGAAAACGAAGAAATGGAGCAACCCGTGCAGAACGGAGAGGAAGACCGCCCTTTGGGAGGGGGCGAAGGCCACCAGCCAGAAAGAAATCATAGACGGGGACAGGCTCGCCGACTTGCCCCTAATTTCCGATGGGTTATACCCAATAGACAGGTCAATGATGGGATGGGTGGAGAGGGAGACGATATGGAAATATTCATGGAGGAGATGAGGGAAATCAGGAGAAAACTTAGGGAGCTGCAGTTGAGGAATTGTCTGCGTATCCTTATGGGGGAGCTCTCTAATCACCATGACCATCATGATGAATTTTGCCTTATGCCTTGACTCCTGCCATTTCCATGAGATTAATACTGTGATTTCCACTGTTGTTCTGTTTTTCCTTGCATTTTCCTGATAATGCCTTTACTGATCCGTTTGCTGTGAACCTTATGTAATTTCAGTGTGTCAGGTGGGTTCTGTGTTACCAGCTTCTAATTACAGATTGCCTTGGCATCCAATCTAAGTTTCTGTCAACAGTAAAGTTTCACCCATTTGCATGGAAAAATGTAAAGTTAATAAAGTAATTAAAAAGCAATTTATACATTTATTATTGTCTGATTAAAGAAAAAATACATGAACCCTTCAAAAATCTGAAATCACATATCCCAGGATGGTAATTGGAGCACATTTCTCTGTGGTTGGATAATACATGACTTTTTTTTTCATTTATTATCTGGGATTTTAGAAGCAATGAGAACAGTTTTTCAATGAGTCTGTGATTGAACATAATTACTGGTTCAGCAGACTTAAAGAAAATTGAACTTTAAGTATCTTCCAGCCTTAACTGGAAGTAAACCCTCCCTTCATTACAGATACATTCCTGTAAAGAGTCAGTCTTCTCTTCTGTGAAATGGGATAAATAATTTCTGCCTTAGAGGGCTGCCGAATGGAATACATGAGGTGTGGAACTGTTGGCCTGCCTCCTATGCAACTCCCCAGCATTTAACAGGACCCTGGCTCTCATCAGATCCTTGGGCAGTACTAAGGGGAATTTTCACCCAGGCTCACAGCAGGAAAAATAGGTGGGTTCCACTCTGTCATTCCAGTCATATTTGCAGTACCCCTACCTCCCTGATTACTGCCATGTCAGTTGGGCATTCTTTCCCTTCTGCTGACTCCTATTTCAGTTCATGTTGACGATGTGCTGGAGTCCACAAGGTAACAAAAACCTACTGATCTGTCTGTAGTGCCTGGTGAGATAAATCCCCCCTTTGACTTCTATAAAAGTTGTGGGAGAAAGCCTTCATCCTCACTTTGGAGTTATATTTACCAGTGAGTACAATTCCCATGGTTCTTGTTCTTAACATTGGTTCTGAACAAGACCCTTTTGGTTTTACTCTGTCCATGGGATTCTCCAGGTAAGAATACTGGAGTGGGTTGCCATGCCCTTCTTCAGGGAATCTTCCTGACCCAGGGATCGAACCCATGACTCTTAAGTCTTTTCCATTGGCAGGCAGGTTCTTTACCACTAGTACCACATGGAAAGCTTCAACAGATATTTAATTATTTTAACCGATTCATTAATAGAGTTCAGAAACCAGCTTAATACTGTTCCTAAGTGGCTGTCCTTAATTAAGTGGCCTAGTGAAAAGTGAAAGTGGCTCAGTCATGTCCAACTCTTTGCAACCCCGTAGACTATACAGTCCATGGAATTCTCCAGGCCAGAATACTGGAGTGGGTAGCCTTTCCCTTCTCCAGGGGATCTTCCCAGCCCAGGAATCGAACCAGGGTCTCTTGCATTGCAGGTGGATTCTTTACCAACTGAGCTATCAGGGAAGCTCAATCACCTGAAGGAAATGTTAAAAAAAAGCTTTCACTTGGGTGCCCCAAGGAACCCTGTGTCATTCCTTGAATCACCTGATCATTAACTACTGTTTTGACAGTTGCTCAGGTGATTCTGCTTCCCTGGGGGCTCAACAGTAAAAGAACCCGCCTGCTAATGGAGGAGGCACGGGATTGATCCCTGGCTTGGGCATATCCCCTGGAGAAGGAAATGGCAACCCACTCCAGTATTCTTGCCTGGAGAATTCTATGGACAGAGGAGCCTGGTGGGCTACAGTCCATGGGTCACACAGAGTCAGACGCGATTGAGCACACATGCAGGTGATTCTGATGCATCTGAGTTTTGCCAGCATAGGCATGGAGAAACACTGACAGTGATGACACCATTTTACAAACATTGTGATCTGATTGGCTTATTTAATTTCACAAAGAATGTACCTTTCCAAATTTTAATATTTCCGAAATTGGGATTGCATTAAACAATGTATGTCTGTATTTAAACCAGTACCTTTTTTTACATTCTTTTGTTCCCTGTGCTGTACAGAAGGACCTTGTTGCTAAACCAGTACTGTTTTTTTACCTTTCCGAATATCCTGTTAAGTTAATGCATTATTACAGTTTATTATTAATAATAATTATATGACTATTAAATAAATTAGGCATTATCTTTTCTGTGCAAGCCTGTGCCCTTTTATAACAATGCTTTTGTCTTAATTACTCTGGAGCTCAATTTCCAGCAGTGTCTGATGTAGATATTTAATAACATAATAATGCATTTAATTATTATTAAAGCTTTTAGCAATTATAACTTATCTAAAATAATATATAGCAATAATTAACATTGGTTCTTTGTGAGTTGTTTATTTCTTTACACTTGTTTTAAAAGTTTCTATGAGAAACATTTGAAGATGAAATACTTTTTATAATTATTTGTGTTATACAAGGTGATTAGACATATTTGGATTATGCAGAAATATAAAGAAAAATATAAACAAAACCATAATCTAATTATCCAAAGAAAGTACAATTTACAAAAATTATAAAATTTTTTATTATCATCCTATACTAGTCATGATTAAACCAGGTTTAGTCATAATTAAACTACTCATGATTAAACTTAGTCATGATTAGACCTCTTAAGAGAAATATTGCCTCTTTCACAGCCCCTGCCAAGGAGACATGTTTAACTTGTTATGTTTATTTTTTGTCTTCTTACCACTCTTCAAAGCTAATTGGATCATATTTGACCTACTTTTCAGTTGTTGTTCAGTCACTCAGTCATGTCTGACTCTTTGCGAAACCATGGACTGCAGCACTCCAGCACGCTAGGGTTCCCTGTCCTTCACTAATCTCCCAGAGTTTGCTCAAACTCATGTCCATAAATTGATGATGCCATCCAACCGTCTCATGCTTATCACTCCCTTTTCCTCCTGCCTTCAATCTTTCCCAGCATCAGTGTCTTTTCCAATAAGTTCGCTCTTTGCATTAGGTGGGCAAAGTATTGGAGCTTCAGCATCAGTCCTTCCAATGAATATTCAGGCTTGATTTCCTTTAGGATTGAGTGGTTTGACTCCTTGCTGTCCAAGGGACTCAAGGGTCTTCTTCAGAACCACAATTTGAAAGCATCAATTCTTTGGTGCTCAGCCTTCTTTATGGTCCAACTCCGACATCCGTACATGACTACTGGAAAAAGCATACCTTTGATTATATGGACCTTTGCCAGCAGAGTGGTATCTCCACTTTTTAATACACTGTCTAGGTTTATCATGCTTTTATTCCAAAGAGTAAGCGTCTTTTCATTTCATGGCTGCAGTCACCATCTGCAGTGATTTTGGAACCCAAGAAAATAAAAACTTTCAATTAGCTCCTGTTTTTCAAAACTGAAAATAACAGTCATGTTTCAGCAAGCCAACTCTCAGTGGGCAAATTTGGGAACATTACATGAATACATTTAGTTAATAGAACTAATTTATTTCTATATGAAATTTAAAAGTTGTCTAGTGAGTAGAAAAAGGACTGATTACAGGAATGAAATGGACAAAATCCTATGTCTATTCCCTGTCTCCTTCCCTAATATCATGTATTTCATATAATAAATGTGCTGATTTTGTTTAGAATGATCTCATTTAAAAATTTTCATGCATATAACATGAAATGTAATTGCTGTCTTGTGTAACCAGTTAAAATGCTTTCTAAGTAATATAAACATACATAACCAAATGAATAAGGCATCTCTATAAATTTGAAAATCTTAACATTTATTTGTATTTTTAATTTTTGCTCAAACATTGTTTTAAAAGTTATGATTAGCCTGTTCAGAAATTTACTCTTTCCTGTGTAGCCAATGGAAAATATTTTCCATTTAGTTCCCACAAATGGAATGAGCATTATTATGTTTCTGATTGTAAAATATGCCTCCTAAAGTGGTTTTGTTGTTGTTGTTTTGAAACAGAAGAGAAAATTTATTAAGAAGACAAATTTTAAATCTTGATTTCAGCACCATGTTTCCTTTACTGAAATCACATGCGTAGATTAAAGTTTTTATCTAGTTTTCCTAAATTAGCAAGATTACTTAATCTCTGATTAAAGTTTGATTTTTAAAAGAGGAAGCAGGAATTCCTGGGTTGTCTAGTGGTTAGGTTCTCCACTTCCACCGCAGAGGGCACAGGTTTGATCTCTGGTCCAGAACTAAGATCTCACATGCTGCATGGCTAAAAAAATAAAAAACAAGAGGAAGCAAACTAAATGTATCAGTCAACTTAAAGACAATGAAAAATTTGATGAAAACTTGTTGAAAAAGCACCAATAAACAAGAATAATGAATTTCAAAATATTTTTGAATCATTTAGCTGGCAATATGTTGTTTACTCACTAAGTTTTGTCCAGCTCTTTTGGGACCCCATGGATTATAGCCCCGCCAGGCATCTCTGTCCATGAGATTTCCCGGGCAAGAAATCTGGAGTGGGTTGCCATTTCCTTCTCAAGGGATCTTCCTGAGCCAGGGATTGAACCTGTGTATCCTGTGCAAAAGGCATCTCCTGCATTGCAGGCAGATTCTTTACCCCTGAGCCACGTGGGAAGCAGCTAGCAATATAAACAGTGGTTTTTATCATGACAATGCCTCAGTTATTTCTCTCTATTTATTAGTAAAATGGAGACAATAATTTCCAGGGCTGCTGTGAGAACCAAGATAGGTAAAGAGCATGTGAACTGGCACAGGCAGGATTCACGTCCCTCAGATTCCCCTCCGTTGCTGGAAGTAGCATCCAAACTGAGTGTCACAAGCCCACTCCATTCCTCTGCTGTGGGGAGCCACCTCCACCCTCCATCATTACAGATTTCTCTGGACAGCTCAGTGTCCCAGTTTGTCCCTTATAGAGTTGTGCATAAAGATCCTCTACCTGACTTAGAATTGTACTAGCTTAGGTGAGTACTATCTTAATGATGCTTGGACCATGGTGTGTTGTATATTTTTAGCAAAAAGTTTTTTTTCTCAGTATGTGTCTATGGTTTATTGTGTATGCAACAAGCCCTCTCTTCTCCATAACGTTCAGATATTAAGGGCTCAGTCTTGCTTTTTATTCACTCTGACAATCTCTATCATGTCATTAGAGGGCTTAGACAATTTTCATTTAAATGATTATCAATATAGTTGTCTCACAACTCAGTAATGCTTGTTCATTTTTAAATTGAAATACAATTTGTGCCTCAGCTTGTAAAGAATCTGCCTGCAATGTGGGGGAGCTGGGTTTGATCCCTGGGTTGGGAAGATCCCCTGGAGAAGGGAATGGCTACCCACTCCAGTATTCTGGCCTGGAGAATTCCATGGACTGTATAGTCGATGGGGTTGCAAAGAATCGAAAACGACTGAGTGACTTTCATTTCACAACTGATTTACAGTATTATGTTAGCTTCAGGTGCACAGCATAGTGATTCAGTATTTTTACAGATTATATTCCATTCAAAGTTATTATAAGGTAATGGCTATAATTCCTTGTGCTGTAAAAATAAGGGTATGGAATTGAGATCTATTCATTTTTAAAATCTTTTCCTCTCTACATTTCATTTTGAATTGTTTCTATTCCTATGTCTTCAGACTCACTAATCTTTTCTTCTGTAACATCTAATCTGCCATTAACCCCATCTAACATATTTTTTAAATTTCAGACATTGTAGTTTTTATTTCTAGATGTTCAATTTGGGTCTTTTTTTTTTTTTAACATTTTTTGTGTTCTATGTCTCTACTAAACATCTTCAGTCTTTCCTCCAGCTTCTTGAACATAGGCAGTGCAGTTATATCTATTTTAATGTCCTTGTCTAATTGTACCATCTTTATCTTTTCTTGGTCAGTTTTGATCGATTGATTTCTTTTCTCCTCATAATGGGTTAGATTTTCCTGATTCTTTGCTGACCTGGCAATTGTTGACTGGATACCAGGTATTGTGAATTTTACCTTTTGAGTGCTACATAGTTTTGTATCTCTGTAAATATGATGGTTTTTATTCTGGAACACAGCTAAGTTACTTGTAAACAGTTTGATCTTTTTAGGTTTTTATTTTAACCTTTGTAAGATGAGAACAAAGTACTGTTTAGCTTAAGCTTAATTGCACCCCATTAATGAGGAAAAACTCGTCCAAACACTCTTTCTGATGTCCTGTGAATTATGAGATCTTCAAATCTGACTGGTAGGAGCAGGCACTATGTCCAAACTTCTATGCACTTAAGAAATTATTCTCTTTAATCCTTTTGGATGGTTCTTTTCCTGATCTGGGATCATTTGCTCACAGGTGTGTAATCAGTACTCGGATAAGTAGTCAAGGGCTGCTGCTGCTGCTAAGTTGCTTCAGTCATGTCCGACTCTATGCAACCCCATAGACGGCAGCCCACCGGGCTCCCCCGTCCCTGGGATTCTCCAGGCAAGAACACTGGAGTGGGTTGCCATCTCCTTCTCCAGTGCATGAAAGTGAAAAGTGAAAGTAAAGTCGCTCAGTCGTGTCCAACTCTTAGCCACCCCATGGACTGCAGCCTACCAGGCTCCTCGGTTCATGGGATTTCCCAGGCAAGAATACTGGAGTGGGGTGCCATTGCCTTCTCCTTAGTCAAGGGAGACCCTCTGTAAATCTCGAAAACTTTTTCTCTGTGGGCTCTTTCCTTTTTGGTACTCTGTCTTGCAATCTCTAGCTGCTTTGGACTCCCCAGATTCCCTTCTTATCCTAATCTATAGGATACCACCAGGCTCTCCACGGATTCTCACTTTCTACACTGTGGCCTGAAAACTTTCTTCAGGAAGTAGGCTGGGGCAATCATAAGAATAATCTTACTTTTTCCCAGTCTTTTAGGGACCACTGACCTCTGTTGCTTAATGTCCTGTGTCTGGAACAGGACAGTTCTTAGAATGTCTTGAACAGTTTGTTCATAGAATGAAAGGTGATTTGTTTGTTTCAGAATGGAACACTCTAGGTTACTTTATCCTGATCAGGAGCAGAAATTCTGATATATCTTGAATAAATGTTTAAAGTAGCCATTATGACTGTGTGGATCCTTAAGTCCTTAGCCTAATTCTACCCATAACTAAAGAATAACAGGCAAGTCACTTCATTTCTCTAGAGTCAAAGACTTGAATTTCCCAAGGAGCCTAGCAGGGGTAGTATGACACAGCAAATTAAAACATGAACAAAAATTTTATGTTATATTATAAAAGAAAAATGCCTTTTACCTATTAAAAACAGTAAGAAATACTTTACTCAAGATTATTGCAATAAGGATCAAAACTATTGCAATAGGGGAGAGAAATTAAACTCAACTGTAAATACGACAGGGACAGGTAGGGATTTATGGCCAATGGGAAAGGTGCAGGAGAGGATGAAAAATTATGAAGAGGAACTTGGTTATGTATCAAGCTTGAATAGATATCAAGGTTGGGAGAATTCTTGATAAATTGCCTAACCAGAATGTCTTGCTAAAACTGGACTTAGCAGGCCAAAGCCAGAACTGAGGACAAGACCTCATTGAAAAGAAAGCCAGAGAAGCCTGAGTAAAATTTTGGTCCATGAGGGAGTCCTTGTCAGTATGTATCAGTGATTTTTTGCAGCATTTCCCAAAGACTACTTGCTTCAGAATCTTCTATCTCCCTTGTTAATAATACAGACTTTGGTACTCCTCTCCAGATTTCATGAGTCAAATCCACTTCCAACTGGGCCCCAAAATATACATTATTATCATGTTCCCCTGAGAGATTTTAATGCACACTAACACCTGAGAACCACCAGCAGTATGGCGGAAATACAATTATATTGAATACAAACGTGCCTAGAGAAAGGCTACAAGGAAATACATCAAAATGCCAGAGATCCTAACTGCATATATCAAATGACCTAAATTGTCTTATTCTGTGTTAGGATCAATTTGTTTTTAATTTCAACATTTCTCATATTGGGCTACATCATAAAATACATGTTATGTGATCAGTTTATTTTTCTCAAAAAAGTATTTCTGAATAAATGGTGTATGTTGCAGATACTCTAATAATTAAAAAAAACTAAGGTATGAAATATATATGGGAATGTGCATATAAAAGCAGAAAAAGTCATAAAGGAATTCACCACGAATGACATATGGAAATAGATATGTGATAAAATGTAATTTTTCTGTTATTTACTTCAGTGTCAGGTTTTTAGATTTTAATTTTTTGTATAGTTATATTATTGCCATAAAGGAATTCTGAATATGTCATCATGTTAATTTGGACTACACAGAAAATTATGATACTAATCCAATATTCGTAACATAGCACTACTTTTAGTGTGTACTATATTTGAAACAGTGTCTTCAGCTATTCACAGGTACTAATCAATCCATTCCTCAGAAGAAATCTGTGAGGGCTGTACTATCAATGTACCCATTGTACATAGGAGGAAGTTGAGATACATAGTGATTAAGCAAATTACCTAAAATTGTACAACTAGTAAGTTGTAACAGAGAGGGCAATGGCACCCGACTCCAGTACTCTTGCCTGGCAAATCCCATGGATGGAGGAGCCTGGTGGGCTGCAGTCCATGGGGTCGCTACGAGTCAGACACGACTGAGCGACTTCACTTTCACTTTTCACTTTCATGCATTGGAGAAGGAAATGGCAACCCACTCCAGTGTTCTTGCCTGGAGAATCCCAGGGACGGGGGAGCCTGGTGGGCTGCCGTCTATGGGGTCGCACAGAGTTGGACACGACTGAAGCGACTTAGCAGCAGCAGCAGCAGCAGCAGTAAGTTGTAAACCCAAGATACAGCTCAAAATGTTGGGTCCAGGACCAGTGCTCTCAGCATTTCATAAAACAATAAATCCATTAAAGCAGTGATTGAAACAGCCACCTATTTTCTTCAATATAATTTTAAAATAATGTTTTTTAAGATATTTTAGTAGTAGCAAATTCCAATCCTATTGTTTCTTCTAAAGAGAGACATGTTTTTCCTCACACCAAATAAAACTGGGTATGAGATGAAGTGAAGTGAAGGTGAAAGTGGCTCAGTCGTGTCTGACTCCTTGCAACCCCATGGGCTATACAGTCCATGGAATTCTCCAGGCAAGAATACTGGAGTGGGTAGCCTTTCCCTTCTTCAGGGGATTTTTCCCAACCCAGGGATCAAACCCAGGTCTTCGACATTGCAGGTGGATTCTTTATTAGCTGAGCCACAAGGGAAATCCAAGAATATTGGATTGGGTAGCTTATCCCTTCTCTAGAGGATCTTCCTGACCTAGGAATGGAACCTGGGTCTCCTGCATTGCAGGTGGATTCTTTACCAACTGAGCTATCAGGGAAGCCCAAGGGTGGATATAGTGGAGATAATCAGGCTATTGATGTTGGGAACCAAAAAGGAAAAAAAGCAAAAGGAAAAAAATGAAGTCCTTAATGTTGAGGACTTGAGAGGTAATCGTGGTAAGTCCAACTTGTGAGGAAGATGACATTAGGGGGAAGAGAAACTATGCAGAAGTACAAACTAGGACCTAGAGTAAAGCTATTGAGTAGAAAAATTGAGACACCTGTCAGCAATTGAAGAATGGCATTAGTTGTATGAATGCATATTTCACGGGAAAGAAATGTGCCAAGTAGATTTTGTCAGTGTTTGTGATTCATATACATTTTCAAAAGTGAATAAGTATGAGGTAAAGAATATCCCCTAACTTGTTTTTAAAAATAATGACAGGTTTCTTTTTCTCTTTTAGCAAACTTGACTGTCTATTGAAGAAACTTAAAAAGGGTCACCTTTGTGACCAGAGCCAGCATTGCACTTTGAACACCACTGAGCAGGAAACCTGAGACAGAGAAATAGGGTTAATCTTAATGGTGGAACATATTTTGACCTGCTGAGATTGAGGTAAGTTTGAGACATTCAGGAGAGTTCCATTAAAGTTCAGACAAAAATCTACAGGGCCAAAGAGTAGTTTGGGCTAGACATATGGAATTGTAGTGACAAATGCAGAAATGAATAGGATCTGCCAAAGAGAACATAGAGACTGAAAAGAGAGAGGACTTGTAATGTTCAGGGAAGTGATATAGCTCAGGCTCTAAGAGTCCAAGTGTTAGAACTTCTCACTTCTACTTGGGTCTAAATCTCTACTCAGCCCCTCAGTATTCCAGTAAAATACAACTATGAGATAGTTATGTAAGATTCACATTGAATATAAGAACAAAGAATGGGTGAACCTAAGAGAATGCTAAAAGGTATATTTTGCAAATTGTATCTATAAGAATGCTGATACTGATTTTTAAATATCAAACAAGATTGAATTCAAAGCAATTGACAATTATATAGATTAAAAAGAGACATTTAATAAAGAGAAAGATCAATCCACTAGATGGTATTCTAATTATTTATATGTGCCTAAAGACATAAAGGAAAAAAATCAGAATAACAGAACAAGTATAAAATGCATAATTATAGTGAGAAGGAATAATACAAAGCATTTTTTTGGTAAATAATAGTATTATCAAAAAATATCAGTAAAGACCTCAAAGATTTTACAAAATTCTTAACATATATGACCTTATCATATATATAGAACACAGTGAATAACAACTATTGAATAACTGGGGAACTGAAGTTTGAAACAGTTCCAGAGCTTGCACAGGTGGGGAATAATTCCGTCAAATTGCAGTCTTTCCGAATACTGGCTTTCCCAAGTGGTGCTAGTGGTAAAGAATTTGTCTGCCAATGCAGGAGATGCCAGAGACACAGGTTCAATCCCCAGGCTGGGAAGATCCTCTGGGGGAGGAAATGGCAACCCACTCCAGTATTGTTGTCTGGAAAATTCCATGGACAGATGAGCCTGAAGGGCTACAATCCATGGGGCCACAAAGAGTCGGACACAACTGAGAACACACAGACAAAAGTGAGCATTCACACACCAGGAGCATTCAGTAGAGTCCTCAGAAGGAAAATATTTGAGTAGTAGTAATAAATTAACACTAGAGTAAAACCTGCTGTAAACATGCCTGATAAAGTTTAAAGAAAATCCTCAAGAGTTAAGATGATCTGCCTCCAAGAACAAAATCCTGCATTCTTTAAAGGAAGAAAACATAATCCCAATATTTAACCACGTAAAATTCACAATGTTCATCATTTAATAAAAAGTTACTAGTAATACAAAAGTAGTAGGAAATTATGACCAATAATTAAGAGAGAGAAATACTCAGTATAAACAAAACAGAAATTATAGCAGCATCCAAGGTGAGGTTAACATCCACAGATTTAAAACAGCTATTATAAATATGCCCAAGGATTAAAGGAAAGTATTATTATAATGAGGAGTTAAATGGCAGATATAAATGTTCCCAAGTGAAGCTTTGAATGAAAATAGTATTTGTTGAGATTAATGGTAGACCTGACACTCACTGAAAGCTCATTGAGTTGACAGCCCTAGGAACAGAAACTATCAGGAGCTTCTTCATTGATCTGTGGGACAGTACCAAGATGTCTAATGTATCTATAATTAGGGAACAGTAAAAAATTTTTGAAAAAAATAATGGCAGAATGGTTTCCAAATTTAAGGAAAACTGAAAACTCAAAGATTCAAGAATCTTAATGAAGCCAAGCCGTAAAAACAAATAAGGCCACGCCAAAGCATATAATGACAAAATATCTGAAAACTAGTAATAAAAAGAAAATCTTAAAAACAGCTGGAGATATAATATCATATATGAAACGAGTCGCCAGTCCAGGTTTCGATGCACGATACTGGATGCTTGGGGCTGGTGCACTGCGATGCCCCAGAGGGATGGTACGGGGAGGGAGGAGGGTTCAGGATGGGGAACACGTGTATACCTGTGGCAGATATATGGCAAAACCAATACAATATTGTAAAGTTAAAAAATAAAAAAAAAGAAACACAAATGTAAAAATCACCATGCATGGTTTACTTATCAGAAATGGTGTAAGCCAGAATATGACTGAGTCATGTTTGAAGTACTAAAAAAATAAAAACTGTCAAACTAGAATTTGCTGTTCTCTGTAAATATCCTTGAAAATAATGATAAAATACTTTCAGTCAGTTCAGTCGCTCAGTCGTGTCAGACTCTTTGTGACCCCATGGACTGCAGCACGCCAGGCTTCTTTGTCCATCACCAACTCCTGAAGCTTGCTCAAACTCATGTCCATCGAGTCGGTGATGCCATCTGACCATCTCTTCTTCTGTCATCCCCTTCTCTTCCTGCCTTCAATCTTGCCCTGCAGCAGTGTCTTTTCAAATGAGTCAGTTCTTCCCATCAGGTAGCCAAAGTGTTAGGGCTTCAGCTTCAGCATCAGTCCTTCCAAAGAGTATTCAGGACTGATTTCCTTTAGTATTGACCAATTTGATCTCCTTGCAGTCCAAGGGACTCTCAAGATTCTTCTCCAACGCCACAGTTCAAAAGCATCAATTCTTCAACACTCAGCCTTCTTTATGGTTCAACTCTCACATCCAGACATGACTACTGGAAAAACCATAGATTTGACTAGATAGATAGACCTTTGTTGGCAAAATAATGTCTCTGCTTTTTAATATGCTATCTATGTTGGTCATAACTTTTCTTCCAAGGAGCAAGCGTCTTTTAATTACATGGCTGCAGTCACCATCTGCAGTCCTTTTGGAGCCCCCCAAAATAAAGTCTGTCACTGTTTCCAATGTTTCTCCATCTATTTGCCATGAAGTGATGGGACCGGATGCCATGGTCTTAGCTTTTTGAATGTTGAGTTTTAAGCCAACTTTTTCACTCTCCTTTTTCACTTTCATCAAGAGACTCTTTAGTTCCTCTTAGCTTTCTGCCATAAGGATAGTGTCATCTGCTTATCTGAGGTTATAAATATTTCTTTAAATATTTCTTTGAATACTAACAAAGCCTGAAAGAGTTTGTTGCCAGTTGACTAGCAATATAAGAAGTATTTTTTAAAATGTACTTCAGACTGAGGGGAATAATGCCAGATGGAACACTGAATCTGGGCAAAGGACAAAGAACACCAAATATGGTAAATAGGTAAGTAAATATACTTTTTCTCAGTTTTAAATATTTTTTTAAAAACTAAAATAAGATAGCGTATTAAAAAGCAGAGACATTACTTTGTCCACAAAGGTCTGTCTAGTCAAGGCTATGGTTTTTCCAGTGGTCATGTATGGATGTGAGGGTTGGACTATAAAGAAAGCTGAGCACTGAAGAATTGATGCTTTTGAACTGTGGTGTTGGAGAAGACTCTTGAGAGTCCCTTGGACTGCAAGGAGATCCAATCAGTCCATCCTAAAGGAGATCAGTCCTGGGTGTTCATGGGAAGGACTGATGTTGAAGCTGAAATTCCAATACTTTGGCCACCTAATGCGAAGAGCTGACTCATTTGAAAAGACCCTGATGCTGAGAAAGATTGAGGGCAGGAGAAGGGGACGACAGAGGATGAGATGGTTGGATAACATCACGAACTCAATGGACATGGGTTTGGGTAGACTCCGGGAGTTGGTGATGAACAGGGAGGCCTGGCGTGCTGCAGTTCATGGGGTTGCAAAGAGTCAGACACTACTGAGCTGCTGAACTTACTGAAAATAAGATAAATACATTATGTAATTCATATGATATGTACAGTAAAATACATTACAAAAATACCACAATAAGGGAAAATAAAATAAAATATGATTATTGTAAGATTCTTACATTTATATGTGAAGTGCTAAAATCAGTGTTTAAAAGTAGATAGAAGTTAAAAATACAGTGTGCAAATTCCACCGAAACTAGTAAAAATAAAATAATGTGTACTAATAAGCCAACAGAAGAGATAACATAAATTACTAAAAATGGTCAAGTAATTCAAATGAAGGCAGGAAAAGATCAATTCAAAAAGAGATACAAATAGAAAACAGCAAAACATCAAATTTGAACCAAATTGTTTTGAAAATTACATTAAATATAACTATTATGAACATTCCAATTACAATGTTAGTTTGTCTGATTGGATGAAAAAGCAGGACCCAAACATACGCTCTATAAAAAATAGACTTTATTTTAAAAAATTATTTACTTATTTGGCTGCATCAGGTCTTAGTTGCTGCTCTCAAATTTAGTTGCTGCACAGCATATTGGATCTTAGTTCCCTTCCCAGAGATTAAACCCACATCCTCCACATTGCAGGGTGGATTCTTAACCACTGGACCACCTGGGAAGTCCCAGAAATAGATTTTAAATATAAAAATACATATAGGGTAAATTCAATGGGTACAAATGTGTATTAAGAAAAATGCTAAGGCTTGTCATTATATTAACATTAGACAAAGTATACTTCAGAACAAGGAATATTACTTCAGAAAAACAAAGGTGTTTTTATAATGCTAGATTAATTCATCAAGTGAAAATGAAAATAACTCAGTCGTGTCCAACTCTTTGAGATCCCATGGACTATACAGTCCGTGGAATTCTCCAGGCCAGAATACTGGAGTGGGTAGCCTTTCCCTTCTCCAGGGGATCTTCCCAACGCAGGGATCAAACCCAGGTCTCCCACATTGCAGGCAGATCTTTACCAGCTGAGCCACAAGGTCACAGAAATCCTAAATATGCTGCACCCAATAATATGCTTCAAAATGCTTAAAGCAAATCCTACCACTGAAAAGATACATAGACAAATCTGAAATTATAGTTGTAGATGTCAATGCTTCTTGCTCAGTAATTAATAGAGCAAGTAGACAAAAAAATTAAGGGTATAAAAACCTGAACAGTAACACACAAAAATCTTCACACAAATATTTATAGCAGTTTATAATTGCCAAAATGTGGCAGCAACCAAGATGTCCTTCAATAGATAAATGGATAAACAAACTAGGGTTCATCCATAAATGGAATATTATTCAACAATAAAAATACATAAACTATCAAGTGACAAAAAGATATAGAGGAAACTTAAATGTGTATTTCTGAGTGACAGAAGCCAAACTGATAAGGCTCCATACTGTATGATTCCAAGTATATAACATTCTGGAAAAGGCAAAAGTAAAAGGCAACAGTAAAAAGATTGAAATATTTCAATGATTTTATGTACATACTAATTGAAATTTGTAGAACAATCCAAATAACAACAGCAAAATAAGTATTTTTGAGTAAACATGGAATATACAAAAGCATTCAAACAAAAACTGGAATGCGTTTGTGCTGCAGACAAAGTCCTTCAGGCTCCACTTCCTTTTTGGTAAAACAGGTATAAAAGGTATAAAAACTTGTATAAAACCTACCTCGTAGACTTGTGCTGAGGATTAGATGAAGCAAGAGAGACATAAGAGACACAAGTTCGATCTCTGGGTCGGAAAGATCCCCTGGAGAAGGAAATGGCAACCCACTCCAGTATTCCTGCCCAGAGAATCCCATGGATAGAGGAGCCTGGCAGGCTCCTCCATGGGGTTGCAAAGAGTCGGACATGACTGAAGTGACTTAGCACACATGTACAGTAAAGCTCACTTACAAAACCTGTACAAGATGAGAAATTTCAGGCAATAATGACAAAAAAAATGCAGAGGCATAGACAAGGAAATTTGCTGATTTTTATGTTTTTTGTTATTTTTTCATATGGCGTGGAAATCCGTGGTCCTTTGAGAAAAGCGAGAGCCAGCTATTCAATACCAAAAGGTGATGGTAATGGGCTATACGACCTTCTCTTTATGGCTATTCTTTGTTCTTTTCTTCTGAGAGTTGAAGATACCAATGAAGTTTGAGAATTTTTCATCGTAGAGAGGCTGCACCTCCTGCAGTTAAGTTGCCCAAAGTTGTTTCCAGATTTGAAAGGCCATGCGGGACACTAATGTAATGAGGAGTAGAAGAGAGAGGATCAGCTGCAACATGAAACAGTGATAGAGAATCATGTCTGACCAATTGCGCATTGTAATGGACAGGTTTTCACTCAGAGAAGACCCTCTCTTCACTTTTCCAACAGTGAGTTCATAATTTTTAGGTGTCAGAGAGGAGCCATCCCACAGTTATAAATTCTCTGGGTTGTTGTTGCCTTTTTCATCCAGTCTAAGTTCACAGATAGGTGATTTGGGCAAGAGGCTTAAAGGGAGTATGACCAGAGGAGTTCAATGGCTGTTGACCTGGCAACTGGGGGCTTCATTATTACCTGTCTCTTTTTCCCCCTCTGAAACTTTATTACCCTAGCACTCAGAGCTGCTTATCAGTCTTGGTTTCCACTTCAGCCTTGGGTGGAAGAACTACTGCCAGTTTCCCTAGAAACTTTATTCACTGACTAAGTTATTTGGTGTTTCCCATTTCGTACTGAAAAAATGACTTGTGATTCTTTTCTGCCAGTATTATCAGATGGGAAAAGAAATGTTGAAGCATTCATCAGAAGTGTCCAGCCACTGCTTTGTCACATGTAGTCATCTCCTTCTGGTCTCCACCATAAATCCTTACTCTTGTTTTGGGTGTATTATGCTAGACATGGGATTATTTGTCCCCCAGGGCCTTCAAGGGAAGAACTCATCCAGGGGTCCTCTTTCCACCCTGCTTTCCAATTAGTTTCAGAGAGGAGGTCATTTCTCAGAAACCCTTTGTCTGGCCCTCATCAGAGGCAGCTCCCTTCACTTTGCCAGAAGACCTAAATTAACTCCGTTAAGAGAATCTACCACATGAAAAACCTTACTCTGTGACTAAGTCTCTGTATGTCTAAAACTGTTGGAACTGAACAGAAGCTATGAGTTCTAACTCTTGCCTAGAAACAGCCTTCTCCCAAAGGAGGATCCTGCCACCACCCTGCTCTCCTGGAGTGATGGCTCCACCGGTATCAGAAAGATGCTCGTCAGGAGACATCAAGTGTCCTGGGAATGTGAGGACAGTGCAGTCACTATCTGACTTGGGGCCTTGGTCTCATTCCCTTCCAGCCTCAATGGGCCTGTGAAGATAGCACAGAAGCTTCTGTGAAGACAGAAGCTGAGTCATATGTTCAAAGGGAAAAGGAAGAGGGACTCACACTTCTTAAGGACGGATCTGCTGAGAGTCAGGAATCTGGTGGAGCTTTATCCTCCTAGAAGTGGAGGGGGCAGGAGAACTACAGATGTGACTGGTATTTGAAGGGTAGCATGATCTGGAGAGAAGGAAAAGAAGGAAAAAAGAACAGGAGAGAAGGAAAATATTTACATATTTCTGTTTTGACTGTGACTCAATGTCATTTTGGGCTTCCCAAGTGGTGCAGTGGTAAAAAATCTGCCTACCAATGCAGAAGACGCAAGAGACGTGGGTTCGATCCCTGGGTCTGGAAGATCCCTTAGAGGAGGGAATAGCTATCCACTCCATTATTCTTGTCTGGAGAATCCTACGGACAGAGGAGACTGTCAAGCTACAGTCAATAGGGTCACAAAGAGCCAGACATGACTGAACTTAGCACACATGCATGCAATGCTGTTTTATGTGGTGGAATAAGTGCCCTGATGCGGCTGGGGAAGAAAAGAAGGTGTCTATACCATTTCCATTCAACTGAGTCATGTACCCCATGAATGGAGACTGGAGTAAGGGAGTGAAGTCACCATCTACCCTATTCCCCATGTTTTCCTTTCCCCTTAGCTTACCCTCTTGTTTTACATAGGAAAATATTATTTTCTTTGAGGTCCTGAAAAGTGAGATCAAAGTCTAATACTATGTCTGCCAGACAGGACACAAGACACTGGAAAAAGAGATACAGGAGACTTCCCTGGAGTAACTGTTCATGTCTGTAAGTCACCTCACCCCTCTTAGTCTCACTTGGAAAATATATATTTGTGTTATGTATGGGCTTCCCTTGTGGCTCAGCTGGTAAAGACTGCCTGCAGTGTGGGAGACCTGGGTTTGATCCTTGGGTTGGGAAGATCCCCTGGAGAAAGGAAAGACTACCCACTCCAGTATTCTGGCCTGGACAATTCACAGTCCATGGGGTCACAAAGAGTCGGACATGACTGATCGACTTTCACTTTCATTGCTATGGGGTAGAGTGATGGCACTGCAAACATAAACAAGTAGAACTGAGAGCTTGATGGATGAGCCAAGAACCAGGGCATATGCTTCGGTATCTGTGTTTCCTGTTGTACCATTCTGGTTGTCAGGCATCTCCCATCTTTCTGTCCTTCTCTCAGCGCGCCCCAGATTCACTAACCCTAACTTCTGTCTACATTCCTGTCATGTCACAAAGGGCTGGGCTGGAGCAAAGGATTTCAAGAATGGGAGCAAAGAGGGATCTCCTGGAAAACCTGCTGCTTTCCGCTCTCCTCCCCTGGAGAAGTTGAAAAGGAAGAAAACCATCATCCTGTTTGTTCTTGTGTCATGTGCTATTATGTTCCCTTACTTCTCCCTGCAGATAACTTTAGGGAAATACTTCTCTGCTGAACCTTTGAAAGGTAAGGTGATACATAGGATCAAAGGCTATTTGTGTATTTTGTATGAGACCACACAGTACCAGCCAAGAGCTCTCCCTGGGCCCCAGTGACAGACCTCACCTCATAACTCTAGGATGACATTGAATAAATACTGGCCAAAGAAGAGGTGGTCTCTCCTGTCAAAGAGGATCACATCAGCTTCTTCTCCCAGCCAGCTAGGTCTGGGCCAGAGACTAAAGTCATTTCCATCCAGCAAAACACTTTGAGTTTCTAGATGGAAGATATTTTTCAATGTAAGTCCAAGGAATTATTTTAAGACTCATGCTGTAGGCTCTACATCTACATTCAGTCTCTATATATGATTTCAATTCAGTTAAAAATTCACTGAGTTCCAGACTCTGGGTGAGATTATAGAGACATTTGTTGTTTCATGATAGGGTACTTTCATAGTTAGTATCAGTGGGCTTTATTTAATACCATATAGACCTGGGAAGGGCCATCCCTCTGTCTCCTACTATGTGAGCTAGACAACTTTTTTAACCTCCCTGTGCCTTAACTTCTGATTCATAAATGGTGATAAAACCTTAAAAGGATGTTTTGAAGATCAAATATGTTAGTATCATCAAAGTACTTAATACGGTGTCTGGCATAGAAATGTAGGCTACACTGGACCTTCACTCTTTTGTTCTTCCATCTTAATGTTGAGTTCTTGCTCTGGCTTTACCTGGTGGTAGCATAACCCACTTCAACATGTTCTACCATTTCAAATACATTCCTTTCACAAAGAGGAAAAAAGCTAATAATTGTTGGGTTGAAAATGTAGATTTTGATAAAGCTTATGAGAATGATCCTGCTTTAGTTTGTAGAACTGGTATAAGGATAGAAAGACTTTATGACTCAATTTTATAAGCCATTTGCATTTTTAACAAATATTTTGGGGGTATCTGTTACATCCCAGGCTCGGTAAGCCTACAGATCATGTCTTCATCTCAGAACTTCCTTCTAGGCTCCAGATCCATGTATCCAACTACCTGTCAGAAATTTTATACCTAGAGCAATAGTTCTCAAATGGTGTTGATTTCATTCCCTGGCTCCAGGAGACATGTGGAAATATCTGAAAACACTTTCAGTAGTCACAACTTGGAGTACTACTGAAATTTTGTGGGTAGAGGCTAAACATCCCACAATGCATAGAACAGCCTTCACAACAAAGAGCTCTCTGAACCAAAGTGTCAACAGTATTGAGACAAAGCTCTCTAGAGCAAGGTAAACGTTATTACCCACCCTGTGTGCACAGATACAGGGTAGAACCCAACTTTGGAATCTAACAACCCTGGATTAGAATAACTATGCTGCCTATTCCCTGGCATGCCCTTGAAAAATGTATGTAACCTCTCTGAGCCTTTGTAGAGTGTGCCATGGCAAAAAACCACTGCAATATTATAAAGTAATTAGCCTCCAATTAAAATAAATAAATTTTTTTAAAAAGAGGAATGAGTTATAACAGGGAATACTGATACCTACAGTCCATGGGGTCGCAAAGAGTCAGACATGATTGAGCGACTTCACTTTCACTTTCAACTTACTGAACAGTTGTAAGAAGTTGTAAAAACAGTATGTGGAGTTCCTAACACAGTGTCTGGCCAGTAATAGGCCATTGATTTGTTAGTTTTCTTCCCACCCCACTTCCTAACTTCTGCTTCCAAGATTACTTTAACCTAAACGATGTAGCCCTACACAGCATAACTATGTCTTGAAGGGCTTCTGGAACTATAACAGCAAGAAGGAAAATAAGCTCACACAGACCCAACTTGTGTATAAGAGTTGGTTCCACTTTTGTGTTGTATGTATAATGGAAGTGGGCTATGGGGAAAAATTGTCACCCCATTTCCAGGAAATCAGTGTGCCGTTACTGAGCTCTTATGGGGCCATCTTGGAAAGTTAACACAGGAATGCCCACTAACTGGGTATGTGGGTTCATCTTGTGGCTCAATAAACATAAACACCCAGAGAAGCACAAAGCCCAGGCATTTTGGAGCAAGGCCATAGGAATAATTGGGAGCCAGCCAGACACAGAAAGGGGAGAACTGTGGGCCAGTCACCTTACAACTGGGCAGAACAGAATGTGAGCTCCATAAGGGCAACTCACCACCAAGAGTTTTGAAGGAAGCTGACCTGAGCTGTGCAATTAGTTCTCCTTCTAATCTCACTAATTAGGTTAGTTGTTCCTGTAATAGAGAAGAAATGAGTGTATAGAAAGGCTAGAAGTGCTTTGGTCATGGATGACCCATCATATGGAAGAAATTAATGAGAATGGAGGGTCAGAATTCCCCAGGACAAACCAATGTATGGCCCAATAGACTAAGTTTCTGCCTTGTGCATTGTGCTAAGTCACTTGTGTCATGTCTGACTCTTTGCAACCCTGTAGATTGTAGCCCGCCAGGCTATTCAGTTTTGGGGATTCTCCAGGGATTGAATCATTGTCTCTTACATCTCCTGCATTTGCAGACATGTTCTTTACCACTAGGGTCACCTGGGAAGCCCAAGTTTCTGCCTACTAAATAACTAATATTCTAGGCCTGCTTTCTTGAAATAATTCCTAAATTGCCTAATGACATTTATTTTGTGTGTTCCTTGATCATTCAGTCACATGATTACAGTCAGTCTCTTAGTTTTCTGCCACAGATGGCTACCTGCTTAGCTGTGGTTTTACACATTCACCCTGCAAGGGCTAGTTCACCTCCAAGAACCCTCCGTGGATTTCATTATATTGATGATATTTTCACCCTGTCTCATTTTAAATAACGCAAAATTCCTGATGACAGGCATTTGCTTTGTGAGAATAGCTTGGGCAGAGTTCCACCACCACCCAGCTCCCAGTCTATATTGCCTTTATTTCTCTGGTGACAACATAAAGAGCAAAAGTGCTCTGCTTTCGGGCTTCCCTTGTGGCTCAGCTTGTAAAGAATCTGCCCACAATGTGGGAGACCTGGGTTTGATCCCTGGGTTGGGAAGATCCCCTGGAGAAGGGAAAGGCTACCCACTCCAGTATTCTGGCCTGGAGAATTCAATGGACTGTATAGTCCATGGGGTTGTGTCCATGGGTCACGACTGAGCGACTTTCACTTTCACAAGCCAATGGCCCTGTAGTTATTGTGGGATCATGAACGTCTGTATGAATTCAGGCAATTTTTATTGCTTTTCCTCTTTGTTGTTAACAGATAGATGAGAAAAGGAGAAGAAAAAGGCCATGGTGTGAAGCTCATTGTAACATCTGGTTGTTATTATCACTACCCAATTGTTTCAATGTCATTGTCACTAACCCAGTGCCTAGTATGGTGCAGGGCATGCAGTTACACCGGTAAACCGTGGTGATTGCTGGATGTGTCTCTCCCTGTGCAGCCCTCATGCCAGTGGCCTTTCTCATCAGATGTCTGAAGGAGACAGATTCTGAGGATCAGTGTCCTGTTGACTGATGGAGCTTCTACTCCAGGTTCAAGGGCAGCGGTCCTCAGGAGACCCCAGCACTTAACATCTTCAGTTGGATATGACACATGACTCAAGTGAGTTCATAGATCTGATAAAAGCATATTGTGGGATATCTCTGTAAGGTTCACAAACTAGCCTAAAAGTAAAGAAGCTACTTTGATCTCATCATGGAAGAAAAAGGTTAGCAGGTGGCATTTAATTTCTTCATCAGCTAATGCTTTATAGTAGCCCTTGAGGTCTATTAAAGATGTCTTCTTTTGTCTGAAAGCAATTATTTACCCAACCTGAGGCAGGAACTTGATCTTTAGCATGCATTTGGAATAAATATACCTAAATTGTTCTCACTGGGTAAATATTATTCAGTGATCAGCATGTTTCTCTCAGGTGGTTGTTGAAATATGCATTTGGTTAGAAACTCTTCCTAGTGATTTGAGATTGTAATATAGTTTATTCCCTGGAAGCTGCATTCTTTATCTATTCTATAATGAAAAGTCTTAAGATGCCAGAAAATTTCCAAATGTTAGTTAAAAATATCTTTTACTGGCAGGCTACAATTCATGGGATCACAAGAGTTGGACACAACTTAGTGGTATCCTCAGCTTTCAACTCAGCTTTAAAAATTTATATATTTAAATAATTACTTTAGAGTGTCTTATTGATCTGCTAAAATAACCATGTAATCTTAAAGGTAGATATGTTTACCTTCCCAGTACATAATAATTTCAGCTCTTTATTACCTTGCCTCCCTCCTCCTCCCCCTTGCAGTGTACCCAGGCAACCACTGATTTTCTTTCACTATAGATTACTTTTCATATCCTGGAATTTTATTCAAATGGAATCATAAAGGATTTTCTTTTTTTTTTTTGGTCAGTTGGTTTTGGTTGACTGGCTTCTTTCATTCAGCCTTTTGGTTTTAGATGTATCCATTTTGTTGCATGTATCAATAGTTCATTATTTTTTATTGATGAGTAGTGTCCTAGTATGAGCTTCGTCTATGACTCAGTGGTAAAGAATCTATCTGCCTGTAATGCGGGAGCCGTGGGTTCGATCCCTGGGTCAGGAAGATCCTCTGGAGAAGGGAATGGCAACCCACTCCAGTATTCTTACCTGGAGAATCCCATGTACAGAGGAGCCTGGCAGGTTGCAAAGAGTCAGACATGACTCGAAGTGACAGCATGCACACACGCACACATCGCAGTATACAGATATACTCTGATTTGTTTGAAATTTGCTGTTGTGTTCTAAATTAAATCTTCAGTTAATTTTGCATGGATTTGTTTACTTTCTCTCAGGTAAATACTTAAAGAGTGCAGTGTCTGAATAATATGGTAGATTTAAGATTAACATTGTTAAGAAACTGCCAAACTGGTTATACCATTTTTCATTCCCTCAAACACTTTGTGAGAGTTCCACTCTCCTCAACCTCGCCAGTGCTTGGGATGGTCAGTCTTTCTAATTTTAGCCATTCTCGTGTGAATATAGTGGTATCCAATTGTAGTTTTAATTTATAATTCTCTAATGATATTGAGCAATTTTTCATGTGCTTATTTGCTGTTTCTGTATCTTCTTTGGTGAAATTTTTATTCCAAAATTTTCCCTATTTATTTATTGTAGTATCTTTTTTGCTTCTTAAATGACTTTTGCTAGATTTTCTGTATTCTGGATACAGATGCTTTGTCAGATATATAATTTGCACATATTTTCTCCCAGCCAATGCCTTGACTTTTCATTTTCTGAGTAGTATCTTAGGAAGGGCAGTTTTTAACTTGAAGTCCAGTTTTATGTATTAGTTTGCTTATGGATTATAGTTTCAGTGTTTGTGAAATCTTCACCTAACACAAGGTCACAAGGATTTTCTCCTATGTTTCCTCTAGAAGGTTGAAAACTTTAGGTTATATTTGGGTCTCTGATGCATTTTGAGTGGACATTTGCATATTATGTGATATGTGAATCACTCTTTATATTTGTATATATGATATCCACTTGTCCCAGCACCTTTTGTTGATAAGACTATCATTTCTCCACTGAACTGCCTTTGCTTGTTTTCAAAAATCAGTTCTCCGTATATGTTTGCATCTATTTCTGGATACTTTATTATTTTCCTTCAATCTGTTTGTTTACATTGATTCTAATACCACACTTCCTTGATTACTGTAGGTTTATAGTGAGCACCCCACTCCAGTACTCTTGCCTGGAAAATCCCATGGATGGAGGAGCCTGGTAGGCTGCAGTCCATGGGGTTGCTAAGAGTCGGACACGACTGAAACGACTTAGCAGCAGCATAGTGAGTCTTCAGAAATCTTGGAGTCTTCATCCTTCAACCTTATTCTTCTTTACTCAAGGTTGTTTTTCATAGTCCATGACCTTTGTGTTTCCATATTAACTTCAGAATTGGCCCATAAATTTCTTTTTAAAAATATTTTCTAGGATTTTTATTGGTATTACACTGAATATATAGACCAATTTGGGAGAAGTACCATCTTAACAATACTACATCTTTTGACCCACAAAGACAGTTGTCTGTCCATTTATTTAAGTTTTCTTTAATTTTTCTGAGCAATGTTTTATAGTGTTCAGTGAACAGGTCTTGCTCATTTTTGGACAAGTTGTTCATACGTATTTCAGACTTTTTGATGCTATTCTAAAGAACACTGTTTTGTAAATAAAATTTCCAGTTATTGTATTTTCACTGTACTGTCAGCAGCCAAATGTTTAATAATAGCCACGCAGGGACTTTTTGGTTGAAAGAACAGGCTACTCTAGGATGTAAAAACTATTTGATGTGTAACATGCTTTTGACTGTGTTTCTTTATCAGCTTTTAGATGTTATTGGCAATGTGCTGAAACTAGGGAGGAAGATGTCAGAGATAGTTCTACAGGACATCTCCAGAAAAATCAGCGACTGAAATAAAATAATTATGGCAGCTTTCAATTTCATGCATGTGGTTAGAATTGAACCAATTTAATTGTGGGTTTTTTCTTTTTTGTGCCCCAGCAAGTCTTCCTCAGTGAATTCCTGGGTTCTCCAGTGGTGAAACAGACAGAAGGAGAAAGCACGTATGTATATGAACATGTATGTTTATGTGTATATGTATATTGGAGAAGCTACCAGGAATCTTTATTGGAAGGAAAACTTGAGGTTAATGCTGTGGTCATGTCAGTCCTTTTAACTTCCTGTCACATAATTGGAACCAAATTGGTTGCTGTTTGTTTGCTGGCTTCACTTGCCAAGCATGGTTACCATGGTGACTTAGTGACTGCTGTGGGATTTGATGCAGATTGAACATCATTTTATAATTTTAACCTGTCTTATTTATTACTATTATAGTTGTCAAGTGTTGCTTTTCTGATTAGCTCATTCCTTTCAGATTTGTTCACTGAAATTTGACTGGAGGTAGAGCTTTCTCTTTTCTCTATTTTTTTTATTTATGTAAGTATGACTCATAGATTATCCTATTTTGCTCAGAGGTCTACCATTTGGTGCTGTAATTATTTATTTTGATGCTCAATTTGTCCCAGAATTGGCCAGCAGAGGCCCCTTTAAGTTGGCTTCTGTTTCCATTTGATGCCTCCTTAGAATTCTTTGAACATGTACTTTGCTCTCTGAGCCCGAGTATCTCCAAATCTGTAGAAAGAAAATTATGATTCTCCACCTCAGAGCATCCTTTTGTAGAACTGAAAAGTCTGATAATTACAACCTTCAGCATGTGGCATCTATTAGGCCCTCACCAAATTGTATTTCTCCACTCAAACATTACCTCCTTCATTCTGTTTAGTGTGATGCCTTTGACATTTCCATAATAGCATGACGACTGGAGAGAATACTTGGACATGTAACATAAACAGGGATAAGGGTACATGTCCATGATGTGAAAGCCTCAGTGTCACTGCTGTGTGTGGAGGAAAAGCATCATTGCACAGCTTCCAGGGAAATGAGAGGAGTCAGCAGGCAAACACATCCTGAGCCCCTTCCCCTGCATTTCATGTGCTTTCCCCTCTTCTCACTTCCCTCTCTATTCCATGTGCTGTCTTATCTCCTTATTCTTCCTTAAAGTAGGACATCACAGAAGGATGTGGACACTGAGCCCCAGAAACAAGATCCAGTAGAAAGAACCAGTTGTGATGTTGAGTCTGCTAGACAGGTTCTTGGAGCAAGAGTGAAGAGATTGGGTCCCATCATTGGTACACTTTAGGTAAGTCACCACTCTTCCCTCCATTCTCTTCTATACAACAGGATAACAGTACCCAATGCTTCCGACCACCCAGGAGTTTAGGTATGAACCCATGTGGGAAAGCAATATGTGATTGTAGGTGGGAGGGAAGGACCAGTGTACTACATTAACAGATACACCCCAGATATATTAGAATTTTGCATGGTAGGCGTTAAATTACCTTTTTTAAGCCGTACAGCATGTGGGATCTTAGTTCCTCAACTGGATATTGAACCCACATCCCCTGCATTGGAAGCACCGAGGCTTTACTGCTGGACTGCCATGGAAGTCCCATGTTGGGCATTAAATTAATGCTACACAGATGTTAGCTGTTTGGGTCAGGAATTATCCAAATGGGATCCTCAAAGCACTTCATTAAACTCACTTGGGGGTACTTATTAAAATTCCAGATTCCTGTACCCCACCCTAGGTCTGCTGAATTAAACCCAGGGAGGTAGAATGGGAGGTGCCTACATTTTGAAGAATATTTCCAGTGTTTCTGGTATTCATCCAATTTTAAACAGCTCTGCTGCAGATTTGCAACAAACACTTCTTAAAATTCTGCATCATTTAATGTCTTTTGTCTTTGCCGACTTGTCCTGTACCTCAGTCTTAAATATCTGCCCCTGCTCCTGTATGTCAAATAGGTAACAGTTCCTTCATGCAAGTAATATTTATGCAGAGATTTATATGTGAAGCAATGAAATAGGCACTGGGGACACAGCAAAAAGAACAAGACAGGCAAGGTCCCTAGAGTTTTATTCTAGTTTGGGGAAACTGGCAGTAATCAGGTAAACCAGTAAGTGGGATAATTCCATATGGGGATGAGTGCTTTGAGGAAAATAAACACATAAATAGAGTAAAAAATGAGTGGCATGGGGATTATAATGGAGGGGTTGTCAGTGAATCTCTTTCTCAGGAAGTGACATTTGAGCTGAGTCCTGAATGACAAGAGGAAACCAGGCCTGGGCAGGCCTTTGGGTCACTCATCCTGTCGAGTATGTGGCACTGCTGGTTCCAGGAGCAGAAGACAAGGTCCAGTGAGTGGAGCCTGGCACACAAGTGCAGATGGTAGGAGATGAGGTCAAGGGCAGACAGCAGCCACATGGTGTGGGACATGTAAGGAGTTTGGAGTTCATCCTGAGGGTGAAGGGCTAGAGGGAGGGAGTGACAAGCTGTGATTCATGCACTCACAAGGTGACTCTGGCTGC
Organism: Bos grunniens; assembly: GCF_055505025.1. Taxonomy (NCBI): domain Eukaryota; kingdom Metazoa; phylum Chordata; class Mammalia; order Artiodactyla; family Bovidae; genus Bos; species Bos grunniens. The sequence continues at coordinate 89,444,154 of NC_141194.1, read as the reverse complement.
TGTGTGGGGAATGGACTGGACAGATATAGGAGAGATGGAGGGAATAACCACTAGGAGAATCTTGCAGGGTCCATGGCAGAGACGAAGGTGGATTGGCCCTGAGCTGCAGTGGTATGCAGAGGACAGGTGGCGTGGACAGGGTGTGCCGGAGGCAGGGTAGGAAGGACCTGCAGTGGCTGTGTGTTGGAGTGGTGGGGTATATGAGGATAACGCAGGATCCTGAATGAGGCCTCGGATTTATGTTCAGTCATGTACAGAAATTGTGATGGTGTTTCCTCAGATCAGTTATTCCAAGTACTTGAAAACATTCTTATGATAATTAGGTATCCAACATTGGTGACAATGAAAATTAATGAGATACAAAATCTCTTTTGATGAATAGAATTCAGTTGTAAGACTATTAAACTTTATTAAATACACATGTAAATGATAAAACTATAATAAGATCTGTATTGTGAGTATTTTTTAAAGCAGCTTGCATTTTTTGAGCTGTTATTGTGTGCCTAGCATTGTTTTAAGGCTTTTTATATATTAATTCAGTTCTCAAAGCAGCAACCTTTGATGTAGCTATGATTGTTTTACCCATCTTATAGAATGAGGAAAACAACTGAAGTGCTGAGTGGTTCTTTCAGTCTACTAAGATCACAGAAAGTCAGGTATCCCAATATCTCTGCAGTAGAATTTTTGTTGTTGTTGTTCTTGTTGCTTGGTTGCTAAGTCATGTCTGACTCTTTTGCAACCCCACAGACTGTAGCCCGCCAGGCTCCTCTGTCCGTGGGATTTTGCAGGCAAGAATACCAGAGTGGGTTGCCATTTCCTTCTCCAGGGGATCTTCCTGATTCTGGGATTGAACCTGCATCTCCTGCACTGGCAGGCAGATTCTTTACTGCTGAGCCATCTGGGAAGCCCAGTAGAATTTTTTAAATATTAGTATTAGGGACCATTTATGCTTGTAAAGACCAAAACACAAAGCAATATTGTTTAGAAACATTTTGTCTTCTACAGTAAGTACTGCACAATCCCAGTTTTTATACATGAGACAATTGAGTGATTATAAGGTGAAGTAAAAGTATTGAAACTCACACAGTTTGTAAGTGGCAGAATAGCAGTTTGGACCTAGCCTGTCTCCAAAGCCCATACTTCTAGCTAATACTCTTAGGGAGAAGAAAAATATTTGTTGAACCATGTCAGCCCACAATGGATGATGTTAGGTTAGAGCCATCCATATCTCTTTGGGTAGAAACTATGCTTCATTAGGCATTTTGCTATGTACCAGATGGTATTTATTTAACAAAAAGGTAATGATTATACGAAAAAAAGCATGACAAAGATAAACAAAGCCAGACCTTAGTTAAAGTGGTAAGGACATATTTTAATCAGTAATATATTATTATGACAGGGAAAAGAGTCCAGTGTGAGCTGACTCCAACTTCAATTTGTACAGAGGTGACTACGCTTTTCAAAGGGAATATGAGGGGAAAAGGGAGAGGGGTGAGTAGGGGCCAGTATAGCCCTGGAACTAAAAATTTACAAAAAAGCAGGAAGGGAGGTGTTCATGTGAAACCCATATGGGTTTCTAAGGCATACTTATTCAAGTTAGATTTCTACCCTCCCACAAAGGCTGGGAGACAAGGTCCTCTCCTCAGGCATTGGCTGGAACAAACAGTAAATTGTTCTGAAAGACTTGAGTGTTCTTAGGCAATCACTTTAAGGGAATTTAAGGTCATCTTAGGAATGCAGCCGTTAGCTAGAAACTATGTCAGTTTTTTGTTTGCAACTATTGTCCAGGTTCAGGCCTGGTTCAGAGGAGAGCTCAGAGGAATCTGACTAGAGTTTGGTCAAGGAGAGAATGTTTTACAGGAACCATCATTATTTATTTATATTTTTATTGAAATATAGTTGATTTACAGTGTTGTGTTAGTTTCTGAGGTACAGCAAAGTGATTTTATATATATATATACACACACACACACACACATATATATATATATATACACACACACACACACACATATATGTATATTCTTTTTCATATTCTTTTCCATTATGGTTTATTATAAGATATTGACTATGGTTCCCTGTGCTATATAGTAGGATCTTATTGTTTATCTGTTTTATATACAGTAGTTTGTATCTGCTAATCACAAACTCTTATCTTTCTCCCCCCCATCCCCTTTGGTAATGATAAGTTTGTTTTCCATGTTTGTAATCTGTTTCTGTTTTGTAAATAAGTTCATTTGTATCATATTTTAGATTCCACATATAAGTGATGTCATATGGCATTTGTCTTTCTGTTTGACTTACTTCACTTAGTTTGATAATCTCTAGGTTCATCAATGTTGCTGCAAATGGCATTATTTCATTCTTTTTTAAGGCTGAGTAGTATTCCATTGTAATATGTACCACATCCTCTTTATCTATACATTTGTCTATGGACATTTAGGTTGCTTCCATGACTTGGCTATTGTAAATAGTGCTACAATGAACATTGGGGTCGGAGAAGGCAATGGCACCCCACTCCAGTACTCTTGCCTGGAAAATCCCATGGACGGAGGAGCCTGGTGGGCTGCAGTCCATGGGGTCGCTAAGAGTCGGACATGACTGAGCGACTTCACTTTCACTTTTCACTTTCATGCATTGGAGAAGGAAATGGCAACCACTCCAGTGTTCTTGCCTGGAGAATCCCAGGGAAGGGGGAGCCTGTTGGGCTGCCGTCTATGGGGTCACACAGAGTTGGACACGACTGAAGCGACTTAGCTGCAGCAGCAGCAGAACATTGGGATGCATGTATCTTTTTGACTTATGGTTTTCTCTGGATATATGCCCAGGAGTGGGATAGCAAGATCATATAGTAGCTTTTTTTTTTTTTTAGTTTCTTAAGGAACCTCCAAATTGGCTGTACCAATTTACATTTCCACCAACAGTATAGGAGGATTCCTTTTTCTCCATACCCTTTGCAGCATTTATTGTTTGTAGACTTTTTGATGATGGCCATTCTGACCAGAATGAGATGATACCTCACTGTAGTTTTGATTTACATTTCTCTAATAATTAACAATGTTGAACATCTTTTCATGTGCTTTTTGAACCTCTCTATGTCTTTAAAGAAATGCCTATTTATGTCTTCTGTCAAGGGAAATAATTATAACAGCAAGTGAAAAGGGAATAATCACTGTAGTTCCTATGCATTAGATAGCTTGAATGTTAAAATAATTACTTGGACATCAAAGATAAATTATTTCACCTTTTATGAACTCAAGGTGCTTTTTAGATGGGAATCACATTGCTCTGTGCTCTGGGTTTTACTGGTTAGGAGGCAGGGATGGTCTGATAGGTGAGGCCAGAGGAAAAATTCCTGGTAATCTATAGCATATACTCTTGAGTATGGCTCCTTTTAATCAACATAATGTACATGTGTGTGATTTACATTATTGTTGTCTACAGTTCTAGATCATTCATTCTCATTATGTATAGTATTATATCATGTGGATATTTTACAATATATGTATCTAGGGGATTTACATATTTTTAATTATTATGAATAATAGTACTATGAATGTTCATTTGCACATCTTTTTTATGAACATTTATTAATATTTTCACTTCTGAACGTATATCAAAGAGTGGCATTTTTAAGTCATAGAATATGAATATTTTGAGTTCAGTAGAACTCAAGCAGTTTTTCAAAGTTGTTCAGATCTATACCCCTAGTTAAGTGTGAGAGAATTCTATTTTGTGCAAATCCTTGTTGACACATGGTATTTTTCATCTTTTTCAGTTTTGTTGTCCTGGAGGGCACTTAGTGGTAACTTGTTGTGGTTTTAATTTTAATTTCGGTTTTAATTTCTCTTTAACTCTCTCTCTGAAGTATTAAGTCTTTTAATCTAAAGAAGGTCTATCTCCATTTTTTCAACCTTCTAATTTATGTGCTGAATAAACTGGATCTTTTGTCCTATAGAGTGTGGATTTTGGATTTTGCTAATTATATATTTATGCTATTGCTTATTTTGTTCCTCTGACCTCTGTAGTCTTTAAGTTGATAATTAGGCTTAGAGGCTTGTTAAGACTAGGCTTTTTGGCAAAAGTTCCTTGTGCTATTGTTTATTCCTATAGTATTCCACCATGAGATTCATTGTGTCTGGTCATCTCTCCTCTTGTAACATTAAAATTGATCACTGAATTGGAGTACTGTCAGCCTGATTGGAGAAGGAAATGGCAATCCACTCCAGTATTCTTGTCTGGAGAATCCCATAGACAGAGGAGCCTGGCAGGCTACAGTCCATGGGGTTGCAAGAGTCAGACACGACTTAGTGCACTGTCTCTCGCTCAGCCTGATTGATCCATTATAAAATTTCCCATGTGCTTTTCACCTCATGTTTTATGCAGTCTCTGAAGATCATTGCCTAATTCTGCATTTCAGTAAAGGTTGAAAAATTGTTGTTCAGTCACTAAGTCCTGTCCGAATCTTTGCAACCCCATAAACTGCAGCACACCAGGCTTTTCTGTCCTCCACTATCTCCTGGAGTTTGGTCAAACTCATGTCCATTGAGTCAATGACCCTATCTAACCTATTGTTCTAATTCTAATTTCCTCTGCATTCATTACCTAGACTTCTATCAAATAAATGTAACCTCAGCAACTTTTAGGTAATGCTGAGCTATGGTACGCACAAAAAGGGATAAATGAATGCTTAAGTCTTTTGCAGCATTTCTACTATTTAAAAGAGTAGTTTGTTTCCCTAGGATTCTCCAAAACTGAGCACTGAGTTAGTTTAGTTTTGTTTTTTGTTAGCATGCCATCATGAACTCATATATGCTTATATTTGACATGTTTTAATACACTGAAGCCATTAATCTTTCTGCTCCTGAGAACATTCAATGTTTGGCCAGTGGGAGTTCCTTTGTCTTGGCTTCTGAGTCTTTTTGACATGCTTTCTGATATGATAGTTTGGTCCAAATTGATATCTGGTACGTTCCTTACCCTAGACCTGGTTTCAGACATTTCAGAAAAGTCTGGCTCCTTTGAGTGGGAAATGATATTAGAGGATTAAGTCATGGTGGTAGAGGTACACATTGAGACTAGGTTGGCACTGTTTCTTGATCTTTTCAATGCATGGAACCAGTGAAAAAGTATTATATTTTTAAAATTTATTGTTTTCAATAGAGTTTATTTCTTAGAGTAGTTTCAAGTACATAGCAAAAACTGAGAAGTACAGAGAATTCTCATATACCCAGTGCCCCTACACATTTGTAACCTCATTATCAACATCACTCACCAGAGTGGTACATTTGTTATATTGATGAACCTATATTTAACACATCATTATCACACAAAGCCCATAGTTTACATCAGGGTTCATTCTTGTATATTTTATGGATCTGGAGAAATGTGTAATGACATGTCTCCACTATTGTAGTATCATGCAGAGTAGGAGGCCCTAAAATTACTCTGAAAAGTGAAAGTGTTAGTCACTCAGTAGTTTCCAACTCTTTGCAAACCCATGGACTGTAGCCTGCCAGACTCCTCTGTCCATGGAATTCTCCAGGCAAGAATACTGGAGTGGGTAGTCATTCCTTTCTCCAGGGGATCTTTCCAACCTAGGGATAGAACCTGGAACTCCTGTATTGCAGTCAGATTCTTTACCACCTGAGCCACCAGGTAAGTGCCCCTCCACCAAATGCTCCACCAGTTATTCCCTCTCCCCATTCTAGCCCCTGGCAACCAGTGATCTTTTTATTGTCTCCATAGATTTACTGTTTCTAAAATGTCATATAGTTAGAATCACACAGTATGTGACCTTTTCATATTGGCTTCTTGTACTTAGTGGTATGGATTTAAGTTTCCTCCATGTCTTTATGGCTTGATAGCTCATTACTTTTTAGTTATAAATAATATTCCATTGTCTGGATGTGCCACAGTTTATTTATCCATTCACCTAGTAAAGGTCATCTTAGTTGCTTCCAGGTTTTGGCCATTATGAATAAAGCTGCAGTATGTGCAGGTTTTTGTGTGAAAGTAAGTTTTCAACTCCCATGAGTACATACCAAGGAGCAAGATTGCTGGATCATATGGTAAGAGGAGGTTTAGTTTTTTAAGAAACCACCAAACTGTCTTCTAAAGTGGTTATACCATCTTTTCAGTCCCACCAGCAATGAATGAGTCCCTGTTCCTTCACATCCTTGTGAGTATTTGGTATTGTCAGAGTTCTGGTGTTTGGTCATTCTAATAGATGTGCAGTGGTATCTCATTGTTTTAATTTTCACTTCCTTGATGACATATGATGGAGAGTATCTTTTCATTTGGAGTCCACCCTGACTGGAGTGAAGAATGGAGGCTCAGAGGTAACTGAGGGGGCACTCCAGGGATCTGAGGCCATCCGGGTGTAGGACTGATTGGGGAAGGACCATAGTTGCTTCCATGGGACACTACACAGCTCCTTTATACACTGATATGGTATACAACGTGGGTAAGGAGTAAAGTGCCCCATGTCTGTCACTGGTCTACAGGGCAGAGAAGGACCAGGTCCACTGAGAGCAGGGAAGTTGAGCTGATACTCAGTTCCCTAAACCTCCTTTAAAGTAGGAAGCAGACATAAAGGGGAAGGATTCATTACTAAGGGATTCCCCCACACTTTCTGGAGACCATACACCCTCTTTAGTTTCTCTGACCCCAGGTCCCATGGACTTCATCTGCCAGTGAGGTCCTACCTGCCTCCTGGGGGTCACATTCCTAACCAGAACACTCTGTCCACCCGTTAGCTCTCCCCACACTCTGGTTTGTTCCATCTCTGCATCGTCCCTGAGATCACTCAGGCTTTTCTCGTCCTTTGTTGTCTCAACGCCTTTCATCAGCTCAGTGAGGTGTATTACAACACAGCACTGCCATGACAAGCTAACCCCAAATTTAGCATTCACCTACACTCTTTTATGTATTGCTTTTGTGCACTTTCCACTTCTGCAGAGCTAAAATCTGATGCAGCCACAACCTGGTCAAAAAAGGCAGTGATACAGAGAGAGAATTTTCCTGTGTCCAGACTAACACCTAAACCTTTTGGTGACTTTGTGGATGTCTCATATCGTGAATGTGATCTAATTTTGTATTACAAGTGTTGGGCATGTGCATATTTTCCTTTCCTTTGATTATTTTTAGTTGCCCAAGGAAGGCACTTCAAAGGTGTTTTCATTTACCTGTGTGGACTGTTTCTGGGGACTTTCTCTGAATGATCCTGGAACTAAAATTTCCCCTGAAACCTGCCCTTTGAACATTTTCCCCTCTGGATGCTGTGGGTCTGGGCAATTTCATGGAGACTCTCAATCTTTCCTTTCTCCATGGTGTTAGCTGCTTGGCTAACTGGGTGGTTAAACCCACGAGCTTGCCTTCATTTCAAGAGTTTATTTGGAAAGGACAGAGAGATGCATGTTGTGAAACTACTTTCAGCTCAAGACCTTAGTTAAAATTCTGGAAAGTGGAGACACTTCCTAACTGTTGAATGGAACATTTGTTTAGAGACAGATTCCCTTCTGTTACCCATGTGATTTCCCTGAAGCTGCTCAACTGGGATGGTCATATGGTGGATTCATAAATGACTCCTGGGTCCACCCTATTACCTAAGTCCCTTAGGTTAGAGGTGTCCCTATTCTGATGCTGAGTCACTTTTCTATGGAAAGGGCTGGGGATGTATATTTATTCATTAGGGTGATTTTCATTTCCAAATCTAAGACACAGTCATTGTATAAAAATTGAAAAATGCATTTAGGAAAACATCATTAAAAACCCGTAAAAGCCTATTACTTATGGAGAAGGGTTCTTAACAGCTCAGTATCTATAATATTTATTTTTGAGCTGTTTTACTATATAAATATAACTGTTTATATATAAGAATAGCAATGAAGCAATAGCCTATTTATAGCTTCATAAAGTCAAGGCTATGGTTTTTCCAGTGATCATGTATGGATGTGAGAGTTGGACTGTGAAGAAAGCTGAGCACCGAAGAATTGATGCTTTTGAACTGTGGTGTTGGAGAAGACTCTTGAGAGTCCCTTGGACTGCAAGGAGATCCAACCAGTCCATTCTAAAGGAGATCAGTCCTGGGTGTTCTTTGGAAGGACTGATGCTAAAGCTGAAACTCCAATACTTTGGCCACCTCATGCAAAGAGTTGACTCATTGGAAAAGAGTCTGATGCTGGGAGGGATTGGGGGCAGGAGAAGGGGACGACAGAGGGTGAGATGGCTGGATGGCATCACTGACTCAATGGACGTGAGTCTGAGTGAACTCCGGGAGTTGATGATGGACAGGGAGGCCTGGCGTGCTGCGATTCATGGGGTCGCAAAGAGTCGGACATGACTGAATGACTGAACTGAACTGAAAACTTCTTTCTATGGAGAAATATCAATATAGGCCAACTTAATAATAAAAATGAGAGTAGAAACACTAATGGCCAACTTTAAGTACCTCATGCTCCAGAGTCTGTCAGTTAGTTCATCCAGTTGGGCATTTCCTCATGTACTCTGCATATAAGTTAAACAAGAAAGGTGACAATATACAGCCTTGATGTACTCCTTTCCCAACTTGGAACCAGTATGTTGTTCCACGTATGGTTCTAACTGTTTCTTCTTGACCTGCATACAGATTTCTCAAGATGCAGTTAAGGTGCTATGGTCTTCCCAACTCTTAAAGAATTTTCCAGTTTGTTGTGATCCACACAGTCAAAGGCTTTAGTGTAGTAAATGAAGCAGAAGTAGATGTTTTTCTGGAATCCTCTTGCTTTTTCTATGATCCAATGGATGTTGGCAATTTGATCTCTGATTCCTCTGCCTTTTCTAGATTCAGCTTGAACATCTGGAAGTTCTCAGTTCATGTAGTGTTAAAGCCTAGCATGGAGAATTTTCAGCTTTACTTTGGTAGCTTGTGAGATGAGTGCAATTGTGCAGTAGTTTGAACATTCCATGGCATTGCCTTTCTTAGGGATTGGAATGAAAACTGATATTTTCCAGTCCTATAGCCACTGCTGTTTTCAAAACTTGCTGGCATATTTAGTGCAGCACTTTCAAAGCATCATATTTTAGGATTTGAAATAACTCAGCTGGAATTCCATCACGTCCACAAGCTTTGTTCATAGTGATGCTTCCGAAGGCCCACTTGACTTCGCATTCCAGGATGTCTGGCTCTAGGTGAGTGATCACACCATCATGGTTATCTGGGTCATGAAGATCTTTTTTGTAGAGTTCTTCTGTGTATCCTTGCCACCTCTTCTTAATATCTTCTGCTTCTTTTAGGTCCAGGCTGTTTCTGTCCTTTATTGTGCCCATCTTTGCAAGAAATGTTCCTTTAGTATCTCTAATTTTTATTGAAGAGATCTCTAATCTTTCCCATTCTATTGTTTTCCTCTATTTCTTCACACTCATCACTTAGGAAGGCTTTCTTATCTTTCCTTGCTATTCTTTGGAAATCTGCATTCAGAGTTCTTGCCTTTTCTCCTTTGCCTTTTGCTTCCAGAGTCTGGGAAACTGTCAAAGATTAGCTGTTAAGTGACAAGAGCAGTCTGCTCAAACATGCTAAAGTCAGGTGGTCATTAAAAGTAATATTATGGACAGGGAGAACAAGATGGCAGAGGAATAGGTGGATGTGGAGTACATCTCTCTCCATCAGGAATACACCTTCAGACACAGAAGTGTATGCGGAACACCAGCTGAGAGCAGACAGGAGTACCTAACCAGTGGAAAAGAATATATAGACCCACGCAAAACTCAGTAGGATGAAGGAACTAGGGGAAAAAACAAGAGTATTAGTAGGGCTGGACCTGCCCTTGGCAGGTGGGGGAACTGAAGCACAGTGGGGCAATTGTCTGAGTCAGAGGAGAAAGATTTAAGGCTGAGAGTGAAATGGCTGATCTGTAGCAGCCTAAATGGAATGAGAATCAGACAGTCCAAGCTCCAACCATACATACCCTGGGCAGGAATGCCGGTCTCCTGGAAGGGGCAATGGCTGGGAGCTGGAGTCAAGGGATTGTGGAGCAATCCCAGGGTGAGGGCTGCTGTTGACTGTGGAGAGATGGATTGAGGGGATGTGAGGGAGGAGATCATGGTGGGAAATGGCGGTGGAGGAAAGCCAGGCAGCCATGGAAGCAAGGCGATACTGCTGAGTCAGCATAGCGGGTGGAGCCATCACCATAGCCTCTCTCTCCCCACAAGCCAGCATTGGCAGAACAGTAGAGAGGCTGGCCCATCAAATGCCTGACACACTGAAGTACAGAGTAGGACCCCACCCAGGGTGCCCCTTTAAGTGCCTGATGTGACAATCTACAGAGTAGGACCCCAGTCAGAGGGACCCCTCTACGTGCCTGATGCGCCAAACAACAGAGAAGGACCCCAGGCAAGGGACCCTTCTAAATGCCTGAACGGGCGGAGCTACAGAGAAAGACTGACCAAAGAGGCCTTCTGATCACCAGCTACAACAGGCTCAGAAAAAGTCTCTGATAGGGCCATAACTCCTGCAGCAGAGGCAGTCCGTGTCCCTGTACACTTGGTGCCACCAGGGTTCCCGCAAGCCAAGCAGGTGCACCACCTCTCAACTCTCACTGGGGCAGAGCTGCCACAGGCAAAAAAGATGTCTTGTGTTTATGCATGCAGGGTTGCTTCAGTCGCGTTTGACTCTTTGCGACCCTGTAGACTGTGGCCTGCTGGGCTTCTCTGTCAGAGAGGGGGCTCTCCAGGCAAGAATACTGGAGCATATTGGCCAACAATGGTTGCCATACCCTTCTAGAGCACTATATTTCCTACTACCCTAGCCGCCAACCCCCCTGAGTATCTGGTGCTGCCAAAACCCCTGTGACCCAAGCAGCTGCACCACCTCCACACCTGGCCCTCGCAAGGGCAAACCCAAGTCCTCCAGGGAAGCCTCAGGAGCTAAGCCCCAGTGGACAACCCACATGTAGAGGTGGAAATAAAACCACAATTGAAACCAAGGGGCAGTGTGGTTAAGGAAAAAGATCCAAAACCTTCCCACCAGCTGTACAAGCTGCATATTCAATCCATATGATCAATTAAGCAGACTCTGTGTCTGTGGAATATACAAAAGGCCACTGAGAGTGCCCACAAAAGAAAACACACTAGCTCTGATTGCTGTGGACATTGGAGGCAAGAACACACAGGAGTAGGACTAGACTAGAATCTGAGCAGCCCCCACAGAAGGTCCAGAGATCAGCACAGTGTTGGAGGGCATCCTAGGGAGGTAAGGTGGACTGTGATTCCCAGTACAGGAAAGGACTCTGACAGCAGTGACTAAAGAAAAATATTTATCATTCTTATTTTTTGACTTGTTCTATAGATTCTTTTGGATTTTTTTTTCTTTTTTCTTTTCCCGTTTTCCCCCCTCTGTTGTAGTTGTCAGTTTTATTGGCACTAAGAAACCCTATTACGCTTTTGAGCTTTTTTTTTTTTTTCCCCCAGTCACATTTTTTTTTTTATTGTTGTCATAAATCTCTGCCTCTACTTTGGGCTTTTGCAGTTCTGTGAAGTTTTCCTCTTTTTTTTTTATTTTTTCTTAGTTTTAATTTTTAATTTTTTAAACCTATTATTATTTTTTCTACATTTATTCCTTTGTTTGCTTTTCCTACTGTTCTTTTCCCCTTGCCATTAATCTTTAATGTAAATAAATCTACCTCTATTTAACTTTGCATATCTATTCTTTCTTTCTTTTCTTTCTCTCCTCTCCTCTCAACATTTTTGTTAGTTTTATTTTCATTGCTTTATTCCCCAATTGGCACCTTGCTTTAGTTTTGTTTTCCAGTTTGTGCTTTAATAAGTTTTGTTCTGGTAGATATAATTTTCGGTTTTCTTTGTTCACTGGGTCAATCTATTATACTTTATTTTTGTTGAACTGTTTTGATTTTGCTTATGGATGTATATGTATATGTGTATATTCAGTCACATTTTCTACAGTTGTTATAAACCTCTGCCTCTATGTTGGGCTTTTGCAGTTCTGTAGAGATTTCTTCCCCCCCACCTTTTCTTTCTTCTTCTGGTATTTATCTTTTCTCTTTTTTATAATTTAAATTTTTAATTTTTTTAAACCTGTTATATTTTTTCTACATTTATTCCTTTGTTTGCCTTTCCTACTGTTCTTTTCCCCTTGCAGTTAATCTTTAATGTATATAAATCTTCTTCATTTACTTCTACTCTGTATATCTATTCTTTCTTTCTTTCCTTTCCTCTCAACATATTTGTTAGTTTTGTTCTCATTGCTTTATTCCCCACTTGGCACCTTGCTTTAGTTTTGTTTTCCAGTTTGTGCTTAAGTTAGTTTTGTTCTTAACTGGTAAATATAATTTTTTATTTCCTATATTCTCTGAATCAATCTGCTGTACTTTATTTTTGTTGGACTGTTTTCACTTTGGTCATGGGTGTATATGTATGTGTGTATATTCCATTATTTTAATTATTATTTGCCTGATTTTGTAACTGCCATTTTTCTAGGGTTCATCTTTGGCTACTCACTTTTGGATATTTGTTTTAATTTCACTTAATGCCATAACAAACCACTTGTGGAATCTTTGTTCCTGACCAGAGATCAAACCCTGAGCCTTTGGAGTGGGAGCACTGACTCCAAGACCCTAGACTACGAGAGAACTAACCATAGGGAGTATCAAATAGTGAGAACTCACACAAAGGAAACCCCTTGAATACAAGACCCAGCATCACCCAACCGCCAGTAGCACCCTGTGCAGGACGCCTCATCTAAACAACAAACGAAACAAAAATACAAACCCAATCATCAGCAGACAGGATTACCACTCAGCCTTGCCTATCAGAGGAAAAACAAACAAAAACTTAGCACAAATCCCACCCTATACAAAGCTCACACAAACCACTGGACCAACCTTAGGAGGGCAGAAACTAAAAGGAAGAAAGAATTCAACCTTCTTCAAGGAAAGGATTCAACTTTCCTTGAAGCCTGGGAAAAGGAGACCTCAAACAGAATAACTTTAAAAAAAGGCAGAGAAATACTGTACAAATGAAGGAACAAATCAGAAACACAGAAGTCCAAAAAAATGAAGAAGAAATAGGCAAACTGCCTGAAAAAGAATTTAGAATAATGATAGTAAAGATGATCAAAAATCTTGAAAACAAAATGGAGAAAATGAAAGAATCAATTAACAAAGACCTAAAAGAATTAACGAATAAACATACAGAGACAAACAACACAATTACTGAAATTAAAAATACTCTGGAAGGAATCAATAGCAGAATATCTGAAGCAGAAGAACAAATCAGTGAGCTGGAAAATAAAATGGTGTAAATTACTTCTGAAGAGCAGAGTAAAGTAAAAAGAATGAAAACTGAGGACAGTCTCAGAGACCTCTGGGACCATATCAAATGCACCAACATTTGAATTATAGGGGTCCCAGAAGAAGAAGAGAAAAAGAAAGGCTATGAGAAAATTTTTGAAGAGATTATAGTTGAAATTTTCCCCAGCATGGAAAAGGAAATAGTCAATCAAGTCCAAGAGGCACAAAGAATCCCATACAGGATAAACCCAAGGAGAAACACGCCAAGACACATACTAACAAAGACTAAACACAAAGAAAGAGTATTAAAAGCAACCAGAGAGAAGCAACAAGTAACATACAAGGGAAACCCCATATGCTTAACAGCTGACCTTTCAGCAGAAACTCTTCAGGCCAAAAGGGAATAGCAGGATATATTTAAAGTATTGAAAGGGAAAAATCTACAACCAAAATTACTGTACCCAGCAAGGATCTCATTCGAAATTGGTGGAGAAATAAAAAGCTTTTCAGACAAGCAAAAGTTAAGAGAATTCAGTACCACCAAACCAGCTTTACAACAAATGTTAAACAGACTTATATAGTCAAGAAATACAACAGAAGAAAAAAAGATCTACAAAATCAACCCGAAACAATTAGAAAATGGCAATAGGAACATATATATCAATAATTACTTTAAATGTAAATGGATTAATTGCTCCAACCAAAAGACACAGACTGGCTGAATGGATACAAAAACAAGACCCATATATATTCTGTCTACAAGAAACTCACTTCAGACCTCAAGAAATGTATAGACTGAAAGTGAGAGGATGGAAAAATACATTCCATGCAAATGGGAAGCAAAAGAAAATGTGAAAATGACTATATTATCAAATGCAATCTACAGGCTTAATGTGATCCCTATAAAATTACCAATGGTATTTTTCACAGAACTAGAACAAAAAATTTCCCTAAGATCAGGAACAAGACAAGGGTGTCCACTTTTGCCACTATTATTCAAATTAGTTCTGGAAGTCCTAGCTAAAGCAATCAGAGAAGAAAAAGAAATAAAAGGAATCCAGATCAGAAAAGAAGTAAAGCTCTCACTGTTTGCAGATGACATAGAAAACCCTAAAGATAGTATCAGAAAATTATTAGAGCTAATCAGTGAATTTAGCAAAGTTGCAGGATACAAAATTAATACACAGAAATCACTTGCATTTCTATATACTAACAATGAAAAATCAGAATGAGAAATTAAGGAATCAATCCCATTCACCATTGCAGCAAAAAGAAGTAAATATCTAGGAATAAACTTACTTAAGGAGACAAGAGAACTGTATACAGAAAATCATAAGATACGAATGAAAGAAATCAAAGAGGCCATAAACAGACAGAGAGATATTCCATGTTCCTGGGTAGGAAGAATCAATACTGTGAAAATGACTATATTACCAAATGCAATCTACAAGCTTAATGTGATCCCTATAAAATTACCAATGGCATTTTTCACAGAACTAGAACAAAAAATTTCACAGTACATATGGAAACACAAAAGATCCTGAACAGCCAAAGCAGTCTTGAGAAAGAAGAATAGAGCTGGAGGAATCAACCTTCCTGACTTCAGATTATACTACAAAGCTACAGTTATCAAGACAGTATGGTACTGGCACTAAAACAGAAATACAGACCAATGGAACAAGATAGAAAACCCATAAATAAACCCATGCACCTATGGGTACCTTATTTTTGACAAAGGAGGCAAGAATATACAACGGGGCAAAGACAGCCTCTTCAGTAAATGGTGCTAGGAAAACTGGACAGCTATATGTGTAAGAATGAAATTAGAACACTTCTTAACACCATACACAAAGATAAACTCAAAATGGATGAAAGAACTAAATGTAAGACAAGAAACTATAAAACTCTTAAAGGAAAACATAGAACACTCGATGACATAAATCAAAGCAAGATCCTCTATGACCCACCTCCTAGAATAATGGAAATAAAAACAAAAGTAAACGAGTGGGACCTGATTAAACTTAAAAGCTGTTGCACAGCAAAGGAAACTATAAGCAAGGTGAAAAGACAACCCTCAGAATGGGAGAAAATAATAGCAAATGAAATAACTGACAAAGGATTAATTTCCAAAATATACAAGCAGCTCATACAACTCAATACCAGAAAAACAAACAACCCAATCAAAAAGTGGGGAGAAGACCTAAACAGACGTTTCTCCAAAGAAGACATACAGATGGCTAACAAACACATGAAAATGTGCTCAACATCGCTCATTATTAAAGAAATGCAAATCAAACTACAATGAAATATCACCTCACATGGGTCAGAATGATCCTCATCAAAAAGTCTACAAACAATAAATGCTGGAGAGGGTGTGCAGAAAAAGGAACACTCTTGTACTGTTGGTGGGAATGTAAGTTGATATAGCAACTATGGAAGATGTTATGGAGATTCCTTTAAAAACTAGGAATAAAACCATCATATGACCCAGCAATCCCACTCCTAGGCATATACCCTGAGGAAACCAAAATTGAAAGAGACACATGTATCCCATTGTTCATTGCAGCACTATTTACAATAGCTAGAACATGGAAGCAACCTAGATGCCCATCAACAGATGAATGGATAAAGAAGTTGTGGTACATATACCCAATGGAATATTACTCAGCCATAAAAGGGAACACATTTGAGTCAGTTCTCATTAGTTGGATGAACCTAGAACCTATTATAGAGTGAAGTGAGTCAAAAAGAGAAAGATAAATACCATATTCTAACACATATATATGGAATCTAGAAAAATGGTACTGAAGAATTTATTTACAGGGCAACAATGGAGAAACAGACATAGAGAATAATCTTAGGGACATGGGGAGAGGGGAGGAGAAGGTGATGTATGGAAAGAATAACAAGGAAACTTACACTACCATATGTAAAATTGATAGCCAATGGGAATTTGCTGTATGGTTCAGGAAACTGAAACAGGGGCTCTGGAGGGGTGGGATGGGGAGGATGATGGTAGGGAGGTTCAAAAGGGAGGGAATGTATGTATACCTATGGCTGATTCATGTTGAGGTTTGACAGAAAACAGCAAAATTCTGTAAAGCAATTATCTATCCTTCAATAAAAATTAATTTTTTTAAGTAATAATATGTAAATACCTCTACAAAATATCTGGACCTATGGACAAATCGGTGGCTTGTGACCTTGGTGAGAGCAAGTTCTCTGAAATCATGGGGGTATAACTGACAGTGCAATGAGATAAGGGGTTGGTGAGAATGAGGAATGTTTACCGGGAATGCTGAAAACTTTCTGATGTAAATAGAGCATGTAGAAAACTCTCTGGGGAAGTTATATTTTGAAGGCAAAGAGGGATAGAGAGGGAAGGAGTGAGAGCCTCCTGTGTCTGCATAGGTATTACAAGCCCTGAGAGGGTTTTTTGGGTTTTTTTAATCTTCAATTCCAGAACTTCTCAGATGGCCCAGTAACTAAGACTCAATGCTCGGGCCCAGGTTTGATCCCTGGTATGAGAAATAGGTCCCATGTGCCATAGCTAAGACTTTGCATACCACAACTAAGAGTTCACATGCCCCAACTATGACCCAGCAGAGCCAAATAGATAAATAAATATTTAAAAAATCCTCAATGCCATGAAGTTTGAACAAGTTTAAAAATTAATATGAAGGAGCCATCTCCTGTTAGGTTTAACCCGTGAATTTTCCTATATGTTCAATTCCATCTTTATCTTCTTTTTCTTTCACAAAAGAATTAATGAAACACTTTCACTGCACAGGATGGCTTCTAATAGATATTTTAAATTATTAGTAAGAATTTACAATTAAGTATTGGAAAATTCTAGTAATTCTTGGACTTGTGCCTCTCAGGAAGGCAGCACATGGCTGAAAGGCTGCTGTGACTTAATCTGAGGACCCATCCACTTATGACTATTTTCCCATTTGGGACTATTGTCCCAAATTTTCCTATAGGCATATTAACATACAGAGCAATCCAGGAGCAGCAATTAGGCAAACACCACAACTCGGTACCCTGGAGGCATCACCAAGTGAGTCAAAGTGAGGTCGCTCTTCCCAGTGTGGGAAACTGGATTAGTACCAGCACACAGGTATGATGTGGAGCATGTTTTAGGAGCTTTGAGTCTCCCAAGACTAGAGATCCTTCCATCTTTAAAACGTTGAAGTCAAGGTATATCAGAGAAATATTTGCTTCCCGCATAAATTTATTTATCTTCTCATTAGGGGAAACAACATCAACAACAAAAAACATCTGTCTGCAATGCTGCCTTAGCTGTCTCAGCCAGAACTTATTATTGAGTCTTGGCTTTTAAGGCGCTCTTAAAGTCCCACTATATGTCATATACTTTGGGCATGTTTTCTCAGTTTATCCTTGGGATAGCTGTGTGAAAAAAGTATCCTGAATCCCATTTGATAGACAATGAAGCTTAGGCTCATAGCACCAAGACTATATCACCAGATAAATGGCAGGACTGGAATGAAGTTACACACCTCACCTTAAGCAGGTATACAATCGCGCTATACTATACAATTGCATTCATTCACACACTAGCAAGGTAGTGTGCTCAAAATCCTTCAAGTTAGGCTTCAGCAGTACATGGACATAAAATGTCCAGATTTACAACCTGGATTTAGTAAAGACAGAGGAACCAGAGATCAAATTGCCAACAGTCATTGGATCATAGAGAAAGCAAGGGAATTGAAAAAAAAATCTATTTAGGCTTCACTGACTAAGTTAAAGTCTTTGACTGTGAGCATCCCAAGAAACTGCGGAAAATTTTTGAAGTGACAGGAATACAGACCAGGATAACTGTCTCCTGAGAAACCTGAATGCATGACAAGAAGCAACAGTTAGAACAGGATAGGGAACAATGGACTGGTTCAAAATTGGTAAAGGAGTATGTCAAGGCTGTATTGTCACCCTGCTTATTTACCTTAAATGCAGAATACATCATGCAAAATGCCAGGCTGGATGAATCACAAGCTGGAATCAAGATTGCTGGGAGAAATATCAATAACCTCAGATATGCAGATGATACCACTCTAATGGCAGAAAGCAAAGAGGAACTAAAGAGCCCTTACATGAGGTTGAAAAAGAAGAGTGAAAAAAAGCTGGTTTAAAACTCAACATTCAAAAAAAAACGAAGATCATGACATTCCGTCCCATCACTTCATGGCAAATAGTTGGGGAAAAAGTGAAAAAAGTAACAGATTTTATTTTCTTCAGCTCCCAAATCACTGCATATGGTGACTGCAGCCACAAAATTAAAAGATGCTTGCTCCTTGGAAGAAAAGCTATGACAAACCTAGACGGTGCATTAAAAAAGCAGAGACATCATTTTGCTGACAAAGTTCTATATAGTCAAAACAATGATGTTTTCAGTAGTCATGCACAGATGTGGGAGTTGGACCATAAAGAAGGCTGAGTGACAAAAAAAAAATTGATGCTCTTTAAGACATACAGATGGCTAACAAATACATGAAAAGATGCTCAACATCACTCATTATCAGAGAAATGCAAATCAAGACCACTATGAGGTACCATTTCACACCAGTCAGAATGGCTGCGATCCAAAAGTCTACAAATAATAAATGTTGGAGAGGGTGTGGAAGAAAGGGAACCCTCTTACACTGTTGGTGGGAATGCGAACTAGTACAGCCACTATGGAGAACAGTGTGGAGATTCCTTAAAAAACTGGAAATAGAACTGCCTTATGATCCAGCAATCCCACTGCTGGGCATACACACTGAGGAAACCAGAAGGGAAAGAGACACGTGTACCCCAATGTTCATTGCAGCACTGTTTATAATAGCCAGGACATGGAAGCAACCTAGATGCCCATCAGCAGATGAATGGATAAGAAAGCTGTGGTACATATACACAATGGAGTATTACTCAGCCATTAAAAAGAATACATTTGAATCAGTTCTAATGAGGTGGATGAAACTGGAGCCTATTATACAGAGTGAAGTAAGCCAGAAGGAAAAACACCAATACAGTATACTAACGCATATATATGGAATTTAGAAAGATGATAACAATAACCCTGTGTACGAGACAGCAAAAGTGACGCTGATGTATGGGACAGTCTTATGGACTCTGTGGGAGAGGGAGAGGGTGGGAAGATTTGGGAGAATGGCATTGAAACATGTAAAATATCATGTATGAAACGAGATGCCAGTCCAGGTTCAATGCACGATACTGGATGCTTGGGGCTAGTGCACTGGGACGACCCAGAGGGATGGTATGGGGAGGGAGGAGGGAGGAGGGTTCAGGATGGGGAGCACATGTATACCTGTGATGGATTCATTTTGATATTTGGCAAAACTAATACAATTATGTAAAGTTTAAAAATAAAATAAAATTTTAAAAAAATTGATGCTCTTTAGCTGTGGTGCTACAGAAGACTTTTGAGAGTTCCTTGGACAGCAAGGAGGTCAAAAAATCCATCCTAAAGGAAATCAACCCTGAATATTCGTTGGAAGGACTGATGCTGAAGCTGAGCTCCAAGACTGTGGCCATTTGATTTTAAGACCTGACTCATTGGAAATATCACTTATGCTGGGAAAGATTGAGGACAAAAGTAGAAGGCCATAGCAGAGACTGAGATGTTTAGATACTATCACTGACTCAATGGACATGAGTATGAATAAACTCAGGGAGATAGTGAGGGACAGAGAAACCTGGCCTGCTGCAGCTCATGGGGTAGCAAAGAGTCAGAGGCCACTTAACAACTGAATGTCAATATAGCTTATAAATGCCACTTTAACAAATCTAGCTTTCTCTTCAGGTCTGACTAGAGGTTGATTCCGATCTCAGATTTAGATATGCCAGAAAATGGAAGATACCGAGAAACTGCTCCCAGTAAGTGAAAAATTCTGGAAAACCCTGGCTAAAACCATTAACCCACATCCCTAACTTCCTCCTCACCCTCCTTTGCCAAGCCCCCTGTTCTGAGTCACAGAACTGCAATCATGTCTCTGACCACGAGGTGGCTCCCATCTCCATTTTTCTTTTACAAAGAAAATGAGCACACTGTGCTAAGCAGAAGATGATCTTGGAATGTTTTATTTACTAAGGGACTAATTATGTTTGTAAAGTTTATATATATATTAGTAAAGCAGTACCACCTGCAGTTTTCCCAAAAAGAACATCGAAGTCACTGAGGTATCTCCTTCCTTTGTAAGTGTAGGTTGAAGTGTCCACACTTCAAGATGGGGGTCACTCCCAGACAGCAGGGTGTTCACCCTCCATCACCACCCACCCTGTAGAGTCTTTTCAGATCTTCTCCCACTCCCTGTATGTCATACCCTGCCCATGACATTGGACAGAGCCGCCAAAACCCTGCTCTGGATCCCCTTCTCTCTTGCACCTCCCACCAGTCTTACCAAACCCTTCAACAAGTGGCCACAGCCAACAAGCTATTGTGACCTGGTGTTTTGTCTTCATATGCAAGTGCTAAGTATTTCCTTTTACACTCTTCTCTTACCTCTAACAAGTTTTTAGACAAAATTAGAGTCATCGTGTAGATAGGTATATAGGCTGGCTTTTGAAGAAGTGAAAGTGAAGTCATGAAGTCGTGTCCGACTCTTTGAGACCCCATGGACTGTAGCCTACCAGGCTCCTCCGTCCATTTGAAGAAGAGGATGTGATTTTCTAGCTCTTTGAATGAAAGTCTTCATAGAGAAATGTGACTGTGGCGGTAGGATGGTGCCACCTTGTGACAGTACACTGAACTGCAGCTTGAACATCCCTGAGCTAGAAGGTGGGAGGGAAGGGCTGTGGCCTAAACCCAGAGAACTTTCAGGAAGTCTGTGTGGAAAAGGGATGCAGACTTGATGCAGGGATACTGAAGTATATAGACAGAAAGTGCAGCCTCTTTCTATGTTGAGTGGAAAACTCTATGTGATTTCAACAACAGGACCATTTTTATGTTTTAACAAAAAGTTTTTTTTTTTTTTTCAGTTTTAAAGCTTTCTGGATAAAGAGGTATACCCCTCTATAAGCAAAAATAGATTCTTGTAAGTTATAAATATAATCCACTCTAATGGTAGAAAGCAAAGAGAAACTAAAGAGTCTCTTGAGGATGAAGGAGAAGAGTGAAACAGCCGGCTTAAGACTAACTGTTAAAAAAAAAAAAAAAACCTAAGATCATGGCATCTGGCCCCATTACTGCATGGCAAATAGAAGGGAAAAGGCTGGAAGCAGTAACAGATTTCCTCTTCTTGGGCTCTAAAATCACTGCAGATGGCTGCAGCCATGAAATCAGGAGATTTTGCTTTATGACAGGAAAGCGATGACAAAACTAGACAGTGTGTTGAAAAGCAGAGACATTACTCTGCCAACAAAGGTCTGTTAGTCAAGGCTATGATCTTCCCAGTGGTCACGTACGGTTGTGAGAGCTGGACCGTTAAGAAGGCTGAATGCCAAAGAATTGATGCCTTCGAACTGTGGTGCGGGAGAAGACTCCTGAAAGTCCCTTGAACAGCAAGGAGATCAAACCAGTCAGTCTCAAGGGAAATCAACCCTGAATACTCATTGGAAGGGCTGATGCTGAAGCTGAAACTGCAATATTTTGGTCATCTGAGCAAACGGCTGACTCATTGGAAAAGTCCCTGATGCTGGGAAAGATTTAAGGCAGAAGGAGAAGGGAGCATAAGAGGATGAGATGGCTGGATGGGATCACCAATGCAGTGAACATGAACTTGGGCAAACTCCAGGAGATGGTGAGGGACAGGGAGGCCTGGCATGCTGCAATCCATGGAGTCACAAAGAGTTGGACATGACTGGGCAACTGAACAGCAACAGCAATAAATATTGTAACCTGCTTTATCACTTATTGTGAACATATTTCCATGAGAATTAATATCTACAATAATATTTTAGCTTCTTGAAAGCTAAATGTCACTTTTTCTTTTATATCAACAAACTGTTGCATCACATTGTTACTGACCAGGGTTCTAGGCCTTCCTCAATCAATAAAATAGACTAGACACCAGACATGAAATACAGGCATGGCTTTATTGGGGTCCCTACGGCTGCAGGGGGAAATGAGAACAAACAACAGGTTCCCTTGCTTGCTGCTCCCCGCTCCCAGAGGTATGGCCAGCTCATTCTTTACTTGGGAGGAGAGTAGGGGTGTGTTCAGGGGTCAAGCCAGAGGGGTTGCTTTGATGATTTGGCCACCCCTTAGGTGGTGTTCTGCTTCATGGATCACAGCCTTGTCATGGTGAGGGGGCTTTAGTAACTCAATGAAGCTATGAGCCATGCTGTGCAATGACATCCAAGATGGACAGGTCATACTGAAATTATGGTATGCTGTCCACAAGCATGTAGACCCCAGACCAGTTAAACCTCAAGACTGATGATGTTGGTGCTTATTTACTTCACCACCAACCCATCAGAAGAGTGTCCAGGACCTGATCAATCCCTCTTTTACTATAAAACTTGTCATGATCTACCTAATTTGAGGACACTTGGTTTTGAGGATATTAACATGCTGTGTCCCCGTTTGCCTAGCAGAGGAATAAAGCTTTCCCTTTCTACTTCACCCAAAATTCTGTCTCCAAAATTTGTTTTGGCACCGGTGAACAGAGAAGCTGAGCTTTTTGTATCAGTTATTTGGTCTATTTGGATCTTTTGTCCAGAATTTGTCACAACTGCGCATGCACCCAGTTATTTTTAGTCCTACCCATTTTCTCTGTATTTCCTTGTTCAAAGCAAGGTATGCCAGGTGCAAGTTAAAGTACTGAAACACAGGTCCCAGATCCCAGCCTGTGGCAATTTGGATGCTCCAAAATTCACTTTTCCAATAGTGATGTGCATATAATTCCTTTACCATATTTTCTATTACAAATAATAGTGTACTTAACATTCTTGTTCATTTACCTGAAGATATCTTAGTAGGCATTTTCATACGTTCCTGAAGTGTTTTTTCAAACTAAGAAAGCTATTTTTTATGAATACAACACTGAAAAAAATTGCTATTTTGTATTTCTAACAGTGCTATATGAAAATTCCTATTTTGACACATTTTAAAAATAATGTGAATCATTGCTAATCTGAAAGGCAGAAAATACTCTCTTTTTTATTTTCATTATAACATTTTTGCTACATGACTAGAATTCCATCCTATGGATGTGATAGAACTGATTCTCACAACTTCACATTATTTGGAATTCAATGTTTTTTATATGCCCTATTGTCAATGTTTTGTGCATGACATTGAACAGCTCAGAAAGGAACAGATAAGGATTCATGTGACTATTTGCACTGGTAGCTGTATGTGTCCTCTTTGAGCACAACTGTCTTGTGAGAGTCTTAGAATCTACCCAGCCTGGTAGATGTAGGAATATGTATAATGTGAGTGTCAGTGTATCTGTGCTTGCATATGTGTGCCCACACTCACTGACAACCACACTGTCTTCTGTTTCTTTCAACCTCTTCATGACCTTGCTACTCCTTTGTCCTCCCTTCCTAAACCCAGGCTGAGAGATGATAGGAAGGAAATTATCAGAATGGCAATCCTTATAACCAACTCCTATCACTATCCTTAACTATATCCTGAATGAAATTTGCTTCTCTGTTCAGTTCAGTTCAGTCACTCAGTTGTGTCCGACTTGTTGCAATCCCATGGACTGCAGCACGTCAGGCTTCCCTGTCCACTCCTGGAGCTTACTCAAACTCATGTCCATCAAAACGATGATGCCATCCAACCATCTCATCCTTTGTTGTCCCCTTCTCCCAGCATCAATCTTTTCCAGGATCAGAGTCTTTTCAAATGAGTTAGTTCTCCCCACCAGGTGTCCAAAGTATTGGAGTTTCAGCTTCAGCATCAGTCCTTCCAATGAATGTTCAGGACTGATCTCCTTTAGGATTAACTGGCTTGATATCCTTGTAGTCCAAGGGGCTCTCAAGAGTCTTCTCCAACACCACAGTTCTAAAGCATCAGTTCTTCAGTGCTCAGCTTTCTTTATGGTCCAACTCTCATATCCATACATGACTACTGGGGAAAAAAATAGCCTTGACTAGATGGAGCTTTGTTGGCAAAGTAATGTCTCTGCTTTTTAATATGCTGTTTGGGTTGGTGATAGCTTTTCTTCCAAGGAGCAAGTGTCTTTTAATTTTATGGCTGCAGTCACCATCTGCAGTAATTTTGGAGCCCCCCAAAATAAAGTCTGACACTGTTTTCATTGTTTTCCCATCTACTTGCCATGAAGTGATGAGACCAGATGCCATGATCTTAGTTTTCTAAATGTTGAGTTTTAAGCCAACTTTTTCACTCTCCTCTTTCATTTTCCTCAAGAAGCTTTTTAGTTCTTCTTCGCTTTCGACCATAACTGTGGTGTCATCTGCACATCTGAGTTTATTGGTATTTCTCCTGGCAAGTTTGATTCCAGCTTGTGCTTCATTTAGCCTGGCATTTCGCATGATGTACTCTGCATATAAGTTAAATAAGCCGAGTGGCAATATACAGCCTTGATGTACTCCTTTAGTGATTTGGAACCAGTCTGTTGTTCCATGTCTAGTTCTAACTGTTGCTTCTTGACCTGCACACAGATTTCTCAGGAGGCAGGTAAGGTGGTCTGGTATTCTCACCTCTTAAAGAATTTTCCACAGTTTGTTGTGATCCACACGGTAAAAGACTTTGGCATTGTCAATAAAGCAGAAGTAGATGTTTTTCTGGAACTCTCTTGCTTTTACTATGATGTTGGCAATTTGATCTCTGGTTCCTCTGCCTTTTCTAAATCCAGCTTGAACCTCTGGAAGTTCCAGTTTGTCTACTGTTGAAGCCTGGCTTGTGGAATTTTGAGCATTACTTTGCTAGCATATGAGATGAGTGCAATTGTGCAGTAGTTTGAACATTCTTTGGCATTGCCTTTCTTTAGGATTGGAATGAAAACTGACCTTTTCCAGTCCCGTGGCCACTGCTGAGTTTTGCAAATTTGCTGGCATATTGAGTGCAGCACTTTCACAGCATCATCTTTTAGGATTTGAAATAGCTCAGGTGGAATCCCATCACCTCCACTAGCTTTGTTCGTAGCGATGCTTCCCTAGGCCCACTCGACCTCGCACTCCAGGATGTCTGGCTCCAGGTGAGTGATCACACCATCGTGCCTATCTGGGTCATGAAGATCTTTTTTGTAGACTTCTTCTGTGTATTCTTGCCACCTCTTCTTAATATCTTCTGCTTCTGTTAGGTCCATACCATTTCTGTCCTTTATTGTGCACATCTTTGCATGAAATGTTCCCTTGGTGTCTCTAATTTTCTTGAAGAGATCTCTAGTCTTTCCCATTCTATTGTTTTCCTCTATTTCTTTGCATTGATCACTGAGGAGGGCTTTCTATCTCTCCTTGCTATTCTTTGGAACTCTGCATTCAAATGGTTATACCTTTCCTCTTCTCCTTTGCCTTTCACTTCTCTTCTTTTCACAGCTATTTGTAAGGCCTCCTCAGACAACCATTTTGCCTTTCTTTTTCTTGGGGATGGTCTTGATCACTGCCTCCTGTACAATGTCACAAACCTCCGTCCATAGTTCTTCAGGCACTCTGTCTATCAGATCTAATCCCTTGAGTCTATTTGTCACTTCCACTGTAAAATCATAGGGATTTGAATTTAGGTCATACCTGAATGGTCTAGTGGTTTTCTCTACTTTCTTCAATTTAAATCTGAATTTGGCAATAAGGAGTTCATGATCTGAGCCACAGTCAGCTCCTGGTCTTGTTTTTGCTGACTGTATAGTGCTTCTCCATCTTTGACTGGAAAGAATATAGTCAATCTGATTTCGGTATTGACCATCTGGTGATGTCCATATGTAGAGTCTTCTTTTGTGTTGTTGGAAGAGGGTGTTTGCTATGACCAGTGTGTTCTCTTGGCAAAACTCTTTAAACCTTTGCCCTGTTGCCCTTTTGTACTTCAAAGCCAACCTTGCCTATTACTCCAGGTATCTCTTGACTTCCTACTTTTGCATTCCAGTCCCTTGTGATGAAAAAGACATATTTTGGGGTGTTAGCTCTAGAAGGTCTTGTAGGTCATCATAGAACCGTTCAACTTCAGCTTCTTTGGCATTAGTGGTTGGAGCATAGGCTTGGGTTACTGTGATATTTAATGGTTTGCCCTGGAAATGAACAGAGATCGTTCTGTTGTTTTTAAGACTGCACCAAAGTACTGTCTTTTGAACTCTTTTGTTGACTATCAGGGCTACTCCTTTTCTTCTAATGGATTCTTGCCCACAATAGTGGATATAATGATCATTTAAGTTAAATTCACCCATTCCATTCCATTTTAGTTCACTGATTCCTAAAATGTCAATGTTCACTCTTGCCATTTTCTGTTTGACCACTCCCAATTTGCCTTGATTCATGGACAGATTCCTATGTAACCCTGCTCTTTACAACATCAGGCTTTGCTTCCATCACCAGTCATATCCACAACTGGGTGTTGCTTTTGCTTTGGCTCTGTCTCTTCATTCTTTCTGGAGTTATTTCTCCCCTGATCTTCAGTAGCATATTGGGCACCTACCAACCTGGGGAGTTCATCTTTCAGTGTCCTATTTTTTTTTTTTGCCTTTTCATACTGTTCATGGAGTTCTCAAGGCAAGAATGCTGAAGTGGTTTTCCATTCCCTTCTCCAGTGGATGACATTTTGTCAGAACTCTCTACCATGACCATCTGTCTTGGGTGGCCCTACATGGCGTGGCTCATAGTTTCATTGAGTAAGACAAGGCTATGGTCCATGTAATCAGTTTGGTTAGTTTTCTGTGATTGTGGTTTTCATTCTGTCTGCCCTCTGATGGATAAGGATAAGAGGCTTATGGAAGGAAGCTTCTTCATGGGAGAAACTGACTGAGGGGGAAACTGGGTCTTATTCTGATGGTCAGGGCCATGCTCAGTAAATCTTTAATCCAATTTTCTGTTGATGGGCGGGGCTGTGTTCCCTCCCTGTTGTTTGACCTGAGGCAAAACTATGGTGGAAATAATGAAGATAATGGTGACATCCTTTTAAAATTCCCATGCATGCACTGTTGCACTCAGTGCCCCTGACCCTTCAGCAGGCCAACGCTGACCCACACCTCCACTGGAGACTCCTGGACACTCACAGCCAAGTTTGGGTCAGTCTCTTGTGGGGTCACTGCTCCTTTCTCCTGGGTCCTGGTGTGCACAAGGTTTTGTTTGTGCCATCCAAGACTGTTTCCCCAGTCCTGTGTAAGTTCTGGTGGCTCTATGGTGGGGTTAATGGTGACCTCCTCCAAGAAGGCTTAGGTCATACCCAGGTCTGCTGCACCCAGAGCCCCTGCCCCTGTGGCAGGCCACAGCTGACTTGTACCTCTGCAGGAGACACTCATATACAGTTCTGGTTCAGTCTCTGTGGGGTCTCTTTGTCCTGGTGTGCACAAGGTTTGTTTGAGCCCTCTGAGTGTCTCTGGTGGGTATGGGGTTTGAGTCTAAATGTGATTTCACCCCTCCTACCATCTTGCTGGGGCTTCTCCTTTGCTCTTGGATGTGGAGTATCATTTTTTTTTGGTGGGATCCAACATTATCCTGTTGACGGTTATTCAGCAGCGAGTTATAGTTTTGGAGATCTCGCAGGAGAAGATGAGCACACATCCTTCTACTCCACCATCTTAATAATTTAATAAAATCTTAATAAATTTGCTTCTTACTCTGGTACAAAAGAAGATGTTTTACAATATACAATGTCATATTTTAAACAGCTTTACTCGGCTAAAAATTTCAAGCAATGAAGTTCACCCATTTTAAAAGTACTGTGTGATGATTTTTAGTAAATGCATGTAACCATCACCATAACTGAATTTTAGGTTTCTCCGTAGTTCCCCAAATTCCCATAATCCTTGAAAAGAGTGAATACATGTACCCATACTTTGTCGCAGGTGAACACTGATTTGTTTTCTGCCTCTATGGATTGCCTATTTTGAACATTTCCTATACCTTGAACCCTATGCTGTTTGGTCTTTTAATGTATGAGTTTGTCCACTTTGCATAAGGGCTTCAAGGATCATATATGCTGTCCATGGATCAGTGTTTCATTGATTTCATGGCTAAATCATAATTTGTTGTATGGCTATGCCAAATTTTACTTGTAGATCAATCAGTTGATAGACATTTGATTTGTTTCCACTTTTTGGCTATTATGAAAAATGGTCTTATGAAGATTTTCTACAAGCTTTTATGTTGACATGTATTTATTTCTCTTGAATAGGAACTACAAGTGTAATTGCAGAACCATATGGCACCTCAGCATGTGAGATATTGTAATTTCAGATGATTTCATTCCATAATTGGAAATACCTTGAGGGAAAGAAAAAAAGACAGGTAAGACAGAATCTAGTAAGGTGACCCTAAAAAAGATTTTTATCCTGCTGTAGACCTATTTGTAAAATCCTTTACAATGATGCAAAAGTGTGAGATATGTTGGGGACAATTTAAACTTCATTTGAAAGACTATTGTCTGTAGCTCACAATTCCCCATTGTCTGACTTGATCTCCATGGAAGATGTTTTACAATTCTAAATTTTAGGTAATCAGTTTCAATGTAATCCTTGTCTGTAGACAAGCAAATTAATTGTATCTTGGCTAGGAAAACATCTGCTTCCATTTGAACAAGGCTTTCATAACTCACGATGTATAATGTGACAGAAATATGGCTGTTGATTTTGGCAAGATAAATTTCAATGGAAGAGTGGAGGGATTTCCTCATTAGATTAGAGATGAAGACTGAGTTGAAGGGGAGATTAGGGGATGTGAATTGAGTATCAACAGTTCATTGTAGATCTTTGGCTTCATAGTGCAGAATATATATGAAAAAAGATCAGGAACTAGAGATGTGGACAGAGGCTCACAGCATTAAATGATGTTGTAAAAATCACCATTTATAGGACACTTGCGCAGATTGAGATCTTAATGAGAAAGATTCATCTCTTCTTAGATTAACATCTCAATGTACCACACCAGGCTTCCCACATCTTACTTCTTTGTTTCTATTCTGGAGAAGCCTAAGACTTACCCAAAGAGTGATGTAGAGCTTCTTCCTAATGCCTGTCAAATATATAAATGGAAGAATAGATAGATTCTTCCAGTGTGTCAAAGATGTGCTAAGAATTTAAGAATTTTTATCCATGAGTGTGGAAATCCTCAGGCAGATGACTGAACCTGTGTGGTGGGTGGTTGAGAGGATATAGTTCCTCAGGACTCTGCAACTGAGGCTGCAAGATGGCAGCCCTTAATTTCAGTGCTCAGAAGTAGATTTAGTCAGACTGCCACACCTTATGTCTTGGAGGGATCCATCCCTGACCTGAGCAGGTGAGTGCAAACAGGCTTGCCTTCCATCTGGGGAAAGGGACTACTGTGTGCTCAGAAGCATGTTATGGTCTAGCTGTGTGCCATTTAGAAAGACTCGAGAATGAGCAGATTCAACTCCTTTCTAATCCTGAACTCAACATACATCACAGAGAGATATTCTCAACCTCTTTCTAGGGATACACACTGTCATTGGGAGCCCCCAGAGTCCATATGTGCACACACACAACCTGGAGGTTACATACAGCCATCAGCCCTAGGAAACCTGACACCTGACGTGGCCATCACTCATTGTTTTTTAGGCTGCATGTATCGCTGGAGACTTTTGCATTAATCACCAATGAAAATGGTGATTAGCAGGTATTTGGCACACTAGGGATTCTTTTAGCTAACATTACTGCCCAATTAAATATGATAATAATAACAGAATTTCTATCTTCATGCTTTTCAAATGTAATATCTCAATTATATTGAGAATTCCCAGTGTGGGTGTGCATATGGGAAATCCTACAAAGTCTTATATTGCTGGTGGAGACTTCAATTAGTACAATCTTCTCACAGGTTGATTTGTCAATATGTATTAATCAATCCAGGCACATTTGATTTTCATGCATTTGGAGTCTGTTCCTTCAATTACTCATCCTTAATATAACACATATCCCTCTGTTTTATTAAGCACATTCCCTTTTGTCTACAGAATAGGAAATCGAAGTAAATGATGTTCACTAACTTGCAGGCAGGATTCTCAGTCTGGCATCGGAAGTGAAGATAGATTTCAGAAGTGTCACAGATCAGCAGAAAAGTTAGACTTACTTGAATATGGTGTGATATCTACCTGAGCATCATGCAGTCTGCTCTTGGAAATATAGGGTGTCAATCTCTGCTTTCCCTCTTAATAAAAGGATGACCCCTACCCAAATTGATTAACCTCTGTACATTATTACTTTCCAAAATATTGTGAAGATCTATTATTCTACCTTCTAAGAATGTTGTAGAAAATGCATAAGATAGAAAAATGTATGCGTTCACAACAGACAAGTCCCTGTGGTTTTCTGAGTCAGAGGTCCTCCCTAATATATAAATTTTTAGTTCCAGACACCTTAAGACTATTCACAAACGGCAATTCAAGTGCAAAGTGATGTAAGTACTTATGTATACTGAATTTATTCAACACAGACTATGATAATATTCAAAGTGTATATTGCAAAGTATGTAGAAATGACAGGTCCTTGTATTCCACCTAATGTCTCAAAAGTGCTTTCCTAGACAATATCTCATTAATTTCTACATCTGAGGAGTTTTATCCAAAAATTTGACCTTGTGTCTGACTCTTTGCGACCTGTGAACTATAGCCTGCCAGATTCCTCTGTCCATGGAGTTTTCCAGGCAAGAATACTGGCATGGGTTGCCATTTCCTTCTCCATGGGCTCTTCCCCACCCAGGGATCTAACCACAGTCTCCTGCATCACTTGCATTGCAGGTGGATGCTTTACTGCTCAGCCTATAGTGAAGCTCCCCCAAAATTGGCCAGCATGGTGTAAATGACTTACCCAAGAACCTATGATAAGCCTGGTACCTCGTGATTTATTGCAGTGTTCTTCTGCAAAGCCATTCTTGCTGGATTACAGTACATGTTATTCTTCTATTAATATTTTCTGAGCACAGCCCACCCATCAGAATAAGACCTAGATCTCCCCACAGCCAGTCCCCCCATCAGGAAGCTTCCACAAGCCTCTTATCCTCATCCATCACAGGACAGACAGAATGAAAGCCACAATCACAGAAAACTAACCAAACTGATCACATGGATCAAAGCCTTGTATAACAATGAAACTATGAGCCATGCCGTGCAGGGCCACCCAAGATGGACGGGTGGAGAGTTCTGACAAAACATAGTCCACTGGAGAAGGGAATTGCAAATCACTTCAGTGTTCTTGCCATGAGAACACCATGAACAGTATGAAAAGGCAAAAAAGATATGACACTAAAAGACGAACTCTCCAGGTTGGTAGGTGCCCAATGTGCTACTGGAGATCAGTGGACAAATAATTCCAGAAAGAATGAAGAGACAGAGCCAAAGCAAAAGCAATATCCAATTGTGGGTGTGACTGGCGATGGAAGTAAAGTCCGATACTGTAAAGAACAATATTGCATTGCACCTGGAATGTCAGGTTCATGAAACAAGGTAAATTGGAAGTGGTCAAACAGGAGATGACAGGAGTGAACATCGACATTTTAGGAATCAATAAGTTGAAATGGACTGGAATGGGTGAATTTAATTCAGATGACTATTATATCCACTATTGTGGGCAAGAATCCATTAGAAGAAAAGGAGTAGCCCTGATAGTCAACAAAAGAGTTCAAAAGACAGTACTTTGGTGCAGTCTTAAAAACAACAGAACGATCTCTGTTCATTTCCAGGGCAAACCATTAAATATCACAGTAACCCAAGCCTATGCTCCAACCACTAATGCCAAAGAAGCTGAAGTTGAACGGTTCTATGATGACCTACAAGACCTTCTAGAGCTAACACCCCAAAATATGTCTTTTTCATCACAAGGGACTGGAATGCAAAAGTAGGAAGTCAAGAGATACCTGGAGTAATAGGCAAGGTTGGCTTTGAAGTACAAAAGGGCAACAGGGCAAAGGTTTAAAGAGTTTTGCCAAGAGAACACACTGGTCATAGCAAACACCCTCTTCCAACAACACAAAAGAAGACTCTACATATGGACATCACCAGATGGTCAATACCGAAATCAGATTGACTATATTCTTTCCAGTCAAAGATGGAGAAGCACTATACAGTCAGCAAAAACAAGACCAGGAGCTGACTGTGGCTCAGATCATGAACTCCTTATTGCCAAATTCAGATTTAAATTGAAGAAAGTAGAGAAAACCACTAGACCATTCAGGTATGACCTAAATTCAAATCCCTATGATTTTACAGTGGAAGTGACAAATAGACTCAAGGGATTAGATCTGATAGACAGAGTGCCTGAAGAACTATGGACGGAGGTTTGTGACATTGTACAGGAGGCAGTGATCAAGACCATCCCCAAGAAAAAGAAAGGCAAAATGGTTGTCTGAGGAGGCCTTACAAATAGCTGTGAAAAGAAGAGAAGTGAAAGGCAAAGGAGAAGAGGAAAGGTATAACCATTTGAATGCAGAGTTCCAAAGAATAGCAAGGAGAGATAGAAAGCCCTCCTCAGTGATCAATGCAAAGAAATAGAGGAAAACAATAGAATGGGAAAGACTAGAGATCTCTTCAAGAAAATTAGAGACACCAAGGGAACATTTCATGCAAAGATGTGCACAATAAAGGACAGAAATGGTATGGACCTAACAGAAGCAGAAGATATTAAGAAGAGGTGGCAAGAATACACAGAAGAAGTCTACAAAAAAGATCTTCATGACCCAGATAGGCACGATGGTGTGATCACTCACCTGGAGCCAGACATCCTGGAGTGCGAGGTCGAGTGGGCCTAGGGAAGCATCGCTACGAACAAAGCTAGTGGAGGTGATGGGATTCCACCTGAGCTATTTCAAATCCTAAAAGATGATGCTGTGAAAGTGCTGCACTCAATATGCCAGCAAATTTGCAAAACTCAGCAGTGGCCACGGGACTGGAAAAGGTCAGTTTTCATTCCAATCCTAAAGAAAGGCAATGCCAAAGAATGTTCAAACTACTGCACAATTGCACTCATCTCACATGCTAGCAAAGTAATGCTCAAAATTCCACAAGCCAGGCTTCAACAGTAGACAAACTGGAACTTCCAGAGGTTCAAGCTGGATTTAGAAAAGGCAGAGGAACCAGAGATCAAATTGCCAACATCATAGTAAAAGCAAGAGAGTTCCAGAAAAACATCTACTTCTGCTTTATTGACAATGCCAAAGTCTTTTACCGTGTGGATCACAACAAACTGTGGAAAATTCTTTAAGAGGTGAGAATACCAGACCACCTTACCTGCCTCCTGAGAAATCTTTGTGCAGGTCAAGAAGCAACAGATAGAACAGGACATGGAACAACAGACTGGTTCCAAATTGGGAAAGGATGCATGTTGTCACCAGGCTAATATTTAACTTATATGCAGAGTACCTCATGGGAAATGCTGGACTAGACAAAGCACAAGCTGAAAACAAAATTGCCAGGAAAAATATCAATAACCTCAGATATGCATATGATACCACCCTTACAGCAGAAAGCAAAGAGGAACTAAAGATCCTCTTGATGAAAGTGAAAGAGGAGAGTGAAAAACCTGACTTTAATTCAACATTTAGAAAACGAAGATCATGGTATCCGGTCCCATGACTTCATGGCAAATAGATGGAGAAACAATGAAACAGGGATAGACTTTATTTTTGGGGGCACCAAGACCACTGCAGATGGTGACTGCAGCCATGAAATTTAAAGGCACCTGCTCCTTGGAAAAAAAGCTATAACAAACACACAGCATATTAAAAAGCAGAGACATTACATTATTGACAAAGGTACATCTAGTCAAGGCTATGGTTTTTCCAGTGGCCATGTATGGATGTGAGAGTTGGACCATAAAGAAAGCTGAGCACTGAAGAATTGATGCTTTTGAACTGTGGTGTTGCAGAAGACTCTTGAGAGTCCCTTGGACTGCAAGGAGATCCAACCAGTCCATCCTAAAGGAAATCAGTCCTCAATATTCATTGGAAGGACTGATGCCGAAGCTGAAACTCCGATACTTTGGCTACCTGATGCGAAGAACTGACTCGTTGGAAAAGACCCTGATGCTGGGAAAGATTGAAGGCTGGAGGAGAAGGGAATGACAGAGGATAAGGTGGTTGGATGGCATCACCGACTCAATGGACATGAGTTTAAGCACAGTCTGGGAGTTTGTGATGGACAGAGAAGCCTGACGTGCTGCAGTCCACGGGGTCGCAAAGAGTCAGACACGACTGAGTGATTGAACTGAATATTATTGAAGTCTAGGTGACTTACAATGTTGTGTTAATTTCTGCTGTACAGCAAAGTGATTCAGTTATACATCTATATTCTTTTTATCTTATTTTCCACTATGGTTTACCACCGAATACTGAATTTAGTTACTTGTGCTATACAGTAGATCCTGTTGCTTATCCATTCTACATATAATAGTCTGCATCTGCTACTCCCAAACTCCCAATTCATCCCTCCCCACACCACACCTTGGTAACCACAAGTCTGCTGTCTGTCTGTCAGATTGTTCCTGTTTCACAGATAAGTTCATCTGAGTACACACATTATTCTTATGAAATTGACATAAACCATTAAAAGTGGTATGGGAAAGTATATGAAATAATGTAAAATGGACCAATGGTTTTCCTTTACACACCCAATGCAAATGGTACAGTCAATTTTCCACTGTTTGAAATTATCTGAGAAATGACTCTAGCACAGAGAAATGACACTAAAGTGATACATAGTGAAAATATATACATTTCTCTTCC
Source organism: Bos grunniens (assembly GCF_055505025.1). Lineage (NCBI taxonomy): Eukaryota > Metazoa > Chordata > Mammalia > Artiodactyla > Bovidae > Bos > Bos grunniens. Next base: position 89,409,064 of record NC_141194.1, on the reverse strand, counting down.
ATGTAATATTTTCACATTTTTGTCTGCTGATACTATTTGGATCGTGTCAAGGGAATCTCCTGTGAAGGAAGGTCAGGTATGAAATAAGACTATTAATACTTATTTAGCACTATATGTATCCTTTGGCAGATGCACTTGAGATATTTACTCCTTACAATAATTGTCTAATATGGATATAATTATTTCCATTTTGCAAGTGAGGAAAGGCAAATTATGAGATACTGTGATGCAGTCATTATAAAATTTCCCATCTAATTCTCACATCATTTTTTGCAGCCTCTAAAGATCATTGCTTAGAACTACATTTCATAAAAGGTTGCAAAAGCATGATGTACAAATTCTTCAATTTCTTCTGCATGTATTAACTATAATTCTTTCATAAAAGAATCCATCTCTCGTCAACTATGCATAAGTGTAATATTCATAGGAAAGGCCAGGTGAATATACAATTCATTGACAATATTTCCACTTTCAAAAATGAGTTTTTTCTCTACAACTCTCAAAGGTGAGCAGTGTGTTGGTTTTTCTGGCTTTTTTTAAAGAGTGTGATACATGTTAGAGCTCATAGATATTCCTATATTTACGGTGTTTTAGTGCATTACACGGAGAAGGCAATGGCACCCCACTCCAGTACTCTTGCCTGGAAAATCCCATGGACAGAGGAGCCTGGTAGGCTGCAGTCCATGGGGTCGCTAAGAGTCGGACACGACTGAGCGACTTCACTTTCACTTCTCACTTTCCTGCATTGGAGAAGGAAATGGCAACCCACTCCAGTGTTCTTGCCTGGAGAATCCCAGGGATGGGGGAGCCTGGTGGGCTGCCGTCTCTGGGGTCACACAGAGTCGGACACGACTGAAGCGACTTAGCAGCAGCAGCAGTGCATTACAATCATTAATGTTTTTGATGTTCAAATTGTTCTATCTTTGGCCAATGCGAGCCCCTCCAGTTATGATTCTTTTTGATATAATTTCTGTTATGAGAGTTCAGTCCACACTCACCTTGTAAAATCCTTACCTAGACCAGAAATCAGGCATTTCTCCAGTAAGCCTGGTTCCTTTCAGTGGGAAATGTGTTTAGAGAATTCAGTGCAGAGACTACAGTTGCTGATTGTTACTGGATTTGTCAGTGTTTCTTGCCCTTTTCAGTGAATAGAGCCAGTAAACATAAGTCTCATATTTAGAGACTCTACATCATTGTCATGCATCCTGGGCTGCTCTTCTGTCCTCTTATAGGTACACATTTTTATCATCATTTGTATAACTATACAGTTTAGAAAATATAAGAAAAGATACCACAAATTTATTTTCACCCCCTTTCATATGTAAAAATTGTTATATTTTACTTCAGAGCTATCCAATAGAAATTTCTGTGGATTTGGGAACATTCTGTATTCTGTTCTTCAACACAGCAACCATTAACTAACAGAGGCTTATTCATGAATTGAATATTTAGCTACTAAAATGTGGCAACTGTGACTGATTTGTAATTTTAATTTAATTTACTGTAAGTAGTTACTTGAGGCTAGTAGCTACCCTATTGGACAGCAGCAGCTCTGTACACTTTTTTACACCTGTTTTTTTATATCACTGAACATTATATCCTGGTGATGACTCCATAGCAATACAGAAAGAGAGTCTTACTTTTTTTTTTTTCCTTCAAGTATTTTTATTTTATTTTTTAAATTTTATTTTATTTTTAAACTTTACAATATTGTATTGGTTTTGCCAAATATCGAAATGAATCCACCACAGGTATACATGTGTTCCCCATCCTGAATCCTCCTCCCTCCTCCCTCCCCATACCATCCCTCTGGGTCTTTCCAGTGCACCAGCCCCAAGCATCCAGTATCGTGCATCGAACCTGGACTGGCGACTTGTTTCATATATGATATTATACATGTTTCAATGCCATTCTCCCAAATCTTCCCACCCTCTCCCTCTCCCACAGAGTCCATAAGACTGTTCTATACATCGGTGTCTCTTTTGCTGTCTCGTATACAGGGTTATTGTTACCATCTTTCTAAATTCCATATATATGCATTAGTATACTGTATTGGTGTTTTTCTTTCTGGCTTACTTCACTCTGTATAATAGGCTCCAGTTTCATCCACCTCATTAGAACTGATTCAAATGTATTCTTTTTAATGGCTGAGTAATACTCCATTGTGTATATGTACCATAACTTTCTTATCCATTCATCTGCTGATGGACATCTAGGTTGCATAGGTCTTTTGGATGTAGATGGACCACAGTTTATTCAACCAGCCCCCTGTTGGTGTATATATATTGTTTCTTATATTAAATCTTATGAATTGTTCTGGCAGGAATGACTTTGTGCTTATGTCTTTTTTTTTTTTTTACATTGTTACTTTAGGGTAGATTCTTAGAAAAGGCACTGCTGATTCCAAGGGTAAGTACTCTGATAATTTCATTACATCATAACAAATACCCTGGTTAGGAATTGTACCATGTCACATTACCACCAGCAAAAATGTACAGGTCTCCCTATTTCTTCACAGACTATGTAAATGATGAGAAGAGGCATCCTGATTCTTTCCTCTTTGCATCTCTTAAGAGTTAGGTTGAACAGTTTTTAACATGTTGAAGGAACATTTTTTCGGGAAGTACTTCTTTGTATCTAGTGTGCTTTCTCTTTCAGAATGTTCTAATTGGCTTTTTCTTTTTCATAATCTTTCTACTACAAGTAGATAAACTTTGTTAGTTATATAAGTTGTATATTTTCCTCAATGTGTAACTTTTCATTTTAGTTTGCTTATGAGATTTTTCACCATGCTATTTTTAATGGAATCAAGTGTCACCAGGGTTTTCTCTTACTGCCTCTGGATTTGAAGTCATCTTTGGAAAACTTTTCCCGAGTATTAGCTTATAGAGGAATTTACTGTGGGTGTACATTTGTAGCCAAGAGAGAGAGAAAGGGATCATATTAGAGTGTCAGGTGTAAGAGGAACTCAGAAAACAAGTGACCATCGTGTGAGAAATCTGGGAAAAACATTTCACTAAGTTAAGAGAGTTGGGCATTTGGACCAGAGTCTTCATGCTGTGTTTGTCTTAATAGCTCAGTCTCTACTCTTTGCCATCTCTCATGGATACATACCAGGCTCCCCCCGACTGGCAGAGAACATCTTCATGAAGCAGGAATTCTGTGTCGTCTCAAATGGACCTGTCAGATGACTAAATGGATAGAACCACCCTCTTATCTTCTTAGAGAGAAGACATATGAAACCAATTCCGAAGTGTATCATTCTGACAGAACAAAAGACTAAGAGAAAGGGATACCTCCAGTTGGATCTGGTGAGAAGAAGCAAAACTGAAACCAACATTGATCATCTCATCCTTGACTCTCTGAGTGATGTCCTGTCAGGAAAGATAATAGACAGCTTATTAGTCCTATGCAAAAGGATGGGGGTTTGAGTTAGAAGGTGCCACAGTCTCCTGTGTTATAAGCTCTCCCACTCAGCTACATCATTTCTTGTTTCCATGATGGTTTCCGGGAGTCAAAGTCAAACTCAGACTCATTTTGCTTAGAATGGAGCCTGAGGTCATACCCCAGGGACGGCCACTAACATCCATCTTGTTTCCTGTGGGCATTTCCAGGTACGCAGGTCTGCAGATAAGAGAGAGGCTGAGATGCAGATAAGGAATTGGACTGACAGTTCCTGGCAGATAGTACTCACACAGTACACATAATACCTCAGTGAGAAGCAGGATAGAAACTACACGCATATCCTGTTAGTCTTTTTACACACGTCTGAATTTTCAAGGAAAGTTAAGGTCCCGTTGTACCTACTTTTGTCTTTTGGGAAACTTTTTACTTTGAAAAAATGATGTCTTTTCGTTGAGGGGGAGAAAGAAAAATATGTAGACAATTGAGAGTGCTGCCACCTGGTGAACAGAGTCAGAACTGCAGGTGTGAATGTCTGAACTGGGGGTTTGGCAAAGGATGGGGGACGGAAAGAGCCGTGGTATTGGTGTGGAATTGAACGGATTCCCCCCCACAGGCCAAGATTTCTAGACTTCACACTGGCAGCAATCCTTCTGTGTTTATGCCCATTCTGGGATCTTTAAGCCCGGGGACTGGAAATCCAAGAAAGCTGCATGAATTAGTGTATGGGTAATTGATATAAACAATTTGAGACAAAAAACAGATATAAATACACACACATACAGAAAACTGTCAAATACATTGTTTTCAACGCCTTCTGAAACAATGAATATATGAATGTTGTATCTTTATCAGGGTGCATTTTTTTTGTTTTTTCAACATTTTATTCAGCAAATTACATATTGAAAACACCCTAGAAATGTAAGGTTATAAAATAAAAACATCCCCTTTGACAATGCATATTCACCAAATAATCATGAAAGAGATCTGTTTAATACCTAAGTCAATGAATGTATTTCTACACTACTGTTACTCAGCTGTTGATAAACCTGTTTTACAAAATTTTCTCTTAATATGTTGTCACCAATTAATACTTCTCTTTGTTTAACAGATATGAATAAAATAGAGACATGGGTTTCTCTTAACTTCTTGGTGCCTACTTTCCAGATTTTTCTCTGCATGTAATGCACTAACATATTTAATCACACTCATACACCCATGCTGATATATATTCGTTGCAAAAAAAAAAGCATCATATTTTTGGTACATCATGACAATCCTGTTCACTTAATATGATTTAGTTCTTACTTATTTACATAGTTTTTTTTTTCTTTTCAAGTGTTTTTGTGTGCTCTTGATATCATTGACCTACTCTATAGTTTAAGAAATCTATATGTGAATATATCTTCCTTGGAAGAAAAGTTATGACCAACCTAGATAGCATATTGAAAAGCACAGACATTACTTTGGCAACAAAGGTCCGTCTAGTCAAGGCTACGGTTTTTCCAGTGGTCATGTATGGATTTGAGTGTTGGACTGTCAAGAAAGCTGAGTGCTGAAGAATTGATGCTTTTGAACTGTGGTGTTGGAGAAGACTCTTGAGAGTCCCTTGGACTGCAAGGAGATGCAACCAGTCCATTCTGAAGGAGATCAGCCCTGGGATTTCTTTGGAAGGAATGATGCTAAAGCTGAAACTCCAGTACTTTGGCCACCTCATGCGAAGAGTTGACTCATTGGAAAAGACTCTGATGCTGGGAGGGACTAGGGGCAGGAGGAGAAGGGGACGACAGAGGATGAGATGGCTGGATGGCATCACTGACTCGATGGACGTGAGTCTTGAGTGAACTCCGGGAGTTGGTGATGGACAGGGAGGCCTGGCATGCTGCGATTCACGGGGTCGCAGAGTCGAACACGACTGAGCAACTGAACTGAACTGAACTGAATACCCTCTAGGTGTTTGCTGCTGCTGCTAAGTCACTACAGTCATGTCCGACTCTGTGCGACCCCAGAGACTGAAGCCCACCAGGCTCCCCTGTCCCCGGGATTCTCCAGGCAAGAACACTGGAGTGGGTTGCCATTTCCTTCTCCAATGCGTGAAAGTGAAAAGTGAAAGTGAAGTAGCTCAGTCGTGTCAGACTCTTAGAGACCCCATGAACTGCAGCCTACCAGGCTCCTCTCTCCATGGGATTTTCCAGGCAAGAGTACTGGAGTGGGGTGCCATTGCCTTCTCCAGGTGTTTACACATATTTTAATGTTGTTATGCAGAGGGTATCCAATACTTTGTAATGAGTTTTAGTGTTTTGCATGTTCTTCACATTGTTTTGAAAAGAACAACTGAATAATGATGCTTCCTGGGATGTCGAATGTCAGTTAAAGTATAAAATGGGAAATGCTGAATCATTTTTGTAACTCCCGTTTATGAATCCTGAAGTAGTAGTTAATAATGCTGTTTCCCAGGTCATGTTACTTAACTTTTACATTCTGTTCCCTGAAATGAACTGAGCAAGGTAGCAGGATAGAAGATTAATCTATAGGAATCTATTGCATTCCATTACACTAATAAAGAAATATCAGAAAGAGATTGCAAAAAAAGAAAAACAAAAAAAACAGCAATCCCATTTAAAATGCCATCAAAAATACCTAAGAATAAACTTAACTAAAACATAAAAACTCTAAAACCTTTATAAAATAATTGGAAGAAAATTCAAAGAATTTAAAAGATATCCCATGATCTTAGATCAGAACACTTAATATTATAAACATGTCTATACCTCCCAAAGATATCAACAGATTTAATGCAATCCTTATCAAAACAACCTATTACATTTTCACAGAACTAGAACAAATATTTCAAAAATTTATATGGAACTACAAAAAGACCCAGAATTACCAAAGCAATCCTGAGTTAAGAAACAAAGCTTGAGGCATAACCCTCCCAGACTTCAGGCTATACTAGGAAACTACAGTCATCAAAGCAACTTGATACTGGAACAAAAGCAGACATATGTATCAATGGCAGAGTAGAGAGTCCAGACATAATCCCATGAGTGTGTGCCTGTGTGCGAAGTCACTTCAGTCGTGTCTGACCCTTTGCAACCCCATGGACTGTAGCCCACCAGGCTCCTCTGCCCATGGATTCTCCAGGCAAGAATACTGGAGTGGGTTGCCATGCCCTCTGCCAGGGCATCTTCCTGACCCGGGGATGGAACCCACGTCTCCTGCATTGCAGGAGGATTCTTCACCTCTAGTGCCACCCGGGAAGCCCAAACCCATGCACCTATGGTCAATTAATCTTCAACAAGGGAGGCAAGAATGTACAATGGAGAAAAGACAGTCTCTCCAACAAGTGGTGCTGGGAAAACTGGACAGCTACATGTAAATCAGTGAAATTAGAACACCCCCTCGCACCATATACAAAATAAACTCAAAATGGTTTAAAGACCTAAATATAAACTCTTAGAATTCTGAGACCAGAAGCAACAAACACTCTGACAAAACAATCATAGCAATATCTTCTTAGATCAGTCTCCCAAGGCAAAATAAATTAAAACAAAGATAAACAAATGGAACCTAACTAAACTTAAAAGGGTTTGCACAGCAAAGGAAGCCATCAGCAAAATGAAATGACAACTTATGGGATGAGAGAAAAATATTTGAAATGTCGTGACTGTCAAGGATTTAATATCCAAAATGCACAACTCTAAAACAAAAGGTAAACAACAAAATGAAAAAATGGGGAGAAGATCTAAATATTTTTCCAAAGAGATGCAGATCTCCAAGAGGAACTGGAAAAGAGGCTCAACATAAGTAAATATTAGGGAAATGCAAATCAGAACCACAATGAGGTTATGCCTCACATGGGTGAGACTGGCTATCATCAGAAAGTCTACAAATAATAAGTTCTGGAGAGGGTGTGGAGAAAAGGGACCTTGATACACTGCGGGTGGGAATTAAATTGGTGCAGCCACTATGGAGATTGGTATGGAAGTACTTGAGGAAGCTACAAATATAGCTACCATAGGATCCAGCATTTCCACTTCTGGGAACATAGCCAGAAGGAAAGAAAACTGTCATTCATAGCAGCACCATTTACAGTAATCAAGACACTCAAACAACACAAGTACCCATCAACAGATGACTAGCTTAAGAAGATGTGATATGATACACACACACACACACACACACACAGTCACCCAAACAGTGGACCATCACTCAGCCATAAAAGGATGAAATATTACCATTTGCAGCAACATAGACAGACCTAGTGAATATTATAGTTAGTTAAGTCAGTCAGAAAGAGAAAGTAACTATGATATGATATCATTTATATATTGAATCTTAAAAATCATAGAAATGAATCTATATTCAATACAGAAACAGACTCACAGACAGACAAACTGAGCTTATGATTACCAAAGGGGATAGGGAGTGGAGAGGGACAGGAATTAATAGAAGTTTGGGATTAACAGATACAAACTTTTATCACAAAAAAGGTAACCAATAAGGAATTATAGTAAGGTACCGACATTATGCTGATTAATTTATAAATATATGGATAATAATCTGAAATACATATATATATATCCAAATTGCTTTACTGTACACCTGAAAATAATGCCCTACATCAGCTGTATCTCAATTTAAAAATTCACACACAAAAACTCCCTTTCTCACTGTTTGTGAGTGCATATTGGCCTTGAAAAGAGATTAGGGCTGAAAGAGATAAAATGTAAAACAGGTTTCATATAGTAGCTGTAAGCATGTTCAGTACAGTTCAGTTCAGTCGCTCAGTTGTGTCCGACTCTTTGTGACCCCACGATCGCAGCACACCAGGCCTCCCTGTCCATCACCAACTCCCGGAGTTCACTCAGACTCACATGCATCGAGTCAGTGATGCCATCCAGCCATCTCATCCTCTGGCGTCCCCTTCTCTTCTTGCCCCCAATCCCTCCCAGCATCAGAGTCTTTTCGAATGAGTCAACTCTTCACATGAGGTGGCCAAAGTACTGGAGTTTCAGCTTTAGCATCATTCCTTCCAAAGAAATCCCAGGGCTGATCTCCTTCAGAATGGACTGGTTGGATCTCCTTGCAGTCCAAGGGACTCTCAAGAGTCTTCTCCAACACCACAGTTCAAAAGCATCAATGCTTCGGCACTCAGCCTTCTTCACAGTCCAACTCTCATATCCATACATGACCACAGGAAAAACCATAGCCTTGACTAGATGAACCTTTGTTTGCAAAGTAATGTCTCCGCTTTTGAATATGCTCTCTAGGTTGGTCATAACTTTCCTTCAAAGCAGTAAGGGTCTTTTAATTTCATGGCTGCAGTTATCATCTGCAGTGATTTTGGAGCCCAGAAAAATAAAGTCTGACACTGTTTCCTCATCTATTTTCAATGAAGTGATGGGACTGAATACCATGATCTTCGTTTTCTGAATGTTGAGCTTTAAGCCAACTTTTTCACTCTCCTTTTTCACTTTCATCAAGAGGCTTTTTAGTTCCTCTTCACTTTCTGCCATAAGGGTGGTGTCCTCTGCATATCTGAGGTTATTGATATTTGTCCCAGCAATCTTGATTCCAGCTTGTGTTTCTTCCAGTCCAGCGTTTCTCATGATGTACTCTGCATATAAGTTAAATAAACAGGGTGACGATATACAGCCTTGACGAACTCCTTTTCCTATTTGGAACCAGTCTGTTGTTCCATGTCCAGTTCTAACTGTTGCTTCCTGACCTGCATACAAATTTCTCAAGAGGCAGATCAGGTGATCTGGTATTCCCATCTCTTGAAGAACTTTCCACATTTTATTGTGATCCACACAGTCAAAGGCTTTGGCATAGTCAATAAAGCAGAAATAGATGTTTATCTGGAACTCTCTTGCTTTTTCCATGATCCAGTGGATGTTGGAAATTTGATCTCTGGTTCCTCTGCCTTTTCTAAAACCAGCTTGAACATCAGAAAATTCACGGTTCACATATTGCTGAAGCCTGGCTTGGAGAATTTTGAGCATTACTTTACTAGCGTGTGAGATGAGTGCAATTGTGTGGTAGTTTGGGCATTCTTTGGCATTGTGTTTCTTTGGGATTGGAATGAAAACCGACCTTTTCCAGTCCTGTGGCCACTGCTGAGTATTCCAAATTTGCTGGCATATAGAGTGCAGCACTTTCACAGCATCATCTTTCAGGATTTGGAATAGCTCAACTGGAATTCTATCACCTCCACTAGCTTTGTTCGTAGTGATGCTTTCTAAGGCCCACTTGACTTCACGTTCCAGGATGTCTGGCTTTAGGTCAGTGATCACACCATCGTGATTATCTGGGTCGTGAAGCTCTTTTTTGTACAGTTCTTCTGTGTATTCTTGCCATCTCTTCTTAATATCTTCTGCTTCTGTTAGGTCCATACCATTTCTGTCCTTTATCGAGCCCATCTTTGCATGGAATGCTCCTTTGGTATCTCTGATTTTCTTGAAGAGATTTCTAGTCTTTCCCATTCTGTTGTTTTCCTCTATTTCTTTGCATTGATCGCTGAAGAAGGCTTTCTTATCTCTTCTTGCTATTCTTTGGAACTCTGCATTCAGATGTTTATATCTTTCCTTTTCTCCTTTGCTTTTCGCTTCTCTTTTTCACAGCTATTTGTAAGGCCTCCCCAGACAGCCATTTTGCTTTTTTGCATTTCTTTTCCATGGGGATGGTCTTGATCCCTGTCTCCTGTACAATGTCACGAACCTCATTCCATATTTCATCAGGCAATCCATCTATCAGATCTAGGCCCTTAAAACTATTTCTCACTTACACTGTATAGTCATAAGGGATTTGATTTAGGTCATACCTGAATGGTCTAGTGGTTTTCCCTACTTTCTTCAATTTAAGTCTGAATTTGGCAATAAGGGGTTCAGGGTCTGAGCCACAGTCAGCTCCTGGTCTTGTTTTTGCTGACTGTATAGAGCTTCTCCATCTTTGGCTGCAAAGAATATAATCAATCTGATTTTGGTGTTGACCATCTGGTGATGTCCATGTGTAGAGTCTTCTCTTGTGTTGTTGGAAGAGGGTGTTTGTTATGACCAGTGCATTTTCTTGGCAAAACTCTATGAGTCTTTGCCCTGCTTCATTCCGTATTCCAAGGCCAAATTTGCCTGTTACTCCAGGTGTTTCTTGACTTCCTACTTTTTCATTCCAGTCCCCTGTAATGAAAAGGACATCTTTTTTGGGTGTTAGTTCTAAAAGGTCTTGTAGGTCTTCAAAGAACCGTTCAACGTCAGATTCTTCAGTGTTACTGGTTGGGGCATAGACTTGGATTACTATGATATTGAATGGCTGCCTTGGAAATGAACAGAGATCATTCTGTCGTTTTTGAGATTGCATCCAAGTACTGCATTTCAAACTCCTTTGTTGACCATGATGGCTACTCCATGTCTTCTGAGGGATTCCTGCCCGAAGTAGTAGATATAATGGTCATCTGAGTTAAATTCACCCATTCCAGTCCATTTGAGTTCGCTGATTCCTAGAATGTCGACATTCCGTCCTGCCATCTCCTGTTTGACCACTTCCAATTTGCCTTGATTCATGGACCTGACATTCCAAGTTCCTATGCAATATTGCTCTTTTCAGCATCAGACCTTGCTTCTATCACCAGTCACATCCACAGCTGGGTATTCTTTTTGCTTTGGCTCCATCCCTTCATTCTTTCTGGAGTTATTTCTCCACTGATCTCCAGTAGCATATAGGGCACCTAGTGAGCTGGGGAGTTTCTCTTTCAGTATCCTATCATTTTGCCTTTTCATACTGTTCATGGGGTTCTGAAGGCAAGAACACTGAAGTGGTTTGCCATTCCCTTCTCCAGTGGACCACATTCGGTCAGATCTCTCCACTATGACCCGCCCATCTTAGGTTGTCCCACGGGCATGGCTTAGTTTCATTGAGTTAGACAAGGCTGTGGTCCTAGTGTGATTAGATTGACTAGTTTTCTGTGAGTACGGTTTCAGTGTGTTTGCCCTCTGACACCCTCTTGCAACACGTACCATCTTTCTTGGGTTTCTCTTACCTTGGGCGTGGAGTATCTCTTCACGGCTGCTCCAGCAGAGCGTAGCCATTGCTCCTTAGCTTGGACGAGGGGTATCTCCTCACTGCCGCCCTTCCTGACCTTCAACATGGCATAGCTCCTCTAGGCCCTCCTGTGCCCGTGCAGCAATCCAGGTCCTCTTTCCAAAGAGTAACAGCTTGTGCTGCCTCCTGGGTTCAGTTCAGCACCTCAGGAATCAGGTAATCATTGTAGCCCCCACACCCATTCCTCCTGGCCCATGGAGTAGGACTTCATCCCCGTTATCATCTTCATGTCCAGTGGGGAGCATGACACAACCTAGATTCTACATCAGGTGAATTTTCCACTATCAGTCTTTAAGCCCTGGAAATCCATCATGTAAAATGGAGCTGCCAGTTGGCCTTTGCAGAGGGCAAAGGGAAGACATCTGACCCTGGAAATTTTACATTCTCCGTCAGTCTGAGGTTGACCATCTGTAAAACAGGACTATGGCTGCCTATTCTAGACTTGTTAGAAAAAAAGGAGAAAACCTCAAAGAACAGCTCATATACAACGGGACTTTGAGATGTATTACTCCTGGCCTACCCTGCACCGGAGAAGGCAATGGCACCCCACTCCAGTACTCTTGCCTGGAAAATCCCATGGACAGAGGAATCTGGTAGGCTTCAGTCCATGGGGTCGCTAGGAGTCAGACACGACTGAGCGACTTCCCTTTCACTTTTCACTTTCATGCATTGGAGAAGGAAATGGCAACCCACTCCAGTGTTCTTGCCTGGAGAATCCCAGGGACAGGGGAGCCTGGTGGGCTGCCGTCTCTGGGGTCACACAGAGTCGAACACGACTGATGCGACTTAGCAGCAGCAGCAGCAGCAGCACCCTGCACCTTGTGCATGCATGCTAAGTTGCTTCAGTTGTGTCTGACTCTGTGTGACCCCATGGCCTGCAGACCATCAGGCTCCTTTGTCCATGGGATTCTCCAGGCAAGAATACTGGGTGGGTTGCCATTTCCTTCTCCAGGGGTTTTCCCCACCCATGGATCAAACCCGAGTTTCCTATGTCTACCTGCAGTGGGAGGTGGGTTCTATACCACTTGTGCGATCTGGGAAGCTTGTCTCCTATGTGCTATTAAGTAGAAAATTTGAAAAACTATCTGGAAATGAGGAATCAAGAAGTAAACTTTGGTTCTATCTCATCACTTCCTATTTGCTCACACTTTTTGGTGTCTTTTTTCAAATTCTCGTTTGACCAGAAGTAACTTCTTATTGAACGCCTAAGGATGGATTAGTACAGGAGAGCAAAGAATAGGCACAGGTCAGCTAGACAGAAGTCATCGAGCAAATCTCCAGTTCCAGAGTCATCAGCTGACCACAGGCCTTGGGCTGAGTCCCTTACCTGTGTTGGCATCAGTCCTAACGCATAAGTACACTCACTATAGAAACAGAGGTGATGGGCAGAGCCTTTTCAGTCAGAAGACCAGGATTTGATGCTGTGAACCATTATGTGCTGAATGATTTACCTTGATAAATTAGTCATTTATCTGTGTGCTTGGTATCTTTTATCATTTTTGTGGGTTTTTTTTTTCAGTTTTATGTGTATTATTCTTTTTCTTACTACTCAGCCAAAATATGAATGGTGGAGGTGGTAATCAGCAAGAAGTTAGGGATGAACCCAACTGAGAGTGGAGTACATAGGAAGTGAAGATTGTGGAGGTGAAGAATGCAGACAAGCATTGGGCTCTCCCTGGGTGCTTGGCCCTGTGCCCATCCTCTAACGACCCAGGGAAGATTCTTACCCAATAGCATTCCTGGTTCTCAGCTGCAGACAGTGGTGACGTGGGGGCTACCAGGGAGGTGCCTAGCTGAAGCACTCTGCCCTGCTCAGCTCCTGCTCCACTGAAGGCCACCATAGCTGCCCTTGCATTGCCTTCTCCCTGCTCTTTGCTTCTGGATATCTGAAAAGGTCCCCCTGTGGAACCTTCCAGCCTGGATTCTTAAAGCGCTTCCACATGAAAATGATACTCTATTTTCCCCAATCCTCAAAAGTTGTCCTGCACACTAGGGAAGGGGACTCTGAGGTAAAGAAGGAAATGTCTTTCTCTCAGAGGTATGTCATCTCCACATATTTACCTGACATATTGTGCCTTTATAAGTAATGATATTATACATTTCCTACACACAGCCTGATGATACACACACACACATGTAGATATGCTGGCAATTCGTTTTAATTCTAATTCATCTCCTCATGAAACTGAACATAATGAATTCTTTTCTTAGGTAATGAATGCATGTGCACATGTCTGTGCAGTATTATATTCATCAATAGGGGCTTTTGAGGGAGTACCCCTTGAGCCTGTTATATCACAGGAGAGCAAAGTGACCATTTCTCTAGCCCATAGTCTAAAAGGGAGGCTGCTCCCTTGTCCTCCAGAGAGGGCAACGGACAGAACCTCACCCCAAGTTCCCACTTATCTGGACAGGGGACAGAAGCTATAAGAGGAGGAGCTTATAGCTGTGAAATGGGACTCATCTCTAACCCAGAGCTGTCCTGAGGGGTGAATGAGAAAGCCTGGGGCTAAGGCAGGCACTGTGTGAAGTCGTTTCTCACACTTCTCCCTAATGATATGGTAGATATAATTAGAAAGGATGCAAATGACTCTCTGATACGGCTGGAGTTCAAACTTCTAGACAGAATAACTTCTAGTCTCTTGGGAGACTCAGAAGCTCCTAAGAGCTGCCCAACATCATGCCTCTGAGCAGACCTTAATCCAGTCCCTTCATTGGGAAGACAGGCTTGCCTTTAACTCACCTGGTAATTTCAGTGAGAGATGGCAACAGGGCAGCAAGCTGTGGTGTTGCCTAACTGCTGCTCCTGGACTGCTCCTTATATTAATATACTGATAGGAAAATTCTGGACCTACTGGTTGGATCCAGGGATATCCTCAGGAGAAGAGCTTTGGCGAAAGAATAGCAAAAGGGGAGAGACAGAGGCTTGATCTGACTGGTTTACGTGGGACACCAATAAAGTTCATGACACCGAACTTGCTCTGACCACAGAGGCTGCAGGCGCCCTCTCAAATGGCTGAAGGTGCCCCACCTTAGGCACCTTCTCGAGTGGGTCTTAGAAGCCCAGGCTGTAAGTGGGCTCAGAGAGCCCCCACGCTCCATTCAGTCATCCTGAAGGAACAACAGAGAAGAAAAGGAGAGAAAGGGAAGCAAGAACAACACTGGGAGACCAAGCCTGATGAGCAAGGCCCGTAGCTTTATTTTCAAAGGGAGCTTATATACCTTAAGGTGTGCATAGAGGATAATAGGAGGTGTAAAGTCATGCAAAGTCAGCAGTCCTTGATCCTTATCGAGACCAGGCTTTCTTTTCTGCAAACGTATAGTATACAAATGCTTTAGGTGATTTACATCATCTTCTGGCCAGGAAGCCTATTAACATTTTATGACTCTTTGTTCTGATAAAGGTTAGTTAACCAGAAAATTTATTTTTTCTAAGAGTAATTATTTTAAAGTTTGGCGCCATCCTCCGAAAGTGTAGATAAAGTTGCATTCCTATAGGGCAAAGGTGCAGTGGGCTTACAACAAGGAAAGAATTTATTACCTTAAGGGTCTAAAGTTGTTAACACCAAGGCCACTACTTTTTTTTTTCTATATACCAACTGTATTAATTAATATACTCCCAAGGACACAATACAGGGGATGTGGAAACTTGGCAGCAAGCATTGGCTCAACAATGAAATCCTCCACCAGATCTATTCTAATAATTTCTAACTCCCCAAGAGGCTCTATACTATTTGAATATCTTAGGCTTCCCGTGCCTCTCGCGGTTGGGAGGCTGTAAACAATCATATGCGTAGCTATAGGAGTCCAGATAAACCTGTCAGGGAAGTTAGAGAGCCATCTGAGGGGTTTGGATTGAAACACTCCTCTTATGCCCAGGAGGCTAATTAACTGGAGCTTTAAGTTGATTTCCTTCAGAGAAAGGTGGTCGGGGATAGCCCCCCGTTAATGTCAGAGGAGTTGGTGAAAGTCGTAAAATAGTAAAACAGACAGATTCTGGTTTTGGGGTAGATGCTCAAGCAGATCCAGGGGGCCCCTCGAGTCCTGACTCGCCTTTGCATATCAGGCCTCTCCGCATGACCTTTGTCATGGGTGGGAACTCCCGTGCTGACTCCCGGTGTGGACCTGTCTCCCATTCAACACTGCAGGAGGTATCAGATCATGCAACATCCAGCCATGTCACACCAGAATTTCCAATATCTGCTGCCTCCATGCGGGGCAAAAAACTAAAACGTACTACCATTTTACTGAAATACAACGCTCCATTCTTTCATGCAGTAATAACTCAATATTTATTTGGCTCACGATTTGTACTATTCCATTTGAGATATAACTTAACTCAGCAATAGAAATAAGAGGTTATGAAGGAAAATAAGTGTATGGGCGAATTTAAGGGTAAAAAATGAGATGGGATGGCTCCTTCACATTAACTTTTATTCTTGCTCAAGTTTCAGGTCCCGATTCAGCCACAAGCCTCTCTTTGTCTTCGTATCATCTGTGGTTTCCTTTTCTCTCTTTCATGATGAGATCTCATTTTCTGTAGATAAATATACATACATATATATATATATATATATATATATATACACACACATGCACAAATACGTATATACCTACATAAGCAAACTTTCAGGAAGATACAATGATGATAAAAAACAAAAGGGTTATCTTAGGGTGTTATGTTGTAGAACAATTATTTTTCTATTTCACATATACTGTGTATTATACACTGAAATGAACCTCATGCAGAGTGTATCATGAAAAAATAACATCTGAACACCCAATTGTACATTAACACAGGGAGAAGTTTCATTAAACTCCTAAAAATGATTCAAGCCTGCTCAAAACAACTAGTAGCTTCCTATGTACTAAAAATGAAATGTTCAGGGTAAAAATAACTGAAATAAACAAGGAAACAATTTACCTTCAAGTTCCCATTAATTACTCCTACACTCATCCGAGCTCCCTCCTATGTCCACGCAAACCCAGCACTCACTTCTGAGACCATTGAAGGTGATTCCAAACTGGATGGAGAAAGCCCACACTGTTACCTGCTACTCAGGGGAGAGGATGACCATGAAGGTGGCTGACACAAGGATGGAGAATGCAGACGCTGAGCTTCACTGGGGCTGGCTTCCCTTATAAACAGCTCATCATTCACTATACAAAAACTGGAGGAAAAATGCACATGTGGACAATTTATGGATGGACCAACTGCACCCCAACCCTGACTTCTCCCACTAACACTCAGCAACTAGATCCCTTCTATACCCTTCTGTGTCTGTCCCCAGGCTCCTTGATTGGTTCCTCTGCCTCTCGCACAGAGCTCACCTTCAGAGAGATTGTCTACCAGCTTCACTCAATGGATGGTCTGTTCCCCAACCCAGGGACAACTTCACATTTACCTTGAACAGTAACTCAGTACATTACAGTACAGCGGTGTACAGTCTGATCCCCATTTTCAGAAGACAGAGTCACAGACAGATCATGAGACTTGACCAAGATCACACAGAGAGTGAGCACTGGGTCAAGGAGAGAACCCATGTGTCAAGGAGAGAGCCCATGCTCTTCCTAACCACTAGGCTAGACTGGTCCTTGGATCTCCCTGCTGGCTTTCCACAATACTGAGTCAGCCTAAGATCTGCATCCACATGCCCAGGGCCCTGAGCCCAGGCTGGATGGGCCATCCCACCCACAACATGGCTCTCACCTGGAAGAGCTGGTGGGAGTAGTGGTGAAGGTCCGGGTGAAGGCACAGACACAGCCCTGAGAAATTCCTTCCACTTCAACAACAAACAACAAACAATAAGCAAGAGTACCCCCTAAGAACCCCACGTGTTTACAGGCTCCCACGTCATTCCCCAGTCAGGGTCTGACTTGACACTCATGCTGAGGGGATAGCTGTTCACATGGGGAGTTGCATGTCAGGAATGGGGAGGGCAACTGTAGGAGATGTCTGCTCCCAGTGACATGTCCCCATGACAACCACTTCACAAGTTCATGGGATGCATTTTTCTCAGGTGCTGAAGAGATGGATATTATGAGGAAACTGTGAGGTTAAGTAGTAGCCCAGGTTCTCAGTGTAAGGATCTGGTATGGGAGCCACCAAACTCCACAGCCTGTGTCCCTAGTGCCCAGGGTGGGCAGGGCAGACATGGACGCAGTTCAGACCTGGGTTGTCTGTGGGAAGACTGAGGGCTGGGGAGGGGAGGGCAGGGGAGGGAATCTGGAAGGAAGAGTTCTGGTGGGAGGGAGCCTGACCAAGTGAGAGAGCAGTGCGGCATCTCGGGGGAGCGGGCTACACACACTCACCTTCCTTGAACACCCCACTGACAGAGAAGCAGAACATCGTTTCCTGATAAGGAAGAGACCAGGTACTCAGTCACCCCTCATCCTCTTTCCCACCTGCGCCTTTCTGCCCCTCACCACCAAGCGAGGAGCAGGTGCTCACCGTGTGGAAACACATGTCCACCTCAAAGGAGCTGAAGTCATGCTGAGTTTTGGGTAATGCACAGAGGGCATGCACAATGTCATGTTTTGTGTGTTTCATCATCTGGAAATGCGGGTCTGTGGGGGAGGGGAAGAAAGCAAAGGTCATGTCTGCCATGCCACGGACCCTATGACTGGCCCCCTTACCACCCTTTCTGGCCCATTCTTCCCACCACACACTCACTGGGGTCCTTGAGTGTCTTCATATTCCTGTTGTCCAAGAAGTACGCACACATACTGCTTCTAGGAGACACAGAGGTACAGTGGGTGGTGGTCTGGCCAGCATAGGTGTCAGCAGGAGCTGGCCTGCATCTGCTGGGGAACCACATGGCCTGGGGGAGGAGTCTACACTGTGATACTCACAAGCCTGAGTCCTTGGAGTGGAATGGAATGGTCAGGAAGAAGCAGGCCTCCTCATGATAAAAGCCCAGCAGTCCCTGGCGATCTCCATAGTCATGGATCACGTAATAGCTGAGGGAAGAAGTGAGGTGAGTCTCTCTCTGTGGTCTGAAGCTCAAAGAAGACTTGAAAACTCCCATGTGCAGACCTGAGCTTGGGTGGCCTCCCCTGTCCTGGCCCTCCCCTTGTTCAGATTCCCAGCGGTACTTACTGCTGCAGAAATTGCAGGATTTGACTCTTCACCTGATCAGATCCAGAGAAACTTCCCTGGAATTAAAACAGTCCTCAGGACAAGGGCTGACACACCCTCTTGTACCACCTGGAACCCTGCTGGATCCTCTGTGCTCACCTTGTACATTGGTAAGCACTTGGCGGCTTCCACAGCACATTTAGAACCTGAGAGTGTCTCCTGGCCATCCTAGGGGAGGGAAGAGGAAGTCAGCAGTGCAGTCCAGGATGTGGTGCTGGATGGTCAGGGAAAAGGATGGGCCCAGGATGGGCTGGGGGTAGGGAAGAAAGTATCCCTGGAAATGCTGGAGGCAGGACTACATGTTCTGTCATCACCATGGGTCCCCGAAGCCTGTGGAGAACATGGCTGAAGATCCAGAGCCTTTTCAGGTGCCCACAGAGAATGGTACATCCCCCTCCCCCAGGACATTTAAGGGTCAGGCTAAAAAATGGAACTTGGACAGGTCCTAACGGGTTTCCGAGTAGTTTGAGGGAACAGCGCTAGTCAGAGGCGTCTGATCAAGGAATGCACTTACCAAGCTTAGTAACCTGGGGAACAACTCCAGGAGGGTGCTGCCAAAATCAAGACAAAAGAAAAATGTCAGTGAAACTATGGACGCGACCCTCCTCATGGGAGCAAGTCACTTACAGTAATCACAGCACCCTCACCCCCCAGTATTCTAGCATTCAAGGGCCCTGGTCACCACTCTATGGATGGACCAAGAGGGAGACTCTCCCCTCCACCCCTTCCTTGAACCTCCTCCTCCATTTCCTTTCCTCTGCATAGCTCCCAGCCAGACTGTTCTGACTCCCTTCTGCAGTGCCACAGGGACCGGCACTTCAAATCCAGTCTGCAGGCCTTACTCCCCTCCATCCCTTCCTTCCTTCCTCCAGGGCCCAGTGAAGGCTGTAGAGAAAAGAAGATATGGGAGGATGGGAGCCCGGGGCTTTGCTACCTCACTTGGGAGTCCAGCATGCTGTCAAGTCAGGACACACCTCAGGGATGACCAGGTGCTATGGCAGGGAGGTGATTGAGGTGGGACTCAGGAGGTAGGGAGGGGAATAAAGACAGAAAGGGAGTGGAGGGAGGAGGGGAGAGATGAGAGAGACATAGGGGTGTAGAGACAAGGCAGAGGAAGACCTCATGTTGGTTGACTTATCACGGAAGGTGGTGCACACAGCGCTTCTGTCTGCACACATCCCTTCTGGTTCCAGCTGATGACCCGTGTCCATCTCCCCTGCAATCTTCACCTAGAATTATAGGGAACACCCACATGGACCAAATGGCTCTGCACCCACACCCTTCCTTTCCCTACAAATCCACTTTGTCTGTCACCACCCATAAGGCCTCCCACATTCCTTTCAAAGGAGGATCTGGGTGCCCCACCTCACCTCAGTGTTGGAGAGATTCAAGTTCTCGGTGTTGGAAGCAATCTCCATAATGGTGGACAGGCCATGCACCAAGTAGGGTTTCTTGTTGCTCAAGTACAAAGATGAAAGCTATGAGGAAAGAGAGTGAGGACCCCAAAGAGAATACCTGAGACATCTGCCTCTTCTACGCAATGTCCCCCTCCCTCACCATTGGACCCAACATTGGGCCTAGGTCCTCACCATGGGCCTGATCCCTGGATAGACGTGCAGGGAAGCAGCCATGCTCTTTCTACGGTTCCATGTCATTCCAATATCACATGTTATCAAGTCTCCAGGAAACTATAAGGAGGGAAACACAGGCTGAGAGGGTCCCAGCTGGAACACCTCCAGCACCAAGCCCAAGCCCTCCCCATGATACCATCTCTGAGTGCTCTACTCAGACAGACCCTCTACCCTCACCTGCCCTGCAGTCACTACTGTAGCCATACCAGGGCCAAAGCGGAGTGTCTGGATGTCAAGAGCTTGCTGGCAGGCATCGTATGGTTTGTTCATGGTGAGCTGCAGAGTTAGGGATGGGGTCCAGCGAGCCTGAGTCTGAGGGTGAGTTGGGGGAAGAGGTGGGTCTGGCTATGAGGGCACAGCTTGTGTTGAGTCTGCATTACCTTTATCTGCTCCAACTTTTCAGATGTCAGTGTCTTCTGCACAGACTGGGGTGCATCACAGGGCTCAACAAAGATAGATATCTGTAGAGAACACAAGAAGGGCTGGGTAAGCTCCAGGAAATCTGTGCATGGGATCAAGCAAGACCATGCCGCTCTCCTGCCCTCTTGCCCTTAGTCAGCCCTTGACACACACCTTTTCATTATCCTCATTGAAAATCTTGCCGCTGACATTCTTCAATGCACAGGCAACGTTGGCATTCTCTACAAAGAACTGGGCCTGCATTTTCTCATAGTGAAACTGTAGGAAGAGTGACAGGAGAAGCAGAACATGAGACCAGTGCCACTTCTCTGGGCCCGCAATCTACCCCAGTTTGTCGCATCATCTCCATGTCCTGTCTTACTTCGACTGCAGTAAAGGGGACACTGCACTTCTTCTGAATCAAATTCATCAGCCACTTCTCATCATATTTTATATCGAAGGGAATCTAGGAATCAAAGAACAAATGGGAAAGAGAATGTATACAATGGTATCCAAGATTAAGGTAAGACCCAATTGTGTCTTGCTTTAGGGCCATTTTTCAGGTTTTAAATAATTTCTTAAGATAAGACAATATCTGTTATCACTAACTTTGGTATGAGACAAGGATTTTCTATATACACTTCCTTTGCATTCAGATACTCTTCCTGAAAAAAAAAATTGACTTAATATGTTTCACATGTACTTCCTTTTATAAAGTTCCAGGAGATCCAAATGAGGTACACCTGGCCTGTCACTCTGACATGGACCCCAGAGACTCAACCTCCTCCCACACCCAGCTCAAGCCAAACTGCGTCATCTGGTATGAAATGCTCCATCCCCATGGCAGTAGGCTTCCTCCTTTGCTTTCAGTCAACCTCTCCCATGCTCCTCCTTGCAGTCAGTCTTTTTCCTTCTACCGCTTCTCTGCACCTGCCCTTAGATGACCTAAGAAGATACCTGCTAGTAATATCAAGACAGATTACCAACACCACTACCCCAGAAAAGTTCCCAGCATCTCTACACAAATCCAACACGATTCTGTCATCTTCTACATATTAGGTTCATTTAGCCAGGATACTCACAATAATCTTGAACCAGCTTCCCAAAGTCTCATCCTGTCTATTTGTTTTCATTGTTCTCTCCGGAGGCTTTTGGTCTGTCTCCATGTTAACATGTATTTGGTCTTTTCTCTAAAAACTACTTCTCCAGTGATGGGATGGAATGGCATAGGGAGCACTGTGGGGAAGTGGAAAGAAAAAAGTGGTCCATATAGGCTTGGAAGGTCTTCTCTACATTCTCCCAAATGATACCAGAGTTATAATAAAGACTGCTCAATCATTAACCTGATCCAATCACTTTTTACTCTGGCAAGTTGGAGAGAAGAATGACATATTTAACTGCAAGGTTTTGTTGTTCAGTGGTTGGTACATGTCAGCCATGGTGACTGGTCACTTACTATCTTCCTTGGATGTCCATACGAGCATCACTTTCTTTTGAATCTCTGTCTTGCTGCTGCTGGGAAGTGACCGGTTCAGACCAACAGGCATATTGCCTTCGGTAAATACCCGAGCTTCGTGCTCTTCTTTGTAAAGAGTTCACTTTATCAGTGTGCTCTAAAATTGACAACAACATATCAGTGGTCCCAGTATCAGAAGTAGTCCTGAGTAAATATCATGACTAATGAAGAAACATCATTCTTTATAATCTAAACATACATGCATCATAGAGCTAAAACATGGCTGAGAGACCTCACCATGACTCCACTTTTCATGAAATGAGAGGTCGGGAGCAGTCACAGACAAGAAACCAGGGAAAGGGTCTGGATGTAGAGTGCAGTCTGTGATGTTAGGCTGTGTTCTACTTGGTTCAGGTTAGGTGACCTGGGACAAGTGGCTTTTTATCCCCAAGTCTCACTTCTCTGCTCTGCTCTATGAATACAATAAACCCTACCCTGAAATCTACCCTGATGTGACAGTTCAAGGGTCAAAGGTGATCTGCCTCCCTGAAGGAAGAATTAGAGAAATGAAAGGTAAGTCTTATGAAAAGATCCAAGATGGAACCTGGAGAGATATAATATGGAGAATACCCTCCCCCTAAAAAGAGAATTAAAGGTGATACAATGAGTATACCTAATACATGGTTAATGTGAGCCCCATAGAGAAGGAAAGTGAACAGGGGAGAAGTGGTATTTGAAGAGAACTTGGCTGAGAAGTTTCCAAATGTACCAAGATATCAACTTAGGATAACAATATTAATAGGAGGACTTCCTTTGTGGTTCAGTGATTAAGAATCCACCTGCCAATGCAGGGGACACCAGGGTCCCTGGTCTGCGAAGATTCCACATGCCTCAGGACAACTTAGGCCCTGTGCCACAGAAACGGAACCTGTGTTTTAGAGCCTATGAGCCAAAACTACTGAAGCACATGTGCCCTAGAACCCATGCTCTGCAACAAGAGTGCAACAAGAGAAGCCATGGTAATGAGAATCCTGTGCATTGCAACTAGATAGTAGTCCCTGCTCATTGCAACTAGAGAAATCCCTCACCCAGCAACAAGTCCCAGCACAGCCAAAAATAAATAAATCAATTTTTAAAAGACCTATATTAATAGGACAAAAAATATGCTTTAAGGAAAAACATCCTTAAAAGAAAAGACATGCATTTCACCATCATGTAACAAAAACTCAGAAAATTTGTGACCTAAAGATCCAAACTAAAGAAATATTATAGGCTCTTCTTTGGGCAGAAGAAATATCACCCTAGGTGGAGCCACACAGATACAGGAAAGACGAATGACATTTGTGAATATGGAGGAAAATTTAAATGAGTATTGACTATATAACACAATGATAATAATTACCTTCGGGGATTTATATATATATAGAGTATGAAAATGCGTGACAATAAATGTGGAAAGAGTTTATGGAATCAAAGTGTCTCAAAGCCCCATAACGGAGCGGTTTTAGGAACTAATTAACTAATATTAGACTGTGAAAGGGCAAAAATGTACATTGTAATCTGAAGGGTGAACACTACAAGAATAGCAAAAGAATGTTTACCTCGATAACCATGCAAAGTAATGATTTGATAGTTAAAAAATATTCACCATATCAAAGGAAAAGAAAGCAAAAGGAACTTACAAGAGGCAACAATAAATACACAATAATATGATATACACAAACCAAATTATATCTATTTTTATTTTAGAAGATTCAGGCGAAATACTCCAAATAGAAAGATTGTATCAGACTGGACAAGAAACCTTTCCTCAAATACTCCTGAAAAGAGACATATGCAAAATTTAATCATCAGGAAAATTAGAAAATAAAAAAATTGCAAAATGTACACCTTTTCACATTAATCTCAGAAAACTGCTATAACCATATCAGTAAAAGAAAAGGTACACTTTAAAAGGGAAATTCCTTTATGATAACAGGTTCAGTGCAATAAGAAGATAGTAATATACATTCTAAATTTGTATGCCTCTTAAAGCCAGCATACAAAGCAAAAACTCACAGAAATAATGGACAAATCCACAGTCACAGTGTGAAATTTTAACACATCCCACTGAGTGACACATAAAATGACAGACAAAAATCTCAGCTAGAGGGAGAGGATTTTAAAATCTGACTTACATTTTTTTAATTGACGTAGAACAATGCACATGACTACTCATCAAACATTCCAGAATATATCACGTGCCCAGCAATAAACCCTCAAGAAGCTTCGAAGGGCTAATACAATTTACCCTAACTGTTAATGTAATATCCAGTACTAACGGTCGGGTTTCTGCCCCTCCCCCACCTCTAGTATAAATCCAAAGAATATTAGTTTATATAATCCTACCCTCCACCTAGGTGACCCTCACCACTCTCCAAACCCTAGACCTGAGAAGATAACATGACTCATGCCTTTTCCTTAGCCAGAGAAAAATTCAAGTCAGCAACGGCCATTTTCGTTGGAGGGGAGGTTTACCACATGGAATCGAGATGGGTGTGTCAGAGCCCGCTTGGCCCATCTCCTCAAGAGACCGGAAAATAGTCAGTCTGGGCTCTCTCCCCGCTTTCCCTGAAGAACAGGCAACTGGTTGGGGGTCCTGTGCTTTGGGGTGTGGGAGGGAACCCAGAACCCTTCCTGCTTTGGGGGGCTCTGAAGAGAAGGTCTCACACAGACCACTCACCCATAGGGTGGCCTGAAGGCAGAGCTCTGTCACCACCGTCCTCACAGGCTGCCCTGGAAGAGAATCTGTGGGTCTGGAGCTGGAAGCTTGTAGAATATCAAGGAAAACTGCTGCGGTAGGAAGAGTGCAAGCCCCAAACACCTTCGTTACAGCCACACAAACAAGATGGCGTCCTAACAGGAAGTCCTTTCCCCAAGGTCATAGAGGAGGAGAGTCTTGGGGGCCAGAGGAAACTTAACTTCCTGTACTTACTGCCCTCTGAGTTTGCTACCAGCATAACATCCAAGGAACTCTTTCCAACAGTACCACCCCTGCAGAGGAGGCCAGCTAGAATCAGGAGGCTTAGGGATCTTGGCGATGGCACCCCACTCCAGTACTCTTGCCTGGAAAATCCCATGGACGGAGGAGCCTGGTAGGCTGCAGTCCATGGGGTCGCTAAGAGTCGGACATGACTGAGCGACTTCACTTTCACTTTTCAGTTTCCTGCATCGGAGAAGGAAATGGCAACCCACTCCAGTGTCTTGCCTGGAGAATCCCAGGGATGGGGGAGCCTGATGGGCTGCTGTCTCTGGGGTCACACAGAGTCGGACATGACTGAAGCGACTTAGCAACAGGAGCAGCAGCAGCAGGGATCTTGATACTTGTAGCTACAAATACAGAGAAATCTCTGTGCCAGTCGCTGCATCAGCTACATTACACTGTGTTCCTTCATTCTGCAGACCCAGAGAACTGGAGGGGAAGCAGCAGGAAACGCGCGGTCCTTGCTACATTACATCTGTTCTTTCATGTATTCTTCACAAGGGGACGTTGATACCAGAATCATCAACTTTCCAAGGTTGCTGAGGCTTATTGAGGTGCTGCACTTGTTTAGGGTCATCCAGATGCTACTGGGAGAAACAGGCCGGAATTGAGCTCCATGGACTGGAAGATGCCTTCTTGAAGCATAGCTTTACTAAATACTTGGTGCAATATAGGGCTTTTTCTGAAGTTTATGCAAGTGTAGTGAAGTGAAGTCGCTCAGTCGTGTCCGACTCCTCCGTCCATGGGATTTTCCAGGCAAGAGTGCTGGAGTGGCTTGCCATTTCCTTCTCCAGGGGATCTTCCCGACCCAGGAAATGAACCCGGGTCTCCCGCATTGCCAGGCAGACGCTTTACCGTCTGAGCCACCACCTGACTATTCTAAAAATAATCAGGTGGCTAGAATTAACTCTAATCCATTCCAAAGAGATCATACCAAAACAACAACAACAAAAAACCTTGAAAATAAAAAGGAAATACCAAACAGAGCTTGGTGGGTCACTGCAATGACAGTAGAAAAAAAAAATTAGTCTTTCCTTTAAAAAAAAAATATAGTCAACGTAGGCAGATATCCCCTAGTGCAGGGGTCCCCAGCTCCTGTTGGGATCTGGGTTGCACAGCAGAGGGTGAGCCTAGGGGGAGTGAGCAAGGGAAGCTTCATCTGCTGCTCCCCACAGCTCTCCATTGCTCACTTTACTCTCTGAAACACTGCCTCCGTTAGAGCCAGAACTGTAGATATGAAAGTCTCAAATCAGAGGGTTTCTAAAGAAGAAAGGAAGGAAAAGCCTGGGCTCTAGTTCATGAGCTAGAATTTTCTGGAATGTTTAATATCTTCCTCTCCAGTTCTCTGTGCCCTGAAAGAAGTACAACGCCTGAGAGAGATGAAGAAAATCTACACCTGAGTGTGTGAACATCTGAGGTGAGGGAAATGTAAGACGCAAATGCATACGAATACACGGATACATTGTCAAGTCAAAAGTTGAAAAAGTTGACTTTTTATTAAACAACCACGGGTGAACATTTTTATAACATGTAAATATATTGGACGTTTTTGTCAATTAGTTGTTGTTTTCAAGTGTTCCTCTTAACAAATTAGCCTAATCAGAAATTCTCAAACATTGAAAATGTATATCTGGAAAATAAAATTATTCTCAACCTTCCATCTACACGATCACCTTATCATGACCCACACGTACCCAAGGTATCCAATGTAAAACAATTAGTGCACATTTTCCAGATGTGTTTCTCTTATGGTAATGCATATACCTATCTTAAAGGATTTGTGTAGGTATGTAGTTCTAGATATAATATTGTTTATAATTTTCCATTACAGGGACTTCTCTGATGGTCCAGTGGTTAAGATTTTGCACTCCCAATCCAGGGGCAGAGGCTTGATCCCAGGTTGGGGAAGTAAGATCACACATGCCACAAGGCGCAAAAATAAATAAATAAAATAAAAATTTAAGTTACCTATGCAAATGTATGCAAATTAATTTTTAATTTAATATGACATCTTCAGATTTTCATTTCTTCAGTTCATGGTTTGGCATATTTCCAGATGTTTACTGAAAAGCATTTTGTTTTTTAGATGAATTATTTGTGGGTTTTTTTTTTGTCTTTTCTCTACTGATTATCAGAAATCCTGTTTGCTCTTGCACATGAACACAAAAGCTGTAATACTGTTTGAAATGTTGTCTCCAAACTTTTCAATCTTTTACATTTTTTTCTTTTGACAGTAAAGACATTCCTTTAATTTTCGTGGGTTATTTTTAAATATAAAAATAAAGGGCTTCCCAGATGGCACAAGTGGTAAAGAACCTGCCTGTTAATGCAGGAGACACAAGAGACACGGGTTCAACCCCTGGGTCAGGAAGCTCCCTTGGAGGAGGGCATGGCAACCCACTCCACTGTTCTTGCATGGAGAATCCCATGGACAGAGAAGATGGGCAGGCTGTAGTCCATAGGGTTGCAAAGAATCAGATGCAACTGAAGCAATTTAGCGTGCATGACTGAAAAAGTGAGTAATGCATAGGGTTGCATTGAGTACTAGTCCACTGGGAATTCTAGATCCAAAGACTTGAGGGCCTCATGACAAAATGGAAAAGAGCTTTAGCCCAAAATCTACATTGATTAATAATGGGGAAAATATTTGAATCTGTGTTTGCGTATACAAGATACCATGTAAAGTGCATCTGGCCTAATATAACTCCATAAATGACCATTTCCTTCCCTCCATGGAGTCTAATTTCCTCTGCTTCAACCTGAGCCTCACACAAATCCTTCAGGACACTTCAATTCCTGGGGCGCTATATCCAGGGAGTGGATTTCACCTATCTTCAAGACCAAGACATGGGGGAGAAGGTTGTTTGAGGACCCTATCAACATGGCATTGACACCAGGACAACCAAAACTAGATCTGAGAGGCAAGAAAAGCCTGGAACTCTGTTACAAAATTAATTAGAGCAATTGAGGTGAAGTGATAAAAAGCCCATGTCTCTCCCAAACAAAAATGTCACATACAAAATAAATTATTGGCAAAATATTAGGAACATATTTTAGAGCACATGTTTTATACTATATAATATAAATAAATCTGATCAGTAAAGAGGGTCATTTAAAGTCTCTTAAAAATTTGAATGAGAACTATGATTCACAAACATATAAAGATCAAACAAATACAAAAACAGTTATATACGGAAGTATATATGAATGTACATATATTTACATATGTATATTTACATAAACGTACATATATACATCAACATACATACACACATACAGAACATAGCATATATACTTACTGTGAACAAAATTTGGAAGAACAGATATGCTCATATAAATTTACTTATTTAATATTGTACACAGAGAAATATATCTGGGGAACAAAGTAAATTACCAAGAATATATTTCTTGTTATGGAAAAAGATTAATAAAACATAAAAATTACTTTATCTATTGTATACACATCCCTGCATTTCATTAGTTTTGAAAAGAAAGATAATAATTTGAAGTCAGAAAAGTAAATAATGTAAATTTTTATAACATTATAGTATATAACTAGTTGTGAATTTCATTTCAAAAAACAATTTATGTGGCTTAACTGTGTTTATATATGAATCGGTATATATGAATCCCTAATTATTTTCACACGACACTTTCACATTACACATTCCACATTACACTTTATCACTACTCTTTTAATCACATGTATATCGGTTTCCTGTCACAACAGGGAGGGAGAGGCTGAAGAAAAGTTCTCGCCAGTAGATTTAATGTACATGGGCTCTGACTCACCCTTACTGATTCATTTAACCATAAAATCCTACCAGATATTTCCTAGTGATGGGCATCTTGCTCCTTTCCTCCTTCCAAGGCTTTTATTCCAGATATGTTCACCAGGTGGCACAGATCTCCAGTTTTTGAATTTTATCCAGTGAGAAGTGCTATTTGGGAAAAGGAATGAAAAATGTTTTAAAAGTTGCTTTGCATTGCGAGTAGTGGGAGAATATATAAAATAAATTCATGCTCAGATTGCTTTGCCTAACAATTTTCTTCTCCTCTGTGGTTTCCCACATAGAAATCATAGTAATAATATGACTCTTAGAGAACAACTGGTTAGTATATGCCTGAGGTGGGAGCAAGGAAGGCAGAAGGGGTTCATGTACATCTCCCTATAGCTGTCCTGTTAAGGTTCACAAAGTTTTTCCCTGAGTGATAGACTGATGGGTAAGGGATTTCCACTCTGGATTTTCCAAAGGGATGAACCAGATTACAGGGTATGTCCTTCCTGTTATATTTGGCTCGTCTCCACCCTTACCCCTTTTGCTGGCTAAAGCGTCCTTAAGCTCGGATCTCAGCTTAAAGATCACTTCATGTGAGAAGTCCCAGACACACCCTACTGGTTTGATTACCACTAGGCATATAATGGGGGGCTTCCCTGGTAGCTCAGATGGTAAAGCGTCTGCCTACAAAGCGGGAGACCTGGGTTCAATCCCTGGGTCGGGAAGATCCCCTGGAGAAGGAAACGGCAACACACTCCAGTATTCATGCCTGGGAAATCCCACGGACCAAGGAGCCTGGTGGGCTACAGTCCATGGGGTCGCAAAGAGTCGGACCCGACTGAGCGACTTCACTTCACTTCACTTCACGCATATAATGACTCCACCACATTTGTCATCTCCAGACACACTTTGCATGTGAAAGGGGACCGAAGACTGTGAACGCACCAGTTTTCAGAGGCTGTAGCATCACATAGTCGACTTCAGATGCTGAACTTTTCAAATATCTTGTCTGAAGAGTCATCGAAAATTCACTGTTCCACTTTGAAGGGGGATGCTGGGGACACTTCAGCAAAGGAACTGCAGCATCGTTCTTCAGACAAAAATCAGACTCTGTATTTCTGAGAACCTGTGGCAGCTGGGGATTGTTTCTCCTTCTGTAAAAGAGCCCATGGTAGCAATGTATTGACAGTCTGTCAGTTTTAGTGGATTGGTTTTGCGTGGCAAAAACCAAATGAATCTTCCTGAGGTAGAATTGCAAGTCTTAAAATTTTTGAATAATTTGTTTTGTGGAATACTCTTAAATATATTTCAAAATATTTAAGTGAGCTTTGAAAGTAATAAAAAAAAACTAAAGAAGGAAGAAAAATGTTCCATTAACCTCTGATGAGATATCACCATTTTTATATTCTCATTAATTATGTACATAAAATGACACTGGCTTATCTTTAATCTACATATAACATTTAATCCTTTTGACATAACTACAAACTCCACATTGTGATTCATTCCTTATAGGTGACAAAACTGAGCCTCAGCCAGACCTGACTGAGACTCAACGCTCTGGGTGACCTTTATTGTCTTGTGGTTTCAATAAATCCTGACAAGGACCGTATGAAGGAGAGAGTGGTCACTCCCTGGATGGGGAACCTGAGGTTCGGGACCTACTTTAATGGCCTACACTGCCGCACAGCATGCTCCTACTCATTGGCTGGTTCCAGACTGGGACCCACGTCTTCTGAACCTAAACTTTATTCTTCCTACCAATTCACTCAACCTTGCCTCAATTATAGATACAAGTATATGCTGGAAATATTGTGATTTGGTTGCACACCATTGCAAGAAAGCCCATATGGCAACAAAGTGAATAACATAAATTTTTTGGTTCTCCATGTCTTATAAAAATTATGTCTATACTGTACTGTAGGCTATTAAGTGTACAATAGCATTGTCTAAAAAACTAAGTGCATATCTTAATTAAAAACACTTGATTGCTGAAACTTGCTAACAAATATCTGAAAGTTTAGAGAGCCATAATCGTTTGGCTGGTTGCGGGGAGCCGGTGAGGCATTCCACTCGTGACAAAGGTCATGAGGAAGGAGGCTCGGCATACGCAAAGGCGGGATCGAGCCTCAGGAGTCCCCCCGGATATTCTCGAGCATTTTCCCCCAAAAAACCAGAGTCTGCCTACTTTATTGCTTTGTGCTCTCACCTCTGACTTTACTGGGGGCTGTCCCCTACCACCATCTCGCTCTCTCTCTGTCAAAGAGTTAACTTACAACTTCAATTAATAAAGTTCCTGGGCAATTAGGAGTGTTTAAATCCAAACCCCTCTGATGGCTCTCTAACTCGCCTGACAAGTTTACCCGGACTCCTGCAGCTATGCATACGATTGTTTACAGTCTCCCAGCCTCGAGAGGCATGGGAAGCTTAAGATATTCAAATAGCTTAGAGCCTCTCAGAGAGTTAAAAACTGTCAGAATAAACTAGTAAAGGATTTCATTGATGAGTCAATGCTTGTTGCCAAGTTTTCACATCCCCTGAATTGTATCCTTGAATATGTATCAATTAATAGTGGGTATGTAGAAAAAATAAGTAGTGGCCTTGGTGTTAGTAACTTTAGACCCTTAAGGTAATAAATTCTTTCTTTGTTGTAAACCCATTACACATCCGCCCTATAGGAATGCAATTTTATCTTTGGAAGATGGTGCCAAACCTTGAAATAATTACTCTTAGAGAAAATAAGTCTTTGTTGATAAGTCCTTGTCAAGAGTCATAAAATGTTAGTAGGCCTTCTGGCCAGAAGATGATGTAAATCACCTAAACCATTTGTATACGATACATTTGCAGGAAAGAAACCTTGGTTTTTGATAAGAACCAAAGACTGCTGACTTTGCATCCCCTATTATCCTCTATGTGTAACTTAGGGTATAAAAGCCCCTGTTAAAAATAAAGCTATGGGCCTTGCTCACCAACGCTTGGTCTCCCCATGTCATTCTTTCTTTTAACTTCCAGCTGAGTCTCCATCTGGAGCGCGGAACCCACCACGCTTACTAATTATGCCTGGGCTTCTAAGACCCACTCGAGAAGGTGTCTAGGGTGAGGCACCTTCCGCTATTCGAGAGGGCGCCTGCGGCCTACGTAAGTGGTGCAAACTTCTTGTCTTGAAGTTTTATTGGTCTCCCGCGTAAACCAAGCTACTCAGCTTCTTTTCTCCACTGAATTTTCCTACTGAGCTATCCTCATTCTATTGTTCTGTATATCTCTAATTAGCATATAAATAGTCGCCGACGCCGTCTCCCCTTCGAATACCCTGGATCAGCCGGGGCTGGTCCTCGGCAGCTGGTGGAGGGTCAGGCATGTGTTTTGATGGCTGCTGACTGATTAGGGTGGTGGCTGTTGAAGGTTGGGGTGGCCATGGTAACTTCTTTAAATGAAACAACACTAACATTTGCTGTATCAATTGACTCTTCTTTTTCAGAAACAATTAGCATGCAGTGTTGTTTGTTAGCTTTTTACCCACTGAAGAATTTCTTTCAAAACTGGAGTCTATCCTCTCAAAACCTGCCACTGTTTTATCTAATATTCTAAATCATGGAATATTCTAAATCCTTCATTGTCATTTCAAAAATCTTCACAGCATCTCCACCAAGGGTAGATTCCTTTCAAGAAACCACTTTCTTCACTCCCATAAGAAACAGCTCCTCGGGGTTAAAGTTTTATCATGAGATTGCAAAAATGCATTCAGGTATTCAGGTCCCTTTTCTATTTCTAGTTCTCTTGCTATTTCCTGAAACCATAAAACTCCCAGGTTTTATGAATAGAAGAAAAAGCTCCTTGGCCTTGGTTGTGGCAGTGATTTTTCAATATATTACAAATGCACAAGTAACAAAAGCAAAAACCAACAAGTGGGACCACAAAACAAAACATCTTGCACAACAAAAGAAACAGTCAACAAAATAAACAGGTAACCTGTGGAATTGGAGAGAATCTTTGTAAACTGTGTATATAACATGCAATTAATTTTCAAAATATGTAAGGAAATCACACAACTCAATATAGAAAAGTCTGAGTAAAATTTGGCAAATGACCTAGAGAGATATTTTCCCAAAGATTATATATAAATGGTCAACATGTATATGAAAAGGTGCTCAATATCATTACAATTGCATAAAAAAGAATAAAATACCTAGAAACAGATTTAACAAATGAGGTGAAACACCTCTATAGTGCAAACAGTAAGACACTGGTGAAAGAAAATGAAAGAGGCACAAATAAATGGAAAGATAGTGCATCTTATGGATTGAAAATCTTAATGTTGCTAAAATGACCATAATACCAAAGCAATCTACAGATTCAAATCAACCTCTATCAAAATGACAATGACATTTTTCATAGAACCAAATCCAATAATTCTAAAATCAGTAGGGAACAAAAGATCCTGAATAGACAACAATCTTGAACAATCTTGATGTTCACTGGAGCCATCAGAGATTCCTGAAAGAGGAACTAGGCCTGAAACAGTGGGCAAGACTAAAGGAGGGGTGGATGGAAGGGAAGAGATGGGGAGTCCACTCTGCCTGGAGTGAAGAGTAGGGGCTCCCAGGTAAGCAGATAAGGCTGAGAGGTAACTGATGGGACACTCCTGGGCACTGAGGCTATCTGGGTGTAGGACTGATTGGGGAAGGACCATATTTGCTTCCATGGACACTACACAGCCCCTTCATACACTGAAAAGGCACAACGATGGTAAGGAGTAAAGACAGACACATGTCTGTCACTGGTCCACGGAGCAGAGAGGGACCAGGTCCACTGAGAGTAGGGAAACTGTGCTGATACTCAGTTCCCCGAACCTCCTTGAAAGTAGGAAGCAGACTTAAAGGGGAAGAATTCGTGAGTAAGAGATGCCCCATGCCATCTGGAAAATATACACCCTCTTTAATTTCTCTCTGTCCCCAGACCACAGGGACTCCATCTGCCAGTGAGGTCCTACCTGCCTCCTGGAGTCACATTCCTAGCCAGAACATTCTGTCCACCTGCTAGCTCTCTGGTTTGTTCCATCTCTGCATCGTCGCTGACATCACTCAGGCTTTTCTCCCCCTTTGTTGTCTCAAGTCCTTTCATCAGCTCAGTGAGGTGTATCACAACACAGCACTGCCGTGACAGTTCAGTTCAGTTCAGTTCAGCTGCTCAGTCGTGTTCGACTCTTTGTGACCCCATGAACCACAGCACGGCAGGCCTCCCTGTCCACCACCAACTCCTGGAGCCTACCCAAACTCATGTCCATTGAGTCGGTGATGCCATCCAACCATCTCATCCTCTGTCGTCCCCTTGTCCTCCTGCCCTCAAGCTTTCCCAGCATCAGGGTCTTTTCAAATGAGTCAGCTCTTCACATCAAGTGACCAATGTATTGGAGTTTCAGCTTCGACATCAGTCCCTCCAATGGACTCCGAGGACTAATCTTTACAATGGACTGGTTGGATCTTCTTGCAGTCCAAGGGACTCTCAAGAGTCTTATCCAACCCCAAGATAACCCCAAATTTAATATTCACCTTCACTATCATTTACATTTTTTTTTTTTGCACTTTGCATTTCTGCAGAGCTAAAATCTGATAGCCACAACCTGGTCTAAGAAGACAGTGACTGAAAGGAGTGTGTTTTCCTGTATCCAGACCAACACACAGACTTTTGGTCACTTTATGGATGCCTCAATTTTGAAGGTGACCCAATTTTGTATTACTAGTGTTGGGCATGTGTATATTTTCCTTTCCTGGGATTATTTTAGGTGCCCCAAAGAAGGTGTCTGCTGTACAAAAATGATCTTAATGCCTGGATAACTGCGATAATGTCGTCCCTCACCTACAGCCAGACATCTTGAAATGTGAAGTCAAGTGGACCTTAGGAAGCATTACTAGAAACAAAGCAAGTGGGGGTGATGGACTTTCAGCTGAGCTGTTTCATATTCTAAAAGATGATGCTGTTAAAGTCCTGGCCTCAATATGCCATCAAATTTGGAAAATTCAACAATGGCCACAGGAGTGGAAAGGGTCAGTTTTCATTCCAATCCGAAAGAAAGCCAATGCCAAAGAATATTCAAACTACGGCACAATTGCACTCATTTCACATGCCAGCAAGGTAATGCTCAAAATCCTTCAAGCTAGGCTTCAAAAGTATGAGGACCAAGAATGTCCAGATGTACAAGCTGGATTGCCAAAGGAACCAGAGATCAAACTGCCAACATCTGTTGGATCATAGAAAGAAGATGGGAATTCGAGAAAAGCATCTACTTCTGCTTCAGAGGTAACGCTAAAGCCTTTGACTGTATGGATCACAACAAACTGTGGAAAATTTGTAAAGAGACAGGAATACCAGAGCACCTTACTTGCCTCTGGGGAAACCTGTATGCAGGTCAAGAAGAAACAGTTAGAACCAGACATGGAACAAAGGACTGGTTCCAAAGTGGGAAAGGAGTACATCAAGTCTATCTTTTACCACCCTGTTTATTGAACTTATCTGCAGAGTACATCATGTGAAATGCTGGGCTGGATGGATCACAGACTGGAATTAGATTGCAGGGAGAAATATCAATACCCTCAGATATGCAGATGATACCACTCTAATGGCGGAAATCAAAGAAAAACTAAAGAGCCTCTTGATGAAGGCGAAAGAGGAGAGTGAAAAAAATGGCTTAAAACTCAACATTCAAAAAAATGAAGATAATGGTATCTGGTCCCATCACTTTATTGCAAATATATGGGGGAAAATGAAAATAGTGTTAGATTTCATAGTCTTGAGCTCCAAAATTAGTGCTGATGGTGACTGCAGTCATGAAGTTAAAAGACATTCACTCCTTGAAAGTAAAGCTATGACAAACCTAGACAGCGTATTAAAAAGCAGAGACATCAGTTGCCGACAAAGGTCTGTATAATACTATGGTTTTTCCAGTAGTCATGCAGTGATGTGACAGTTGGACCACGAAGAAGGCTGAACGCCAAAGAATTGATGCTTTTGAATTGTGGTGCTATAGAAGACTCACGAGAGTCCCTTGGACAGCAGGAGATGGAGCCAGTCAATCCTAAAGGAAACCAACCCTGAATACTCACTGGAAGGACTGATTCTGAAGCTGAAGCTCCAGTATTTTTGCCACCTGATGTGAAGAGCCAACTCAATGGAAAAGACCCTGATGCTGGGAAAGATTGAAGCGGGAGGAGAAGGGGATGGCAGAAGATGAGATGGTTGGATAGTATCATGGACTCAGTAGACATGAGTTTGAGCAAACTCCAGGAGATAGTGGAGGACACCGGAAGCCTGGTGTGCTGCAGTCCATAGGGTTGCAAAGAGCTGGACATGAGCAATTACTGAACAACAACAAGGAAGGTACTTCAAAGGTGCTTTCATTTACCTCTGTTGACTGTTTATGGGGACTTTGAATGATCCTGGGACTAAATTTTCCCTGAAACCTGCCCTTTGAACATTTGTCCCTCTGGATGTTCATGAAGGCTCTCAACCTTTCCCGTCTCTGTGGTGTTCACTGCTTTGCTAACTGAGTGGTTAAACCCACGAGCTTGCCTTCATTTCAAGAGAGTTTATTTGGAAAGGACAGAGTGATGCATGTTGAGAAACTACTGTCAACTCAAGACCTTAGTTAAAATGCTGGGAAGTGGAGACCCTTCCTAACTGTTGAATGTAACATTTGTTTAGAGACAGATTCCCTTCTCTTAGCCTTCTGATTTCCCTGAGGCTGCTCAATTGGGATGATCATACGGCAGAGTCATAAATGATTCCTGGGTCCACAACTATTACCTATCTGTGTGAGCAGGTATACCTCATCTTTGACCCCTGGTGTCCCCTTTCCTTGGGGCACCTCCTACATTCTTGATCCTCCTGGCAAGTGTGCTGGGCTGAATGTACCCACATGCAGCATGTGGTCATCTTGTGGTCTGGGGGCCCGAGGGGATGTGTGAACAAATTGTGGCATCGGGTGTTCAGGGGGTTACTGGGGTGTGTTAAGGTGAGGCTCAAACTGGGGTCTGGTGACAGCTTTCCTTGGCAAAGCCTCCTGGGCTGGGGCAGCCAATCGTGGCCTGCTGAAGGCTTTGAAGACCCCCACCGTTCCCCTACTAGGCAATGAGCCCCCTAGGCCCACTTGCTGGCTTCAATTTCATGGTCCACCCAATCTGGAGCCAGCTGGGATATTTTAAACCTTCACACCCTCGATCTTTGGCCTCATTTAAGCTTCTAGATATTGGGGAGGGGTGCACTGAAATGGACCTTCAATGTCTGAGTGCAAAGGACAGACCCCAGAACTTCCTCTGCACCCCAAGTTTCTGCAAGGCCCCCCAGGCTGCCCTTCAAGACCCATTCCCTGCAGTTGGGCCTGGCCCACCTCTCACAGGCTGCAGGTGGCCAGGCTTGTGGAGGGAAGCTGAGAGTGGGAACAGCAGATGACTCCCGTGTTGGGAGCCTGAGGATTCCCTACGTCAGTTCAGTTCAGTCACTCAGTCGTGTCCGACTCTTTGCCACCCCGTGGACTGCAGCACGCCAGGCTTCCCTGTCTATCACCAACTCCTGGAGCCTACTCAAACTCATGTCCATTACGTTGGTGATGCCATCCAACCATCTCATCCTCTGTCATCCCCTTCTCCTCCCGCCTTCAATCTTTCCCAGCATCTGGAGATTGAGTCAGTTCTTCCCATCAGGTGGCCAAAAGCTTCCACCTCAGCATCAGTCCTTCCAGTGAATATTCAGGACTGATTTCCTTTAGGATGGACTAGTTGGATCTCCTTGCAGTCCAAGGGACTCTCAAGAGTGTTCTCCAAACCACAGTTCAGAAGCATCAGTTCTTCAGCACTCAGCTTTCTTTATAGTCCAGCTCTCACATCCATACATGACTACTGGGTAAACCATAGCTTTGACTAGACAGACCTTTCTTGGCAAAGTAATGTCTCTGCTTTTTAATATGCTGTCTAGGTTGGTCATAGCTTTTCTTCCAAGGAGCAAGCGTCTTTTCATTTCATGGCTGCAGTCCCCATTATAAGCATGAATGTTTTTGATGGTCCAATTGTTCTATCTTTGGTCAGTGGGAACCCCTCAGGTTATTTTTCTTTTTGATATAATTTCTGTTACGAGAGTTCAGTCCAGACCCACCTTGTACAATCCTTACCTAGACCAGAAATCAGGCATTTCTCCAGGAAGCCTGGTGCCTTTCAGTGGGAAATGTGTTTAGAAAATTCAGTGCAGGGACTACAGTTGCTGATTGCTACTAGATTGGTCAATGTTTCTTGCCCCTTTCAGCGAATAGAGCTAATAAACCTAGATCTCATA
Organism: Bos grunniens; assembly: GCF_055505025.1. Classification (NCBI taxonomy): domain Eukaryota; kingdom Metazoa; phylum Chordata; class Mammalia; order Artiodactyla; family Bovidae; genus Bos; species Bos grunniens. The sequence continues at coordinate 89,370,816 of NC_141194.1, read as the reverse complement.
GTCAGAAAATCTACATCATTGTCATGCATCCTGGGTTGCTCTTCTGTCCCCTTATAGGTACACATTTTTATCATCAATTGTATTTACTGCCCAGTTTAGAGAATATAAGAACAGATAACATACATTTGTTTCTCCTTTCAGATGTAAAAGTTGTCATACTTTATACCAGTGCTATCCAATAGAAATTTCTGTGGAGCTAGGAAAATATTCTGTATCTGTGCTGTTCAACACGGCAGTCATTAACTAACATTTTATTCAGGAATTGAACATTTAGCTACTAAAACGTGGCAACTGTGATTGATTCTTAATGCCATGTAATTTTAATTTAACTTACTGTAAGTAGTTACTTGAGGCTAGTGGCTATCCTATGGGACAGCAGCAGCTCTACACACTTTTCTGCACCTGTTGTTTAGTATCACTGAACATTATATCCTGGCAATGACTCCATAGCAATAGAGAAAGAGAGTTTTATTGGTGTTTTTTTTTTTTTTTTACTCTTATTGGTTTTTATAGCTGCATAGTCCTTTTGGATGTAGATGGACCACAGTTTATTCAACCAGCCCCTCCCCCAACAGGGGGCTGGTTGAATATATATGTTGTATATGTCTTGTTTCTTATCTTCTGCTGTATGCATTATTCTGGCAGGAATGATTTTGTACTTAAATCTTTTTTTCTTTTTACATTGTTACTTTAGGGTAATTTCTTAGAAGAGGTTGCTGATTCCAATGGTAAGTATCCTGGTAATTTTATAAAATCATAACAAATTCCCTGGTTAGGAGTTGTACCATGTCACATTACAACCACCAACGTATATGTCTCCATATTACTTCACAGACTATGTAAATGATGAGAAGAGGCATCTTGTTGTTGTTGTTTTTTTTTTTTTTTTCTCTTTGCATCTCTTAGTCAAGAGTTAGGTTAAATAGTTTTTAACATGTTTAAGGAACATATTTTCTGGAAATATTTCTTTGTATGTAGTACACTATCTGCTTCAGAATGTTCTAATTTGCCTTTTATTTTCATAAGCTTTCTGTACAAGGACATAAACTTCGTTGGTTAGATAAGTTGTATATTTTCCCCAATGTGTAATTTTTCATTTTACTTTGCTTATGTGATTTTTTGCCATGCAATTTTTAATGGAATCGAGTGTTACCATGGTTTTCCCTTCCTGTTTCTGGATTTGAAGTCATCTTTGGAAAACTTTTCTCAACTACTAGCTTCTAGAGGAAACGACTGGGGGTGTACATTTGTGGACAGGAGAAAGAGAGCAAAGGATCATATTAGAGTGTCAGGTGTAAGAAGAACCCAGAAAACAAGTGACCATCATGGGAGAAATCTGGGAAAACCATTTCTTTGAGTCAATAGAATTGGGCATTTGGACCAGAATGTCTGTCCTGTGTTTGTCTTGATAGCTCAGTCTCTATTCTTTTCCATCTCTTGTGGATACATGCCCGGGTCCCCCTGACTGGCATAGAACATCTTTATAAAGCAGGAATTCCATGTCATCTCAAATGGACATTTCAGATGACTAAATGGATAGAACCACGCTCTTATCTCCTCAGGGGTAATAAATTCCAAACCAATTCCAAAGTGTACCATTTTGACAGAACAAAAGAAAGGGAAACCTGCAGCTGGATCTGGTGAGAAGAAGCAAGACTGAAACCAACACTGACCACCTCATCCTTGACTCTCTGAGCAATGCCCACTCAGAAAAGGTAATAAATAGCCTATTAGTCCTATGCAAAAGGACAAAGGTTTGAGTTAGAAGGTGCCACATTGTCCCATGTTACAAGCTCTCCCACTCACCTACATCATTTCTTGTTTCCATGACAGTTTCCAGAACTCAGGGTCAAGCTTGGACTAACCTTGCTTAGAATGAAGTCTGAAGTCAAAGGGATGAGGGTTGTATCCCCATCCCCAAGGGATGGCCACTAACGTCCATCATGTTTCCTATAGGCATTTCCAGTTATGCAGGTCTGTGGATGAAGACAGAGAGGATGAGGTGCAGATAAGGAATTGGACCGACAGTCCCTCCACATAGTACACACACGGTATACATAATACCTCAGTGAGAAGCAGGATAGAAACTACACACATATCCTGTTAGTCTTTTTACACACGTCTGAATTTTCAAAGAAACTTAAAGCCCGTTGTACCTACTTCTGTCTTTTAGGAAACTTTTTACTTTGAAAAAAATAATGTCTTTTCCTTGAGAGAGAGAAAGAAAAATATGTAGACAATTGACAGTGCTGCCACCTGGTGAACAGAGTCACAACTGCAGGTGTGAATGTCTGAACTGGGGGTTTGGCAAAGGATGGGGGACGGAAAGAGCCATGGTATTGGTGTGGAATGAAACGGATTCCCTCCCACAGGCCAAGATTTCTAGACTTCACACTGGCAGCAATCCTTCTGTGTTTATGCCCATGCTGGGATCTTCAAGCCTGGGGACTGGAAATCCAGCCTCCTAGTGAATTGAGTAGAAAGCTGCACGAATTAGTGTATGGATAATTGATATAAACAATTTGAGACAAAAAACACATATAAATACACACACATATAGAAAACTGTCAAATACATTGTTTTCAACGCCTTCTGAAACAATGAATATATGAATGTTGTATCTTTATCAGGGTGCAATTTTTTGTATTTTCAACATTTTATTCAGTAAATTACATATTGAAAACACCCTAGAAAGGCAACGTTATAAAATAAAAACATCCTCTATCTTTGAAAATGCATATTCACCGAATAATCATTACAGAGATCTGTTTAATACCTAAGTCAATGAATGTATTTCTACACCATTATTTTGTGACTCACCTGTTGATAAACCTGTTTTACAAAACTTTCTCTTAATATGTTGATAAGTCACCAATTAATACTTCTCTTTGTTTAACACATATGGAAAAAATAGAGACATGAGTTTCTCTTAACTTCTTGGTGCCTACTTTCCAGATTTTTCTCTGCATGTAATGCACTAACATATTTAATCACACTCATACACCCATGCTGATATATATTCTTTGCAAAAAATAGCATCATATTTTTCGTACATCATGACAATCCTGTTCACTTAATATGATTTAGTTCTTACTTATTTACATAGTTTTTTTTCTTTTCAAGTGTTTTTGTGTGCTCTTGATATCATTGACCTACTCTATAGCTTAAGAAATCTATATGTGAATATAATATCTTCCAGGTGTTTACACAGCTTTTAATGTTGTTATGCAGAGGGTATCCAATACTTTGTAATGAGTTTTAGTGTTTTGCATGTTCTTCACATTGTTTTGAAAAGAACAACTGAATAATGATGCTTCCTGGGATGTCGAATGTCAGTTAAAGTATAAAATGGGAAATGCTGAATCATTTTTGTAACTCCCGTTTATGAATCCTGAAGTAGTAGTTAATAATGCTGTTTCCTAGGTCATGTTACTTAACTTTTACATTCTGTTCCCTGAAATGAACGGAGCAAGGTAGCAGGATAGAAGATTAATCTATAGGAATCTATTGCATTCCATTACACTAATAAAGAAATATCAGAAAGAGATTGCAAAAAAAAAAAAAAAACACAAAATACAGCAATCCCATTTAAAATGCCATCAAAAATACCTAAGAATAAACTTAACTAAAACATAAAAACTCTAAAACCTTGATCAAATAATTGGAAGAAAATTCAAAGAATTTAAAAGATATCCCATGATCTTAGATCAGAACACTTAATATTATAAACATGTCTACACCTCCCAAAGATATCAACATATTTAATGCAATGCTTATCAAAACAACCTATTACATTTTCACAGAACTAGAACAAATATTTCAAAAATTTATATGGAACTACAAAAAGACCCAGAATTACCAAAGCAATCCTGAGTTAAGGAACAAAGCTTGAGGCATAACCCTCCCAGACTTCAGGCTATACTAGGAAACTACAGTCATCAAAGCAACTTGATACTGGAACAAAAGCAGACATATGTATCAATGGCAGAGTAGAGAGTCCAGACATAATCCCACGAGTGTGTGCCTGCGTGCAAAGTCACTTCAGTCGTGTCTGACCCTTTGCAACCCCATGGATTGTAGCCCACCAGGCTCCTCTGCCCATGGATTCTCCAGGCAAGAATACTGGAGTGGATTGCCATGCCCTCTGCCAGGGCATCTTCCTGACCCGGGGATGGAACCCACGTCTCCTGCATTGCAGGAGGATTCTTCACCTCTAGTGCCACCCGGGAAGCCCAAACCCATGCACCTATGGTCAATTAATCTTCAACAAAGGAGGCAAGAATGTACAATGGAGAAAAGACAGTCTCTCCAACAAGTGGTGCTGGGAAAACCGGACAGCTACATGTAAATCAGTGAAATTAGAACACCCCCTCGCACCATATACAAAATAAACTCAAAATGGTTTAAAGACCTAAATATAAACTCTTAGAATTCTGAGACCAGAAGCAACAAACACTCTGACAAAACAATCATAGCAATATCTTCTTAGATCAGTCTCCCAAGGCAAAATAAATTAAAACAAAGATAAACAAATGGAACCTAACTAAACTTAAAAGGGTTTGCACAGCAAAGGAAGCCATCAGCAAAATGAAATGACAACTTATGGGATGAGAGAAAAATATTTGAAATGTCGTGACTGTCAAGGATTTAATATCCAAAATGCACAACTCTGTAACAAAAGGTAAACAACAAAATGAAAAAATGGGGAGAAGATCTAAATATTTTTCCAAAGAGATGCAGATCTCCAAGAGGAACTGGAAAAGAGGCTCAACATAAGTAAATATTAGGGATATGCAAATCAGAACCACAATGAGGTTATGCCTCACATGGGTGAGACTGGCTATCATCAGAAAGTCTACAAATAATAAGTTCTGGAGAGGGTGTGGAGAAAAGGGACCTTGATACACTGCGGGTGGGAATTAAATTGGTGCAGCCACTATGGAGATTGGTATGGAAGTACTTGAGGAAGCTACAAATATAGCTACCATAGGATCCAGCATTTCCACTTCTGGGAACATAGCCAGAAGGAAAGAAAACTGTCATTCATAGCAGCACCATTTACAGTAATCAAGACACTCAAACAACACAAGTACCCATCAACAGATGACTAGCTTAAGAAGATGTGATATGATACACACACACACACACACAGTCACACACACACAGTCACCCAAACAGTGGACCATCACTCAGCCATAAAAGGATGAAATATTACCATTTGCAGCAACATAGACAGACCTAGTGAATATTATAGTTAGTTAAGTCAGTCAGAAAGAGAAAGTAACTATGATATGATATCATTTATATGTTGAATCTTAAAAATCATACAAATGAATCTATATTCAATACAGAAACAGACTCACAGACAGACAAACTGAGCTTATGATTACCAAAGGGGATAGGGAGTGGAGAAGTACAGGAATAAATAGGAATTTGGGGTTAACAGATACAAAGTCTTATCACAAAAAGGGTAACCAGTAAGGAATTACAGTAAGGTACCGACATTATACTGATTAATTTATACTAATATATGGATAATATTCTGAAATACATATATATATATATATATCCAAATTGCTTTACTGTACACCTGAAAATAATGCCCTACATCAGCTGTATCTCAATTTAAAAATTCACACACAAAAACTCCCTTTCTCACTGTTTGTGAGTGCATATTGGCCTTGAAAAGAAATTAGGGCTGAAAGAGATAAAATGTAAAACAGGTTTCATATAGTAGCTGTAAGCATGTTCAGTACAGTTCAGTTCAGTCGCTCAGTTGTGTCCGACTCTTTGTGACCCCACGATCGCAGCACACCAGGCCTCCCTGTCCATCACCAACTCCCGGAGTTCACTCAGACTCACATGCATCGAGTCAGTGATGCCATCCAGCCATCTCATCCTCTGGCGTCCCCTTCTCTTCTTGCCCCCAATCCCTCCAAGCATCAGAGTCTTTTCCAATGAGTCAACTCTTCACATGAGGTGGCCAAAGTACTGGAGTTTCAGCTTTAGCACCATTCCTTCCAAAGAAATCCCAGGGCTGATCTCCTTCAGAATGGACTAGCTGGATCTCCTTGCAGTCCAAGGGCCTCTCAAGAGTCTTCTCCAACACCACAGTTCAAAAGCATCAACTCTTTGGTGCTCAGCTTTCTTCACAGTCCAACTCTCACATCCATACATGACCACAGGAAAAACCATAGCCTTGACCAGATGAACCTTTGTTGGCAAAGTAATGTCTCTGCTTCCGAATATGCTCTCTAGGTTGGTCATAACTTTCCTTCCAAGCAGTAAGTGTCTTTTAATTTCATGGCTGCAGTCACCATCTGCAGTGATTTTGGAGCCCAGAAAAATAAATCTGACACTGTTTCCTCATCTATTTCCCATGAAGTGATGGGACCAGATACCATGATCTTCGTTTTCTGAATGTTGAGCTTTAAGCCAACTTTTTCACTCTCCTCTTTCACTTTCATCAAGAGGCTTTTTAGTTCCTCTTCACTTTCTGCCATAAAGGTGGTGTCCTCTGCATATCTAAGGTTATTGATATTTGTCCCGGCAATCTTGATTACAGCTTGTGTTTCTTCCAGTCCAGCGTTTCTCATGATGTACTCTGCATATAAGTTAAATAAACAGGGTGACGATATACAGCCTTGACGAACTCCTTTTCCTATTTGGAACCAGTCTGTTGTTCCATGTCCAGTTCTAACTGTTGCTCCCTGACATGCATAAAAATTACTCAAGAGGCAGATCAGGTGGTCTGGTATTCCCATCTCTTGAAGAAGTTTCCACAGTTGATTGTGATCCACACAGTCAAAGGCTTTGGCATAGTCAATAAAGCAGAAATAGATGTTTCTCTGGAACTCTCTTGCTTTTTCCATGATCCAGTGGATGTTGGCAATTTGATCTCTGGTTCCTCTGCCTTTTCTAAAACCAGCTTGAACTTCAGAAAATTCACGGTTCACATATTGCTGAAGCCTGGCTTGGAGAATTTTGAGCATTACTTTACTAGCATGTGAGATGAGTGCAATTGTGTGGTAGTTTGGGCATTCTTTGGCATTGTGTTTCTTTGGGATTGGAATGAAAATTGACCTTTTCCGGTCCTGTGGTCACTGCTGAGTATTCCAAATTTGCTGGCATATAGAGTGCAGCACTTTCACAGCATCATCTTTCAGGATTTGGAATAGCTCAACTGGAATTCTATCACCTCCACTAGCTTTGTTCGTAGTGATGCTTTCTAAGACCCACTTGACTTCACGTTCCAGGATGTCTGGCTCTAGGTCAGTGATCACACCATCGTGATTATCTGGGTCATGAAGCTCTTTTTTGTACAGTTCTTCTGTGTATTCTTGCCATCTCTTCTTAATATCTTCTGCTTCTGTTAGGTCCATACCATTTCTGTCCTTTATCGAGCCCATCTTTGTATGAAATGTTCCTTTGGTATCTCTGATTTTCTTGAAGAGATCCCTAGTCTTTCCCATTCTGTTGTTTTCCTCTATTTCTTTGCATTGATCGCTGAAGAAGGCTTTCTTATCTCTTCTTGCTATTCTTTGGAACTCTGCATTCAGATGTTTATATCTTTCCTTTTCTCCTTTGCTTTTCGCTTCTCTTCTTTTCACAGCTATTTGTAAGGCCTCCCCAGACAGCCATTTTGCTTTTTTGCATTTCTTTTCCATGGGGATGGTCTTGATCCCTGTCTCCTGTACAATGTCACGAACCTCATTCCATAGTTCATCAGGCACTCTATCTATCAGATCTAGGCCCTTAAATCTATTTCTCTCTTCCACTGTATAATCCTAAGGGATTGGATTTAGGTCATACCTGAATGGTCTAGTGGTTTTCCCTACTTTCTTCAGTTTAAGTCTGATTTTGGCAATAAGGAGTTCATGGTCTGAGCCACAGTCAGCTCCTGGTCTTGTTTTTGCTGACTGTATAGAGCTTCTCCATCTTTGGCTGCAAAGAATATAATCAATCTGATTTTGGTGTTGACCATCTGGTGATGTCCATGTGTAGAGTCTTCTCTTGTGTTGTTGGAAGAGGGTGTTTGTTATGACCAGTGCATTTTCTTGGCAAAACTCTATTAGTCTTTGCCCTGCTTCATTCTGTACTCCAAGGCCAAATTTGCCTGTTACTCCAGGTGTTTCTTGACTTCCTACTTTTGCATTCCAGTCCCCTATAATGAAAAGGACATCTTTTTTGGGTGTTAGTTCTAAAAGGTCTTGTAGGTCTTCAAAGAACCGTTCAACGTCAGCTTCTTCAGTGTTACTGGTTGGGGCATAGACTTGGATTACTGTGATATTGAATGGTTTGCCTTGGAAATGAACAGAGATCATTCTGTCGTTTTTGAGATTGCATCCAAGTACTGCATTTCAAAGTCTTTTGTTGACCATGATGGCTACTCCATTTCTTCTGAGGGATTCCTGCCCACAGTAGTAGATATAATGGTCATCTGAGTTAAATTCACCCATTCCAGTCCATTTGAGTTCACTGATTCCTAGAATGTCGACATTCCGTCCTGCCATCTCCTGTTTGACCACTTCCAATTTGCCTTGATTCATGGACCTGACATTCCAAGTTCTTATGCAATATTGCTCTTTACAGCATTGGACCTTTCTTCTATCACCAGTCACATCCACAGCTGGGTATTCTTTTTGCTTTGGCTCCATCCCTTCATTCTTTCTGGAGTTATTTTCCACTGATCTGCAGTAGCATATTGGGCACCTAATGACCTGGGGAGTTTCTCTTTCTGCATCCTATCATTTTGCCTTTTCATTACTGTTCATGGGGTTCTGAAGGCAAGAATACTGAAGTGGTTTGCCATTCCCTTCTCCAGTGGACCACATTCTGTCAGATCTCTCCACCATGACCCAACAATCTTGCGTTGCCACAGGGGCACGGCTTAGTTTCATTGAGTTAGACAAGGCTGTGGTCCTAGTGTGATTAGATTGACTAGTTTTCTGTGAGTATGGTTTCAGTGTGTTTGCCCTCTGACGCCCTCTTGCAACACCTACCATCTTTCTTGGGTTTCTCTTACCTTGGGCGTGGGGTATCTCTTCACGGCTGCTCCAGCAAAGTGCAGCCATTGCTCCTTATCTTGGACGAGGGGTATCTCCTCACCGTCGCCCTTCCTGACCTTCAACGTGGCATAACTCCTCTAGGCCCTCCTGTGCCCGTGCAGCAATCCAGGTCCTCTTTCCAAAGAGTAACAGCTTGTGCTGCCTCCTGGGTTCAGTTCAGCACCTCAGGAATCAGGTAATCATTGTAGCCCCCACAACCATTCCTCCTGGCCCAGGGAGTAGGACTTCATCCCCGTTATCATCTTCATGTCCAGTGGGGAGCATGACACAACCTAGATTCTACATCAGGTGAATTTTCCACTATCAGTCTTTAAGCCCTGGAAATCCATCATGTAAAATGGAGCTGCCGGTTGGCCTTTGCAGAGGGCAAAGAGAAAACATCTGACCCTGGAAATTTTACATTCTCCATCAGTCTGAGGTTGACCATCTGTAAAACAGGATTATGGATGCCTACTTCTAGACTTGTTAGAAGAAAAGGAGAAAACCTCAAAGAACAGCTCATATACAACGGGACTTTGAGATGTATTACTCCTGGCCTACCCTGCACCGGAGAAGGCAATGGCACCCCACTCCAGTACTCTTGCCTGGAAAATCCCATGGACAGAGGAGCCTGGTAGGCTGCAGTCCATGGGGTCGCTAGGAGTCAGACACGACTGAGCGACTTCCCTTTCACTTTTCACTTTCATGCATTGGAGAAGGAAATGGCAACCCACTCCAGTGTTCTTGCCTGGAGAATCCCAGGGACAGGGGAGCCTGGTGGGCTGCCGTCTCTGGGGTCGCACAAAGTGGAACATGACTGAAGCGACTTAGCAGCAGCAGCAGCAGCAGCACCCTGCACCTTGTGCATGCATGCTAAGTTGCTTCAGTTGTGTCTGACTCTGTGTGACCACAAGGACTGCAGACCATCAGGCTCCTTTGTCCATGGGATTCTCTAGGCAAGAATACTGGGTGGGTTGCCATTTCCTTCTCCAGGGGATTTTCCCCACCCATGGATCAAACCCGAGTTTCCTATGTCTACCTGCAGTGGGAGGTGGGTTCTATACCACTTGTGCCATCTGGGAAGCTTGTCTCCTATGTGCTATTAAGTAGAAAATTTGAAAAACTATCTGGAAATGAGGAATCAAGAAGTAAACTTTGGTTCCATCCCATCACTTCCTATTTGCTCACACTTTTTGGTGTCTTTTTTCAAATTCTCGTTTGACCAGAAGTAACTTCTTATTGAACCCCCAAGGATGGATTAGTACAGGAGAGCAAAGAATAGGCACAGGTCAGCTAGACAGAAGTCATCGAGCAAATCTCCAGTTCCAGAGTCATCAACTGACCACAGGATCTGGGCTGAGTCCCTTACCTGTGTTGGCCTCAGTCCTAACGCATAAGTACACTCACTATAGAAACAGAGGTGATGGGCAGAGCCTTTTCAGTCAGAAGACCAGGATTTGATGCTGTGAACCATTATGTGCTGAATGATTTACCTTGATAAATTAGTCATTTATCTGTGTGCTTGGTATCTTCTATCATTTTTGTGGGTTTTTTTTCAGTTTTATGTGTATTATTCTTTTTCTTACTACTCAGCCAAAATATGAATGGTGGAGGTGGTAATCAGCAAGAAGTTAGGGATGAACCCAACTGAGAGTGGAGTACATAGGAAGTGAAGATTGTGGAGGTGAAGGATGCAGACAAGCATTGGGCTCTCCCTGGGTGCTTGGCCCTGTGCCCATCCTCTAACGACCCAGGGAAGATTCTTACCCAATAGCATTCCTGGTTCTCAGCTGCAGACAGTGGAGACGTGGGGGCTACCAGGGAGGTGCCTAGCTGAAGCACTCTGCCCTGATCAGCTCCCGCTCCACTGAAGGCCACCATAGCTGCCCTTCCACTGCCTTCTCCCTGCTCTTTGCTTCTGGATATCTGAAAAGGTCCCCCTGTGGAACCTTCCAGACTGGATTCTTAAAGTGCTTCCACATGAAAATGATACTCTATTTTCCCCAATCCTCAAAAGTTGTCCTGCACACTAGGGAAGGGGACTCTGAGGTAAAGAAGGAAATGTCTTTCTCTCAGAGGTATGTCATCTCCACATATTTACCTGACATATTGTGCCTTTATAAGTAATGATATTATACATTTCCTACACACAGCCCGATGATACACACACACACACACACACACGTAGATATGCTGGCAATTCGTTTTAATTCTAATTCATCTCCTCATGAAACTGAACATAATGAATTCTTTTCTTAGGTAATGAATGCATGTGCACATGTCTGTGCAGTATTATATTCATCAATAGGGGCTTTTGAGGGAGTACCCCTTGAGCCTGTTATATCACAGGAGAGCAAAGTGACCATTTCTCTAGCCCATAGTCTAAAAGGGAGGCTGCTCCCTTGTCCTCCAGAGAGGGCAACGGACAGAACCTCACCCCAAGTTCCCACTTATCTGGACAGGGGACAGAAGCTATAAGAGGAGGAGCTTATAGCTGTGAAATGGGACTCATCTCTAACCCAGAGCTGTCCTGAGGGGTGAATGAGAAAGCCTGGGGCTAAGGCAGGGACTGTGTAAAGTCATTTCTCACACTTCTCCTTAATGATATGGTAGATATGATTAGAAAGGATGCAAATGACTCTGATATGGCTGGAGTTCAAACTTCTAGACAGAATAACTTCTAGTCTCTTGGGAGACTCAGAAGCTCCTTAGACCTGCCCAACATCATGCCTCTGAGCAGACCTTAATCCATTCCCCTCACTGGGAAGACAGGCTTGCCTTTAACTCACCTGGTAATTTCAGTGAGAGATGGCAACAGGGCAGCAAGCTGTGGTGTTGCCTAACTGCTGCTCCTGGACTGCTCCTTATATTAATATACTGATAGGAAAATTCTGGACCTACCAGTTGGATCTAGGAATATCCTCAGGAGAAGAGCTTTGGCTAAAGAATAGCAAAAGGGGAGAGACAGAGGCTTGATCTGACTGGTTTACGTGGGACACCAATAAAGTTCGTGACACCGAACTTGCTCTGACCACGGAGGCTGCAGGCGCCCTCTCAAATGGCTGAAGGTGCCCCACCTTAGGCACCTTCTCGAGTGGGTCTTAGAAGCCCAGGCTGTAAGTGGGCTCAGAGAGCCCCCACGCTCCATTCAGTCATCCTGAAGGAACAACAGAGAAGGAAAGGAGAGAAAGGGAAGCAAGAACAACACTGGGAGACCAAGCCTGATGAGCAAGGCCCGTAGCTTTATTTTCAAAGGGAGCTTATATACCTTAAGGTGTGCATAGAGGTTAATAGGAGGTGTAAAGTCATGCAAAGTCAGCAGTCCTTGATCCTTATCGAGACCAGGCTTTCTTTTCTGCAAACGTATTGTATACAAATGCTTTAGGTGATTTACATCATCTTCTGGCCAGGAGGCCTATTAACATTTTATGACTCTTTGTTCTGATAAAGGTTAGTTAACCAGAAAATTTGTTTTTTCTCAGAGTAACTATTTTAAAGTTTGGCGCCATCCTCTGAAAGTATAGATAAAGTTGCATTCCTATAGGGCAAAGGTGCAGTGGGCTTACAACAAGGAAAGAATTTATTACCTTAAGGGTCTAAAGTTGTTAACACCAAGGCCACTACTTTTTTTTCTGTATACCAACTATATTAATTAATATACTCCCAAGGACACAATACAGGGGATGTGGAAACTTGGCAGCAAGCATTGGCTCAACAATGAAATCCTCCACCAGTTCTATTCTAATAATTTCTAACTCCCCAAGAGGCTCTATACTATTTGAATATCCGTGCCTCTCGCGGTTTGGAGGCTGTAAACAATCATATGCGTAGCTATAGGAGTCCAGATAAACCTGTCAGGCAAGTTAGAGAGCCATCTGAGGGGCTGGATTGAAACACTCCTCTTATGCCCAGGAGGCTAATTAACTGGAGCTTTAAGTTGATTTCCTTCAGAGAAAGGTGGTCGGGGATAGCCCCCCATTAATGTCAGAGGAGTTGGTGAAAGTCGTAAAATAGTAAAACAGACAGATTCTGGTTTTGGGGTAGATGCTCAAGCAGATCCAGGGGGCCCCTCGAGTCCTGACTCGCCTTTGCATATCAGGCCTCTCCGCATGACCTTTGTCATGGGTGGGAACTCCCGTGCTGGCTCCCGGTGTGGACCTGTCTCCCATTCAACACTGCAGGAGGTATCAGATCATGCAACATCCAGCCATGTCACACCAGAATTTCCAATATCTGCTGCCTCCATGCGGGACAAAAAACTAAAACGTACTACCATTTTACTGAAATACAACGCTCCATTCTTTCATGCAGTAATAACTCAATATTTATTTGGCTCACAATTTGTACTATTCCATTTGAGATATAACTTAACTCAGCAATAGAAATAAGAGGTTATGAAGGAAAATAAGTGTATGGGCAAATTTAAGGGTAAAAAATGAGATGGGATGGCTCCTTCACATTAACTTTTAATCTTGCTCAAGTTTCAGGTCCCGATTCAGCCAGAAGCCTCTCTTTGTCTTCATATCATCTGTGGTTTCCTTTTCTCTCTTTCATGATGAGATGTCATTTTCTGTAGATAAATATAGAAATATATATATATATATATATATATATACATGCACAAATACGTATATACCTACATAAGCAAACTTTCAGGAAGATACAATCACGATAAAAAACAAAAGGGTTATCTTAGGGTGTTATGTTGTAGAACAATTATTTTTCTCTTTCACATATACTGTGTATTATACACTGAAATGAACCTCATGCAGATTGTATCATGATAAAAACATCTGAACACCCAATTGTCCATTAACACAGGGAGAAATTTCATTAAACTCCTAAAAATGATTCAAGCCTGCTCAAAACAACTAGTAGCTTCCTATGTAGTAAAAATGAAATGTTAAGGGTAAAAGTAACTGAAATAAACAAGGAAAACAATTTACCTTCAAGTTCCCATTAATTACTCCTACACTCATCCCAGCTCCCTCCTATGTCCACGCAAACCCAGCACTCACTTCTGAGACCATTGAAGGTGATTCCAAACAGGATGGAGAAAGCCGGCACTGTTACCTGCTACTCGGGGAAGAGGATGACCATGAAGGTGCCTGACACAGGGATGGAGAATGCAGACGCTGAGCTTCACTGGGGCTGGCTTCCCTTACAAACAGCTCATCATTCACTATACAAAAACTGAAGGAAAAATGCATGTGTGGACAATTTATGAATGGACCAACTGCACCCCAACCCTGACTTCTCCCACTAACACTCAGCACCTAGATCCTTTCCATAACCTCCTGTGTCTGTCCCCAGGCTCCTTGACTGGTTCCTCTGCCTCTTGCACAGAGCTCACCTTCAGAGAGATTGTCTACCAGCTTCACTCAATGGATGGTCTGTTCCCCAACCCAGGGACAACTTCACATTTACCCTGAACAGTAACTGTACAGGACTGTACAGTCTGATCCCCATTTTCAGAAGACAGAGTCACAGACAGATGATGAGACTTGACCAAGATCACACAGAGAGTGAGCACTGGGTCAAGGAGAGAACCCATGTGCTGATTCCAGAGCCCATGCTCTTCCTAACCACTAGGCTAGACTGGTCCTTGGATCTCCCTGCTGGCTTTCCACAATACTGAGTCAGCCTAAGATCTGCATCCACATGCCCAGGGCCCTGAGCCCAGGCTGGATGGGCCATCCCACCCACAACATGGCTCTCACCTGGAAGAGCTGGTGGGAGTAGTGGTGAAGGTCCGGGTGAAGGCACAGACACAGCCCTGAGAAATTCCTTCCACTTCAACAACACACAACAAACAATAAGCAAGAGTACCCCCTAAGAACCCGACGTGTTTACAGGCTCCCACGTCATTCCCTAGTCAGGGTCTGACTTGACACTCATGCTGAGGGGATAGCTGTTCACATGGGGAGTTGCATGTCAGGAATGGGGAGGGAAAAGGTAGGAGATGTCTGCTCCCAGTGACATGTCCCCATGACAACCACTTCACAAGTTCATGGGATGCATTTTTCTCAGGTGCTGAAGAGATGGATATTATGAGGAAACTGTGAGGTTAAGTAGTAGCCCAGGTTCTCAGTGTAAGGATCTGGTATGGGAGCCACCAAACTCCACAGCCTGTGTCCCTAGTGCCCAGGGTGGGCAGGGCAGACATGGACGCAGTTCAGACCTGGGTTGTCTGTGGGAAGACTGAGGGCTGGGGAGGGGAGGGCAGGGGAGGGAATCTGGAAGGAAGAGTTCTGGTGGGAGGGAGCCTGACCAAGTGAGAGAGCAGTGCGGCATCTCGGGGGAGCGGGCTACACACACTCACCTTCCTTGAACACCCCACTGACAGAGAAGCAGAACATCGTTTCCTGATAAGGAAGAGACCAGGTACTCAGTCACCCCTCATCCTCTTTCCCACCTGCGCCTTTCTGCCCCTCACCACCAAGCGAGGAGCAGGTACTCACCGTGTGGAAACAGATGTCCACCTCAAAGGAGCTGAAGTCATGCTGAGTTTTGGGTAATGCACAGAGGGCATGCACAATGTCATGTTTTGTGTGTTTCATCATCTGGACATGCGGGACTGTGGGGGAGGGGAAGAAAGCAAAGGTCATGTCTGCCATGCCACGGACCCTATGACTGGCCCCCTTACCACCCTTTCCGGTCCATTCTTCCCACCACACACTCACTGGGGTCCTTGAGTGTCTTCATATTCCTGTTGTCCAAGAAGTACGCACACATGCTGCTTCTAGGAGACACAGAGGTACAGTGGGTGGTGGTCTGGCCAGCATAGGTGTCAGCAGGAGCTGCCCTGCATCTGCTGGGGAACCACATGGCCTGGGGGAGGAGTCTACGCTGTGATACTCACAAGCCTGAGTCCTTGGAGTGGAATGGAATGGTCAGGAAGAAGCAGGCCTCCTCATGATAAAAGCCCAGCAGTTCCTGGCGATCTCCATAGTCATGGATCACGTAATAGCTGAGGGAAGAAGTGAGGCGAGTCTCTCTCTGTGGTCTGAAGCTCAAAGAAGACTTGAAAACTCCCATGTGCAGACCTGAGCTTGGGTGGCCTCCCCTGTCCTGGCCCTCCCCTTGTTCAGATTCCCAGCGGTACTTACTGCTGCAGAAATTGCAGGATTTGACTCTTCACCTGATCAGATCCAAAGAAACTTCCCTGGAATTAAAACAGTCCTCAGGACAAGGGCTGACACACCCTCTTGTACCACCTGGAACCCTGCTGGATCCTCTGTGCTCACCTTGTACATTGGTAAGCAATTGGGGGCTTCCACAGCACATTTAGAACCTGAGAGTGTCTCCTGGCCATCCTAGGGGAGGGAAGAGGAAGTCAGCAGTGCAGTCCAGGATGTGGTGCTGGATGGTCAGGGAAAAGGATGGGCCCAGAATGGGCTGGGGGTAGGGAAGAAAGTGTCCCTGGAAATGCCGGAGGCAGGACTACATGTTCTGTCATCACCATGGGTCCCCGAAGCCTGTGGAGAACATGGCTGAAGATCCAGAGCCTTTTCAGGTGCCCACAGAGAATGGTACATCCCCCTCCCTCAGGACATTTAAGGGTCAGGCTAAAAAACGGAACTTGGACAGGTCCTAATGGGTTTCCGAGTAGTTTGAGGGCACTGTCAATGCCAGTCAGAGGCGTCTGATCAAGGTATGCACTTACCAAGCTTAGTATCCTGGGGAACAACTCCAGGAGGGTGCTGCCAAAATCAAGACAAAAGAAAAATGTCAGTGAAACTATGGATGGCACCCTCCTCATGGGAGCAAGTCACTTACAGCAATCACAGCACCCTCACACCTCAGTATCCTAGCATTCAAGGGCCCTGGTCACCACTCTATGGATGGACCAAGAGGGAGACTGTCCCCTCCACCCCTTCCTTGAACCTCCTCCTCCATTTCCTTTCCTCTGCATAGCTCCCAGCCAGACTGTTCTGACTCCCTTCTGCAGTGCCACAGGGACCGGCACTTCAAATCCAGTCTGCAGGCCTTACTCCCCTCCATCCCTTCCTTCCTTCCTCCAGGGCCCAGTGAAGGCTGTAGAGAAAAGAAGATATGGGAGGATGGGAGCCCGGGGCTTTGCTACCTCACTTGGGAGTCCAGCATGCTGTCAAGTCAGGACACACTTCAGGGATGACCAGGTGCTATGGCAGGGAGGTGATTGAGGTGGGACTCAGGAGGTAGGGAGGGGAATAAAGACAGAAAGGGAGTGGAGGGAGGAGGGGAGAGATGAGAGAGACATAGGGGTGTAGAGACAAGGCAGAGGAAGACCTCATGTTGGTTGACTTATCACGGAAGGTGGTGCACACAGCGCTTCTGTCTGCACACATCCCTTCTGGTTCCAGCTGATGACCCTTGTCCATCTCTCCTGCAATCTTCACCTAGTAATATAGGGAACACCCACATGGACCAAATGGCTCTGCACCCACACCCTTCCTTTCCCTACAAATCCACTTTCCTTTGTCTGTCACCACCCATAAGGCCTCCCACATTCCTTTCAAAGGAGGATCTGGGTGCCCCACCTCACCTCAGTGTTGGAGAGATTCAAGTTCTCGGTGTTGGAAGCAATCTCCATAATGGTGGACAGGCCATGCATCAAGTAGGGTTTCTTGTTGCTCAAGTACAAAGATGAAAGCTATGAGGAAAGGGAGTGAGGACCCCAAAGAGAATACCTGAGACATCTGCCTCTTCTACGCAATGTCCCCCTCCCTCACCATTGGACCCAACATTGGGCCTACGTCCTCACCATGGGCCTGATCCCTGGATAGACGTGCAGGGAAGCAGCCATGCTCTTTCTACGGTTCCATGTCATTCCAATATCACATGTTATCAAGTCTCCAGGAAACTATAAGGAGGGAAACACAGGCTGAGAGGGTCCCAGCTGGAACACCTCCAGCACCAAGCCCTCCCCATGATACCATCTCTGAGTGCTCTACTCAGACAGACCCTCTACCCTCACCTGCCCTGCAGTCACTACTGTAGCCATACCAGGGCCAAAGCGGAGTGTCTGGATGTCAAGAGCTTGCTGGCAGGCATCGTATGGTTTGTTCATGGTGAGCTGCAGAGTTAGGGATGGGGTCCAGCGAGCCTGAGTCTGAGGGTGAGTTGGGGGAAGAGGTGGGTCTGGCTATGAGGGCACAGCTTGTGTTGAGTCTGCATTACCTTTATCTGCTCCAACTTTTCAGATGTCAGTGTCTTCTGCACAGACTGGGGTGCATCACAGGGCTCAACAAAGATAGATATCTGTAGAGAACACAAGAAGGGCTGGGTAAGCTCCAGGAAATCTGTGCATGGGATCAAGCAAGACCATGCCGCTCTCCTGCCCTCTTGCCCTTAGTCAGCCCTTGACACACACCTTTTCATATTCCTCATTGAAAATCTTGCCGCTGACATTCTTCAATGCACAGGCAACGTTGGCATTCTCTACAAAGAACTGGGCCTGCATTTTCTCATAGTGAAACTGTAGGAAGAGTGACAGGAGAAGCAGAACATGAGACCAGTGCCACTTCTCTGGGCCCGCAATCTACCCCAGTTTGTCACATCATCTCCATGTCCTGTCTTACTTCGACTGCAGTAAAGGGGACACTGCACTTCTTCTGAATCAAATTCATCAGCCACTTCTCATCATATTTTATACCAAAGGGAATCTAGGAATCAGAGAACAAATGGGAAAGAGAATGGATACAATGGAATCCAAGACTAAGGTAAGACCCAATTGTGTCTTGCTTTAGGGCCATTTTTCAGGTTTTAAATAATTTCTTAAGATAAGACAATATCTATTATCACTAACTTTGGTATGAGACAAGTATTTTCTATATACGCTTTCTTTGCATTCAGATACTCTTCCTGAAAAAAAATTGACTTAATATGTTTCACATATACTTCCTTTTATAAAGTTCCAGGAGATCCACATGAGGTACACCTGGCCTGTCACTCTGACACGGACCCCAGAGACTCAACCTTCTCCCACACCCAGCTCAAGCCAAACTGTGTCATCTGGTATGAAATGCTCCATCCCCATGGCAGTAGGCTTCCTCCTTTGCTTTCAGTCAACCTCTCCCATGCTCTTCCTTGCAGTCCAGTCTGTTTCCTTCATACTGCTTCTCTGCACCTGCCCTTACATGATCTAAGAAGATACCTCCTAGTAATATCAAGACAGATTACCAACACTACTGCCCCAGAAAAGTTCCCAGCATCTCTACACAAATCCAACACGACTCTGTCATCTTCTACATATTAGGTTCATTTAGCCAGGATACTCACAATAATCTTGAACCAGCTCCCCAAGGTCTCATCCTGTCTATTTGTTTTCATTGTTCCCTCCGGAGGCTTTTGGTCTGTCTGCATGTTAACATGCATTTGGTCTTTTCTCTGAAAACTACTTCTCCAGTGATGGGATGGAATGGCATAGGGAGCACTGTGGGGAAGTGGAAAGAAAAAAGTGGTCCATATAGGCTTGGAAAGTCTTCTCTACATTCTCCCAAATGATACCAGAGTTATAATAAAGACTGCTCAAACATCAACCTGATCCAATCATTTTTTACTCTGGCAAGTTGGAGAGAAGAATGACATATTTAACTGCAAGGTTTTGTTGTTCAGTGGTTGGTACATGTCAGCCATGGTGACTGATCACTTACTATCTTCCTTGGATGTCCATATGAGCATCACTTTCTTCTGAATCTTTGTCTTGCTGCTGCTGGGAAGTGACTGGTTCAGACCAATAGGCGTATTGCCTTCGGTAAATACCCGAGCTTCGTGCTCTTCTTTGTAAAGAGTTCACTTTATCAGTGTGCTCTAAAATTGACAACAACAAATCAGTGGTCCCAGTATCAGAAGTAGTCCTGAGTAAATATCATGACTAATGAAGAAACATCATTTAAATTTATTTATTTTAATTAGAGACTAATTACTTTACAATATTGTATTGGTTTTGCCATACATCAAATCTAAACACACATGTATCATAGAGCTAAAAAATGGCTGAGAGACCTCACCATGGCTCCACTTTTCATGAAATGAGAGGTAGGGAGCAGTCACAGACAAGAAAACAGGCACCAAGGAAAGGGTCTGGATGTAGAGTGTAGTCTGTGATGTTAGACTCTATTCTACTTGGTTCAGGTTAGGTGTCCTGGGACAAGTGGCTTTTTATCCCCAAGTCTCATTTCTCTGCTCTGCTCTATGAGTACAATAAACCCTACCCTGAAGTTCAAGGGTCAAAGGTGATCTGCCTCCCTGAAGGAAGAATTAGAGAAATGAAAGGTAAGTCTTATGAAAAGATCCAAGATGGAACCTGGAGAGATATAATATGGAGAATACCCTCCCCCCAAAAAAGAGGGAATTAAAGGTGATACAATGAGTATACCTAATACATGGTTAATGTGAGCCCCATAGAGAAGGAAAGTGAACAGGGGAGAAGTGGTGTTTGAAGAGAACTTGGCTGAGAAGTTTCCAAATGTACCAAGATATCAACTTAGGATAACAATATTAATAGGAGGACTTCCTTTGTGGTTCAGTGATTAAGAATCCACCTGCCAATGCAGGGGACACCAGGGTCCCTGGTCTGCAAAGATTCCACATGCCTCAGGACAACTTAGGCCCTGTGCCACAGAAATGGAACCTGTGTTTTAGAGCCTATGAGCCAAAACTACTGAAGCACATGTGCCCTAGAACCCGTGCTCTGCAACAAGAGTGCAACAAGAGAAGCCGTGGTAATGAGAATCCTGTGCATTGCAACTAGATAGTAGTCCCTGCTCATTGCAACTAGAGAAATCCCTCACCCAGCAACAAGTCCCAGCACAGCCAAAAATAAATCAATCAATCTATTTTTAAAAGACCAACATTAATAGGACAAAAAATGTGCTTTAAGGAAAAACGTCCTTAAAAGAAAAGACATGCATTTCATCATCATGTAACAAAAACTGAGAAAACTTGTGACCTAAAGATCCAAACTAGGGGGGCGGTCCTAAGACGGCAGAGGAATAGGACCGGGAGACCACTTTCTCCCCCACAAATTCATCAAAAGAACATTTAAACGCTGAGTAAATTCCACAAAACAACTTCTGAATGCCTGCAGAGGACATCAGGCACCCAGAAAAGCAGCCCATTGTCTTCGAAAGGAGGTAGGAAAAAATATAAAAGACAAAAAAAGAGACAAAAGAGGTAGGGACGGAGCTCTGTCCCAGGAAGGCAGTCTTAAAAAGAGCGAAGTTTCCAAACACCAGGAAACACTCTCACTGCCGAGTCTGTGCCAAGCCTTGGAAGCACAGAAGGCAACATAACAGGGAGGAAAAATAAATAAATAATTAAAATCCACAGATTATTAGCCCAACGGTAACTCCCCCAGTGGAGAAGCAGCGCAGACGCCTGCACCTGCCACTAGCAAGCGGGTATGGGCAGGGAGGCGCGGGCTGCATGGCTTAGAGTAAGGACCGGGGCCTGAATGCCTCGAGGCCAATCTGAGCAAACTAACTTGGGCTAGCAAACCAGACTGTGGGATAGCTACCACACGAAAAGCCAGCCCTAACCTAAGACACCGCCAGGCCCATGCACAGAACAAAGGACTGAACAGAGCTAGCCTGCTGCAGACCATCTCCCTCCAGTGACAGGCAGCCAGAGCCAGAAGGGGGCAATCGCAGCCCCAGAGAGACATTATCTACCAAACTACAAGCAGGCTTCTTTGCTAACTAAGACTTCTTGGGGTTTTGGACGGTCAATATCTGCCTGAGAAGGTGCACTGGTTGTACACCCAGAAAACCGAGCGGCAGGGACGGGGGAGGCGATAAGTCGCAGAGATCGCGCTTGCCAAACACCTCATCACATGAGCTCCTCGGACATGGGAAGGGCACAAAACGCAGGCCCAACCAAGTCTGCGCCTCTGAGGACTACCCGAGTGCCTGAACCTGAGCAGCTTAGACCTGGGAGGTGCAGGCAGCCCAGGGCCAGCCTTGGATGGTTCCTGGCGGAGCAACCTAGAACCTGAGCAGTGTGGGCAAGGGGGCACATGTGCCGTGAGAGGGGGCAGGCCCAGTGTGGCTGAGACACTACGAGAACATGCCAGTGCTATTTGTTTGCAGTGTCCCTCCCTCCCCACAGCGCGACTGAACAAGTGAGCCTAAAAGAAAGTGTCCACCACCGCTCCCTTTGTGCCAGGGTGGAAATCAGACACTGAAGAGACCAGCAAACAGAAGAAGCTAAAACAGAGGGAACTGCCTTGGAAGTGACAGGTGCAATAGATTAAAACCCTGTTGTTAGTACTGACTACATGGGAAGGGGCCTATAGATCTTGAGAAATATAAGCCGGACCAAGGGAATAGCCGAAAATGAACTGACCCCAAAGTACCCACAACACCACCAGAGAAAGTCCTAGATATATTTTTACTATTTTTATGATCATTCTTTTTTTTTAAATGTTTTTTAATTTTTAAGTCCTCTATTACTCCTTTTTCATTTTTATAACCTACTACTACTTTGCAAACAAAAAGACCCTACTTTTTTAAAGCAAACTTCATATATATATATATATTTTTAAATAATTTTTGTGACTTTTTTTTCTTCTTTTCTTTAATATTGTATTTTTGAAAATCCAACCTCTATTCTAGATTTGTAATCTTTGATTTTTGGTATTTGTTATCAATTTTGTACCTTTAAGAACCCAATCTTCAGTACCCATTTTTACTTGGGAGCAAGATTACTGGCTTGACTGCTCTCTCCCTCTCTGGACTCTCCTTTTTCTCCACCAGGTCACCTCTGTCTCCTCCCTCCCCCTTCTCTTCTCTACCCAACTCTGTGAATCTCTGTGTGTTCCAGACGGTGGAGAACACTTAGGGAACTGATTACTTGCTGGATCTGTCTCTCTCCTTTTGATTCCCCCCTTTTATCCTCCTGGCCACTTCTGTCTCCTTCCCTCCTCTTCTCTGTATAACTCCATGAACATCTCTGAGTGGTCCAGACTGTGGAGCACACATAAGGAAGTGATTACTGGCTAGCTTGCTCTCTCTTCTTTTGATTCCACCTCATCTCATTCGGGTCACCTCTAACTCCCTCCTCCCTCTTCTCTTCTCCATGTAACTCTGTGAATCTCCCTCACTGTGGAGAAACTTTTCATCTTTAACCTAGATGTTTTATCAACAGTGCTGTATAGATGGAGAAGTCTTGAGACTACTGTAAAAATAAGACTGAAAACTAGAAGCAGGAGGCTTAACTCCAAATGCTGAGAACACCAGAGAACTCCTGACTCCAGGGAACATTAATCAACAGGAGCTCATCAAATGCCTCCATACCTACACTGAAACCAAGCACCACCCAAGGGCCAACAAGTTCCAGAGCAAGACATACCATGCAAATTCTCCAGCAACACAGGAACACAGACCTGAGCTTCAATATACAGGCTGCCCAAAGTTACTCCAAAACCACTGACATCTCATAACTCATTACTGGACACTTGACTGCACTCCAGAGAGAAGAAATCCAGCCTCACCCACCAGAACACCGACACAAGCTTCCCTAACCAGGAAACCTTGACAAGCCACCGGTACAACCCCACCCACAGCGAGGAAATTCCACAATAAATAGAACTCCACAAACTGCCAGAATACAGAAAGGCCACCCCAAACTCAGCAATATAAACAAGATGAAGAGACAGAGGAATACCCAGCAGGTAAAGGAACAGGATAAATGCCCACCAAAGCAAACAAAAGAGGAAGAGATAAGGAATCTACCTGATAAAGAATTCCAAATAATGATAGTGAAAATGATCCAAAATCTTGAAATTAAAATGGAATCACAGATAAATAGCCTGGAGACAAGGATTGAGAAGATGCAAGAAAGGTTTAACAAGGACCTAGAAGAAATTTAAAAAGTCAGTATATAATGAATAATGCAATAAATGAGATCAAAAACACTATGGAGGCAACAAATAGTATAATGGAAGCAGAAGATAGGATTAGTGAAGTAGAAGATAGAATGGTAGAAATAAACGAATCAGAGAGGAAAAAAGAAAAACGAATTAAAAGAAATGAGGACAATCTCAGACCCCTCCAGGACAATGTTAAATGCCCCAACATTCGAATCATAGGAGTCCCAAAAGAAGACAAAAAGAAAGACCATGAGAAAATACTTGAGGAGATAATAGTTGAAAACTTCCCTAAAATGGGGAAGGAAATAATCGCCCAAGTCCAAGAATCCCAGAGAGTCCCAAACAGGATAAACCCAAGGTGAAACACCCCAAGACACATATTATTCATATTAACAAAAATCAAACACAAAGAACAAATATTAAAAGCAGCAAGGGAAAAACAACAAATAACACACAAAGGGATTCCCATAAGGATAACAGCTGATCTTTCAATAGAAACTCTTCAGGCCAGGAGGGAATGGCAAGATATACTTAAAGTGATGAAAGAAAATAATCTACAGCCCAGATTACTGTACCCAGCAAGGATCTCATTCAAATATGAAGGAGAAATCAAAAGGTTTACAGACAAGCAAAAGCTGAGAGAATTCAGCACCACCAAACCAGCTCTCCAACATATGCTAAAGGATATTCTCTAGACAGGAAACACAAAAAGAGTGTATAAACTCAAAAAAAAAAAAAAAAAGAGTGTATAAACTCAAACCCAAAACAATAAAGTAAATGGCAACGGGATCATACTTATCAATAATTACCTTAAACGTAAATGGGTTGAATGCCCCACCCAAAAGACAAAGACTGGCTGAATGGATACAAAAACAAGACCCCTATATATGTTGGCTACAAGAGACCCACCTCAAAACAGGGGACACATACAGACTGAAAGTGAAGGGCTGGAAAAAGATATTCCACGCAAATAGAGATCAAAAGAAAGCAGGAGTAGCAATACTCATATGAGATAAAATAGACTTTAAAACAAAGGCTGTGAAAAGAGACAAAGAAGGACACTATATAATGATCAAATGATTAATTCAAGAAGAAGACATAACAATTATATATATGCGCCCAATATAGGAGCACCACAATATGTAAGACAAATGCTAACAAGTATGAAAGGGGAAATTAACAATGACACAATAATAGTGGGAGACTTTA
The DNA here is from genome assembly GCF_055505025.1 of Bos grunniens. NCBI lineage: Eukaryota > Metazoa > Chordata > Mammalia > Artiodactyla > Bovidae > Bos > Bos grunniens. Next base: position 89,345,706 of record NC_141194.1, on the reverse strand, counting down.
ATACCCCACTCACACCTATGGATAGATCAACTAAACAGAAAATTAACAAAGAAACACAAACTTTAAATGATACAATAGACCAGTTAGACTTAATTGATATCTATAGGACATTTCATCCCAAAACAATGAATTTCACCTTTTTCTCAGGTGCACATGGAACCTTCTCCAGGATAGATCACATCCTGGGTCATAAATCTAGCCTTGGTAAATTCAAAAACATTGAAATCACTCCAAGCATCTTTTCTGACCACAATGCAGTAAGATTAGATCTTAATTACAGGACAAAAACTATTAAAAATTCCACTGTATGGAGGCTGAACAACACGCTGCTGAATAACCAACAAATCACAGACGAAATCAAAAAAGAAATTAAAACATGCATAGAAACGAATGAAAATGAAAACACAACAATCCAAAACCTGTGGGACACTGTAAAAGCAGTGCTAAGGGGAAAGTTCATAGAATACCTTGAGGCATACCTCAACAAACAAGAAAAAAATCAAATAAATAACCTAACTCTATCCCTAAGGCAACTAGAAAAGGGAGAAATGAAGAACCACAGGGTTAGTAGAAGGAAAGAGATCTTAAAAATTAGGGCAGAAATAAATGCAAAGGAAACAAAAGAGACCATAGCAAAAATCAACAAAGCCAAAAGTTGGTTCTTTGAAAGGATAAATAAAATTGACAAACCATTAGCCAGAGTCATCAAGAAACAAAGGCAGAATAAAATCAATAAAATTAGAAATGAAAATGGGGAGATCGCAACAGACAACACAGAAATACAAAGGATCATAAGAGACTACTATCAGCAATTATATGCCAATAAAATGGACAACTTGGAAGAAATGGACAAATTCTTAGAAAAGTAAACTTTCCAAAACTCGACCAGGAAGAAATAGAAAATCTTAACAGACCCATCACAAGCAAGGAAATTGAAACTATAATCAGAAATCTTCCAGCAAACAAAAGCCCAGGTCCAGATGGTTTCACAGCTGAATTCCACCAAAAATTTAGAGAAGAGCTAACACCTACCCTACTCAAACTTTTCCAGAAAATTGCAGAGGAAGGTAAACTTCCAAACTCATTCTATGAGGCCACCATCACCCTAATACCAAAACCTGACAAAGATGCCACAAAAAGAGAAAACTACAGGCCAATATCACTGATGAACATAGATGCAAAAATCCTTAACAAAATTCTAGTAATCAGAATCCAACAAAACATTAAAAAGATCATACATCATGACCAAGTGGGCTTTATCCCAGGGATGCAAGGATTCTTCAATATCCACAAATCAGTCAATGTAATACACCACATTAACAAATTGAAAAATAAAAGCCATATGATTATCTCAATAGATGCAGAGAAAGCCTTTGACAAAATTCAACATCCATTTATGATAAAAACTGTACAGAAAGCAACAATAGAAGGAACATACCTCAACATAATAAAATCTATATATGACAAACCCACAGCAAACATTATCCTCAATGGTGAAAAATTGAAAGCACTTCCCCTAAAATCAGGAACAAGACAAGGGTGCCCACTCTCACCACTGCTATTCAACAGAGTTTTGGCCACAGCAATCAGAGCAGAAAAAGAAATAAAAGGAATCCAAATTGGAAAAGAAGAAGTAAAACTCTCACTGTTTGCAGATGACATGATCCTCTACATAGAAAACCCTAAAGACTCCACCAGAAAATTACTAGAGCTAATCAATGAATATAGAAAAGTTGCAGGATATAAAATCAACACACAGAAATCCCTTGCATTCCTATACACTAATAATGAGAAAATAGAGAAATTAAGGAAACAATTCCATTCACCATTGCAATGAAAAGAATAAAATACTTAGGAATATATCTACCTAAAGAAACTAAAGACCTAAATACAGAAAATTATAAAGCACTGGTGAAAGAAATCAAAGAGGACACTAATAGATGGATAAATATACCATGTTCATGGATCGGGAGAATCAATATATTGAAAATGAGTATACTACCCAAAGAAATCTATAGATTCAATGCAATCCCTATCAAGCTACCAACAGTATTTTTCACAGAGCTAGAACAAATAATTTCACAATTTGTATGGAAATACAAAAAACCTTGAATAGCCAAAGCAATCTTGAGAAGGAAGGATGGAACTGGAGGAATCAACCTGCCTGACTTCAAGCTCTACTACAAAGCCACAGTCATCAAGACAGTATGGTACTGGCACAAAGACAGAAATGTAGATCAGTGGAACAAAATAGAAAGCCCAGAGATAAATCCACGCATCTACTGAAACCTTATCTTTGACAAAGGAGGCAAGAATATACAATGGAGAAAAGACAATCTCTTTAACAAATGGTGCTGGGAAAACTGGTCAACCACTTGTAAAAAAATGAAACTACACCACTTTCTAACACCATACACAAAAATAAACTCAAAATGGATTAAAGATCTAAATGTAAGACCAGAAACTATAAAACTCCTAGAGAACATAGGCAAAACACTCTCCGACAAAAATCACAGCAGGATCCTCTATGATCCACCTCCCAGAATACTGGAAATAAAAGCAAAAATAAACAAATGGGACCTAATTAACCTTAAAAGCTTCTGCACAACAAAGGAAACTATAAGCAAGGTGAAAAGACAGCCTTCAGAATGGGAGAAAATAATAGCAAATGAAGCAACTGACAAACAACTAATCTCAAAAATATACAAGCAACTCCTGCAGCTCAATTCCCAAAAAATAAATGACCCAATCAAAAAATGGGCCAAAGAACTAAACAGACATTTCTCCAAAGAAGACATACAGATGGCTAACAAACACATGAAAAGATGCTCAACATCACTCGTTATCAGAGAAATGCAAATCAGAACCACAATGAGGTACCATTTCATGCCAGTCAGAACGGCTGCTATCCAAAAGTCTACAAGCAATAAATGCTGGAGAGGGTGTGGAGAAAAGGGAACCCTCTTACACTGTTGGTGGGAATGCAAACTAGTACAGCCACTATGGAGAACAGTGTGGAGATTCCTTAAAAAACTGGAAATAGAACTGCCATATGACCTAGCAATCCAACTGCCGGGCATACACACCAAGGAAACCAGAATTGAAAGAGACACATATACCTCAGTGTTCATCTATAATAGCCAGGACATGGAAGCAACCTAGATGTCCATCAGCAGATAAATGGATAAAAAAGCTGTGGTACGTATACACAATGGAGTATTACTTAGCCATTAAAAAGAATACATTTGAATCGGTTCTAATGAGCTGGATGAAACTGGAGCCTATTAAACAGAGTGAAGTAAGCCAGAAAGAAAAACACCAATTCAGTATACTAACTCATATACATGAAATTTAGAAAGATGGTAATGATAACCCTGTATGCGAGAGAACAAAAGTGACAGAAGTATAGAACAGTTTTTTACACTCTGTGGGAGAGGAAGAGGGTGGGATGATTTGGGAGAATGGCTTTGAAACATGTATAATACCATATAGGAAACGAATCACCAGGCCAGGTTTGATACAGGATACAGGATGCTTGGGGCTGGTGCACTGGGATGAACCAGAGGGATGGTATGGGAGGGAGGTGGGAGGGGGGTTCAGGATGGGGAACACATGTACACCTGTGGCAGATTCATGTTGATGTACAGCAAAACCAATATAATATTGTAAAGTAATTAGCCTCCAATTAAAATAAATAAATTTAAATTTAAAAAATTTAAAAACTGCAAAAGTTGTGAAACATCTAATATATAAAATTTTGTATATGTATAAAAAAAAAGATCCAAACTAAAGAAATATTATAGGCTTTTCTTTGGGCAGAAGAAATATCACCCTAGGTGGAGCCACACAGATACAGGAAAAAAAAGACGAATGACATTTGTGAATATGGAGGAAAATTTAAATGAGTATTGACTATCTAACACAATGATAATAATTTCCTTCGGGGATTTAAATATAGAGAGAATGAAAATGCATGACAATGAATGTGGAAGGAGTTTATGGAATCAAAGTGTCTCAAAGCCCCATAACTGAACAGTTTTAGGGAACTAATTAACTAATATTAGACTGTGAAAAGGCAAAAATGTACATTGTAATCTGAAGGGTGAACACTACAAGAATAGCAAAAGAATGTTTACCTAGATAACCATGCAAAGTAATGATTTGACAGTTAAAAAATATTCACCATATCAAAGGAAAAGAAAGGAAAAGGAACTTAGAAGAGGCAACAATACACAATAATATGATATACATAAATCAAATTATATCTATTTTTATTTTAGAAGATTCAGGCAAAATACTCCAAATAGAAAGACAGATTGTATCAGACTGGACAAGAAACCTTTCCTCAAATACTCCTGAAAAGAGACATATGCAAAATTTAATCATCAGGAAAATTAGAAAATAAAAAAATTGCAAAATGTACACCTTTTTACATTAACCTCAGAAAACTGGTATAACCATATCAGTAAAAGAAAAGGTACACTTTAAAAGGGAAATTCCTTTATGCTAACAGGTTCAGAGCAATAAGAAGATAGTAATAAAAATAGAAGGACTGGGGGCAGGAGGAGAAGGGGACGGCAGTGGATGAGATGGCTGGATGGCATCACTGACTCGATGGACGTGAGTCTGAGTGAACTCCGGGAGTTGGTGATAGACAGGGAGGCCTGGCTTGCTGCGATTCATGGGGTCGCGAAGAGTCGGACATGACTGAGCGACTGAACTGAACTCAACTTAACTAAAGCCAGCATACAAAGCAAAAACTCACAGAAATAATGGACAAATCCACAGTCACAGTGTGAAATTTTAACACATCTCACTGAGTGACACATAAAATGACAGACAAAAATCTCAGCTAGAGGGAGAGGATTTTAAAATCTGACTTACATTTATTTAATTGATGTAGAACAATGCACATGACTACTCATCAAACATTCCAGAATATATCACGTGCCCGGCAATAAAGCATCAAGAAGCTTCGAAGGGCTAATACAATTTACCCTAACTGTTAATGTAATATCCAGTAGTAACGGTCGGGTTTCTGCCCCTCCCCCACCTCTAGTATAAATCCAAAGAATATTAGTTTATATAATCCTACCCTCCACCTAGGTGACCCTCGCCACTCTCCAAACCCTAGACCTGAGAAGATAACATGATTCATGCCTTTTCCTTAGCCAGGGAAAAATTCAAGTCACCAACGGCCATTTTCATCAGAGGGGAGGTTAACCATGTGGAATCGAGATGGGTGTGTCAAAGCCCACTTGGCCCATCTCCTCAAGAGACCGGAAAATAGTCAGTGTGGGCTCTCTCCCCGCTTTCCCTGAAGGACAGTCAACTGGTTGGGGGTCCTGTGCTTTGGAGTGGGTGAGGGAACCCAGAACCCTTCCTGCTTTGGGGGGCTCTGAAGAGAAGGTCTCACGCAGACCACTCACCCATAGGGTGGCCTGAAGGCAGAGATCTGTCCATCACTGTCCTCACAGGCTGCCCTGGAAGAGAATCTGTGGGTCTGGAGCTGGAAGCTTGTAGAATATCAAGGAAAACTGCTGAGGTAGGAAGAGTGCAAGCCCCAAACACCTTCGTCACAGCCACACAAACAAGATGGCGTCCTAACAGGAAGTCCTTTCCCCAAGGTCATAGAGGAGGAGAGTCTTGGGGGCCAGAGGAGACTTAACTTCCTGTAATTACTGCCCTCTGAGTTTGCTACCAGCATAACATCCAAGGAACTCTTCCCGACAGTACCACTCCTGCAGAGGAGGCCAGCTAGAATCAGGAGGCTTAGGGATCTTGATACATATAGCTACAAACACAGAGAACTCTCTGTGCCAGACTGCATCAGCTACATTACACTGTGTTCCTTCCTTCTGCAGACCCAGAGAACTGGACGGGCAGCAGTAGGAAACGCACTGTCCTTGCTACATAACATCTGTTCTTTCATGTATTCCTCACAAGGGGACATTGATACCAGAATCATCAACTTTCCAAGGTTGCTGAGGCTTATTGAGGTGCTGCACTTGTTCAGGGTCATTCAGATGCTACTGGGAGAAACAGGCTGGAATTGAGCTCCATGGACTGGAAGATGCCTTCTTGAAGCATAGCTTTACTAAATACTTGGTGCAATATAGGGCTTTTTCTGAAGTTTATGCAAGTGTAGTGTAGTGAAGTGAAGTCGCTCAGTGGTGTCCGACTCCTCCGTCCATGGGATTTTCCAGGCAAGAGTGCTGGAGTGGCTTGCCATTTCCTTCTCCAGGGGATCTTCCCGACCCAGGAAACGAACCCGGGTCTCCCGCATTGCCAGGCAGACGCTTTACCGTCTGAGCCACCACCTGACTATTCTAAAAATAATCAGGTGGCTAGAATTAACTCTAATCCATTCCAAAGAGATCATACCAAAACAACAAAAATCCTTGGAAATAAAAAGGAAATACCAAACAGAGCTTGGTGGGTCACTGCAATGACAGTAGAAAAAAAAAAATTAGTCTTTCTTTAAAAAATAAAAATAGCCAATGTAGGCAGATATCCCCTTGTGCAGGGGTCCCCAGCTCCTGTTGGGATCTGGGTTGCACAGCAGAGGGTGAGCCTACGGGGAGTGAGCAAGGGAAGCTTCATCTGCTGCTCCCCACAGCTCTCCATTGCTCACTTTACTCTCTGAAACACTGCCTCCATTAGAGCCAGAACTGTAGATATGAAAGTCTCAAATCAGAGGGTTTCTAAAGAAGAAAGGAAGGAAAAGCCTGGGCTCTAGTTCATGAGCTAGAATTTTCTGGAATGTTTAATATCTTCCTCTCCAGTTCTCTGTGCCCTGAAAGAAGTACAACGCCTGAGAGAGATGAAGAAAATCTACACCTGAGTGTGTGAACATCTGAGGTGAGGGAAATGTAAGACGCAAATGCATACGAATACACGGATACATTGTCAAGTCAAAAGTTGAAGAAGTTGACTTTTTATTAAACAACCACATGTGAACATTTTTATAACATGTAAATATATTGGACGTTTTTGTCAATTAGTTGTTGTTTTCAAGTATTCCTCTTAACAAATTAGCCTAATCAGAAATTCTCAAACATTGAAAATGTATATCTGGAAAATAAAATTATTCTCAACCTTCCATCTACACGATCACCTTATCATGACCCACACATACCCAAGGTATCCAATGTAAAACAATTAGTGCATATTTTCTAGATGTGTTTCTCTTATGGTAATGCATATACCTATCTTAAAGGATTTGTGTAGGTATGTAGTTCTAGATATAATATTGTTTATAATTTTCCATTACAGGGACTTCTCTGATGGTCCAGTGGTTAAGATTTTGCACCCCAATCCAGGGGCACTGGCTTGATCCCAGGTTGGGGAACTAAGATCACACATGCCACAAGGTGCAAAAATAAATAAACAAAATAAAAATTTAAGTTACATAAGCAAATGTATGCAAATTAATTTTTAATTTAATATGACATCTTCAGAATTTCATTTCTTCAGTTCATGGTTTGGCATATTTCCAGATGTTTACTGAAAAGCATTTTGTTTTTTAGATGAATTGAATTATTTGTGGGGTTTTTTTTTGTCTTTTCTCTATTGATTATCAGAAATCCTGTTTGCTCTTGCACATGAACACAAAAGCTGTAATACTGTTTGAAATGTTGTCTCCAAACTTTTCAATCTTTTACATTTTTTTTCTTTTGACAGTAAAGTAATTCCTTTAATTTTCGTGTTTTTTTTTTTTTAATATAAAAATAAAGGGCTTCCCAGATGGCGCAAGCTGTAAAAAACCTTCCTGTTAATGCAGGAGACACAAGAGACACGGGTTCGACCCTTGGGTCAGAAAGCTCCCTTGGAGGAGGGCATGGCAACCCACTCCACTGTTCTTGCATGGAGAATCCCATGGACAGAGAAGATGGGCAGGCTGTAGTCCATAGGGTTGCAAAGAATCAGATGCAACTGAAGCAATTTAGCGTGCATGACTGAAAAAGTGAGTAATGCATAGGGTTGCATTGAGTACTAGTCCGCTGGGAATTCTAGATCCAAAGACTTGAGGGCCTCATGACAAAATGGAAAAGAGCTTTAGCCCAAAATCTACATTGATTAATAATGGGGAAAATATTTGAATCTGTGTTTGCGTATACAAGATACCATGTAAAGTGCATCTGGCCTAATATAACTCCATAAATGACCATTTCCTTCCCTCCATGGAGTCTAATTTCCTCTGCTTCAACCTGAGCCTCACACAAATCCTTCAGGACACTTCAATTCCTGGGGCCCTATATCCAGGGAGTGGATTTCACCTATCTTCAAGACCAAGACATGGGGGAGAAGGTTGTTTGAGGACCCTATCAACATGGCATTGACACCAGGACAACCAAAACTAGATCTGAGAGGCAAGAAAAGCCTGGAACTCTGTTACAAAATTAATTAGAGCAATTGAGGTGAAGTGATAAAAAGCCCATGTCTCTCCCAAACAAAAATGTCACATACAAAATAAATCAAATTATTGGCAAAATATTAGGAACATATTTTAGAGCACATGTTTTATACTATATAATATAAATAAATCTGATCAGTAAAGAGGATCATTTAAAGTCTCTTAAAAACTTGAATGAGAACTATGATTCACAAACATACAAAGATCAAACAAATACAAAAACAGTTATATACGGAAGTATATATGAATGTACATATACTTACATATGTATATTTACATAAACGTACATATATACATCAACATACATACATACATACAGAACATAGTATATATACTTACTGTGAACAAAATTTGGAAGAACAGATATGCTCGTGTAAATTTACTTATTTAATATTGTACACAGAGAAATATATCTGGGGAACAAAGTAAATTACCAAGAATATATTTCTTGTTATGGAAAAAGATTAATAAAACATAAAAATTACTTTATCTATTGTATACACATCCCTGCATTTCATTAGTTTTGAAAAGAAAGATAATAATTTGAAGTCAGAAAAGTAAATAATGTAAATTTTTATAACATTATAGTATATAACTAGTTGTGAATTTCATTTCAAAAAACAATTTATGTGGCTTAACTGTGTTTATATATGAGTCGGTAATTATTTTCACACGACACTTTCACATTACACATTTCACATTACGCTTTCTCACTACTCTTTTAATCACATGTATATCGGTTTCCTGTCACAACAGGGAGGGAGAGGCTGAAGAAAAGTTCTTGCCAGTAGATTTAATGTACATGGGCTCTGACTCACCCTTACTGATTCATTTACCATAAAATCCTATCAGATATTTCCTAGTGATGGGCATCTTGCTCCTTTCCTCCTTCCAAGGCTTTTATTCCAGATATGTTCACCAGGTGGCACAGATCTCCAGTTTTTGAATTTTATCCAGTGAGAAGTGCTATTTGGGAAAAGGAATGAAAAATGTTGTAAAAGTTGCTTTGCATTGCGAGTAGTGGGAGAATATATAAAATAAATTCATGCTCAGATTGCTTTGCCTAACAATTTTCTTCTCTGTGGTTTCCCACATAGAAATCATAGTAATAATATGACTCTTAGAGAACGACTGGTTAGTATATGCCTGAGGTGGGAGCAAGGAAGGCAGAAGGGGTTCATGTACATCTCCCTATAGCTGTCCTGTTAAGGTTCACAAAGTTTTTCCCTGAGTGATAGACTGATGGGTAAGGGATTTCCACTCTGGATTTTCCAAAGGGATGAACCAGATTACAGGGTATGTCCTTCCTGTTATATTTGGCTCGTCTCCACCCTTACCCCTTTTGCTGGCTAAAGCCTCTTTAAGCTCAGATCTCAGCTTAAAGATCACTTCATGTGAGAAGTCCCAGACACACCCTACTGGTTTGATTACCACTAGGCATATAATGGGGGGCTTCCCTGGTAGCTCAGATGGTAAAGCGTCTGCCTACAAAGCGGGAGACCTGGGTTCAATCCCTGGGTCGGGAAGATCCCCTGGAGAAGGAAACGGCAACACACTCCAGTATTCATGCCTGGGAAATCCCACGGACCAAGGAGCCTGGTGGGCTACAGTCCATGGGGTCGCAAAGAGTCGGACCCGACTGAGCGACTTCACTTCACTTCACTTCACGCATATAATGACTCCACCACATTTGTCATCTCCAGACACACTTTGCATGTGAATGGGGACCGAAGGCTGTGAGCGCACCAGTTTTCAGAGGCTGTAGCATCACATAGTGGACTTCAGATGCTGAACTTTTCAAATATCTTGTCTGAAGAGTCACCGAAAATTCACTGTTCCACTTTGAAGGGGGATGCTGGGGACACTTCAGCAAAGGAACTGCAGCATCGTTCCTCAGACAAAAATCAGACTCTGTATTTCTGAGAACCTGTGGCAGCTGGGGATTGTTTCTCCTTCTGTAAAAGAGCCCATGGTAGCAATGTATGGACAGTCTGTCATTTTTAGTGGATTGGTTTTTCATGGCAAAAACCAAATGAATCTTCCAGAGGTAGAATTGCAAGTCTTAAAATTTTTGAATAATTTGTTTTGTGGAATACTCTTAAATATATTTCAAAATATTTAAATGAGCTTTGAAAGTAATAAAAAAAAAACTAAAGAAGGAAGAAAAATGTTCCATTAACCTCTGATGAGATATCACCATTTTTATATTCTCACTAATTATGTACATAAAATGACACTGGCTTATCTTTAATCTACATATAACATTTAATCCTTTTGACATAACTACAATCTCCACATTGTGATTCATTCCTTATAGGTGACAAAACTGAGCCTCAGCCAGACCTGACTGAGACTCAACGCTCTGGGTGACCTTTACTGTCTTGTGGTTTCAATAAATCCTGACAAGGACCGTATGAAGGAGAGAGTGGTCACTCCCTGGATGGGGAACCTGAGGTTCGGGACCTACTTTAATGGCCTACACTGCTGCACGGCATGCTCCTACTCATTGGCTGGTTCCAGACTGTGACCCACGTCTTCTGAACCTAAACTTTATTCTTCCTACCAATTCACTCAACCTTGCCTCAATTATTGATACAAGTATATGTTGGAAATATTGTGAATTGGTTGCACACCATTGCAAGAAAGCCCATATGGCAACAAAGTGAATAACATAAATTTTTTGGTTCTCCATGTCTTATAAAAATTATGTCTATACTGTACTGTAGGCTATTAAGTGTACAATAGCGTTGTCTAAAAAACTAAGTGCATATCTTAATTAAAAATACTTGATTGCTGAAACTTGCTAACAAATATCTGAAAGTTTAGAGAGCCATAATCGTTTGGCTGGTGAAGGGTCAGGCATGTGTTTTGATGGCTGCTGACTGATTAGGGTGGTGGCTGTTGAAGGTTGGGGTGGCCATGGTAACTTCTTTAAATGAAACAACACTAACGTTTGCTGTATCAATTGACTCTTCTTTTTCAGAAACAATTAGCATGCAGTGTTGTTTGTTAGCTTTTTACCCACTGAAGAATTTCTTTCAAAACTGGAGTCTATCCTCTCAAAACCTGCCACTGTTTTATCTAATATTCTAAATCATGGAATATTCTAAATCCTTCATTGTCATTTCAAAAATCTTCACAGCATCTCCACCAAGGGTAGATTCCTTTCAAGAAACCACTTTCTTCACTCCCATAAGAAACAGCTCCTCGGGGTTAAAGTTTTATCATGAGATTGCAAAAATGCATTCAGGTATTCAGGTCCCTTTTCTATTTCTAGTTCTCTTGCTATTTCCTGAAACCATAAAACTCCCAGGTTTTATGAATAGAAGAAAAAGCTCCTTGGCATTGGTCGTGGCAGTGATTTTTCGATATATTACAAATGCACAAGTAACAAAAGCAAAAACCAACAAGTGGGACCACAAAACAAAACATCTTGCACAACAAAAGAAACAGTCAACAAAATAAACAGGTAACCTGTGGAATTGGAGAGAATCTTTGTAAACTGTGTATATAACATGCAATTAATTTTCAAAATATGTAAGGAAATCACACAACTACAAAAGTCTGAGTAAAATTTGGCAAATGACCTAGAGAGATATTTTCCCAAAGATTATATATAAATGGTCAACATGTATATGAAAAGGTGCTCAATATCATTACAATTGCATAAAAAAGAATAAAATACCTAGAAACAGATTTAACAAATGAGGTGAAACACCTCTATAGTGCAAACAGTAAGACACTGGTGAAAGAAAATGAAAGAGGCACAATTAAATGGAAAGATAGTGCATCTTATGGATTGAAAATCTTAATGTTGCTAAAATGACCATAACACCAAAGCAATCTACAGATTCAAATCAACCTCTATCAAAATGACAATGACATTTTTCATAGAACCAAATCCAATAATTCTAAAATCGGTAGGGAACAAAAGATCCTGAATAGACAACAATCTTGAACAATCTTGATGTTCACTGGAGCCATCAGAGATTCCTGAAAGAGGACCCAGGCCTGGGACAGTGGGCAAGACTAAAGGAGGGGTGGATGGAAGGGAAGAGATGGGGAGTCCACACTGCCTGGGGTGAAGAGTGGGGGCTCCCAGGTAAACAGATAAGGCTGAGAGGTAACTGATGGGACACTCCTGGGCACTGAGGCTATCTGGGTGTAGGACTGATTGGGGAAGGACCATATTTGCTTCCATGGACACTACACAGCCCCTTCATACACTGAAAAGGCACAACGATGGTAAGGAGTAAAGACAGACACATGTCTGTCACTGGTCCACGGAGCAGAGAAGGACCAGGTCCACTGAGAGTAGGGAAACTGTGCTGATACTCAGTTCCCTGAACCTCCTTGAAAGTAGGAAGCAGACTTAAAGGGGAAGAATTCGTGAGTAAGAGATGCCCCATGCCATCTGGAAAATATACACCCTCTTTAATTTCTCTCTGTCCCCAGACCACAGGGACTCCATCTGCCAGTGAGGTCCTACCTGCCTCCTGGAGTCACATTCCTAGCCAGAACATTCTGTCCACCTGCTAGCTCTCTGGTTTGTTCCATCTCTGCATCGTCGCTGACATCACTCAGGCTTTTCTCCCCCTTTGTTGTCTCAAGTCCTTTCATCAGCTCAGTGAGGTGTATCACAACACAGCACTGCCGTGACAGTTCAGTTCAGTTCAGTTCAGCTGCTCAGTCGTGTTCGACTCTTTGTGACCCCATGAACCACAGCACGGCAGTCCTCCCTGTCCACCACCAACTCCTGGAGTCTACCCAAACTCATGTCCATTGAGTCGGTGATGCCATCCAACCATCTCATCCTCTGTCATCCCCTTCTCCTCCTGCCCTCAAGCTTTCCCAGCATCAGGGTCTTTTCAAATGAGACAGCTCTTCGCATCAGGTGGCCAAAGTATTGGAGTTTCAGCCTCAACATCAGTCCCTCCAATGGACTCCCAGGACTGATCTCCTTTACAATGGACTGGTTGGAACTCCTTGCAGTCCAAGGGACTCTCAAGAGTCTTCCCCAACACCAAGGTAACTCCAAATTTAATATTCACCTTCACTATCATTTACATATTTTTTTTGCATTTTCCATTTCTGCAGAGCAAAAATCTGATAGCCACAATCTGGTCGAAGAAGACAGTGACTGAAAGGAGTGTGTTTTCCTGTATCCAGACTAACACAAAGACTTTTGGTCACTTTATGGATGCCTCAATTTTGAAGGTGACCCAATTTTGTATTACTAGTGTTGGGCATGTGTATATTTTCCTTTCCTGGGATTATTTTAGGTGCCCCAAAGAAGGTGTCTGCTGTACAAAAACGATCTTAATGACTGGATAACTGCGATAATGTCGTCCCTCACCTACAGCCAGACATCTTGAAATGTGAAGTCAAGTGGACCTTAGGAAGCATTACTAGAGACAAAGCAAGTGGGGGTGATGGACTTTCAGCTGAGCTTTTTCATATCCTAAACGATGATGCTGTTAAAGTCCTGGCCTCAATATGCCATCAAATTTGGAAAATTCAACAACAGCCACAGGACTGGAAAGGGTCAGTTTTCATTCCAATCCGAAAGAAAGCCAATGCCAAAGAATATTCAAACTACGGTACAATTGCACTCATTTCACATGCCAGCAAGGTAATGCTCAAAATCCTTCAAGCTAGGCGTCAACAGTGTGAGGACCAAGAATGTCCAGATGTACAAGCTGGATTGGCAAAGGAACCAGAGATCAAATTGCCAACATCTGTTGGATCATAGAAAGAAGATGGGAATTTGAGAAAAGCATCTACTTCTGCTTCATAAGTAACGCTAAAGCCTTTGACTGTATGGATCACAACAAACTGTGGAAAATTCATAAAGAGACAGGAATACCAGAGTACCTTATTTGCCTCTGGGGAAACCTGTATGCAGGTCAAGAAGAAACAGTTAGAACCAGACATGGAACAAAGGAGTGGTTCCAAAGTGGGAAAGGAGTACATCAAGTCTATCTTTTACCACCCTGTTTATTGAACTTATCTGCAGAGTACATCATGTGAAATGCTGGGCTGGATGGATCACAGACTGGAATTAGATTGCAGGGAGAAATATCAATACCCTCAGATATGCAGATGATACCACTCTAATGGCAGAAATCAAAGAAAAACTAAAGAGCCTCTTGATGAAGGCGAAAGAGGAGAGTGAAAAAAAATGGCTTAAAACTCAACATTCAAAAAAATGAAGATAATGGCATCTGGTCCCATCACTTTATTGCAAATATATGGGAGAAAATGAAAACAGTGTTAGATTTTATAGTCTTGGGCTCCAAAATTGGTGCTGATGGTGACTGCAGTCATGAAGTTAAAAGACATTCACTCCTTGAAAGTAAAGCTATGACAAACCTAGACAGCGTATTAAAAAGCAGAGACATCAGTTTGCTGACAAAGGTCCGTATAATACTATGGTTTTTCCAGTAGTCATGCAGTGATGTGACAGTTGGACCACGAAGAAGGCTGAACACCAAAGAATTGATGCTTTTGAATTGTGGTGCTATAGAAGACTCACGAGAGTCCCTTGGACAGCAGGAGATGGAGCCAGTCAATCCTAAAGGAAACCAACCCTGAATACTCACTGGAAGGACTGATTCTGAAGCTGAAGCTCCAGTATTTTTGCCACCTGATGTGAAGAGCCAACTCAATGGAAAAGACCCTGATGCTGGGAAAGACTGAAGCGGGAGGAGAAGGGGATGGCAGAAGATGAGATGGTTGGATAGTATCATGGACTCAGTAGACATGAGTTTGAGCAAACTCCGGGAGATAGCGGAGGGCACCGGAAGCCTGGTGTGCTGCAGTCCATAGGGTTGCAAAGAGCTGGACATGAGCAATTACTGAACAACAACAAGGAAGGTACTTCAAAGGTGCTTTCATTTACCTCTGTTGACTGTTTATGGGGACTTTGAATGATCCTGGGACTAAATTTTCCCTGAAACCTGCCCTTTGAACATTTGCCCCTCTGGATGTTCATGAAGGCTCTCAACCTTTCCCGTCTCTGTGGTGTTCACTGCTTTGCTAACTGAGTGGTTAAACCCACGAGCTTGCCTTCATTTCAAGAGAGTTTATTTGGAAAGGACAGAGTGATGCATGTTGTGAAACTACTGTCAACTCAAGACCTTAGTTAAAATGCTGGGAAGTGGAGACCCTTCCTAACTGTTGAATGTAACATTTGTTTAGAGACAGATTCCCTTCTCTTAGCCATGTGATTTCCCTGAGGCTGCTCAATTGGGATGATCATATGGCAGAGTCATAAATGATTCCTGGGTCCACAACTATTACCTATCTGTGTGAGCAGGTATACCTCATCTTTGACCCCTGGTGTCCCCTTTCCTTGGGGCACCTCCTACGTGCTTGATCCTCCTGGCAAGTGTGCTGGGCTGAATGTACCCACATGCAGCATGTGGTCATCCTGTGGTCTGGGGGCCCGAGGGGATGTGTGAACAAATTGTGGCATCAGGTGTTCAGGGGGTTAGTGGGGTGTGTTAAGGTGAGGCTCAAACTGGGGGGCTGGTGACAGCTTTCCTTGGCAAAGCCTCCTGGGCTGGGGGAGCCAATCGTGGCCTGCTGAAGGCTTTGAAGACCCCCACAGCTCCCCTACTAGGCAATGAGCCCCCTAGGCCCTCTTGCTGGCTTCAATTTCATGGTCCACCCCATCTGGAGCCAGCTGGGATATTTTAAACCTTCACACCCTCGATCTTTGGCCTCATTTAAGCTTCTAGATATTGGGGAGGGGTGCACTGAAATGGACCTTCAATGTCTGAGTGCAAAGGACAGACCCCAGAACTTCCTCTGCACCCCAAGTTTCTGCAAGGCCCCCCAGGCTGCCCTTCAAGACCCATTCCCTGCAGTTGGGCCTGGCCCACCTCTCACAGGCTGCAGGTGGCCAGGCTTGTGGAGGGAAGCTGAGAGTGGGAACAGCAGATGACTCCCGTGTTGGGAGCCTGAGGATTCCCTACGTCAGTTCAGTTCAGTCACTCAGTCGTGTCCGACTCTTTGCCACCCCGTGGACTGCAGCACGCCAGGCTTCCCTGTCTATCACCAACTCCTGGAGCCTACTCAAACTCATGTCCATTACGTTGGTGATGCCATCCAACCATCTCATCCTCTGTCATCCCCTTCTCCTCCCGCCTTCAATCTTTCCCAGCACCAGGGGATTCTCCAATGACTCGGTTCTTCCCATCAGGTGGCCAAAAGTATTGGAGCTTCCGCCTCAGCATCAGTCCTTCCAGTGAATATTCAGGACTGATTTCCTTTAGGATGGACTAGTTGGATCTCCTTGCAGTCCAAGGGACTCTCAAGAGTGTTCTCCAAACCACAGTTCAAAAGCATCAGTTCTTCAGCACTCAGCTTTCTTTATAGTCCAGCTCTCACATCCATACATGACTACTGGGTAAACCATAGCTTTGACTAGACAGACCTTTCTTGGCAAAGTAATGTCTCTGCTTTTTAATATGCTGTCTAGGTTGGTCATAGCTTTTCTTCCAAGGAGCAAGCGTCTTTTCATTTCATGGCTGCAGTCCCCATTATAAGCATGAATGTTTTTGATGGTCCAATTGTTCTATCTTTGGTCAGTGGGAGCCTCTCAGGTTATTTTTCTTTTTGATATAATTTCTGTTACGAGAGTTCAGTCCAGACCCACCTTGTACAATCCTTACCTAGACCAGAAATCAGGCATTTCTCCAGGAAGCCTGGTGCCTTTCAGTGGGAAATGTGTTTAGAAAATTCAGTGCAGGGACTACAGTTGCTGATTGCTACTAGATTGGTCAATGTTTCTTGCCCCTTTCAGCGAATAGAGCTAATAAACCTAGATCTCATAGTCAGAAAATCTACATCATTGTCATGCATCCTGGGTTGCTCTTCTGTCCCCTTATAGGTACACATTTTTATCATCAATTGTATTTCCTGCCCAGTTTAGAGAATATAAGAACAGATAACATACATTTGTTTCTCCTTTCAGATGTAAAAGTTGTCATACTTTATACCAGTGCTATCCAATAGAAATTTCTGTGGAGCTAGGAAAATATTCTGTATCTGTGCTGTTCAACACGGCAGTCATTAACTAACATTTTATTCAGGAATTGAACATTTAGCTACTAAAACGTGGCAACTGTGATTGATTCTTAATGCCATGTAATTTTAATTTAACTTACTGTAAGTAGTTACTTGAGGCTAGTGGCTATCCTATGGGACAGCAGCAGCTCTACACACTTTTCTGCACCTGTTGTTTAGTATCACTGAACATTATATCCTGGCAATGACTCCATAGCAATAGAGAAAGAGAGTCTTATTGGGTTTTTTTACTCTTATTGGTTTTTATACCTGCATAGTCCTTTTGGATGTAGATGGACCACAGTTTATTCAACCAGCCCCTCCCCCAACAGGGGGCTGGTTGAATATATATGTTGTATATGTCTTGTTTCTTATCTTCTGCTGTATGCATTATTCTGGCAGGAATGATTTTGTACTTAAATCTTTTTTTCTTTTTACATTGTTACTTTAGGGTAATTTCTTAGAAGAGGTTGCTGATTCCAATGGTAAGTCTCCTGGTAACTTTATAAAATCATAACAAATTCCCTGGTTAGGAGTTGTACCATGTCACATTACAACCAGCAACGTATATGTCTCCATATTACTTCACAGACTGTAAATGATGAGAAGAGGCATCTTGTTTTTTTTTTTTTTTTCTCTTTGCATCTCTTAGTCAAGAGTTAGGTTAAATAGTTTTTAACATGTTTAAGGAACATATTTTCTGGAAATATTTCTTTGTATGTAGTACACTATCTCCTTCAGAATGTTCTAATTTGCCTTTTATTTTCATAAGCTTTCTGTATAAGGACATAAACTTCGTTGGTTAGATAAGTTGTATATTTTCCCCAATGTGTAATTTTTTCATTTTACTTTGCTTATGTGATTTTTTGCCATGCAATTTTTAATGGAATCGAGTGTTACCATGGTTTTCCCTTCCTGTTTCTGGATTTGAAGTCATCTTTGGAAAACTTTTCTCAACTACTAGCTTCTAGAGGAAACGACTGGGGGTGTACATTTGTGGACAGGAGAAAGAGAGCAAAGGATCATATTAGAGTGTCAGGTGTAAGAAGAACCCAGAAAACAAGTGACCATCATGGGAGAAATCTGGGAAAACCATTTCTTTGAGTCAATAGAATTGGGCATTTGGACCAGAATGTCTGTCCTGTGTTTGTCTTGATAGCTCAGTCTCTATTCTTTTCCATCTCTTGTGGATACATGCCCGGCTCCCCCTGACTGGCATAGAACATCTTTATAAAGCAGGAATTCCATGGCATCTCAAATGGACATGTCAGATGACTAAATGGATAGAACCACCCTCTTATCTCCTCAGGGGTAATAAATTCCAAACCAATTCCAAAGTGTACCATTTTGACAGAACAAAAGAAAGGGAAACCTGCAGCTGGATCTGGTGAGAAGAAGCAAAACTGAAACCAACACTGACCACCTCATCCTTGACTCTTTGAGCAATGCCCACTCAGAAAAGGTAATAAATAGCCTATTAGTCCTATGCAAAAGGACAGAGGTTTGAGTTAGAAGGTGCCACATTGTCCCATGTTACAAGCTCTCCCACTCACCTACATCATTTCTTGTTTCCATGACAGTTTCCAGGACTCAGGGTCAAGCTTGGACTAATCTTGCTTAGAATGAAGTCTGAAGTCAAAGGGATGAGGGTTGTATCCCCATCCCTAAGGGATGGCCACTAACGTCCATCATGTTTCCTATAGGCATTTCCAGTTATGCAGGTCTGCGGATGAAGACAGAGAGGCTGAGGTGCAGAAAAGGAATTGGACCGACAGTCCCTCCACATAGTACACACACGGTATACATAATACCTCAGTGAGAAGCAGGATAGAAACTACACGCATATCC
This sequence comes from Bos grunniens, assembly GCF_055505025.1. Taxonomy (NCBI): domain Eukaryota; kingdom Metazoa; phylum Chordata; class Mammalia; order Artiodactyla; family Bovidae; genus Bos; species Bos grunniens. The sequence continues at coordinate 89,326,370 of NC_141194.1, read as the reverse complement.
TGTTAGTCTTTTTACACACGTCTGAATTTTCAAAGAAACTTAAAGCCCGTTGTACCTACTTCTGTCTTTTAGGAAACTTTTTACTTTGAAAAAAATAATGTCTTCCTTGAGAGAGAGAAAGAAAAATATGTAGACAATTGACAGTGCTGCCACCTGGTGAACAGAGTCACAACTGCAGGTGTGAATGTCTGAACTGGGGGTTTGGCAAAGGATGGGGGACGGAAAGAGCCGTGGTATTGGTGTGGAGTGGAACGGATTCCCTCCCACAGGCCAAGATTTCTAGACTTCACACTGGCAGCAATCCTTCTGTGTTTATGCCCATGCTGGGATCTTCAAGCCTGGGGACTGGAAATCCAGCCTCCTAGTGAATTGAGTAGAAAGCTGCACGAATTAGTGTATGGATAATTGATATAAACAATTTGAGACAAAAAACACATATAAATACACACACATATAGAAAACTGTCAAATACATTGTTTTCAACGCCTTCTGAAACAATGAATATATGAATGTTGTCTTTATCAGGGTGCAATTTTTTGTATTTTCAACATTTTATTCAGTAAATTACATATTGAAAACACGCTAGAAATGCAACGTTATAAAATAAAAACATCCTCTATCTTTGACAATGCATATTCACCGAATAATCATTACAGAGATCTGTTTAATACCTAAGTCAATGAATGTATTTCTACACCATTATTTTGTGACTCACCTGTTGATAAACCCATTTTACAAAACTTTCTCTTAATATGTTGATAAGTCACCAATTAATACTTCTCTTTGTTTAACACATATGGAAAAAATAGAGACATGAGTTTCTCTTAACTTCTTGGTGCCTACTTTCCAGATTTTTCTCTGCATGTAATGCACTAACATATTTAATCACACTCATACACCCATGCTGATATATATTCTTTGCAAAAAATAGCATCATATTTTTCGTACATCATGACAATCCTGTTCACTTAATATGATTTAGTTCTTACTTATTTACATAGTTTTTTTTTTTCTTTTCAAGTGTTTTTGTGTGCTCTTGATATCATTGACCTACTCTATAGCTTAAGAAATCTATATGTGAATATAATATCTTCCAGGTGTTTACACATCTTTAATGTTGTTATGCAGAGGGTATCCAATACTTTGTAATGAGTTTTAGTGTTTTGCATGTTCTTCACATTGTTTTGAAAAGAACAACTGAACAATGATGCTTCCTGGGATGTCGAACGTCAGTTAAAGTATAAAATGGGAAATGCTGAATCATTTTTGTAACTCCCGTTTATGAATCCTGAAGTAGTAGTTAATAATGCTGTTTCCTAGGTCATGTTACTTAACTTTTACATTCTGTTCCCTGAAATGAACGGAGCAAGGTAGCAGGATAAAAGATTAATCTATAGGAATCATTTGCATTCCATTACACTAATAAAGAAATATCAGAAAGAGATTGCAAAAAAAAAAAAAAAAACAGCAATCCCATTTAAAATGCCATCAAAAATACCTAAGAATAAACTTAACCAAGACATAAAAACTCTAAAACCTTGATCAAAAAATTGGAAGAAAATTCGAAGAATTCAAAAGATATCCCATGATCTTAGATCAGAACACTTAATATTATAAACATGTCTATACCTCCCAAAGATATCAACATATTTAATGCAATGCTTATCAAAACAACCTATTACACTTTCACAGAACTAGAACAAATATTTCAAAAATTTATATGGAACTACAAAAAGACCCAGAATTACCAAAGCAATCCTGAGTTAAGGAACAAAGCTTGAGGCATAACCCTCCCAGACTTCAGGCTCTACGAGGAAACTACAGTCATCAAAGCAACTTGATACTGGAACAAAAGCAGACATATGTATCAATGGCAGAGTAGAGAGTCCAGACATAATCCCACGAGTGTGTGCCTGCGTGCGAAGTCACTTTAGTCGTGTCTGACTCTTTGCAACCCCATGGACTGTAGCCCACCAGGCTCCTCTGCCCATGGATTCTCCAGGCAAGAATACTGGAGTGGATTGCCATGCCCTCTGCCAGGGCATCTTCCTGACCCGGGGATGGAACCCACGTCTCCTGCATTGCAGGAGGATTCTTCACCTCTAGTGCCGCCCGGGAAGCCCACACCCATGCACCTATGGTCAATTAATCTTCAACAAAGGAGGCAAGAATGTACAATGGAGAAAAGACAGTCTCTCCAACAAGTGGTGCTGGGAAAACTGGACAGCTACATGTAAATCAGTGAAATTAGAACACCCCCTCGCACCATATACAAAATAAACTCAAAATGGTTTAAAGACCTAAATATAAACTCTTAGAATTCTGAGACCAGAAGCAACAAACACTCTGACAAAACAATCATAGCAATATCTTCTTAGATCAGTCTCCCAAGGCAAAATAAATTAAAACAAAATAAACAAATGGAACCTAACTAAACTTAAAAGGGTTTGCACAGCAAAGGAAGCCATCAGCAAAATGAAATGACAACTTATGGGATGAGAGAAAAATATTTGAAATGTCGTGGCTGTCAAGGATTTAATATCCAAAATGCACAAGTCTATAACAAAAGGTAAACAACAAAATGAAAAAATGGGGAGAAGATCTAAATATTTTTCCAAAGAGATGCAGATCTCCAAGAGGAACTGGAAAAGAGGCTCAACATAAGTAAATATTAGGGAAATGCAAATCAGAAGCACAATGAGGTTATGCCTCACATGGGTGAGACTGGCTATCATCAGAAAGTCTACAAATAATAAGTTCTGGAGAGGGTGTGGAGAAAAGGGACCTTGATACACTGCGGGTGGGAATTAAATTGGTGCAGCCACTATGGAGATTGGTATGGAAGTACTTGAGGAAGCTACAAATATAGCTACCATAGGATCCAGCATTTCCACTTCTGGGAACATAGCCAGAAGGAAAGAAAACTGTCATTCATAGCAGCACCATTTACAGTAATCAAGACACTCAAACAACACAAGTACCCATCAACAGATGACTAGCTTAAGAAGATGTGATATGATACACACACACACACACACACACACAGTCACACAAACAGTGGACCATCACTCAGCCATAAAAGGATGAAATATTACCATTTGCAGCAACATAGACAGACCTAGTGAATATTATAGTTAGTTAAGTCAGTCAGAAAGAGAAAGTAACTATGATATGATATCATTTATATGTTGAATCTTAAAAATCATACAAATGAATCTATATTCAATACAGAAACAGACTCACAGACAGACAAACTGAGCTTATGATTACCAAAGGGGATAGGGAGTGGAGAGGGACAGGAATTAATAGGAATTTGGGGCTAACAGATACAAACTCTTATCACAAAAAGGGTAACCAATAAGGAATTACAGTAAGGTACCGACATTATACTGATTAATTTATACTAATATACGGATAATATTCTGAAATACATATATATATAATCCAAATTGCTTTACTGTACACCTGAAAATAATGCCCTACATCAGCTGTATGTCAATTTAAAAATTCACACACAAAAACTCTCTTTCTCACTGTTTGTGAGTGCATATTGGCCTTGAAAAGAGATTAGGGCTGAAAGAGATAAAATGTAAAACAGGTTTCATATAGTAGCTGTGAACATGTTCAGCTCAGTTCAGTTCAGTCGCAGTCGTGTCTGACTCTTTGCGACCCCACGAATCGCAGCACGCCAGGCCTCCCTGTCCATCACCAACTCCCGGAGTTCACTCAGACTCACATGCATCGAGTCAGTGATGCCATCCAGCCATCTCATCCTCTGGCGTCCCCTTCTCTTCTTGCCCCCAATCCCTCCCAGCATCAGAGTCTTTTCCAATGAGTCAACTCTTCACATGAGGTGGCCAAAGTACTGGAGTTTCAGCTTTAGCACCATTCCTTCCAAAGAAATCCCAGGGCTGATCTCCTTCAGAATGGACTAGCTGGATCTCCTTGCAGTCCAAGGGCCTCTCAAGAGTCTTCTCCAACACCACAGTTCAAAAGCATCAACTCTTTGGTGCTCAGCCTTCTTCACAGTCCAACTCTCACATCCATACATGACTACTGGAAAAACCATAGCCTTGACCAGATGAACCTTTGTTGGCAAAGTAATATCTCTGCTTCTGAATATGCTCTCTAGGTTGGTCATAACTTTCCTTCCAAGCAGTAAGTGTCTTTTAATTTCATGGCTGTAGTCAGTCACCATCTGCAGTGATTTTGGAGCCCAGAAAAATAAATCTGACACTGTTTCCTCATCTATTTCCCATGAAGTGATGGGACCAGATACCATGATCTTCGTTTTCTGAATGTTGAGCTTTAAGCCAACTTTTTCACTCTCCTCTTTCACTTTCATCAAGAGGCTTTTTAGTTCCTCTTCATTTTCTGCCATGAGGGTGGTGTCATCTGCATATCTGAGGTTATTAATATTTGTCCCGGCAATCTTGATTCCAGCTTGTGTTTCTTCCAGTCCAGCGTTTCTCATGATGTACTCTGCATATAAGTTAAATTAACAGGGTGACGATATACAGCCTTGACGAACTCCTTTTCCTATTTGGAACCAGTCTGTTGTTCCATGTCCAGTTCTAACTGTTGCTCCCTGACATGCATAAAAATTACTCAAGAGGCAGATCAGGTGGTCTGGTATTCCCATCTCTTGAAGAAGTTTCCACAGTTGATTGTGATCCACACAGTCAAAGGCTTTGGCATAGTCAATAAAGCAGAAATAGATGTTTCTCTGGAACTCTCTTGCTTTTTCCATGATCCAGTGGATGTTGGCAATTTGATCTCTGGTTCCTCTGCCTTTTCTAAAACCAGCTTGAACTTCAGAAAATTCACGGTTCACATATTGCTGAAGCCTGGCTTGGAGAATTTTGAGCATTACTTTACTAGCGTGTGAGATGAGTGCAATTGTGTGGTAGTTTGGGCATTCTTTGGCATTGTGTTTCTTTGGGATTGGAATGAAAATTGACCTTTTCCGGTCCTGTGGTCACTGCTGAGTATTCCAAATTTGCTGGCATATAGAGTGCAGCACTTTCACAGCATCATCTTTCAGGATTTGGAATAGCTCAACTGGAATTCTATCACCTCCACTAGCTTTGTTCGTAGTGATGCTTTCTAAGGCCCACTTGACTTCACGTTCCAGGATGTCTGGCTCTAGGTCAGTGATCACACCATCGTGATTATCTGGGTCGTGAAGCTTTTTTTTGTACAGTTCTTCTGCGTATTCTTGCCATCTCTTCTTAATATCTTCTGCTTCTGTTAGGTCCATACCATTTCTGTCCTTTATCGAGCCCATCTTTGTATGAAATGTTCCTTTGGTATCTCTGATTTTCTTGAAGAGATCCCTAGTCTTTCCCATTCTGTTGTTTTCGTCTATTTCTTTGCATTGATCGCTGAAGAAGGCTTTCTTATCTCTTCTTGCTATTCTTTGGAACTCTGCATTCAGATGTTTATATCTTTCCTTTTCTCCTTTGCTTTTCGCTTCTCTTCTTTTCACAGCTATTTGTAAGGCCTCCCCAGACAGCCATTTTGCTTTTTTGCATTTCTATTCCATGGGGATGGTCTTGATCCCTGTCTCCTGTACAATGTCACGAACCTCATTCCATAGTTCATCAGGCACTCTATCTATCAGATCTAGGCCCTTAAATCTATTTCTCTCTTCCACTGTATAATCCTAAGGGATTGGATTTAGGTCATACCTGAATGGTCTAGTGGTTTTCCCTACTTTCTTCAGTTTAAGTCTGATTTTGGCAATAAGGAGTTCATGGTCTGAGCCACACTCAGCTTCTGGTCTTGTTTTTGCTGACTGTATAGAGCTTCTCCGTCTTTGGCTGCAAAGAATATAATCAATCTGATTTTGGTGTTGACCATCTGGTGATGTCCATGTGTAGAGTCTTCTCTTGTGTTGTTGGAAGAGGGTGTTTGTTATGACCAGTGCATTTTCTTGGCAAAACTGTATTAGTCTTTGCACTGCTTCATTCCGTATTCCAAGGCCAAATTTGCCTGTTACCCCAGGTGTTTCTTGACTTCCTACTTTTGCATTCCAGTCCCCTATAATGAAAAGGACATCTTTTTTGGGTGTTAGTTCTAAAAGGTCTTGTAGGTCTTCATAGAACCATTCAACTTCAGCTTCTTCAGCGTTACTGGTTGGGGCATAGACTTGGATTACTGTGATATTGAATGGTTTGCCTTGGAAATGAACAGAGATCATTCTGTCGTTTTTGAGATTGCATCCAAGTACTGCATTTCAAACTCTTTTGTTGACCATGATGGCTACTCCATTTCTTCTGAGGGATTCCTGCCCACAGTAGAAGATATAATGGTCATCTGAGTTAAATTCACCCATTCCAGTCCATTTGAGTTCGCTGATTCCTAGAATGTCGACATTCCGTCCTGCCATCTCCTGTTTGACCACTTCCAATTTGCCTTGATTCATGGACCTGACATTCCAAGTTCCTATGCAATATTGCTCTTTACAGCATTGGACCTTTCTTCTATCACCAGTCACATCCACAGCTGGGTATTCTTTTTGCTTTGGCTCCATCCCTTCATTCTTTCTGGAGTTATTTTCCACTGATCTGGAGTAGCATATTGGGCACCTAATGACCTAGGGAGTTTCTCTTTCTGTATCCTATCATTTTGCCTTTTCATTACTGTTCATGGGGTTCTCAAGGCAAGAATACTGAAGTTGTTTGCCATTCCCTTCTCCAGTGGACCACATTCTGTCAGATCTCTCCACCATGACCCAACAATCTTGGGTTGCCACACGGGCATGGCATAGTTTCATTGAGTTAGACAAGGCTGTGGTCCTAGTGTGATTAGATTGACTAGTTTTCTGTGAGTATGGTTTCAGTGTGTTTGCCCTCTGACGCCCTCTTGCAACACCTACCATCTTTCTTGGGTTTCTCTTACCTTGGGCGTGGGGTATCTCCTCACGGCTGCTCCAGCAGAGCGAAACCATTGCTCCTTACCTTGGATGAGGGGTATCTCCTCAGCGCCGCCCTTCCTGACCTTCAACGTGGCATAGCTCCTCTAGGCCCTCCTGTGCCCATGCAGCAATTCAGGTCCTCTTTCCAAAGAGTAACAGCTTGTGCTGCCTCCTGGGTTCAGTTCAGCACCTCAGGAATCAGGTAATCATTGTAGCCCCCACACCCATTCCTCCTGGCCCAGGGAGGAGGACTTCATCCCCATTATCATCTTCATGTCCAGAGGGGAGCATGACACAACCTAGATTTACATCAGGTGAATTTTCCACTATCAGTCTTTAAGCCCTGGAAATCCATCATGTAAAATGGAGCTGCTGGTTGGCCTTTGCAGAGGGCAAAGGGAAGACATCTGACCCTGGAAATTTTACATTCTCTGTCAGCCTGAGGTTGACCATCTGTAAAACAGGACTATGGCTACCTACTTCTAGACTTGTTAGAAGAAAAGGAGAAAACCTCAAAGAACAGCTCATATACAACGGGACTTTGAGATGTATTACTCCTGGCCTACCCTGCACTGGAGAAGGCAATGGCACCCCACTCCAGTACTCTTGCCTGGAAAATCCCATGGACAGAGGAGCCTGGTAGGCTGCAGTCCATGGGGTCGCTAGGAGTCAGACACGACTGAGCGACTTCCCTTTCACTTTTCACTTTCATGCATTGGAGAAGGAAATGGCAACCCACTCCAGTGTTCTTGCCTGGAGAATCCCAGGGACAGGGGAGCCTGGTGGGCTGCCGTCTCTGGGGTCGCACAGAGTCGGACACGACTGAAGCGACTTAGCAGCAGCAGCAGCAGCACCCTGCACCTTGTGCATGCATGCTAAGTTGCTTCAGTTGTGTCTGACTCTGTGTGACCTCATGGACTGCAGACCATCAGGCTCCTTTGTCCATGGGATTCTCCAGGCAAGAATACTGGGTGGGTTGCCATTTCCTTCTCCAGGGGATTTTCCCCACCCATGGATCAAACCCGAGTTTCCTATGTCTACCTGCAGTGGGAGGTGGGTTCTATACCACTAGTGCCACCTGGGAAGCTTGTCTCCTATGTGCTATTAAGTAGAAAATTTGAAAAACTATCTGGAAATGAGGAATCAAGAAGTAAACTTTGGTTCCATCTCATCACTTCCTATTTCCTCACACTTTTTGGTGTCTTTTTTTCAAATTCTCATTTGACCAGAAGTAACTTCTTTGAAGCCCCAGGGATGGATTAGTACAGGAGAGCAAAGAATAGGCACAGGTCAGCTAGACAGAAGTCATCGAGCAAATCTCCAGTTCCAGAGTCATCAGCTGACCACAGGACCTGGGCTGAGTCCCTTACCTGTGTTGGCCTCAGTCCTAACGCATAAGTACACTCACTACAGAAACAGAGGTGATGGGCAGAGCCTTTTCAGTCAGAAGACCAGGATTTGATGCTGTGAACCATTATGTGCTGAATGATTTACTTTGATAAGTTAGTAATTTATCTGTGTGCTTGGTATCTTTTATCATTTTTGTGGGGTTTTTTCAGTTTTATGTGTATTATTCTTTTTCTTATTACTCAGCCAAAATATGAATGGTGGAGGTGGTAATCAGCAAGAAGTTAGGGATGAACCCAACTGAGAGTGGAGTACATAGGAAGTGAAGATTGCGGAGGTGAAGGATGCAGACAAGCATTGGGCTCTCCCTGGGTGCTTGGCCCTGTGCCCATCCTCTAACGACCCAGGGAAGATTCTTACCCAATAGCATTCCTGGTTCTCAGCTGCAGACAGTGGTGACGTGGGGGCTACCAGGGAGGTGCCTAGCTGAAGCACTCTGCCCTGCTCAGCTCCTGCTCCACTGAAGGCCACCATAGCTGCCCTTGCATTGCCTTCTCCCTGCTCTTTGCTTCTGGATATCTGAAAAGGTCCCCCTGTGGAACCTTCCAGACTTGATTCTTAAAGCACTTCCACATGAAAATGATACTCTATTTTCCCCAATCCTCAAAAGTTGTCCTGCACACTAGGGAAGGGGACTCTGAGGTAAAGAAGGAAATGTCTTTCTCTCAGAGGTATGTCATCTCCACATATTTACCTGACATATTGTGCCTTTATAAGTAATGATATTATACATTTCCTACACACAGCCTGATGATACACACACACACACACATACACACACACACACGTAGATATGCTGGCAATTCGTTTTAATTCTAATTCATCTCCTCATGAAACTGAACATAATGAATTCTTTTCTTAGGTAATGAATGCATGTGCACATGTCTGTGCAGTATTATATTCATCAATAGGGGCTTTTGAGGGAGTACCCCTTGAGCCTGTTATATCACAGGAGAGCAAAGTGACCATTTCTCTAGCCCATAGTCTAAAAGGGAGGCTGCTCCCTTGTCCTCCAGAGAGGGCAACGGACAGAACCTCACCCCAAGTTCCCACTTATCTGGACAGGGGACAGAAGCTATAAGAGGAGGAGCTTATAGCTGTGAAATGGGACACATCTCTAACCCAGAGCTGTCCTGAGGGGTGAATGAGAAAGCCTGGGGCTAAGGCAGGCACTGTGTTAAGTCATTTCTCACACTTCTCCTTAATGATATGGTAGATATGATTAGAAAGGATGCAAATGACTCTCTGATATGGCTGGAGTTCAAACTTCTAGACAGAATAACTTCTAGTCTCTTGGGAGACTCAGAAGCTCCTAAGAGCTGCCCAACATCATGCCTCTGAGCAGACCTTAATCCAGTCCCCTCACTGGGAAGACAGGCTTGCCTTTAACTCACCTGGTAATTTCAGTGAGAGATGGCAACAGGGCAGCAAGCTGTGGTGTTGCCTAACTGCTGCTCCTGGACTGCTCCTTATATTAATATACTGATAGGAAAATTCTGGACCTACCGGTTGGATTCAGGGATATCCTCAGGAGAACAGCTTTGGCGAAAGAATAGCAAAAGGGGAGAGACAGAGGCTTGATCTGACTGGTTAACGTGGGACACCAATAAAGTTCGTGACACCGAACTTGCTCTGACCACAGAGGCTGCAGGCACCCTCCCAAATAGCTGAAGGTGCCCCACCTTAAGCACCTTCTCGAGTGGGTCTTAGAAGCCCAGGCGGTAAGTGGTCTCAGAGAGCCCCCACGCTCCATTCAGTCATCCTGAACGAAGAACAGAGAAGAAAAGGAGAGAAAGGGAAGCAAGAACAACACGGGGAGACCAAGCCTGGTGAGCAAGGCCCGTAGCTTTATTTTCAAAGGGAGCTTATATAACTTAAGGTGTGCATAGAGGTTAATAGGAGGTGTAAAGTCATGCAAAGTCAGCAGTCCTTGATCCTTATCGAGACCAGGCTTTCTTTTCTGCAAACGTATTGTATACAAATGCTTTAGGTGATTTACATCATCTTCTGGCTAGGAGGCCTATTAACATTTTATGACTCTTTGTTCTGATGAAGGTTAGTTAACCAGAAAATTTATTTTTTCTAAGAGTAATTATTTCAAAGTTTGGCACCATCCTTCGAAAGTGTTAGATAAAGTTGCATTCCTATAGGGCAAAGGTGCAGTGGGCTTACAACAAGGAAAGAATTTATTACCTTAAGGGTCTAAAGTTGTTAACACCAAGGCCACTACTTATTTTTTCTATATACCAACTATATTAATTAATATACTCCCAAGGACCCAATACAGGGGATCTGGAAACTTGGCAGCAAGCATTGGCTCAACAATGAAATCCTCCACCAGTTCTATTCTAATAATTTCTAACTTCCCAAGAGGCTCTATACTATTTGAATATCTTAGGCTTCCCGTGCCTCTCGCGGTTGGGAGGCTGTAAACAATCATATGCGTAGCTATAGGAGTCCAGATAAACCTGTCAGGGAAGTTAGAGAGCCATCTGAGGGGTTTGGATTGAAACACTCCTCTTATGCCCAGGAGGCTAATTAACTGGAGCTTTAAGTTGATTTCCTTCAGAGAAAGGTGGTCGGGGATAGCCCCCCGTTAATGTCAGAGGAGTTGGTGAAAGTCGTAAAATAGTAAAACAGACAGATTCTGGTTTTGGGGTAGATGCTCAAGCAGATCCAGGGGGCCCCTCGAGTCCTGACTCGCCTTTGCATATCAGGCCTCTCCGCATGACCTTTGTCATGGGTGGGAACTCCCGTGCTGGCTCCCGGTGTGGACCTGTCTCCCATTCAACACTGCAGGAGGTATCAGATCATGCAACATCCAGCCATGTCACACCAGAATTTCCAATATCTGCTGCCTCCATGCGGGACAAAAAACTAAAACGTACTACCATTTTACTGAAATACAACGCTCCATTCTTTCATGCAGTAATAACTCAATATTTATTTGGCTCACAATTTGTACTATTCCATTTGAGATATAACTTAACTCAGCAATAGAAATAAGAGGTTATGAAGGAAAATAAGTGTATGGGCAAATTTAAGGGTAAAAAATGAGATGGGATGGCTCCTTCACATTAACTTTTAATCTTGCTCAAGTTTCAGGTCCCGATTCAGCCAGAAGCCTCTCTTTGTCTTCGTATCTTCTGTGGTTTCCTTTTCTCTCTTTCATGATGAGATCTCATTTTCTGTAGATAAAAATACAAATATATATATATGTATATATATACATGTACAATTACGTATATATGTACATAAGCAAACTTTCAGGAAGATACAATGACGATAAAAAACAAAAGGGTTATCTTAAGGTGTTATGTTGTGGAACAATTATTTTTCTCTTTCACATATACTGTGTATTATACACTGAAATGAACCTCATGCAGATTGTATCATGATAAAAACATCTGAACACCCAATTGTCCATTAACACAGGGAGAAATTTCATTAAACTCCTAAAAATGATTCAAGCCTGCTCAAAACAACTAGTAGCTTCCTATGTAGTAAAAATGAAATGTTAAGGGTAAAAGTAACTGAAATAAACAAGGAAAACAATTTACCTTCAAGTTCCCATTAATTACTCCTACACTCATCCCAGCTCCCTCCTATGTCCACGCAAACCCAGCACTCACTTCTGAGACCATTGAAGGTGATTCCAAACAGGATGGAGAAAGCCGGCACTGTTACCTGCTACTCGGGGAAGAGGATGACCATGAAGGTGCCTGACACAGGGATGGAGAATGCAGACGCTGAGCTTCACTGGGGCTGGCTTCCCTTACAAACAGCTCATCATTCACTATACAAAAACTGAAGGAAAAATGCATGTGTGGACAATTTATGAATGGACCAACTGCACCCCAACCCTGACTTCTCCCACTAACACTCAGCACCTAGATCCTTTCCATAACCTCCTGTGTCTGTCCCCAGGCTCCTTGACTGGTTCCTCTGCCTCTTGCACAGAGCTCACCTTCAGAGAGATTGTCTACCAGCTTCACTCAATGGATGGTCTGTTCCCCAACCCAGGGACAACTTCACATTTACCCTGAACAGTAACTGTACAGGACTGTACAGTCTGATCCCCATTTTCAGAAGACAGAGTCACAGACAGATGATGAGACTTGACCAAGATCACACAGAGAGTGAGCACTGGGTCAAGGAGAGAACCCATGTGCTGATTCCAGAGCCCATGCTCTTCCTAACCACTAGGCTAGACTGGTCCTTGGATCTCCCTGCTGGCTTTCCACAATACTGAGTCAGCCTAAGATCTGCATCCACATGCCCAGGGCCCTGAGCCCAGGCTGGATGGGCCATCCCACCCACAACATGGCTCTCACCTGGAAGAGCTGGTGGGAGTAGTGGTGAAGGTCCGGGTGAAGGCACAGACACAGCCCTGAGAAATTCCTTCCACTTCAACAACACACAACAAACAATAAGCAAGAGTACCCCCTAAGAACCCCACGTGTTTACAGGCTCCCACGTCATTCCCCAGTCAGGGTCTGACTTGACACTCATGCTGAAGGGATAGCTGTTCACATGGGGAGTTGCATGTCAGGAATGGGGTGGGCAACTGTAGGAGATGTCTGCTCCCAGTGACATGTCCCCATGACAACCACTTCACAAGTTCATGGGATGCATTTTTCTCAGGTGCTGAAGAGATGGATATTATGAGGAAACTGTGAGGTTAAGTAGTAGCCCAGGTTCTCAGTGTAAGGATCTGGTATGGGAGCCACCAAACTCCACAGCCTGTGTCCCTAGTGCCCAGGGTGGGCAGGGCAGACATGGACGCAGTTCAGACCTGGGTTGTCTGTGGGAAGACTGAGGGCTGGGGAGGGGAGGGCAGGGGAGGGAATCTGGAAGGAAGAGTTCTGGTGGGAGGGAGCCTGACCAAGTGAGAGAAGAGGGCGGCATCTCGGGGGAGCGGGCTACACACACTCACCTTCCTTGAACACCCCACTGACAGAGAAGCAGAACATCGTTTCCTGATAAGGAAGAGACCAGGTACTCAGTCACCCCTTATCCTCTTTCCCACCTGCGCCTTTCTGCCCCTCACCACCAAGCGAGAAGCAGGTGCTCACCGTGTGGAAACACATGTCCACCTCAAAGGAGCTGAAGTCATGCTGAGTTTTGGGTAATGCACAGAGGGCATGCACAATGTCATGTTTTGTGTGTTTCATCATCTGGACACGCGGGTCTGTTGGGGAGGGGAAGAAAGCAAAGGTCATGTCTGCCATGCCATGGACCCTATAACTGGCCCCCTTACCACCCTTTCCGGCCCAATCTTCACACCACACACTCACTGGGGTCCTTGAGTGTCTTCATATTCCTGTTGTCCAAGAAGTACGCACACATGCTGCTTCTAGGAGACACAGAGGAACAGTGGGTGGTGGTCTGGCCAGCATAGGTGTCAGCAGGAGCTGGCCTGCATCTGCTGGGGAACCACATGTCCTGGGGGAGGAGTCTACACTGTGATACTCACAAGCCTGAGTCCTTGGAGTGGAATGGAATGGTCAGGAAGAAGCAGGCCTCCTCATGATAAAAGCCCAGCAGTCCCTGGCGATCTCCATAGTCATGGATCAAGTAATAGCTGAGGGATGAAGTGAGGCGAGTCTCTCTCTATGGTCTGAAGCTCAAAGAAGACTTGAAAATTCCCATGTTCAGACCTGAGCTTGGGTGGCCTCCCCTGTCCCGGCCCTTCCCTTGTTCAGATTCCCAGTGGTACTTACTGCTGCAGGAATTGCAGGATTTGACTCTTCACCTGATCAGATCCAGAGAAACTTCCCTGGAATTAAAACAGTCTTCAGGACAAGGGCTGACACACCCTCTTGTACCACCTGGAACCCTGCTGGATCCTCTGTGCTCACCTTGTACATTGGTAAGCACTTGGGGGCTTCCACAGCACATTTAGAACCTGAGAGAGTCTCCTGGCCATCCTAGGGGAGGGAAGAGGAAGTCAGCAGTGCAGTCCAGGATGTGGTGTTGGATGGTCAGGGAAAAGGATGGGCCCAGGATGGGCTGGGGGTAGGGAAGAAAGTGTCCCTGGAAATGCCGGAGGCAGGACTACATGTTCTGTCATCACCATGGGTCCCCGAAGCCTGTGGAGAACATGGCTGAAGATCCAGAGCCTTTTCAGGTGCCCACAGAGAATGGTACATCCCCCTCCCCCAGGACACTTAAGGGTCAGGCTAAAAAACGGAACTTGGACAGGTCCTAACGGGTTTCCGAGTAGTTTGAGGGCGTGTCAGCACTAGTCAGAGGCGTCTGATCAAGGAATGAACTTACCAAGCTTAGTAACCTGGGGAACAACTCCAGGAGGGTGCTGCCAAAATCAAGACAAAAGAAAAATGTCAGTGAAACTGTGGACGCGACCCTCCTCATGGGAGCAAGTCACTTACAGTAATCACAGCACACTCACACCTCAGTATCCTAGCATTCAAGGGCCCTGGTCACCACTCTATGGATGGAACAAGAGGGAGACTGTCCCCTCCACCCCTTCCTTGAACCTCCTCCTCCATTTCCTTTCCTCTGTGTAGCTCCCAGCCAGACTGTTCTGACTCCCTTCTGCAGTGCCACAGGGACCGGCACTTCAAATCCAGTCTGCAGGCCTTACTCCCCTCCATCCCTTCCTTCCTTCCTCCAGGGCCCAGTGAAGGCTGTAGAGAAAAGAAGATATGGGAGGATGGGAGCCCGGGGCTTTGCTACCTCACTTAGGAGTCCAGCATGCTGTCAAGTCAGGACACACCTCAGGGATGACCAGGTGCTATGGCAGGGAGGTGATTGAGGTGGGTCTCAGGAGGTAGGGAGGGGAATAAAGACAGAAAGGGAGTGGAGGGAGGAGGGGAGAGATGAGAGAGACATAGGCGTGTAGGGACAAGGCAGAGGAAGACCTCATGTTGGTTGACTTATCACGGAAGGTGGTGCACACAGCACTTCTGTCTGCACACATCCCTTCTGGTTCCAGCTGATGACCCTTGTCCATCTCTCCTGCAATCTTCACCTAGAATTATAGGGAACACCCACATGCACCAAATGGCTCTGCACCCACACCCTTCCTTTCCCTACAAATCCATTTTCCTTTGTCTGTCATCACCCATAAGGCCTCCCACATTCCTTTCAAAGGAGGATCTGGGTGCCCCACCTCACCTCAGTGTTGGAGAGATTCAAGTTCTCGATGGTGGAAGAAATCTCCATAATGGTGGACAGGCCATGCACCAAGTACGGTTTCTTGTTGCTCAAGTACAAAGATGAAAGCTATGAGGAAAGAGAGTGAGGACCCCAAAGAGAATACCTGAGACATCTGCCTCTTCTACGCAATGTCCCCCTCCCTCACCATTGGACCCAACATTGGGCCTACGTCCTCACCATGGGCCTGATCCCTGGATAGACATGCAGGGAAGCAGCCATGCTCTTTCTACGGTTCCATGTCATTCCAATACCACGTGTTATCAAGTCTCCAGGAAACTATAAGGAGGGAAACACAGGCTGAGAGGGTCCCAGCTGGAACACCTCCAGCACCAAGCCCTCCCCATGATACCATCTCTGAGTGCTCTACTCAGACAGACCCTCTACCCTCACCTGCCCTGCAGTCACTACTGTAGCCATACCAGGGCCAAAGTGGAGCCTCTGGATGTCAAGAGCTTGCTGGCAGGCATCGTATGGTTTGTTCATGGTGAGCTGCAGAGTTAGGGATGGGGTCCAGCGAGCCTGAGTCTGAGGGTGAGTTGGGGGAAGAGGTGGGTCTGGCTATGAGGGCAGAGCTTGTGTTGAGTCTGCATTACCTTTATCTGCTCCAACTTTTCAGATGTCAGTGTCTTCTGCACAGATTCGGGTGCATCACAGGGCTCAACAAAGATAGATATCTGTAGAGAACACAAGAAGGGTTGGGTAAGCTCCAGGAAATCTGTGCATGGGATCAAGCAAGACCATGCCGCTCTCCTGCCCTCTTGCCCTTAGTCAGCCCTTGACACACACCTTTTCATTATCCTCATTGAAAATCTTGCCGCTGACATTCTTCAATGCACAGGCAACGTTGGCATTCTCTACAAAGAACTGGGCCTGCATTTTCTCATAGTGAAACTGTAGGAAGAGTGACAGGAGAAGCAGAACATGAGACCGGTGCCATTTCTCTGGGCCCGCAATCTACCCCAGTTTGTCGCATCATCTCCATGTCCTGTCTTACTTCGACTGCAGTAAAGGGGACACTGCACTTCTTCTGAATCAAATTCATCAGCCACTTCTCATCATATTTTATACCGAAGGGAATCTAGGAATCAGAGAACAAATGGGAAAGAGAATGGATACAATGGAATCCAAGACTAAGGTAAGACCCAACTGTGTCTTGCTTTAGGGCCATTTTTCAGGTTTTAAATAATTTCTTAAGATAAAACAATATCTGTTATCACTAACTTTGGTATGAGACAAGGATTTTCTATATACACTTTCTTTGCATTCAGATACTCTTCCGGAAAAAAAAATTGACTTAATATGTTTCACATGTACTTCCTTTTATAAAGTTCCAGGAGATCCACATGAGGTACACCTCTGTCACTGTGACACGGACCCCAGAGACTCAACCTCCTCCCACACCCAGCTCAAGCCAAACTGCGTCATCTGGTATGAAATGCTCCATCCCCATGGCAGTAGGCTTCCTCCTTTGCTTTCAGTCAACCTCTCCCATGCTCTTCCTTGCAGTCAGTCTGTTTCCTTCATACCGCTTCTCTGCACCTGCTCTTAGATGATCTAAGAAGATACCTCCTAGTAATATCAAGACAGATTACCAACACCACTTCCCCAGAAAAGTTCCCAGCACCTCTACAGAAATCCAACACGACTCTGTCATCTTCTACATATTAGGTTCATTTAGCCAGAATACTCACAATAATCTTGAACCAGCTCTCCAAGGTCTCATCCTGTCTATTTGTTTTCATTGTTCTCTCCGGAGGCTTTTGGTCTGTCTGCATGTTAACATGCATTTGGTCTTTTCTCTGAAAACTGCTTCTCCAGTGATGGGATGGAATGGCATAGGGAGCACTGTGTGGAAGTGGAAAGAAAAAAGTGGTCCATATAGGCTTGGAAGGTCTTCTCTACATTCTCCCAAATGATACCAGAGTTGTAATAAAGACTGCTCAAACATCAACCTGATCCAATCACTTTTTACTCTGGCAAGTTGGAGAGAAGAATGACATATTTAACTGCAAGGTTTTGTTGTTCAGTGGTTAGTACATGTCAACCATGGTGACTGGTCACTTACTATCTTCCTTGGATGACCATATGAGCATCACTTTCTTTTGAATCTCTGTCTTGCTGCTGCTGGGAAGTGACTGGTTCAGACCAACAGGCGTATTGCCTTCGGTAAATACCCGAGCTTTGTGCTCTTCTTTGTAAAGACTTCACTTTATCAGTGTGCTCTAAAATTGACAACAACATATCAGTGGTCCCAGTATCAGAAGTAGTCCTGAGTAAATATGACTAATGAAGAAACATCATTCTTTATAATCTAAACATACATGCATCATAGAGCTAAAAAATGGCTGAGAGACCTCACCATGACTCCACTTTTCATGAAATGAGAGGTCGAGAACAGTCACAGACAAGAAACCAGGGAAAGGGTCTGGATGTAGAGTGCAGTCTGTGATGTTAGGCTGTGTTCTACTTGGTTCAGGTTAGGTGACCTGGGAAAGTGGCTTTTTATCCCCAAGTCTCACTTCTCTGCTCTGCTCTATGAGTACAATAAACCCTACCCTGAAATCTACCCTGATGTGACAGTTCAAGGGTCAAAGGTGATCTGCCTCCCTGAAGGAAGAATTAGAGAAATGAAAGGTAAGTCTTATGAAAAGATCCAAGATGGAACCTGGAGAGATATAATATGGAGAATACCCTCCCCCAAAAAAGAGAATTAAAGGTGATACAATGAGTATACCTAATACATGGTTAATGTGAGCCCCATAGAGAAGGAAAGTGAACAGGGGAGAAGTGGTATTTGAAGAGAACTTGGCTGAGAAGTTTCCAAATGTACCAAGATATCAACTTAGGATAACAATATTAATAGGAGGACTTCCTTTGTGGTTCAGTGATTAAGAATCCACCTGCCAATGCAGGGGACACCAGGGTCCCTGGTCTGCGAAGATTCCACATGCCTCAGGACAACTTAGGCCCTGTGCCACAGAAACGGAACCTGTGTTTTAGAGCCTATGAGCCAAAACTACTGAAGCACATGTGCCCTAGAACCCGTGCTCTGCAACAAGAGTGCAACAAGAGAAGCCGTGGTAATGAGAATCCTGTGCATTGCAACTAGATAGTAGTCCCTGCTCATTGCAACTAGAGAAATCCCTCACCCAGCAACAAGTCCCAGCACAGCCAAAAATAAATAAATCAATTTTTAAAAGACCTATATTCATAGGACAAAAAATATGCTTTATGGAAAAACATCCTTAAAAGAAAAGACATGCATTTCCACATCATGTAACAAAAACTCAGAAAATTTGTGACCTAAAGATCCAAACTAAAGAAATATTATAGGCTCTTCTTTGGGCAGAAGAAACATCACCCTAGGTGGAGCCACACAGATACAGGAAAGAAAGACGAATGACATTTGTGAATATGGAGGAAAATTTAAATGAGTATTGACTATATAACACAATGATAATAATTTCCTTCGGGGATTTATATATATAGAGTATAAAAATGCGTGACAATAAATGTGGAAGGAGTTTATGTAATCAAAGTGTCTCAAAGCCCCATAACTGAGCAGTTTTAGGAACTAATTAACTAATATTAGACTGTGAAAAGGCAAAAATGTACATTGTAATCTGAAGGGCGAACACTACAAGAATAGCAAAAGAATGTTTACCTAGATAACCATGCAAAGTAATGATTTGATAGTTTAAAAATATTCACCATATCAAAGGAAAAGAAAGCAAAAGGAACTTACAAGAGGCAACAATAAATACACAATAATATGATATACACAAACCAAATTATATCTATTTTTATTTTAGAAGATTCAGGTGAAATTCTCCAAATAGAAAGACAGATTGTATCAGACTGGACAAGAAACCTTTCCTCAAATACTCCTGAAAAGAGACATATGCAAAATTTAATCATCAGGAAAATTAGAAAATAAAAAAATTGCAAAATGTACACCTTTTCACATTAACCTCAGAAAACTGCTATAACCGTATCAGTAAAGGAAAAGGTACACTTTAAAAGGGAAATTCCTTTATGATAACAGGTTCAGTGCAATAAGAAGATAGTAATATACATTCTAAATTTGTATGCCTCTTAAAGCCAGCATACAAAGCAAAAACTGACAGAAATAATGGAGAAATCCACAGCCACAGTGGGAAATTTTAACACATCCCACTGAGTGACACATAAAATGACAGACCAAAATCTCAGCTAGAGGGAGAGGATTTTAAAATCTGACTTAAACAAATTAATTTAATTGACGTAGAACAATGCACATGACTACTCAACAAACATTCCAGAATACATCACGTGCCTGGCAATAAAGCCTCAAGAAGCTTCCAAGGGCTAATACAATTTACCCTAACTGTTAATGTAATATCCAGTAGTAACGGTCGGGTTTCTGACCCTCCACCACCTCTACTATAAATCCAAAGAATATTAGTTTATATAATCCTACCCTCCACCTAGGTGACCCTCGCCACTCTCCAAACCCTAGACCTGAGAAGATAACATGACTCATGCCTTTTTCTTAGCCAGAGAAAAATTCAAGTCAGCAACGGCCGTTTTCGTCGGAGGGGAGGTTTACCACATGGAATCGAGATGGGTGTGTCAGAGCCCGCTTGGCCCATCTCCTCAAGAGACCGGAAAATAGTCAGTCTGGGCTCTCTCCCCGCTTTCCCTGAAGAACAGGCAACTGGTTGGGGGTCCTGTGCTTTGGGGTGTGGGAGCGAACCCAGAACCCTTCCTGCTTTGGGGGGCTCTGAAGAGAAGGTCTCACACAGACCACTCACCCATAGGGTGGCCTGAAGGCAGAGATCTGTCACCACTGTCCTCACAGGCTGCCCTGGAAGAGAATCTGTGGGTCTGGAGCTGGAAGCTTGTAGAATATCAAGGAAAACTGCTGAGGTAAGAAGAGTGCAAGCCCCAAACACCTTCGTCACAGCCACACAAACAAGATGGCGTCTTAACAGCCACACAAACAAGATGGCGTCCTAACAGGAAGTCCTTTCCCCAAGGTCATAGAGGAGGAGAGTCTTGGGGGCCAGAGGAGACTTAACTTCCTGTACTTACTGCCCTCTGAGTTTGCTACCAGCATAACATCCAAGGAACTCTTTCTAACAGTACCACCCCTGCAGAGGAGGCCAGCTAGAATCAGGAGGCTTAGGGATCTTGGCGATGGCACCCCACTCCAGTACTCTTGCCTGGAAAATCCCATGGACGGAGGAGCCTGGTAGGCTGCAGTCCATGGGGTCGCTAAGACTTGGACATGACTGAGCGACTTCACTTTCACTTTTCACTTTCCTGCATTGGAGAAGGAAATGGCAACCCACTCCAGTGTCTTGCCTGGAGAATCCCAGGGATGGGGGAGCCTGATGGGCTGCCGTCTCTGGGGTCACACAGAGTTGGACACGACTGAAGCGACTTAGCAGCAGCAGCAGGGATCTTGATACTTGTAGCTACAAATACAGAGAACTCTCTGTGCCAGTTGCTGCATCAGCTACATTACACTGTGTTCCTTCATTCTGCAGACCCAGAGAACTGGAGGGGCAGCAGCAGGAAATGCGCGGTCCTTGCTACATTACATCTGTTCTTTCATATATTCCTCACAAGGGGACGTTGATACCAGAATCATCAACTTTCCAAGGTTGCTGAGGCTTATTGAGGTGCTGCACTTGTTTAGGGTCATCCAGATGCTACTGGGAGAAACAGGCTGGAATTGAGCTCCATGGACTGGAAGATGCCTTCTTGAAGCATAGCTTTACTAAATACTTGGTGCAATAAAGGGGTTTTTCTGAAGTTTATGCAAGTGTAGTGAAGTGAAGTCGCTCAGTGGTGTCCGACTCCTCCGTCCATGGGATTTTCCAGGCAAGAGTGCTGGAGTGGCTTGCCATTTCCTTCTCCAGGGGATCTTCCTGACCCAGGAAACGAACTCGGGTCTCCCGCATTGCCAGGCAGACGCTTTACCGTCTGAGCCACCACCTGACTATTCTAAAAATAATCAGGTGGCTAGAATTAACTCTAATCCATTCCAAAGAGATCATACCAAAACAACAAAAATCCTTGAAAATAAAAAGGAAATACCAAACAGAGCTTGGTGGGTCACTGCAATGACAGTAGAAAAAAAAAAAAAAATTAGTCTTTCCTTTAAAAAAAAAAATAGCCAATGTAGGCAGATATCCCCTAGTGCAGGGGTCCCCAGCTCCTGTTGGGATCTGGGTTGCACAGCAGAGGGTGAGCCTAGGGGGAGTGAGCAAGGGAAGCTTCATCTGCTGCTCCCCACAGCTCTCCATTGCTCACTTTACTCTCTGAAACACTGCCTCCGTTAGAGCCAGAACTGTAGATATGAAAGTCTCAAATCAGAGGGTTTCTAAAGAAGAAAGGAAGGAAAAGCCTGGGCTCTAGTTCATGAGCTAGAATTTTCTGGAATGTTTAATATCTTCCTCTCCAGTTCTCTGTGCCCTGAAAGAAGTACAACGCCTGAGAGAGATGAAGAAAATCTACACCTGAGTGTGTGAACATCTGAGGTGAGGGAAATGTAAGACGCAAATGCATACGAATACACGGATACATTGTCAAGTCAAAAGTTGAAGAAGTTGGCTTTATATTAAACAACCACATGTGAACATTTTTATAACATGTAAATATATTGGACGTTTTTGTCATTTAGTTGTTGTTTTCAAGTGTTCCTCTTAACAAATTAGCCTAATCAGAAATTCTCAAACATTGAAAATGTATATCTGGAAAATAAAATTATTCTCAACCTTCCATCTACACGATCACCTTATCATGACCCACACGTACCCAAGGTATCCAATGTAAAACAATTAGTACACGTTTTCCAGATGTGTTTCTCTTATGGTAATGCATATACCTATCTTAAAGGATTTGTGTAGGTATGTAGTTCTAGATATAATATTGTTTATAATTTTCCATTACAGGGACTTCTCTGATGGTCCAGTGGTTAAGATTTTGCAGTCCCAATCCAGGGGCACTGGCTTGATCCCAGGTTGGGGAACTAAGATCACACATGCCACAAGGTGCAAAAATAAATAAATAAAATAAAATTTTAAGTTACCTATGCAAATGTATGCAAATTAATTTTTAATTTAATATGACATCTTCAGATTTTCATTTCTTCAGTTCATGGTTTGGCATATTTCCAGATGTTTACTGAAAAGCATTTTGTTTTTTAGATGAATTATTTGTGGGTTTTTTTTTGTCTTTTCTCTATTGATTATCAGAAATCCTGTTTGCTCTTGCACATGAACACAAAAGCTGTAATACTGTTTGAAATGTTGTCTCCAAACTTTTCAATCTTTTACATTTTTTTCTTTTGACAGTAAAGACATTCCTTTAATTTTCGTGGGTTATTTTTAAATATAAAAATAAAGGGCTTCCCAGATGGCGCAAGTGGTAAAGAACCTGCCTGTTAATGCAGGAGACACAAGAGACATGGGTTCAACCCCTGGGTCAGGAAGCTCCCTTGGAGGAGGGCATGGCAACCCACTCCACTGTTCTTGCATGGAGAATCCCATGGACAGAGAAGATGGGCAGGCTGTAGTCCATAGGGTTGCAAAGAATCAGATGCAACTGAAGCAATTTAGCGTGCATGACTGAAAAAGTGAGTAATGCATAGGGTTGCATTGAGTACTAGTCCACTGGGAATTCTAGATCCAAAGACTTGAGGGCCTCATGACAAAATGGAAAAGAGCTTTAGCCCAAAATCTACATTGATTAATAATGGGGAAAATATTTGAATCTGTGTTTGCGTATACAAGATACCATGTAAAGTGCATCTGGCCTAATATAACTCCATAAATGACCATTTCCTTCCCTCCATGGAGTCTAATTTCCTCTGCTTCAACCTGAGCCTCACACAAATCCTTCAGGACACTTCAATTCCTGGGGCCCTATATCCAGGGAGTGGATTTCACCTACCGTCAAGACCAAGAAATGGGGGAGAAGGTTGTTTGAGGACCCTATCAACATGGCATTGACACCAGGACAACCAAAACTAGATCTGAGAGGCAAGAAAAGCTTGGAACTCTGTTACAAAATTAATTAGAGCAATTGAAGTGAAGTGATAAAAAGCCCATGTCTCTCCCAAACAAAAATGTCACATACAAAATAAATCAAATTATTGGCAAAATATTAGGAACATATTTTAGAGCACATGGTTTATACTATATAATACAAATAAATCTGATCAGTAAAGAGGGTCATTTAAAGTCTCTTAAAAACTTGAATGAGAACTATGATTCACAAACATATAAAGATCAAACAAATACAAAAGCAGTTATATTGGAAGTATATATGAATGTACATACATTTACATATGTATATTTACATAAACATACATACATATATCAACATAGATATATAGATACAGAACTTAGTATATATACATACTGTGAACAACATGTGGAAGAACGGATATGCTCATGTAAATTTACTTATTTAATACTGTACACAGAGAAATATATCTGGGGAGCAAAGTAAATTACCAAGAATATATTTCTTGTTATGGAAAAAGATTAATAAAACATAAAAATTACTTTATCTATTGTATACACATCCCTGCATTTCATTAGTTTTGAAAAGAAAGATAATAATTTGAAGTCAGAAAAGTAAATAATGTAAATTTTTATAACATTATAGTATATAACTAGTTGTGAATTTCATTTCAAAAAACAATTTATGTGGCTTAACTGTGTTTATATATGAGTCGGTAATTATTTTCACACGACACTTTCACATTACACATTTCACATTACGCTTTCTCACTACTCTTTTAATCACATGTATATCGGTTTCCTGTCACAACAGGGAGGGAGAGGCTGAAGAAAAGTTCTTGCCAGTAGATTTAATGTACATGGGCTCTGACTCACCCTTACTGATTCATTTACCATAAAATCCTACCAGATATTTCCTAGTGATGGGCATCTTGCTCCTTTCCTCCTTCCAAGGCTTTTATTCCAGATATGTTCACCAGGTGGCACAGATCTCCAGTTTTTGAATTTTATCCAGTGAGAAGTGCTATTTGGGAAAAGGAATGAAAAATGTTGTAAAAGTTGCTTTGCATTGCGAGTAGTGGGAGAATATATAAAATAAATTCATGCTCAGATTGCTTTGCCTAACAATTTTCTTCTCCTCTGTGGTTTCCCACATAGAAATCATAGTAATAATATGACTCTTAGAGAACGACTGGTTAGTATATGCCTGAGGTGGGAGCAAGGAAGGCAGAAGGGGTTCATGTACATCTCTCTACAGCTGTCCTGTTAAGGTTCACAAAGTTTTTCCCTGAGTGATAGACTGATGGGTAAGGGATTTCCACTCTGGATTTTCCAAAGGGATGAACCAGATTACAGGGTATGTCCTTCCTGTTATATGTGGCTCGTCTCCACCCTTACCCCTTTTGCTGGCTAAAGCCTCCTTAAGCTCAGATCTCAGCTTAAAGATCACCTCATGTGAGAAGTCCCAGACACACCCTACTGGTTTGATTACCACTAGGCATATAATGGGGGGCTTCCCTGGTAGCTCAGATGGTAAAGCGTCTGCCTACAAAGCAGGAGACCTGGGTTCAATCCCTGGGTCGGGAAGATCCCCTGGAGAAGGAAATGGCAACACACTCCAGTATTCATGCCTGGGAAATCCCACAGACCAAGGAGCCTGGTGGGCTACAGTCCATGGGGTCGCAAAGAGTCGGACCTGACTGAGCGACTTCACTTCACTTCACTTCACGCATATAATGACTCCACCACATTTGTCATCTCCAGACACACTTTGCATGTGAATGGGGACCGAAGGCTGTGAGCGCACCAGTTTTCAGAGGCTGTAGCATCACATAGTGGACTTCAGATGCTGAACTTTTCAAATATCTTGTCTGAAGAGTCACCGAAAATTCACTGTTCCACTTTGAAGGGGGATGCTGGGGACACTTCAGCAAAGGAACTGCAGCATCGTTCCTCAGACAAAAATCAGACTCTGTATTTCTGAGAACCTGTGGCAGCTGGGGATTGTTTCTCCTTCTGTAAAAGAGCCCATGGTAGCAATGTATGGACAGTCTGTCAGTTTTAGTGGATTGGTTTTGCGTGGCAAAAACCAAATGAATCTTCCTGAGGTAGAATTGCAAGTCTTAAAATTTTTGAATAATTTGTTTTGTGGAATACTCTTAAATATATTTCAAAATATTTAAATGAGCTTTGAAAGTAATAAAAAAAAAACTAAAGAAGGAAGAAAAATGTTCCATTAACCTCTGATGAGATATCACCATTTTTATATTCTCACTAATTATGTACATAAAATGACACTGGCTTATCTTTAATCTACATATAACATTTAATCCTTTTGACATAACTACAAACTCCACATTGTGATTCATTCCTTATAGGTGACAAAACTGAGCCTCAGCCAGACCTGACTGAGACTCAACGCTCTGGGTGACCTTTACTGTCTTGTGGTTTCAATAAATCCTGACAAGGACGGTATGAAGGAGAGAGTGGTCACTCCCTGGATGGGGAACCTGAGGTTCGGGACCTACTTTAATGGCCTACACTGCTGCACGGCATGCTCCTACTCATTGGCTGGTTCCAGACTGGGACCCACGTCTTCTGAACCTAAACTTTATTCTTCCTACCAATACACTCAACCTTGCCTCAATTATAGATACAAGTATATGCTGGAAATACTGTGAATTGGTTGCACACCATTGCAAGAAAGCCCATATGGCAACAAAGTGAATAACATAAATTTTTTGGTTCTCCATGTCTTATAAAAATTATGTCTACACTGTACTGTAGGCTATTAAGTGTACAATAGCATTGTCTAAAAAACTAAGTGCATATCTTAATTAAAAATACTTGATTGCTGAAACTTGCTAACAAATATCTGAAAGTTTAGAGAGCCATAATCATTTGGCTGGTGGAGGGTCAGGCATGTGTTTTGATGGCTGCTGACTGATTAGGGTGGTGGCTGTTGAAGGTTGGGGTGGCCATGGTAACTTCTTTAAATGAAACAACACTAACGTTTGCTGTATCAATTGACTCTTCTTTTTCAGAAACAACTAGCATGCAGTGTTGTTTGTTAGCCTTTTACCCACTGAAGAATTTCTTTCAAAACTGGAGTCTATCCTCTCAAAACCTGCCACTGTTTTATCTAATATTCTAAATCATGGAATATTCTAAATCCTTCATTGTCATTTCAAAAATCTTCACAGCATCTCCACCAAGGGTAGATTCCTTTCAAGAAACCACTTTCTTCACTCCCATAAGAAACAGCTCCTCGGGTTAAAGTTTTATCATGAGATTGCAAAAATGCATTCAGGTATTCAGGTCCCTTTTCTATTTCTAGTTCTCTTGCTATTTCCTGAAACCATAAAACTCCCAGGTTTTATGAATAGAAGAAAAAGCTCCTTGGCATTGGTCGTGGCAGTGATTTTTCGATATATTACAAATGCACAAGTAACAAAAGCAAAAACCAACAAGTGGGACCACAAAACAAAACATCTTGCACAACAAAAGAAACAGTCAACAAAATAAACAGGTAACCTGTGGAATTGGAGAGAATCTTTGTAAACTGTGTATATAACATGCAATTAATTTTCAAAATATGTAAGGAAATCACACAACTCAATATAGAAAAGTCTGAGTAAAATTTGGCAAATGACCTAAAGAGATATTTTCCCAGAGATTATATATAAATGGTCAACATGTATATGAAAAAGTGCTCAATATCATTACAATTGCATAAAGAAGAATAAAATACCTAGAAACAGATTTAACAAATGAGGTGAAACACCTCTATAGTGCAAACAGTAAGACACTGGTGAAAGAAAATGAAAGAGGCACAATTAAATGGAAAGATAGTGCATCTTATGGATTGAAAATCTTAATGTTGCTAAAATGACCATAACACCAAAGCAATCTACAGATTCAAATCAACCTCTATCAAAATGACAATGACATTTTTCATAGAACCAAATCCAATAATTCTAAAATCGGTAGGGAACAAAAGATCCTGAATAGACAACAATCCTGAAGAATCTTGATGTTCACTGGAGTCATCAGAGATTCCTGAAAGAGGAACTAGGCCTGGAACAGTGGGCAAGACTAAAGGAGGGGTGGATGGAAGGGAAGAGATGGGGAGTCCACTCTGACTGGAGTGAAGAGTGGGGGCTCCCAGGTGAGCACATAAGGCTGAGAGGTAACTGATGGGACACTCCTGGGCACTGAGGCTATCTGGGTGTAGGACTGATTGGGGAAGGACCACATTGGCTTCCATGGACACTACACAGCCCCTTCATACACTGAAAAGTCACAACAATGGTAAGGAGTAAAGTGCCCCACATGTCTGTCACTGGTCCACGGAGCAGAGAAGGACCAGGTCCACTGAGAGTAGGGAAACTGTGCTGATACTCAGTTCCCTGAACCTCCTTGAAAGTAGGAAGCAGACTTAAAGGGGAAGAATTCATGAGTAAGAGATGCCCCATGCCATCTGGAAAATATACACCCTCTTTAATTTCTCTCTGACCCCAGACCCCAGGGACTCCATCTGCCAGTGAGGTCCTACCTGCCTCCTGGAGTCACATTCCTGGCCAGAACATTCTGTCCACCTGCTAGCTCTCTGGTTTGTTCCATCTCTGCATCGTCGCTGACATCACTCAGGCTTTTCTCCTCCTTTGTTGTCTCAAGTCCTTTCATCAGCTCAGTGAGGTGTATCACAACACAGCACTGCCGTGACAGTTCAGTTCAGTTCAGCCGCTCAGTCGTGTTCGACTCTTTGCGACCCCGTGAACCACAGCACGCCAGGCCTCCCTGTCCACCACCAACTCCCAGAGTCTACCCAAATTCATGTCCATTGAGTCGGTGATGCCATCTAACCATCTCATCCTCTGTCATCCCCTTCTCCTCCTGCCCTCAAGCTTTCCCAGCATCAGGGTCTTTTCAAATGAGACAGCTCTTCGCATCAGGTGGCCAAAGTATTGGAGTTTCAGCCTCAACATCAGTCCCTCCAATGGACTCCCAGGACTGATCTCCTTTACAATGGACTGGTTGGAACTCCTTGCAGTCCAAGGGACTCTCAAGAGTCTTCCCCAACACCAAGGTAACTCCAAATTTAATATTCACCTTCACTATCATTTACATATTTTTTTTGCATTTTCCATTTCTGCAGAGCAAAAATCTGATAGCCACAATCTGGTCGAAGAAGACAGTGACTGAAAGGAGTGTGTTTTCCTGTATCCAGACTAACACAAAGACTTTTGGTCACTTTATGGATGCCTCAATTTTGAAGGTGACCCAAATTTGTATTACTAGTGTTGGGCATGTGTATATTTTCCTTTCCTGGGATTATTTTAGGTGCCCCAAAGAAGGTGTCTGCTGTACAAAAACGATCTTAATGACTGGATAACTGCGATAATGTCGTCCCTCACCTACAGCCAGACATCTTGAAATGTGAAGTCAAGTGGACCTTAGGAAGCATTACTAGAGACAAAGCAAGTGGGGGTGATGGACTTTCAGCTGAGCTTTTTCATATCCTAAACGATGATGCTGTTAAAGTCCTGCCCTCAATATGCCATCAAATTTGGAAAATTCAACAACAGCCACAGGACTGGAAAGGGTCAGTTTTCATTCCAATCCGAAAGAAAGCCAATGCCAAAGAATATTCAAACTACGGTACAATTGCACTCATTTCACATGCCAGCAAGGTAATGCTCAAAATCCTTCAAGCTAGGCGTCAACAGTGTGAGGACCAAGAATGTCCAGATGTACAAGCTGGATTGGCAAAGGAACCAGAGATCAAATTGCCAACATCTGTTGGATCATAGAAAGAAGATGGGAATTTGAGAAAAGCATCTACTTCTGCTTCATAAGTAACGCTAAAGCCTTTGACTGTATGGATCACAACAAACTGTGGAAAATTCATAAAGAGACAGGAATACCAGAGTACCTTATTTGCCTCTGGGGAAACCTGTATGCAGGTCAAGAAGAAACAGTTAGAACCAGACATGGAACAAAGGAGTGGTTCCAAAGTGGGAAAGGAGTACATCAAGTCTATCTTTTACCACCCTGTTTATTGAACTTATCTGCAGAGTATATCATGTGAAATGCTGGGCTGGATGGATCACAGACTGGAATTAGATTGCAGGGAGAAATATCAATACCCTCAGATATGCAGATGATACCACTCTAATGGCAGAAATCAAAGAAAAACTAAAGAGCCTCTTGATGAAGGCGAAAGAGGAGAGTGAAAAAAATGGCTTAAAACTCAACATTCAAAAAAATGAAGATAATGGCATCTGGTCCCATCACTTTATTGCAAATATATGGGGGAAAATGAAAACAGTGTTAGATTTTATAGTCTTGGGCTCCAAAATTGGTGCTGATGGTGACTGCAGTCATGAAGTTAAAAGACATTCACTCCTTGAAAGTAAAGCTATGACAAACCTAGACAGCGTATTAAAAAGCAGAGACATCAGTTTGCTGACAAAGGTCCGTATAATACTATGGTTTTTCCAGTAGTCATGCAGTGATGTGACAGTTGGACCACGAAGAAGGCTGAACACCAAAGAATTGATGCTTTTGAATTGTGGTGCTATAGAAGACTCACGAGAGTCCCTTGGACAGCAGGAGATGGAGCCAGTCAATCCTAAAGGAAACCAACCCTGAATACTCACTGGAAGGACTGATTCTGAAGCTGAAGCTCCAGTATTTTTGCCACCTGATGTGAAGAGCCAACTCAATGGAAAAGACCCTGATGCTGGGAAAGACTGAAGCGGGAGGAGAAGGGGATGGCAGAAGATGAGATGGTTGGATAGTATCATGGACTCAGTAGATATGAGTTTGAGCAAACTCCGGGAGATAGCGGAGGGCACCGGAAGCCTGGTGTGCTGCAGTCCATAGGGTTGCAAAGAGCTGGACATGAGCAATTACTGAACAACAACAAGGAAGGTACTTCAAAGGTGCTTTCATTTACCTCTGTTGACTGTTTATGGGGACTTTGAATGATCCTGGGACTAAATTTTCCCTGAAACCTGCCCTTTGAACATTTGCCCCTCTGGATGTTCATGAAGGCTCTCAACCTTTCCCGTCTCTGTGGTGTTCACTGCTTTGCTAACTGAGTGGTTAAACCCACGAGCTTGCCTTCATTTCAAGAGAGTTTATTTGGAAAGGACAGAGTGATGCATGTTGTGAAACTACTGTCAACTCAAGACCTTAGTTAAAATGCTGGGAAGTGGAGACCCTTCCTAACTGTTGAATGTAACATTTGTTTAGAGACAGATTCCCTTCTCTTAGCCATGTGATTTCCCTGAGGCTGCTCAATTGGGATGATCATACGGCAGAGTCATAAATGATTCTTGGGTCCACAACTATTACCTATCTGTGTGAGCAGGTATACCTCATCTTTGACCCCTGGTGTCCCCTTTCCTTGGGGCACCTCCTACGTGTTTGATCCTCCTGGCAAGTGTGCTGGGCTGAATGTACCCACATGCAGCATGTGGTCATCTTGTGGTCTGGGGGCCCGAGGGGATGTGTGAACAAATTGTGGCATCAGGTGTTCAGGGGGTTAGTGGGGTGTGTTAAGGTGAGGCTCAAACTGGGGGGCTGGTGACAGCTTTCCTTGGCAAAGCCTCCTGGGCTGGGGGAGCCAATCGTGGCCTGCTGAAGGCTTTGAAGACCCCCACAGCTCCCCTACTAGGCAATGAGCTCCCTAGGCCCTCTTGCTGGCTTCAATTTCATGGTCCACCCCATCTGGAGCCAGCTGGGATATTTTAAACCTTCACACCCTCGATCTTTGGCCTCATTTAAGCTTCTAGATATTGGGGAGGGGTGCACTGAAATGGACCTTCAATGTCTGAGTGCAAAGGACAGACCCCAGAACTTCCTCTGCACCCCAAGTTTCTGCAAGGCCCCCCAGGCTGCCCTTCAAGACCCATTCCCTGCAGTTGGGCCTGGCCCACCTCTCACAGGCTGCAGGTGGCCAGGCTTGTGGAGGGAAGCTGAGAGTGGGAACAGCAGATGACTCCCGTATTGGGAGCCTGAGGATTCCCTACGTCAGTTCAGTTCAGTCACTCAGTCGTGTCCGACTCTTTGCCACCCCGTGGACTGCAGCACGCCAGGCTTCCCTGTCTATCACCAACCCCTGGAGCCTACTCAAACTCATGTCCATTACGTTGGTGATGCCATCCAACCATCTCATCCTCTGTCATCCCCTTCTCCTCCCGCCTTCAATCTTTCCCAGCACCAGGGGATTCTCCAATGACTCGGTTCTTCCCATCAGGTGGCCAAAAGTATTGGAGCTTCCGCCTCAGCATCAGTCCTTCCAGTGAATATTCAGGACTGATTTCCTTTAGGATGGACTAGTTGGATCTCCTTGCAGTCCAAGGGACTCTCAAGAGTGTTCTCCAAACCACAGTTCAAAAGCATCAGTTCTTCAGCACTCAGCTTTCTTTATAGTCCAGCTCTCACATCCATACATGACTACTGGGTAAACCATAGCTTTGACTAGACAGACCTTTCTTGGCAAAGTAATGTCTCTGCTTTTTAATATGCTGTCTAGGTTGGTCATAGCTTTTCTTCCAAGGAGCAAGCGTCTTTTCATTTCATGGCTGCAGTCCCCATTATAAGCATGAATGTTTTTGATGGTCCAATTGTTCTATCTTTGGTCAGTGGGAACCCCTCAGGTTATTTTTCTTTTTGATATAATTTCTGTTACGAGAGTTCAGTCCAGACCCACCTTGTACAATCCTTACCTAGACCAGAAATCAGGCATTTCTCCAGGAAGCCTGGTGCCTTTCAGTGGGAAATGTGTTTAGAAAATTCAGTGCAGGGACTACAGTTGCTGATTGCTACTAGATTGGTCAATGTTTCTTGCCCCTTTCAGCGAATAGAGCTAATAAACCTAGATCTCATAGTCAGAAAATCTACATCATTGTCATGCATCCTGGGTTGCTCTTCTGTCCCCTTATAGGTACACATTTTTATCATCAATTGTATTTCCTGCCCAGTTTAGAGAATATAAGAACAGATAACATACATTTGTTTCTCTTTTCAGATGTAAAAGTTGTCATACTTTATACCAGTGCTATCCAATAGAAATTTCTGTGAAGCTAGGAAAATATTCTGTATCTGTGCTGTTCAACACGGCAGTCATTAACTAACATTTTATTCAGGAATTGAACATTTAGCTACTAAAACGTGGCAACTGTGATTGATTCTTAATGCCATGTAATTTTAATTTAACTTACTGTAAGTAGTTACTTGAGGCTAGTGGCTATCCTATGGGACAGCAGCAGCTCTACACACTTTTCTACACCTGTTGTTTAGTATCACTGAACAATGACTCCATAGCAATAGAGAAAGAGAGTCTTATTGGTTTTTTTACTCTTATTGGTTTTTATAGCTGCATAGTCCTTTTGGATGTAGATGGACCACAGTTTATACAACCAGCCCCTCCCCCAACAGGGGGCTGGTTGAATATATATGTTGTATATGTCTTGTTTCTTATCTTCTGCTGTATGCATTATTCTGGCAGGAATGATTTTGTACTTAAATCTTTTTTTCTTTTTACATTGTTACTTTAGGGTAATTTCTTAGAAGAGGTTGCTGATTCCAATGGTAAGTCTCCTGGTAACTTTATAAAATCATAACAAATTCCCTGGTTAGGAGTTGTACCATGTCACATTACAACCAGCAACGTATATGTCTCCATATTACTTCACAGACTGTAAATGATGAGAAGAGGCATCTTGTTTTTTTTTTTTTTTTTTTCTTTTTTCTCTTTGCATCTCTTAGTCAAGAGTTAGGTTAAATAGTTTTTAACATGTTTAAGGAACATATTTTCTGGAAATATTTCTTTGTATGTAGTACACTATCTCCTTCAGAATGTTCTAATTTGCCTTTTATTTTCATAAGCTTTCTGTACAAGGACATAAACTTCGTTGGTTAGATAAGTTGTATATTTTCCCCAATGTGTAATTTTTCATTTTACTTTGCTTATGTGATTTTTTGCCATGCAATTTTTAATGGAATCGAGTGTTACCATGGTTTTCCCTTCCTGTTTCTGGATTTGAAGTCATCTTTGGAAAACTTTTCTCAACTACTAGCTTCTAGAGGAAACGACTAGGGGTGTACATTTGTGGACAGGAGAAAGAGAACAAAGGATCATATTAGAGTGTCAGGTATAAGAGGAACCCAGAAAACAAGTGACCATCATGGGAGAAATCTGGGAAAACCATTTCTTTGAGTCAATAGAATTGGGCATTTGGACCAGAGTTTCTGTCCTGTGTTTGTCTTGATAGCTCAGTCTCTATTCTTTTCCATCTCTTGTGGATACATGCCAGGCTCCCCCTGACTGGCAGAGAACATCTTTATAAAGCAGGAATTCCATGGCATCTCAAATGGACATGTCAGATGACTAAATGGATAGAACCACCCTCTTATCTCCTCAGGGGTAATAAATTCCAAACCAATTCCAAAGTGTACCGTTTTGACAGAACAAAAGAAAGGGAAACCTGCAGCTGGATCTGGTGAGAAGAAGCAAAACTGAAACCAACACTGACCACCTCATCCTTGACTCTCTGAGCAATGCCCACTCAGAAAAGGTAATAAATAGCCTATTAGTCCTATGCAAAAGGACAGAGGTTTGAGTTAGAAGGTGCCACATTGTCCCATGTTACAAGCTCTCCCACTCACCTACATCATTTCTTGTTTCCATGATAGTTTCCAAGACTCGGGGTCAAGCTTGGACTACTGTTGCTTAGAATGAGGTCTGAAATCAAAGGGATGAGGGTTGTATCCCCATCCCCAAGGGATGGCCACTAACGTCCATCATGTTTCCTATAGGCATTTCCAGTTATGCAGGTCTGCGGATGAAGACAGAGAGGCTGAGGTGCAGATAAGGAATTGGACCGACAGTCCCTCCACATAGTACACACACGGTATACATAATACCTCAGTGAGAAGCAGGATAGAAACTACACGCATATCCTGTTAGTCTTTTTACACACGTCTGAATTTTCAAAGAAACTTAAAGCCCATTGTACCTACTTCTGTCTTTTAGGAAACTTTTTACTTAAAAAAAAATAATGTCTTTTCCTTGAGGGAGAGAAAGAAAAATATGTAGAAAATGGAGAGTGCTGCCACCTGATGAACAGAGTCAGAACTGCAGGTGTGAATGTCTGAACTGGGGGTTTGGCAAAGGATGGGGGACGGAAAGAGCCGTGGTATTGGTGTGGAGTGGAACGGATTCCCTCCCACAGGCCAAGATTTCTAGACTTCACACTGGTAGCAATCCTTCTGTGTTTATGCCCATGCTGGGATCGTCAAACCTGGGACTGGAAATTCAGCCTCCTAGTGAATTGAGTAGAAAGCTGCACGAATTAGTGTATGGATAATTGATATAAACAATTTGAGACAAAAAACACATATAAATACACACACATATAGAAAACTGTCAAATACATTGTTTTCAACGCCTTCTGAAACAATGAATATATGAATGTTGTATCTTTATCAGGGTGCAATTTTTTGTATTTTCAACATTTTATTCAGTAAATTACATATTGAAAACACCCTAGAAAGGCAACGTTATAAAATAAAAACATTCTCTATCTTTGACAATGCATATTCACCGAATAATCATTACAGAGATCTGTTTAATACCTAAGTCAATGAATGTATTTGTACACCATTCTTTTGTGACTCAGCTGTTGATAAACCCGTTTTACAAAACTTTCTCTTAATATGTTGATAAGTCACCAATTAATACTTCTCTTTGTTTAACACATATGGAAAAAATAGAGACATGAGTTTCTCTTAACTTCTTGGTGCCTACTTTCCAGATTTTTCTCTGCATGTAATGCACTAACATATTTAATCACACTCATACACCCATGCTGATATATATTCTTTGCAAAAAATAGCATCATATTTTTGGTACATCATGACAATCCTGTTCACGTAATATGATTTAGTTCTTACTTATTTACATAGTTTTTTTTCTTTTCAAGTGTTTTTGTGTGCTCTTGATATCATTGACCTACTCTATAGCTTAAGAAATCTATATGTGAATATAATATCTCCAGGTGTTTACACAGCTTTTAATGTTGTTATGCAGAGGGTATCCAATACTTTGTAATGAGTTTTAGTGTTTTGCATGTTCTTCACATTGTTTTGAAAAGAACAACTGAATAATGATGCTTCCTGGGATGTCGAATGTCAGTTAAAGTATAAAATGGGAAATGCTGAATCATTTTTGTAACTCCCGTTTATGAATCCTGAAGTAGTAGTTAATAATGCTGTTTCCTAGGTCATGTTACTTAACTTTTACATTCTGTTCCCTGAAATGAACGGAGCAAGGTAGCAGGATAGAAGATTAATCTATAGGAATCATTTGCATTCCATTACACTAATAAAGAAATATCAGAAAGAGATTGCAAAAAAAAAAAAAACACACACACACAAAAACAGCAATCCCATTTAAAATGCCATCAAAAATACCTAAGAATAAACTTAACCAAGACATAAAAACTCTAAAACCTTGATCAAATAATTGGAAGAAAATTCAAAGAATTCAAAAGATATCCCATGATCTTAGATCAGAACACTTAATATTATAAACATGTCTATACCTCCCAAAGATATCAACATATTTAATGCAATCCTTATAAAAAAAAACCTATTACATTTTCACAGAACTAGAACAAATATTTCAAAATTTTATATGGAACTACAAAAAGACCCAGAATTACCAAAGCAATCCTGAGTTAAGGAACAAAGCTTGAGGCATAACCCTCCCAGACTTCAGGCTATACTAGGAAACTACAGTCATCAAAGCAACTTGATACTGGAACAAAAGCAGACATATGTATCAATGGCAGAGTAGAGAGTCCAGACATAATCCCACGAGTGTGTGCCTGCGTGCGAAGTCACTTCAGTCGTGTCTGACTCTTTGCAACCCCATGGACTGTAGCCCACCAGGCTCCTCTGCCCATGGATTCTCCAGGCAAGAATACTGGAGTGGGTTGCCATGCCCTCTGCCAGGGCATCTTCCTGACCCGGGGATGGAACCCACGTCTCCTGCATTGCAGGAGGATTCTTCACCTCTAGTGCCACCCGGGAAGCCCAAACCCATGCACCTATGGTCAATTAATCTTCAACAAAGGAGGCAAGAATGTACAATGGAGAAAAGACAGTCTCTCCAACAAGTGGTGCTGGGAAAACTGGACAGCTACATGTAAATCAGTGAAATTAGAACACCCCCTCGCACCATATACAAAATAAACTCAAAATGGTTTAAAGACCTAAATATAAACTCTTAGAATTCTGAGACCAGAAGCAACAAACACTCTGACAAAACAATCATAGCAATATCTTCTTAGATCAGTCTCCCAAGGCAAAATAAATTAAAACAAAGATAAACAAATGGAACCTAACTAAACTTAAAAGGGTTTGCACAGCAAAGGAAGTCATCAGCAAAATGAAATGACAACTTATGGGATGAGAGAAAAATATTTGAAATGTCGTGGCTGTCAAGGATTTAATATCCAAAATGCACAAGTCTATAACAAAAGGTAAACAACAAAATGAAAAAATGGGGAGAAGATCTAAATATTTTTCCAAAGAGATGCAGATCTCCAAGAGGAACTGGAAAAGAGGCTCAACATAAGTAAATATTAGGGAAATGCAAATCAGAAGCACAATGAGGTTATGCCTCACATGGGTCAGACTGGCTATCATCAGAAAGTCTACAAATAAGTCCTGGAGAGGGTGTGGAGAAAAGGGACCTTGATACACTGCGGGTGGGAATTAAATTGGTGCAGCCACTATGGAGATTGGTATGGAAGTACTTGAGGAAGCTACAAATATAGCTACCATAGGATCCAGCATTTCCACTTCTGGGAACATAGCCAGAAGAAGAGAAAACTGTCATTCATAGCAGCACCATTTACAGTAATCAAGACACTCAAACAACACAAGTACCCATCAACAGATGACTAGCTTAAGAAGATGTGATATGATACACACACACACACAGTCACACAAACAGTGGACCATCACTCAGCCATAAAAGGATGAAATATTACCATTTGCAGCAACATAGACAGACCTAGTGAATATTATAGTTAGTTAAGTCAGTCAGAAAGAGAAAGTAACTATGATATGATATCATTTATATGTTGAATCTTAAAAATCATACAAATGAATCTATATTCAATACAGAAACAGACTCACAGACAGACAAACTGAGCTTATGATTACCAAAGGGGATAGGGAGTGGGGAGGGACAGAAATTAATTAACAGGAATTTGGGGTTAACAGATACAAGCTTTTATCACAAAAAGGGTATCCAATAAGGAATTACAGTAAGGTGCAGACATTATACTGATTAATTTATAATAATATATGGATAATAAGCTGAAATACATATATATATCCAAATTGCTTTACTGTACACCTGAAAATAATGCCCTACATCAGCTGTATCTCAGTTTAAAAAATTCACACACATCTGTGTCTCTTTTGCTGTCTCGCATACAGGGTTGTTGTTACCATCTTTCTAAATTCCATATATATGCGTTAGTATACTGTATTTGTGTTTTTCTTTCTGGCTTACTTCACTCTGTATAATAAGCTTAGTCTTTTGGACTCTGTGGGAGAGAGAGGGGGATGATTTGGGGGATGATTTGGGAGAATGGCATTAAACCATGTATAATATCATATAAGAAACGAATCGCCAGTCCAGGTTCAATGCAGGATACAGGAACCTTGGGGCTGGTGTACCGGGATGACCCAGAGGAATGGTATGGGGAGGGACGTGGGAGGTGGGGTTCAGGATGGGGAGCACGTGTATACCCGTGGCAGATGCATGTTGATGTATGGCAAAACCAATACAATTCTGTAAAGTAAAAAAATAAAAAAAAATCACACGCAAAAAACTCTCTTTCTCACTGTTTGTGAGTGCATATTGGCCTTGAAAAGAGTAGGGCTGAATGAGATAAAATGTAAAACAGGTTTCATATAGTAGTTGAACATGTTACTGTCCTACAATCCAGGTCCTCTTTCCAAAGAGTAACAGCTTGTGCTGCCTCCTGGGTTCAGTTCAGCACCTCAGGAATCAGGTAATCACTGTGGCCCCCACACCCATTCCTCCCGGCCCAGGGAGTAGGACTTCGTCCCCATTATCATCTTCATGTCCAGTGGGGAGCATGACACAACCTAGATTCTACATCAGGTGAATTTTCCACGATCAGTCTTTAAGCCCTGGAAATCCATCATCTAAAATGCAGCTGCTGGTTTGGCCTGTGCAGAGGGCAAAGGGTAAGCATCTGACCCTGGAAATTTTACATTCTCTGTCAGCCTGAGGCTGACCATCTGTAAAACAGGACTGCGGGCGCCTACTTATAGACTTGTTAGAAGAAAAGGAGAAAACCTCAGAGAACGGCTCATATACAACGGGACTTTGAGATGTATTACTCCTGGCCCACCTTGCATCTTGTGTGTGCATGCTAAGTCGCTTCAGCTGTGTCTATCTCTATGCGATGCTATGGACTGCAGCCCACCAGGCTCCTTTGTCCATGGGATTCTCCAGGCAAGAATACTGGGTGGGTTGCCATTTCTTTCTCGAGGGGATCTTCCTGACCCAGGGATCGAACCTGCTCTCTTATGTCTATCTGCATTGGGAAGCAGGTTCTTTACCACTAGCATCACCTCAGAACATTTCTGCCTATGTCCTCTTAAATAGGAGATTTGAAAAAGTATCTGGAAATGTAGCATCAAGTAAACGTTGGTTCCATCTCATCAATTCCTATTTCCTCACACTTTCTGGTGTCTTTTTTCAAACTCTAGTTTGACCAGAAGTAACTTCTTATTGAACCCCCAAGGAAGGATTAGTACAGGAGAGCAAAGAATAGGCACAGGTCAGCTAGACAGAAGTCATCAAGCAAATCTCCAGTTCCAGAGTCATCAGCTGACCACAGGACCTGTGCTGAGTCCCTTACCTGTGTTGGCCTCAGTCCTAACGCATAAGTACACTCACTACAGAAACAGAGGTGATGGGCAGAGCCTTTTCAGTCAGAAGACCAGGATTTGATGCTGTGAACCATTATGTGCTGAATGATTTACCTTGATAAGTTAGTCATTTATCTAATATGTGTGCTTGGTATCTTTTATCATTTTTATGGGGTTTTTTTCAGTTTTATGTGTACTATTATTTTTCTTACTACTCAGCCAAAATATGAATGGTGGAGGTGGTAATCAGCAAGAAGTTAGGGATGAACCCAACTGAGAGTGGAGTACATAGGAAGTGAAGGGTGTGGAGGTGAGGGATGCAAACAAGCATTGGGCTCTCCCTGGGTGCTTGGCCCTATGCCCATCCTCTAACGACCCAGGGAAGATTCTTACCCAATAGCGTTCCTGGTTCTCAGCTGCAGACAGTGGTGACGTGGAGGCTACCAGGGAGGTGCCTAGCTGAAGCACTCTGCCCTGATCAGCTCCTCTCCACTGAAGGCCACCATAGCTGCCCTTCCATTGCCATCTCTCAGCTCTTTGCTTCTGGGTATCAGAAAAAGTGCCCCTGTGGAACCTTCCAGACTGGATTCTTAAAGGGCTTCCACATGCAAATGATACTCTCTTTTCCCCAGTCCTCAAAAGTTGCCCTGCACACTAGGGAAAGGAGACTCCGAGGTAAAGAAGGAAATGTCTTTCTCTCAGAGGTATGTCATCTCCACATATTTACCTGACATACTATGCTTTTATAAGTAATGATATTATACATTTCCTACACACAGCCTGATGATACACACACACACACACACACACACACACGTAGATATGCTGGCAATTCATTTTAATTCTAATTCATCTCCTCATGAAACTGAACATAATGAATTCTTTTCTTAGGTAATGAATGCATGTGCACATGTCTGTGCAGTATTATATTCATCAATAGGGGCTTTTGAGGGAGTACCCCTTGAGCCTGTTATATCACAGGAGAGCAAAGTGACCATTTCTCTAGCCCATAGTCTAAAAGGGAGGCTGCTCCATTGTCCTCCAGAGAGGGCAAGGGACAGAACCTCACCCAAAGTTCCTGCTTATCTGGACAGGCGACAGAAGCTATAAGAGGAGCAGCTCTGTCATCTGTGAAATGGGACTCATCTCTAACACAGAGCTGTCCTGAGGAGTGAGTGAGAAAGCCTGGGGCTAAGGCAGGCGCTGTCATTTCTCATGGTTCTCCTAATGAGAAAGTAGATATCATTAGAAAGGAAGCAAAGTCTCTCTGATACGGCTGGAGTTCAAAGTTCTAAAGAGAGAAGGAACTCTAATCTCTTGGGAGACTCAGAAGCTCCTAAGAGGTACCCAACATCATATCTGTGAGCAGACTCTGATCCAGTCCCCATGCTG
This sequence comes from Bos grunniens, assembly GCF_055505025.1. NCBI lineage: Eukaryota > Metazoa > Chordata > Mammalia > Artiodactyla > Bovidae > Bos > Bos grunniens. The sequence continues at coordinate 89,285,459 of NC_141194.1, read as the reverse complement.
GGAAGACAGGCTTGCCTTTGACTCACCTGGTGATTTCAGTGAGAGATGGCAACAGGGCAGTAAGCTGTGGTGTTGCCTAACTGCTGCTCCTGAACTGCTCCTTATGTTAATACATTTATAGGAAAATGTTGGACCTGTCTCCCATTCAACACTGCAGAGGGTATCAGATCATGCAACATCCAGCCATGTCACACCAGAATTTCCAATATCTGCTGCCTCCATGTGGGACAAAACACTAAAAGTACTACCATTTTACTGAAATACAATGGTATTTCTTTCATTCACTAATAACTCAATATATATTGGGCTTAAAATTTACACTATTCCATTTGAAATATCTCTTTACTCTGCAGTAGAAATAAGAGGTTAAGAAAGAAAATGAGTACATGGGAAAATTTTAGGGTAAAAAATGAGATGGGATGGCTCCTTCACATTAACTTTTAATCTTACTCAAGTTTCAAGGCATTGAAGATTAAGTAATCAATCCTTGGACTTCACTTCCCCATCCAGCCACATGCCTCTCTTTCTCTTCGTTTCTGTCTCTGGTTTCCTTTTCTCTCTCTCACGATGAGATCTCATTTTCTGTAGATAAATACACAAATATGCCTATACCTACATAAGCAAACTTCAAGGAAGACATAATGAAGATGAAAACATTAAAGGGGTATCTTTGGGTGGTATGTTGTGGAACAATGATTTTCCCTGCTCCCCACTGGACATCTACTGTGACATACAGAGTGGAATGAACCTCAGGCCCAGTGTATCAAGATAAAAGTGCCTGAAAACCCAACTGTCTGTACAGACAGGCGCAGGATTCACCAAACTCACAAAAGTGATACAAGCCTGCTCAAAACAACTAGTAGCTTACTATGTACTAAGAATGAAATGTTCAGGGTAGAAATAACTGAAATAAACAAGGAAAACAATTTACATTCAAGTTCCCATTACTTACTCGTCCACTCCTCCCAGCTCCCTCCCAACTCCATGCAAACGCAGCAGTCACTTCTGAGACTATTGGAGGTGATTCCACACTGGGAGGAGAAAGCCCACACCATTTCCTGCTACTCAGGGGAGAGGCGGAACATGAACGTGGTCGACAGTGTAGGCACTGGGATGGAGAATGCAGACGCTGAGCTTCACTGGGACTGGCTTCCCTTACAAACAGCTCTTCATTCACTATACAAAGACTGGAGGAAAAATGCACATGTGGACAATTTATGGATGGACCACCTGCACCCCAATCCTGACTGCTCCACACTAACACTCAGCAACTAGATCCCTTCCATACCCTCCTGTGTCTGTCCCCAGGCTCCTTAACTGGTTCCGCTGCGCCTCGCCCAGAGCTCACCTTCAGAGAGATTGTCTACCAGCTTCACTCAATGGACAGTCTGTTCCCCAACCCAGGGACAACTTCACATTTACCCTGAACAGTAACTCAGTACATTACAGTACAGGAGTGTACAGTCTGATCCCCCTTTTTCAGAAGAAGACAGAGTCACAGACAGATGATGAGACTTGACCAAGGTCACACAGAGAGTGAGCACTGGGTCAAGGAGAGAACCCATGTGCTGATTCCAGAGCCCATGCTCTTCCTAACCACTAGGCTAGACTGGTCCTTGGATCTCCCCGCTGGCTTTCCACAATACTGAGTCAGCCTAAGATCTGCATCCACATGCCCAGGGCCCTGAGCCCAGGCTGGATGGGCCATCCACCAACAACATGGCTCTCACCTGGAAGAGCTGGTGGGAGTAGTGGTGAAGGTCCGGGTGAAGGCACAGACACAGCCCTGAGAAATTCCTTCCACTTCAACAACAAACAACAAACAATAAGCAAGAGTACCCCCTAAGAACCCGACGTGTTTACAGGCTCCCACGTCATTCCCTAGTCAGGGTCTGACTTGACACTCATGCTGAGGGGATAGCTGTTCACATGGGGAGTTGCATGTCAGGAATGGGGAGGGCAACTGTAGGAGATGTCTGCTCCCAGTGACATGTCCCCATGACAACCACTTCACAAGTTCATGGGATGCATTTTTCTCAGGTGCTGAAGAGATGGATATTATGAGGAAACTGTGAGGTTAAGTAGTAGCCCAGGTTCTCAGTGTAAGGATCTGGTATGGGAGCCACCAAACTCCACAGCCTGTGTCCCTAGTGCCCAGGGTGGGCAGGGCAGACATGGACGCAGTTCAGACCTGGGTTGTCTGTGGGAAGACTGAGGGCTGGGGAGGGGAGGGAATCTGGAAGGAAGAGTTCTGGTGGGAGGGAGCCTGACCAGGCGAGAGAGCAGTGTGGCATCTGGGGGGAGCGGGCTACACACACTCACCTTCCTTGAACACCCCACTGACAGAGAAGCAGAACATCGTTTCCTGATAAGGAAGAGACCAGGTACTCAGTCACCCCTCATCCTCTTTCCCACCTGCGCCTTTCTGCCCCTCACCACCAAGCGAGGAGCAGGTGTGTCCACCTCAAAGGAGCTGAAGTCATGCTGAGTTTTGGGTAATGCACAGAGGGCACGCACAATGTCATGTTTTGTGTGTTTCATCATCTGGACACGTGGGTCTGTGGGGGAGGGGAAGAAGGGAAAGTCAGGGCAGCCACACGATGGAGCCTGTGATTGGCCCCCTTACCACCCTTTCCGGCCCATTCTTCCCACCACACACTCACTGGGGTCCTTGAGCATCTTCATATTCCTGTTGTCCAAGAAGTGCGCACGCATGCTGCTTCTAGGAGACACAGAGGAACAGTGGGTGGTGGTCTGGCCAGCATAGGTGTCAGCAGGAGCTGCCCTGCATCTGCTGGGGAACCACATGGCCTGGGGGAGGAGTCTACGCTGTGATACTCACAAGCCTGAGTCCTTGGAGTGGAATGGAATGGTCAGGAAGAAGCAGGCCTCCTCATGATAAAAGCCCAGCAGTTCCTAGGGATCTCCATAGTCATGGATCAAGTAATAGCTGAGGGAAGAAGTGAGGCGAGTCTCTCTCTGTGGTCTGAAGCACAAAGAAGACTTGAAAACTCCCATGAGCAGACCTGAGCTTGGGTGGCCTCCCCTGTCCTGGCCCTCCCCTTGTTCAGATTCCCAGGGGTACTTACTGCTGCAGGAATTGCAGGATTTGACTGTTCACCTGATCAGAGCCAAAGAAACTTCCCTGGAATTAAAACAGTCCTCTGGACAAGGGCTGACACACACTCTTGTACCACCTAGAACCCTGCTGGATCCTCTGTACTCACCTTACACATTGGTAAGCACTTGGGGGCTTCCACAGCACATTTAGAACCTGAGAGTGTCTCCTGGCCATCCTAGGGGAGGGAAGAGGAAGTCAGCAGTGCAGTCCAGCATGTGGTGCTGGATGGTCAGGGAAAAGGATGGGCCCAGGATGGGTTGGGGATCAGAGGTCAGGGAAGAAAGTGTCCCTGGAAATGCCAGTGGTAGGACTACATTTTCAGTCACCTCCATGGTTTACCTGAAGCCTGTGGCACACATGGCTAAAGAAGATCCAGAGCCTTTTCAGGTTCCCACAGAGAATGGTACGCCCCCCTCCCCCAGGACATTTAAGGGTCAAGTTCAAAAATGGAACTTGAATGGGTCCTAATAGATTTCAGAGTAGTTTATGGGCACTGTCAGTGCTCTTTAGAGGAGTCTGTGATCAAGGAATGCACTTACCAAGCTTTTTAACCTGGGGAACAATTCCAGGATGGTGCTGTCAAAATTAAGACAAAAGAGAAAAGTCCGTGAAACTGTGGACATGACCTTCCTCATTGGAGCAAGTCACTTACATCATCACAGCCCTGTGTGCCCCCCCACAGAGCCCAGTATCCTACCATTCCAGGGCTCTTAGGTCATCTCACCCATGTCACAAATCCATGGACTGACTCAGAGAGAGACTGTTTATTCCATTCCTTCCTACCACCCTCTCTTTCATCTCCTTCCATGGGTAACTCCCAGCCAGACTGTTCCGACTCCCTTCTTTGGTTCCACAAGGGCCAGCACTTCAAATCCAGTCTGCAGGCCTTCTTCCCCTCCCTCTCTCCCTCCCTTCCTTCCTTCAGGACCCAGGGAAGGCTGTGGAGAGAAGAGGATATGGGGAGAGAGCCTGGTGCTTTGCTGCCTCACTGGGGGTCCAGCACTCTTTCAAAAAGTCAGGACACACCTCAGGGATGCCCTCAGGCCCAGGATGCTGTGGCAGGGAGGTGACTGAGGTGGGGCTCAGGAGGTAGGGAGGGAGATGGAAGGGGATGAATATGGAGTGGACGGAGGAGGGGAGAGATGAGACATAGGGGTGTAGAGACAAGGCAGAGGAAGACCTCATACTGGTTATCACGGAAAGCGGTGCACACAGTATTTCTGTCTGCACACATCCCTTCTGGTTCCAGCTGCTGACTGTTGTCCATCTCCCCTGAAGCCTTCACCTGGAATTATGGGAATACCCACATGGACCAGATGGCTCTGCACCCACACCCTTCCTTTCCCTACAAATCCACTTCCGCTCATCTGTCACCACCCCATGAGGCCTCCCACATTTCTTTCAAAGGAGGATCTGGGTGCCCCACCTCGCCTCAGTGTTGGAGAGGTTCAAGTTTTTGGTGGAAGCATTCTCTATAGGGTGGACAGGCCATGCACCAGGTAGGGCTTCTTGTTGCTCAGGTCCAAGGACAAAAGCTATGATGAGAAAAGAGAGTGAGGATCCCAAAGGGGATAACTGAGACAAATCTGCTTTTTCTACCTGATCTATCTGACCACCCACACCATCAGCCCCAACACTGGGCCTAGGTCCTCAAGTTGGGCATGATTGCTGAATGGATGTGAAGGGAAGCAGCCATGCCATTTCTACAGTTCTGTGTCATTCCAATATGACAGGTTATCAAGTCTCCAGGAAGCCAGGATGAGGGAGACAAGCTGAGAGGGTCCACGCTGGTGTACTTACAGCACCAACTGTGATACCCCATGATATCATCTCTGAGTGCTCTACCCAGACAGACCCTCTACCCTCACCTCCCCTACAATTACTGCTGTAGCCATACCAGGGCCAAAGCAGAGTCTCTGGATACCAAGAGCTTGCTGGCAGGCATCCTATGGTTTGTTCATAGTAAGCTGCAGAGTTAGGGATGGGGTTCAGTGGCTCTGAGTCTGAGGGTGGGTTGGGGAAGAGGACTGTCTGGGTATGAGTGCACAGCTTGTGCTAAGTCTGCATTACCTGTCCCACCTTTTCAGACTTCAGCGCCTTCTGCACAGACTGGGGTGTGTCACAGGGTTCAACAAAGATAGATATCTGTAGAGAACACAAGAGGGGCTGGGTAAGCTCCAGGAAATCTGTGCATGGGATCAAGCAAGACCATGCCCCTCCCCTGCCCTCTTATCCTTAGTCAGCCCCTGACACACACTCTTTCATTATCCTCACTGAAAATCTTGCTGTTGACATTCTTCAATGCACAGGCAATGTTGACATTCTCTACAAAGAACTGGGCTTGCATTTTCTCAGAGTGACAGGAGAAACAGAACATGAGACCAGAGTGAATTCTCTGTGCTTGCCACCTACCCCTTTTCCTTTCATCGCCTCCATGCCCTCTCTTACTTTGACTAGAATGAAGGGCACACTGAATTGCTTCAGAATGCAATTAAGCAGCCACTTCTCATCATATTTTATACCAAAGGCAATGTAGGAGCCAAAGAACAAATGGGAAACAAAATTGATATAATAGAATCCAAGGTTAAGGTAAGACACAATTGTGTCTTGCTTTAGGACATTTTATCAGGCTTTAAATCATTTTTGAAAATAGGACAATATCTGTTATCACTGACTTTGGCACCAGACATGGATTTTCTAGGTACCCCCTTTTTTTTCATTCAAATACTTTTCCTGAAAAAATCAAGTTAGTATGTTTCACAGGTACTTCCTTTAATAAAGTTCCACATGAGGTACACCTCACCGGCCCCTCTGACACAGACCCCAGAGACTCAACCTCCTCCTACACCCAGCTAGAGCCAAACACGTAATCTGGTGAAGTCCTCCATCTCCCTGGCAGTAGTTTCCTCCTTTGCTTTTATTTTATTTTATTTTTTCCTCCTTTGCTTTTAGATAAGCTCTCCCATGTTCCTCTTTGCAGCCAGTCTGTTTCCTTTCTGTTGCTTCTCTGAACTCATCCTTAGATGATCTAAGAAGATTCCTCGTAGTAATAAGATGGATTATGAACTCCACTTCCCCAGAAAAGTTCCCAGCATCTCTACATAAGTCCAACATGACTGTCTGTCATCTTCTACACATTAGGTCCATTTAGCCAGGACACTCACTATGATCTTGAACCAGCTCCCAAAGGTCTTATCCTGTCTGTTTCTCTCCATTCTTCTCTCTGGAGGCTTTTGCTTTGTCTCCATGTTAACATGCATTTGGTCTTGTTTCTGAAAACTACTTCTCTGATGATGGGGTGGAATGGCATATGGAGCACTGTGGGGAAGTGGAGAGAACAAAGTGGTCCATATAGGCTTGGCAAGTCTTCTTTACATTTTTCCAAATGATATTAGAGCTACAGTGAAGAATGCTCAAACATTAACCTCGTCCCATCATTTTTCACTCTGCCAGGTTGGAGAGAAGAATGACATGTTTAGCTACAAGGTTTTGGTTGGTACATGTCAGTCATGCTGACTGGTCACTTACTGTCTTGCTTGGTTGTCCATATGAGCATCACGTGCTTCTGATGGGAAGCAGATGGTGCTGCTGGGAAGTGACCTGTTCAGACCAATATTTGTGTTGCCTTTGGTAAATACCCCAGCTTTGTGCTCTTCTTTGTAAAAGGTTCACTTTATCAGTGCGCTCTAAAATCATCAACAACAGGTTGATGGTCACAGTACCAGAAGTCCTCAGTAAATATCATGGCTACTGAAGAAATATCATTGACTTTATAATCTGAACGGAAATGTATCACAATGCTAAAAGTAAAGACTAAGAGACCTCACTGTGGCTCCATTTTTCAGGAAATGAGAGATAGGGATCAGTCACAGCTAAGAAGAAAACAGGCACTGGGGAAAGGGTCTGGATCTAGAGTGTAGTCTGTGATGTTAGACCCTGCTGTACTTGGTTCAGGCTAGGTGGCCTGTGACAAGTGGCTTTTCATCCCCAAGTCTCACTTTTCTGTTCTGCTCTAGGAGGACAAAAAACATACTCTTAAATCTACCATGGTGTGATGGTTCCAGGGTCAAAGTGACCTATCTCCCTGAAGGAAGAATTAGAGAAATAAAAGATAAGTCTGATGTAAAGATCCAGAATGTAGTCTGGAGAGACATAATATGGAGAATACCAAAAGAGAAGTATGGAGAATTACAGGTGATGCGAAGAGTATATCTAACACATGGCTAATGTGAGTCCCAGAGAGGAGAGGGAATAGTAGAGAAGAGGTATTTGAAGAGAATAGGGTTGAGAAGTTTCCAAAAGTAACAAGACATCAACTCAGTATAAGAATATTATTAAGAAAAAAGTATAATGGAGGAGAAACATTCTTACAAGAATATACATTCATTTCATCATCATGTAGCAAAAACTTGGAAATTTGTGACTAAATGTTTCAATCTAAAATATTATAGACTCTTTGGGGCAGAAGAAATATCATCCTTAGTAGAGGCACATAGCAGAGAAGGCAATGGCACCCCACTCCAGTACTCTTGCCTGGAAAACCCCATGGACGGAGGAGCCTGGTAGGCTGCAGTCCATGGGGTCGCTAAGAGTCGGATACGACTGAGCTACTTCACTTTCACTTTTTACTTTCATGCATTGGAGAAGGAAATGGCAACCCACTCCAGTGTTCTTGCCTGGAGAATCCCAGGGACGGGGGAGCCTGGTGGGCTGCCGTCTATGGGGTCGCCCAGAGTCGGACACGACTGAAGTGACTTAGCAGTAGCAGCAGAGGCACATAGACGCTATAAAGAAAGACTAACGGCATTGGGAATATATAGGCAAATTTAAATGAGTATTGGCTATAGAACACAATTGACATTTCCTCTGGGGATTTAAATATAGAGACAACGATAATGTGTGACAATAAATTTGGAGACAGTTTAGAGAATCAAAGTGTCTCACGTCCCATAATCCTCTGAGCAGTTTTAAAGAACTAATTAACTAACATTAGACTGTGAAAATGCAAACATGTCCACTGTAATCTGAAGAGTGAACACTACAAGAACAGCAAAAGAAAGTTTAACTAGATAGCCATGTGAAGTAACGATTTAATAGTTATAAAACATCAACTATATCAAAGGAAAGGCAAGGGAAAGGAATGTATATGAGGTAAAAATAAATATACAGTAATATGATATACATAAACCAAATTAGATCTATTTATATTAAAAGATTCAGGCTAAATACTCCAAATAGACATTTTATCAGACTGGTCAAGAAACCTCTCATCAAATACTCCTGAAAAGAGACACATGCAAAATTTAATCATCAGGAAAATTAGAATATAAAAAATGGCAAAATGTACACCTTTTCCACATTAACCTCAGAAAACTGGTAATAACCATATCAGTAAAAGGTACACTTTAAAGGGAAATTTCTTTATGGTAACAGGTTCAATGCAATAAGAAGATAGTAATACAAATTCTAAATTTGTATGCCTCTTAAAGCCAGCATACAAAGCAAAAACTGACAGAAATAAACAATGGACAAATCCACAGTCACAGTGGGAAATTTTAACACATATCACTGAGTGACACATAAAATGGAGGACAAAATCTCAGCTAGAGGGAAGAGGATTTTAAAATACAACTTAAACAAATTTATTTAATTAACGTAGAACAATGCACATAAATACTCATCAAACATTCCAGAATAGTTCACATGCCAGGCAATAAAGCCTCAACAATCTTCTACGGACTAATACAATTTACCCTGACTAGTTAATGTAATATCCATTAGTAATGGTGGGTTTTTCTGCCCCTCCCCCACCTCTAGTATAAATCCAAAGAATATTAGTTTATATAATCCTACCCTCCACCTAGGTGACCCTCGCCACTCTCCAAACCCTAGACCTGAGAAGATAACATGACTCATGCCTTTTCCTTAGCCAGGGAAAAATTCAAGTCAGCAACGGCCATTTTCGTCGGAGGGGAGGTTTACCACATGGAATCGAGATGGGTGTGTCAGAGCCCGCTTGGCCCATCTCCTCAAGAGACAGGAAAATAGTCAGTCTGGGCTCTCTCCCACCTTTCAAGGACAGTCAAGTGGTTGTGAGGTCCTGTGGTTTGGGGTGGGGGAGGGAACCCAGAACCCTTTCTGCTTTGAGGGGATCTGAAGAGAAGGTCTCATGCAGACCACTCACCCATAGGGTGGCCTGAAGGCAGAGATCTGTCACCACCGTCCTCACAGGCTGCCCTGGAAGAGAATCTGTGGGTCTGGAGCTGGAAGCTTGTAGAATATCAAAGAAGGCTGCTGAGGTAGGAGAGTGCAAGCCCCAGACCACTTCGTCACAGCCACACAAACAAGATGGGGTCCTAACAGGAAGTCCCTTCCCCAAGGTCATAGAGGAGGAGAGTCTTGGGGGCCAGAGGAGACTTAACTTCCTGTACTTACTGCCCTCTGAGTTTGCTACCAACCTAACATCCAGGGAACTCTTTCCAAGGGTACCACCCCTGCAGAGGAGGCCAGTTAGAATTAGGAGGCTTAGGGATCTTGATACATGTAGCTACAAACACAGAGAACTCTCTGTGCCAGACGCTGCATCAGCTACATTACACTGTGTTCCTTCATTTTGCAGACCCAGAGAACTGGGAGGGCCAGCAGTAGGAAACGTGCTGTCCTTGCTACATTGCATCTGTTCTTCCCTGTATTCCTCACAAGGGGAGTCTGATACCAAAATCATCAACTTTCCAAGGTTGCTGAGGCTTACTGAGGTGCTACACTTGTCTAGGGTCATTCAGATGCTTCTGGGAGAAACAGGCCAGAATTGAGCTCCATGGACTGGAAGATGACTTCTTGAAGCATAGCTTTACTAAATACTTGGTGCAATATAGGGGCTTTTCTGAAGTTTGTGCAAAGTACCTGACTATTCTAAACATAATAAAATGTCTAGAATTAATTCTAACCTATTCCAGAGAGATCATACCAAAAAACAACAGCAGCAAAAAACCGTGAAAATATAAAGTAAATACCAAACAGAGCTTGGTAGCTTACTGCAATGACAGTAGAAAAAAACAAAGTAGTCTCTCCTTAAAAAAAAAAAAAAAATGTAGTCAATGTAGGCAGATATCCCCTAGTGCAGGGGTCCCCAACTCCTATTGGGAACCAGGCTGTACAGCAGAGGGTGAGTTGAGGGGGGAGTGAGTAAGGGAAGCTTCATCTGCTGCTCCCCACAGTTCCCCATTGCTCACTTTACTCTCAAACATCTCCTCCCTTAGAGCCAGAACTATAGATCTGAAAGTCTCAAATCAGAGGTTTTCTAAAGATGGAAGGAGGGAGAAGCCTGGGCTCTAGTTCATGAACCAGAATTTTCTTTCACACACACACAAAAAATGAGCACACTGGTCATAGCAAACAACCACTTCCGACAACAAGAGACACTCTGCACGTGAACATCACCAGATCGTCAATACTGAAATCAGGTTGATTATATCCTTTGCAGCTGACGACAGAGAAGCTCTATACAGTAAGCAAAAAGAAGACCAGGAGCTAACTGTGGCTCAGGTCATGAACTCCTTATTGCCAAATTCAGAATTAAATTGAAGAAGGTATGGAAAACCAGTAAGCCATTCAGTTATGACCTAAATCAAGTCCCTTAACATTATACAGTGGAAGTGACAAATTGATTAAAGGGATTAGATCTGATAGAGTACATGAAGAACTGTAGATGGAGGTTCATAACATTGTACAGGAGGCAGGGATCAAAACCATCCCCAAGAAAAAGAAATGGAAAAAGGCAAAATGGTTGTTTGAGGAGGGCTTACAAATAATTGAGAAAAGAAGCAAAAGGCAAAGGAGAAAAGGAAAGATATACACATCTGAAAGCAGTTCCAAAAAACTGCAAGGAGCAATAAGAAAGCTTTCCTACATGATCAATGCAAAGAAATAGAGGAAAACAATAGAATGGGAAAGACTAGAGATCTCTTCAAGAAAATTAGAGATACCAAGGGAATATTTCATGCAAAGATGGGTACAATAAAGGACAGAAACAGTACGGACCTACAGAAGCAGAAGATATTAAGAAGAGGTGTGCAAGAATACACAGAAGAACTATACAGAAAAGGTCTTAATGACCCAGATAACCATGATGGTCTGATCACACACCTAGAGACAGACATCCTGGAATGTGGGCCCTACAAGCAAAGCTAGTGGAGGTGATGGAATTCCAGCTAAGCTATTTAAAATCCTAAAAGATGAGGCTGTGAAAGTGTTGAACTCAATATGCCAGCAAATTTGGAAAACTCAGCAGTGGCCACAAGACTGGAAAAGGTCAGTTTTCATTCCAATCCCAAGGAAGGGCAATGCTAAAGAATGCTCAAACTACTGCACAATTGCACTCATTTCATATGCTAGCAAAGTAATGCTCAAGATTATCCAAGCCCGGCTTCGACAGTACATGAATTGAGAACTTTCAGATGTACAAGCTGGATTTAGAAAAGGCAGAGGAACAAGAGATCAAATACCAATATCTGTTGGATCATAGAAAAAGCAAGAGAATTATAGAGAAAAAATCTACTTCTGCTTTATTGACTATGCCAAACTATTTGACGGTGGGGATCACAACAAACTGTGGAAAATTCTTCAAGAGATGGGAATAACAGAACACCTTACCTGCCTCCTGAGAAACCTGTATGCAGGTCAAGAAGCAACAGAACCGGACATGGGACAATGGACTGGTTCCAGATTGGGAAAGGAGTACGTCAAGGCTGCATATTGTCACCCTGCTTATTTAACTTATATGCAGAGTATATCATGCAAAATTCCAGGCTGCATGAAGCAGAAGCTGGCATCAAGACTGATAGGAGAAATATCAATAACCTCAGATATGCAGATGACACCACCCTTATGGCAGAAAGTGAAGAGGAAGCAAGTCCAGAAAGCAATCCAGCGTTGAGAGAATAGACAGCACAAATTTGTCTTTTCGACAGTTGATTTGAAGCATGTTTTACAGAGTATGTGGTTACAAGGCAGTGTCACAGGCTCATTGAGGATTTCCACACAGATCCGGCACTGGCATTCCAACAAGGAAGGGATGGTGTGTTTGGGTACAGCTGTTTTAATATGCTATAAGGTGTATTCACCATCAATACCAGAATTCTGAGATTGGAAGCATCAAATGTCTTTAAGTAAAAAGGTTCTGTGAGCCAGGTATACCGTATGACACCAGAAGGCAGTGAATTTGTCCGTGTTAAAGACAAGTATCCAGAAAGGAAACAAATGAACCTTGACTGCTACCAGACATTGACAACCGTTGTGGTAGGGCAGATGGTGGGCACTAGGCTTTCTGTGGGGCAGAAGGCACTTGCAAAGTCCCATTCCTCCCTCTTACCAGGTAAGGACCCTCCCTTAGTCCTGGGCAGCTAAGCCTCTAAGGCCACTTAAGCTGAGGCTGCTGAGGTGCACAGACCCCAGGACACCACTCCATGAAGACCAGTGCTTCCTCAGGGATGCCAGGCTCCTCAGCAGAGGGACTTCTGTTTGACTTTTGCTGTGGGGTCATGGCTGTGCACTTTTCAGGGCTTTGAGCCCTCCCTCCCCTCTCTGAGGTCTGTGGGAAAAGGCTAATCTTAGAGGCAGTTAGGTAGCAATCCTACGAGGGCTTGTGAGGTCACAAATTTCTCTCTCTCTCCTTTTTCTGGATTTAGATTCCTCCATACATCCAGGATGATTTCAAATCAAGATCCTTAGTTTCATGTCCACAGACCATACTGCCAAATAAGGTCTCATCACAGGTTGGGGGTGTGAGGTTTGGACATGTCTTTTTCTGGACATAAGTCAACCCACTATAGTGATGTGTGTGTGTGTGTGTGTGTGTGTGTGTGTGTGTGTGTGTGTGTGTTGCTTAGTCATGTCCGACTCTTTGTGACCCCATGGACTTTGGCTGCCAGGCTCCTCTGTCCATGGAATTCTCCAGGCAAGAATACTGGAGTGGGTTGCCATTTCCTTCTCCAGGGGATCTTCCCAACCCAGGGATTGAAACCAGGTGTCCTGCATTGCAGGCGAATGCTTTCCCCTCTAAGCTGCTAGGGAAGCTCTATAGTGATAGAAGGGTTTAAAAAGTAAAATAAAATCTTACCTTTTGTTTGTAAGTGTATAGATAAATATATAAATGTCTGCATAAGAAAGAGTAAAATGGGTTCTTTTAAAAAAATTGTTTTTAATGAAGGATAGTTACAATATTGTGATGATTTCTGCCATCCATCAACATGAATCACTTATAGGTGTATGATACACATATAGTGTATCACTTACATGTCCCCTCCCTCTTAAACTTCCCTCCCTTCTCCCTCCCCAGCCCACCCCTCTAGGTTGTCACAGAGCACAGGGTTCTGGTTCCCTGTGTCATACAGCATATTCCCACTAGCTATGTATTTTTTATGATAATGTATCTGTTTCAGTGCTACTCTCTCAAATCATCCCATTTCTCCCTCCTCCACAGTGTCCAAAAGTCTATTCCCTATGTATGTATCTCCATATCTGCTCTGTGGATAGGTTCATCTGTAACATCTTTCTAGATTTCATGCTGCTGCTGCTGCTAAGTCGCTTCACTCGTGTCCAACTCTGTGTGACACCATAGATGGCAGCCCACCCGGCTCCTCTGTTCCTGGGATTCTCCAGGCAAGAATACTGGAGTGCATTACCATTTCCTTCTCCACTAGATTTCATATATATGCATTAATATTCAGTATTTGTCTTTCCCCTCCTGCCTTACTTCATATTGTATAATAGGCTCCAGGTTCATCCCCCTGATTAGAACCAAGTCAAATGCATTTCCTTTTATAGCTGAGTAATATTTCATTGCATATATGTACCAAAACTTATTTATCCATTCATCTGTGAATAGACATCTAGGTTGCTTCCATGTCCTAGCTATTGTAAATAGTTCTGCATTGAACATTGGGGTCGATTTATCTGTTTCATTTATTGTTTCCACAGCTTATATGACCAGTAGTGGGATTTCTGGGTCATAAGGACAGGCAAGCCTGGCTTGCTGCTATCCACGGAGTTGCAAAGGGTCAGACGTGACCGAGCTGCTAAACAACAAAATGGTAGTTTATTCCTAGTTTTTTAAGGAATGTCCACACTGTTTTCCATGATGGATGTATCAATTTGCATTCCCACCAACAGAGCAAGAGGGTTTCCTTTTCTCCACACCCTCTCCAGCATTTATTGTTTGTAGAATTTTTGATGATGGTTATTCTGATTGGTGTGAGATGATACCTCACTGTAGTATTGATTTGCATTTCTCCTATAGTGAGTGATGTTGAATATCTTTTCATGTGTTTATTGCCCATCTGTATGTCTTATTTGGAGAAGTGTCTGTTTAGGTCTTCTGTCTATTTTTTGATTGGGTTGTTTGCTTGTCTGATATTGAGCTGCATGTGCTGCTTGTATTTTTGGAGATTAATCCATTGTCAGTTGTTTCATCTGAAATTATTATCTCCCATTCTGAGGGTTGTCTTTTCATCTTGTTCAGAGTTTGCTTTGCTATGCAAAAAGTTAGGTTTTAAGTTTTGTTAGATCTCATTTGTTTATTTTTGTTTTTATTTCCATTACTCTGGGAGGCGGATCAAAGAGTATCTTATTGCTATATGTCAGAATGTTCTACCTATGTGTTCCTCTAAGACTTTTATATTTTCTGGCCTTATGTTTAAGTCTTCAATAATCCATTTTGAGTTTATATTTGCATATGGTTTTCTGAAGAGTTGTGTGCCCTGATGACAATGAATCTTATCAAGTGAGAAGCAGCACTGTGAACTAGTTATATGTTGGGTTCAGCAGTCACCTAGAATCTGTTCACAGTTTAGTCTTGTGACTGGTTAGCCTTGCCCTCAATGTGCCTCTTCCCTGAATGAGTACACCCTGTTACCTAAGTCTCTTGGCTAAGAGGTATTCCCATTCTGATTCTGAGTCGCTTTTCTATAGAAGGCTGGGGATGTGTATTTATACATGGTGGTGGTTTAGTCGCTAAGCCAGGTCTGACTCTTGCAACCCTATGAAAAGCCTGCCAGATTCCTCTGTCCATGGGATTCTCCAGGCAAGAATACTGGAGTGGGTTGCCATTTCCATCTCTAGGGTATTTAAATGTATTGTTGTGTAATTGCCAAGTCATATATGACTCTGGGACCTCATGGCCTGCAGCATGCCAAAATTCCCTGTTCTTCACTGTCTCCTGGAGTTTGCTCAAACTCACATCCATTGAGTCAGTGGTGCAATCCAACCATCTCATCCTCTGTCGCCCCCTACTCCTCCTGCCCTTAGTCATTCCCAGAATCAGGGTCTTTTCCAATGAGTCTGCTCTTCCCATCAGGTGGCCAAAGTATTGGAGCTTCAGCTTCAGCATGAGCCCTTCCAATGAATATGCAGGGTTGATTTCCGTTAGGATGGACTGGTTGGATCTTCTTTCTGTTCAAGGGACTCTCAAGATTCTCAATTTGAAAGCATCAATTCTTCGGCACTCAGCTTTCTTTATGGTCCAACTCTCACATCCATACATGACCACTGGAAAAACTATGGCTTTGACAAGATGGACCTTTGTCGGCAAAGTAATGTCTCTGCTTTTTAATACACTGTCTAGATTTCTCATAGCTTTTCTTCCAAGGAGCGTCTTTTAATTTCATGGCTGCAGTCATGCCCTTAATGTGCTTGATTTCCCTGATGTTTAAAGTCAGGTAACAGTAGTTCCTCTTCATAGACTGCGGTGAAGAATTAATGAACAAGTACAGGTTTAGCACTTACAACAGTGTAGGGAACTGAGGGAGTCAGCAATAATAATTAACAATTCTTAGAATTATCACACCATGATAGCACTAATTTTCCATTAGTGTTTCTAATCCCATTTTTATGATTACATGGGTGTATATCATGTCTGACTCTTTGCGACACTATGGACTGAAGCCCGCCAGGCTCCTCTGTCCATGAGAGTCTCCAGGAGGGAGTACTGAAATGAGTTGTCATGACCTCCTCAAAGGCATCTTCCTGACCCAGGGATCAAACCCCTGTCTCTTATGTCTCCTGCATTGTCAGATGGGTTCTTTTACCACTAGTATCACCTGGGAAGCCCATATTGATATTGCTTCAAGAAAGTGGTTTTATAGTATGATAAGTAGGCTATCACCTGATTACTGTGCTCTAAGATGAACAGTTATATGTATATAGTAAAATGTCTCAAAAACAAATATATACTCAACTGTTAAGAACCCTTCTCCATGAATAATAGGATTTTAAGGGTATTTAATTATTTTTCCTAAAGGCATGTTTCATTTTTTATAAAATAAAGTGTCTTGGATAAGTCTTCTTAAGTGAATAATGCAAAGAAGTACAGGAAAACAATAGAATGAGGAAGACTAGAGATGTCTTAAGGAAAATAAAGGTACCAAGTGAACATTTTGTGCAAGGATGGGCACAATAAAAGATGGAAATGGAAAGGACTTAACAAAAGCAGAAGAGATTAAGAAGAGGTGGCAAGAATATACAGAAGAACTATACAAAAAAGATCTTAATGAATCAGATAGCCATGATGGTGTGGCTACTGACCTAAAGCCAGACATCCTGGAGTGTGAAGTCAAGTGCACCTTAGGAAACATTATTATGAAAAGCTAGTGAAAGTTATGGGATTCCAGCTAAGCTATTTAAAATCCTAAAAGATGATGCTGTTAAAATGCTGCACTCAATTTGTCAGCAAGTTTGGAAAACTCAGCAGTGGCCACAAGACTGGAAAAGGTCAGTTCTCATTTCAACCCCAAAGAAGAGCAATGCCAAAGAATGTTCAAACTACTGTACAATTGAAATCATTTCACATGCTAGCAAGGTCATGCTCAAAATCCATCAAGCCAGGGTTCAGTAGTATGTGAACTGAGAACTTTCAAATGTACACGTGGATTTAGAAAAGACAGGGGAGTCAAAGATCAAATTACCAACATCTGTTGGGTCATAGAAAAAGCAAGGAATTCCAGAAAAGCACCTGTACTAAGTCCCTTCAGTTGTGTCTGACTCTTTGTTACCCTATGAACTGTACCCAGCCAGGCTCCTCTGTCCATAGGGATTCTCCAGGCAAGAATACTGGAGTGAATTGGCATTTCCTCCTCCAGGGGATCTTCCCACCCCAAGGATCGAATCCACATCTCTTATGTCTCATGCATTGGCAGGTGGGTTCTTTACTATTAGCGCCGCCTGGAAACATGCTACTTCTGATTTATTGATTACACTAAAGCCTTTGAAGCTGTGGATCACAACAAAATATGGAAAATTCTTAAAGAAACAGGAGAACTAGACCACGTTACTTGTCTCCTGAGAAACCTGTGTGCACATAAAGAGCAACAGTTATAACCAAACACGGAACAACATACTGGTTCAAAGTTGGGAAGGAAGCACATCAAGGCTGTAATCATCACACTACTTGTTTAATTTATACACAGAGAACGTATGCGAAATGCCAGGCTGGATGAATCACAAACTGGAATTAAGATTGATGGGGAAAATATCAACAACCTCAGATATGAAGATGGTATCATTAATGGCAGAAAGTGAAGAAGAACTAAACAGCCTTTTGATAAAGGTGAAAGAAGAGAGTGAAAATGCTGGTTTAAACTCATCATTCAAAAAACTAAGATCATGGCATCCAGTCCCATCACTTCATGGCACATAGATGAGGAAAAAGAAGAAACAGTGGTGATTTCCCCCTCCCCCTTTTGCTCCAAAATTATTGCAGACAGTGACTGCAGCCATGAAATTAAAAGATGCTCCTTGGAAGAAAAGCTATGAGAAATCTAGACAGTGTATTAAAAAGCAGAGACATACTTTGCAGACAAAGGCCCGAGTAGTCAAAGCTATGGTTCTTCCAGTAGATAAGTATGGGTGTCAGAGTTGGATCATAAAGAAAGTTGAGCACAGAAGAATTGATGCTTTCAAATTGTGGTGCTGGAGAGAATCTTGAGAGTCTCATGAACAGAAAGGAGATCCAACCAGTCCATCCTAAAGGAAATCAACCCTGCATATTCATTGGAAGGGCTCATGCTGAAGCTGAAGCTCCAATACTTTGGCCACCTGATGGGAAGAGCAGACTCATTGGAAAAGACCCTGATGCTGGGAATGACTGAGAGCAGGAGGAGTAGGGGGTGACAGAGGATGAGATGGTTGGATGGCACCACTGACTCAATGGATGTGAGTTTGAGCAAACTCCAGGAGACAGTGAAGAACAGGGAATTTTGGCATGCTGCAATCCATGAGGTCGCAGAGTCATACATGACTTGGCAATTGCACAACAATATGTATAAATACAAATCCCCAGTCCTTTTCCTAAAAAAGTGACTCAGCATCAGAATGGGGACACCTCTTAGCCAAGAGACTTTGGTAATAGGTTGGACTCAGAAGTCATTTATGAATCTACTGTACGACCATCCCAATTTAGCAGCTTCAGGGAAATCACATATGTATAGGAGAAAGGAATTTATCTCTACACAAACCTCACATTCAGCAGTTGGGAACAAACTCCTATTCCTAGGACTTTAACGAAGGTCTTGAGTTGAAAGTAGTTTCAGAACACACATTGCTCTGTTCCTCCCAAATAAACTCTCTTGAAATGAAGGCAAGATCATGTGTTTAACCACCCAGTTAGCCAAGCAGTGAACACCACAGAGAAGGAAAAGGTGGAAGGTCTCCATCAGTGACAAACTTTATTTTCTTGGGCTGGAAAATCACTGCAGACATTGGCTGCAGCCATGAAATTAAAATACACTTGCTCCTTGCAGGAAAAGCTATGACAAACCTACAGAGCATATGAAAAAGCAGAGATATTACTTAGCCAATAAAGGTCTGTCTAGTCAAAGCTATGGTTTTCTCAGTAGACATGAATGGATGTGAAATTTGGACTGTAAAGAAGACTGAGCATGAAGAATTGATGCTTTTGAGCTGTGGTGTTGGAGAAGACTCTTGAGAGTCCTTGGACTACAAGGAGATCAAACAAGTCAATGCTAATGGAAATCAACCTTGCATATTCATTGGAAGGACTGATGCTGAAGCTGAAGCTCCAATACTTTGGCCACCCAATGGGAAAAGTGGACTCATTGGAAAAGACCCTGATGCTGGGAAAGACTGAATGCAGGAGGAAAAGGGGATGACAAAGAACGAGATGTTTTGATGACATCACCGACTCAATGGACATGAGTTTGAGCAAACTCCAGGAGATGGTGAAAGACAAAGAAATCTGGCATGCTGCAGTCCATGGGGTCACAAAGCATTGGACACGACTGAGCAATTTACATTTTTTTATTTTTCTGATTTAAAATGAATATATTTCTTTTCAAAACTAATGAAATGCAAAAATGTGTATATGTCAGAGAAAATATTTGTATATATTTTTAATCTTTTTCATCACAAGAAGAATATTCTTGATAATTTAGCTTATGTTCCCCAAATATATTTCTCTGTGTACAATATTATATAAATATTTTTTACATGGACATATCTTCTCTTCCAATTTTTGCTCAGTGTGTATATATACTGTTTTTCATATATATAGATGTATGTTTATGTATATATGCATATGGTAATATATGTGCACTCATATGTACTTGCATATAGACTTGTTTTTGTAATCTTGTTTTGTTTAATCTTTATATGTTTGTGATTCATGGTTCTCATCCAAATTTTTTTCGTAACTCTGAATGACCCACTTTTACTAATAAGATTTATTTATATTATATAATATAAAACATCCGGTCTAAAATATATTGTAAATAATTTGCCAATAGTTCAATTTCCTTTATATGTGACTTTGTCATTTGGAAGAGTTTCAGCCTTTTTTCCTAACTTCTCTTCAATAGCTCTAATAAAGTTTGTAACAGAGTTCAAAGCTTTTCTTGTGTCACATATCTAGTTTTGGTTGTCCTGGTGTCAATGATACGCTGATAGGGTACTCAAACAACCCTCTCCCCCACGTCTTGGTCTTGAAGATGATGGAGATGAAATCCACTCCCTCGATACAAGGCCCCAGGGACTGAAGGGTCCTGAGGGATTTGTGCGGGGCTCAGGTAGAAGCAGAGGAAATTAACTTCTAAGGAGGGAAGGAAATGATCATTTATAGAATTATTTTAGGCCAGAAGCACTTTACATGGCATCTCCTATAAGCAAACACGTATTCAAATATTATATGATCTAAAGCTCTTTTCCATTTTACTCTGAGGCCTTCAAGGTTTGAATCTAGAATTCCCAGTGGACCTGTATTTGATGCAACTCTAGGTATTACTTATTTTTTCAGTCATAGCTGTGCTATATTTAAATTTAGAAAATCCATGAAAATTACAGCAATTTCTTTGCTGGCACAGGAGAAAATAATTTAAAAATTGAAAAGATGGAAGACAACATTTCAAAGGATATTACAGATTTTGTGCTTACATGAAAGAACAAATAGGATTTCTGTTAATCAGCAGAGAAAAGGACAAAAGATGACTGCAAATAATTCAACTCAGCTAAAAAGCAAGTGCTCTTTAATCAAGATCTGGAAAGATACCAAACCATTAATTGAGGAAATGAAAATCTGAAGATATCATAATAAACAAAACAATGAATTTGCATACAAATATTTATATAAATGAAAATTTTATTTTAATTTATTTTTTGTACCTTCAATTCAGTTCAGTTCAGTCACTCAGTCATGTCTGACTCCTTGCAATGCCATGAAGTGCAGCACGCCAGGCCTCCCTGTCCCTTACCAACTCCCAGAGCCCACCCAAACCCATGTCCATCGAGTCGGTGATGCCATCCAACTATCTCATTCTCTGTTGTCCCCTTCTCCTCCTGCCCTCGATCTTTCCCAGCATCAGGGTCTTTTCAAATGAGTCAGCTCTTCACATCAGGTGGCCAATATATTGGAGCTTCAGCCTCAACATCAGTCCTCCCAATGAACACCCAGGACTGATCTCCTTTAGGATGAACTGGTTGGATCTCCTTGCAGTCCAAGGGACTCTCAAGAGTCTTCTCCAACACCACAGTTCAAAAGCATCAATTCTTCAGCGTTCAGCTTTCTTTATAGTCCAAATCTCACATCCATACAGGACCACTGGAAAAACCATAGCCTTGACTAGACAGACCTTTGTTGACAAAGTAATATCTCTGCTTTTTAATATGCTGTCTAGGTTGGTCATAACTTTCCTTCCAAGGAATAAGCGTCTTTTAATTTCATGGCTGCAATCACTATCTGCAGTGATTTTGGAGCCCAGAAAAATAAAGTCAGCCACTGTTTCCCCACGTCCAAGGAGTGGTGGCTGTGCAGGCGCAGGAAAGCTGAGAGGAGCTACTCTACGTTCAAGGCCAGGAGGGGCAGTGGTGAGGAGATAACCCTCATCCAAGGTAAGAGAAACCCAAGTAAGATGGTAGGTGTTGCGAGAGGCATCAGAGGGCAGACACACTGAAACCATAATCACAGCAAGCTAGTCAATATAATCACATGGACCACAGCCTTGTCTAATGCAATGAAACTAAGCCATGCCCGTGGGGCAACCCAAGATGGGCAGGTCATGGTGGAGAGATCTGACAGAATGTGGTCCACTGGAGAAGGGAATGGCAAACCACTTCAGTATTCTTGCCTTGAGAACCCCATGAACAGTATGAAAAGGCAAAATGATAGGATACTGAAAGAGGAACTCCCCAGATCGGTAAGTGCCCAATATGCTACTGGAGATCAGTGGAGAAATAACTCCAGAAAGAATGAAGGGATGGAGCCAAAGCAAAAAGAATACCCAGCTGTGGATGTGACTGGTGATAGAAGCAAGGTCCGATGCTGTAAAGAGCCATATTGCATAGGAACCTGGAATGCTAGGTCCATTAATCAGGGCAAATTGGAAGTGGTCAAACAAGAGGTGGCAAAAGTGAACTTTGACATTCTAGGAATCAGCGAAATAAAATGGACTGGAAAGGGTGAATTTAACTCAGATGACCATTATATCTACCACTGCAGGCAGGAATCCCTTAGAAGAAATGGAGTAGCCATCATGGTCAACAAAAGAGTTCAAAATGCAGTACTTGGATGCAATCTCAAAAACAACAGAATGATCTCTGTTCTTTTCCAAGGTAAACCATTCAATATCACAGTAATCCAAATCTATGCCCCAACCAGTAATGCTGAAGAAGCTGAATTTGAACGGTTCTATGAAGACCTACAAGACCTTTTAGAACTAACACGCAAAAAAGATGTCCTTTTCATTATAGGGGACTGGAATGCAAAAGTAGGAAGTCAAGAAACACCTGGAGTAACAGGCAAATTTGGTCTCGGAATACGGAATGAAGCAGGGCAAAGGCTGATAGAGTTCTGCCAAGAGAACGCACTGGGCATAGCAAACACCCTCTTCCAACAACACAAGAGAAGACTCTACACATGGACATCACCAGATGGTCAACATCAAAATCAGATTGATTATATTCTTTGCAGTCAAAGATGGAGAAGCTCTATACAGTCAGCAAAAACAAGACTGGGAGCTGACTGTGGCTCAGATCATGAACTCCTTGTTGCCAAATTCAGTCTTAAATTGAAGAAAGTAGGGAAAACCACTAGACCATTCAGGTATGACCTAAATCAAATCCCTTATGATTATACAGTGGAAGTGAGAAATAGATTTAAGGGCCTAGATCTGATAGGTAGAGTGCCTGATGAACTGAAGCTCGTGACATTGTACAGGAGACAGGGATCAAGACCATCCCCATGGAAAAGAAATGCAAAAAAGCAAAATGGCTGTCTGGGGAGGCCTTACAAATAGCTGTGAAAAGAAGAGAAGCGAAAAGCAAAGGAGAAAAGGAAAGATATAAGCATCTGAATGCAGAGTTCCAAAGAATAGCAAGAAGAGATAAGAAAGCCTTCCTCAGTGATCAATGCAAAGAAATAGAGGAAAGCAACAGAATGGGAAAGACTAGAGATATCTTCCAGAAAATTAGAGATACCAAGGGAACATTTCATGCAAAGATGGGCACAATAAAGGACAGAAATGGTATGGACCTAACAGAAGCAGAAGATATTAAGAAGAGGTGGCAAGAATACACAGAAGAACTGTACAAAAAAGATATTCACGACCAAGATAATCACGATGATGTGATCACTAAAACGCATGTCTATTGAGTCGGTGATGCCATCCAACCATCTTATCCTCTATCGTCCCCTTCTCCTCCTGCCCTCAAGCTTTCCCAGCATCAGGGTCTTTTCAAATGAGTCAGCTCTTCGCATCAGGTGGCCAATGTATTGGAGTTTCAGCCTCAACATCAGTCCTTCCAATGAAAACCCGGGACAGATCTCCTTTAGGATGGACTGGGAGGATCTCCTTGCAGTCCAAGGGACTCTCAAGAGTCTTCTCCAACACCACAGTTCAAAAGCATCAATTCTTCAGCGTTCAGCTTTCTTTATAGTCCAACTCTCACATCTATACATTACCACTGAAAAACCACAGCCTTGACTAGATGGACCTTTGTTGACAAAGTAATGTCTCTGCTTTTTAATATGCTGTCTAGGTTGGTCATAACTTTCCTTCCAAGGAGTAAGCGTCTTTTAATTTCATGGCTGAAATCACCATCTGCAGTGATTTTGGAGCCCAGAAAAATAAAGTCAGCCACTGTTTCCCCATCTATTTGGCTTGAAGTGAAGAGACTGGATGCCATGATCTTAGTTTTCTGAATGTTGAGCTTTAAGCCAAATTTTTCACTCTCCTCTTTCACTTTCATCAAGAGGCTCTTTAGTTCTTCTTCACTTTCTGCCATAAGGGTGGTGTCATCTGCATATCTGAGGTTATTGATGTTTCTCCCGGCAATCTTGATTCCAGCTTGTGCTTCCTCCAGCCCAGTGTTTCTTATGATGTATTCTGCATATAAGTTAAATAAGCAGGGTGAAAATATACAGCCTTGACATACTCCTTTTCCTATTCAGAACCAGTCTGTTGTTCCATGTCCAGTTCTAACTGTTGCTTCCTGACCTGCATACAGGTTTCTCAAGAGGAAGGTCAGGTGGTCTGGTATTCCTATCTCTTTGACAATTTTCCACAGTTTGTTATGATCCACACAGTCAAAGGCTTTGGCATAGTCAATAAAGCAGAAATAGATGTTTTTCTGGAACTCTCTTGCTTTTTGGGTGATCCAGTGGATGTTGGCAATTTGATCTCTGGTTCCTCTGCCTTTTCTAAAACCAGCTTGAACATCTGGAAGTTCACAGTTCACGTATTGCTGAACCCTGGCTTGAAGAATTTTAAGCATCACTTTACTAGCGTGTGAAATGAGTGCAATTGTGCAGTAGTTTGAGCATTCTTTGGCATTGCCTTTCTTTGGGATTGGAATGAAAAGTAACTTAGATTACATTAATATGAACTGAGTGACTTATCACACCCCCACCCCACCCCACCCCCACCTTGTGAAAGCACATATACACAAAACACACATTACCAGAAGAGAAACACTTCAGGAAAATGTGCACCAATCCTTTTGCATTGGATGTCTTGGGTATCTGTGAGTCATGGTGAAGGGATCATGTAGGTGTAAGGTACAGAATCATGTGAGTTTCTAAGAATATATTTTTAATGTTTCAAATTTTATGACTAGGCTAATTTGTCAAGAGGAACACTGAAAATAATAACTAATTGACAGAAAAGTTCATATATTTATGTGTTAGAAAAATATTCATATGATAATGTTTCATAAAAAGTCAAAATTTTCATCTTTTCACTTGACAGGGTATCTATGTATTCGTATGCATTTCTGCCTTACATTTCCCTCACCTCAGATGTTCACACCCTCTTGTGAGGGTTTCTTCACCTCTCTCGGCCCTAGAATTCTTCTTTCAGGGCATAGAGATCTGGGAAGGGAAAATATTGGAAAATTCCAGAAGATATTACAATTTCCAGAAAGTTCTGGTTCATGAACTGGAGCCCAGGCTTCTCCCTCCTTCTCTCTTTAGAAACCCATCTGATTTGAAGCTTTCAGAGCTACAGTTCCGGCTCTAAGGGAGGGTGGGATGGTTCAGACAGTAAACCTAGTGGTGGAGAGGTGCAGATGAATCTTTTCTTGCTTGCTTGCCAGTCCTCTGCTCACCTCCTACTGTGAGGTCCTGTTCTTAGCAGGCCTGGGACTGGTATCTTTCTGTGGCCCAAGGGTTGGGGACGACTGCATTAGGGGATATTTGCCTACATTGATTATATATTTTTAAAGAAAAGGATATGGTTTAGCTTTTTTTCCCCTACTGTCATTACAGTGACCCATCAAACTCTGTTTGGTATTTTCTTTATACTTTCAAGGTTTTTTTGTTTGTTTGTTGTTACTGTTGTTTTCATATGATCCTCTGGAATGTGTTAGATTTAATTTTAGCCATTTGATTATTTTTAGAATGCTCAGGTACTTTGCATAAACTTCAGAGAACCCCCTATATTGCACCAAGTATTTAGTAAAGCTATGCTTCAAGAAGTCATCTTACATTCCATAGAGCTCAATTCTGGCCTGTTTCTCCCAGTAGCATCTGAATGACCCTAGACAAGTATAGCACCTCAGTAAGCCTCAGCAACCTTGGAAAGTTGATGATTTTGGTATCGGACTCCCCTTGTGAGGAATACAGGGAAGAACAGATGCAATGTAGCAAGGACAGAGCGTTTCCTACTGCTGGCCCTCCCAGTTCTCTGGGTCTATAGAATGAAGGAACACAATGTAATGTAGCTGATGCAGAATCTGGCATAGAGAGTTCTCTGTGTTTGTAGCTACAAGTATCAAGATCCCCTAAGCCTCCTGATTCTAGCTGGCCTCCTCTGAAGGGGTGGTACTGTTGGAAAGAGTTCCCTGGATGTTAGGCTAGTAGCAAACTCAGAGGGCAGTAATTACAGGAAGTTAAGTCTCCTCTGACTCCCAGGGCTCTCCTCCTTTATGCCCTTGGGGAAGAGACTTCCTGTAAGGACTCCATCTTTCATGACCCTGAGAGTTTGGAGCCTGCTGTCTCCTTGCTTGCCAGCGTTCCTTGATATTCTCCAAACCTCCGGCTCCAGACCCACACAGTCCCTTCTAGAGCAGCCTGTGAGGACAATGGTGACAGATCTCTGCTTTCAGGCCATCCCATGGGTGAGTTGGTCTGCATGAGACCTTCTCTTCAGATCCTCACAAAGCAGGAGGATTTCTGGGTTCCCTACCCGATTCCAACCCACAGGGCCCCAACCAGCTGACCCTCCTATAGCGAAAGCAGGGAGAGGGCCAAGGCTGATTAATTTCCACTCTGAGGAAATGGGTCACATGGGCTCGGACACCCATCTTCATTCCACATGGAAAATATCCCAACGTATGGGTATTTTTCCCCTGTTTAAGGAAAAAGCCTGAGTCATGTAGCTTAGGGCTTGGTGGGGGGGGATGGTAACCTAGGTGAGGGGTGGGGTTCGTAGAAACTACCATTCTTTGGATTAATAATAGAGGTGGAAGAGTAAGAAAATCCACCATTACTACTTCTATTAGAAGAATAGAATCTTCTAATAGAATCTTCTATTAACTAGCCAGGGTAAATTGTATTAGTCCATAGACACTTCTTGAAGCTTGCTTTATTTTCCAGCATATGATTGATTCTGCAACGTTCCATCAGAGTTCCTATGTATGTGGGTGGGTCTATATCAATTAAATTAATTTGTTAATATATTTGTCATATTTAAAAATCTTAACTCTCTAGCTTAATTTTGTTTTTTTCCCTTAATTTGCCACTTCATCCATCACTAGATGAGCTGTGTTAAAGTTTCCCACTGTGACTTTTGTTTTGTCCATTCTCTATTTCTGTCAGTACTAGTTTTCAATATTTTGGCTTTGATTTAAGGCATGCATTTAGAATTTTGTGTTAATATCTTCTTACAGCATTGCCTCTGTTAGCATAAGAAAATTTCTCTCTTTCTCTTGTAATGTTTTCTTTTTCTTAAAGTCTACATTTTCTTTTGGTATAATATGGTTATACCAGCTTTCTGTAGGTTCATGTGGAGAAGGTATACATTTTGCCATTTTTTATTTTCAAATTTTCTAGATGATTAAATTTTGCATGTGTCTTTTTTCAAGAGTATTTGATGGAAGGTTTCTTCTCTCATCTGATAACAGCCTTTTGTTTGATTGTTGTTTTGCCTTTTTTTTTTTTAGTAATATTTAGTTTGAATCTTTTAATGTAAAAAAAGATGTAATTTGGTTTACATATGTTGTATTAATGTATATATACATATGCATATTCCTCTTCTAAATTCCTTTGAAATGATTAATATTTTATCACTATGAAAATTGTTACCGCATGTGGCTAGATTGTTAAACATTCTTTTGCCATTCTTGTAGTAGTTACCCTTCAGATTACAACGGATATTTTTGCCATTTCATAGTCTAATATTAGCTAATTAGTTCTCTAAAACTGCTGGGAGAAGTATGGGACCTTGAGACCCTTTGATTCTGTATACTCCCTCCAAACATATTGTCACACGTTTTCATTCTCCCTACATTTAAATTCCCAGAAGAAATTAGTATCATTGTGTTATATAGTCAGTACTCATTTAAAGTTGCTCACACATTCACAAATGGCATTAGGCTTTCTTTCCTGTATCTATGTGACTCCACCTGGGAAGTTATTTCTTCTGCCTGAAGAACAACATATAAATTTTCTTTTAGTTTGAATCTTTTGACCACAAATTTTCTGAGTTTTTGTTGCATGATGATGACATGAACGTAGTTTCTTTTAAAAATATTTTTCCTTAAAAAATACTTTTAATCCGATTAATATTATTATCTTCTGTTGATATCTTGCTACTTCTGGAAACTTTTCAACCAAATTCTCATCAGCTACCATTTCTCCACTCTCTTCCTCTCCTCCTCTCTGGCACTCACATTAACTGTGTGTTAGGTATACTCCTTGCATCACCTGTAATTCTCTACACCTCTCTTTTGATATTCTCCATATTATATCTCTCCAGACTCCATTCTGGATCTTTTCATCAGACTTATCATTCATTTCTCTAATTCTTCCTTCAGGGCGGCAGATCACCTCTGACCTTTGAATCATCACACCACGGTAGATTTAAGGGTATGTTTTAATGTCCTCCCAGAGCAGAGCAGAGCACTGAGACTTGGGGATGAAATGCCACTTGTCCCAGGTCACTTAGCCTGAACCAAGTACAGCGAAGTCTAACATTACAGACTACACTCTAGATCCAGACCCTTTCCTCAATGCCTGTTTTCTTCTTGGCTGTGACTGCTCCCTACCTCTCATTTCCTGAAAAGTGGAGCCAGAGTGAAGTCGTCCAGATTTTTTTTTTTTTTTTTTAGCATGAGATGCATTGCTGTTTATCATAAAGTCAGTGATAATTTTTCTTTAGCCATGATGTTTACTGAGGACTTCTTCTGGTACTGGGACCACTGATATGTTGTTGTCAATTTTAGAGCAGACCGATAAAGTGAACCCTTTACAAAGAAGAGCACCAAGCTGGGGTGTTTACCGAAGGCAATACATCTATTGGTCTGAACAGGTCATTTCCCAGCAGCAACAAGATAGAGATTCAGAAGAAAGTGATGCTTGTATGGACAGCCAAGCAAGATAGTAAGTGACTGGTCACCAAGGCTGACATGTACCAACCAGTGAACAACAAAACCTTGTAGTTAAACCTGCCATGTTTCTATCCAACCTGGAAGACTGAGGGATGACGGGATGAGATTAATGCTTGAGCAATCATCATTGTAGCTCTGATATCATGTGGGAAAATGTAGAGAAGACTTTCCAAGCCTATATGGACCACTTTCTTCTCTCCACTTCCCCGCAGTGCTTCCTGTGAACTTCCATCCCATCATCGGAGAAGTAGTTTTCAGAAACAAGACCAAATGCATATTTATATGGAGACAAAACAAAAGCCTCCAGAAAAAAGAATGGGGAGAAACAGACAGGATGAGACCTTGGGGAGCTGGTTCAAGATCATAGTGAGTATCTTGGCTAAATGGACCTAATATGTAGAAGATGATAGACAGAGTCATGTCAGATTTGTGTAGAGATGCTGGGAACTTTTCTGGGGCAGTGGTGTTGGTAATCAGTCTTGTTCTTACTAGGAGCTATCTTCCTAGATCATCTAAGGGTGAGTTCAGAGAAGCAATAGAAAGGAAACTGATTGCCTGCAAGGAGGAGTATGGGAGAGGTTGACTAAAAGCAAAGGAGGAAACCTACCACCAGGGAGGTGGAGTACTTCATACCAGATCACGTGTTTGGCTCAAGCTGAGTGTGGGAAGAGGTTGAGTCTCTGGGGTCCGTGTCAGAGTGACAGGCCAAGTCTACCTTCTATGGATCTCTTGGAAATTTATAAAAGGAAGTACATGTGAAACATATTAAGTCGACTGTTCAGGAAGACTGTTTGAATGAAAAGAAAGTTATATAGAAAATCCATGTCTGGTAAAAAAAAAAAAAAAAAAGTTAAGATAATAGATACTGTCCTATCTTTAAAAATAATTTAAAGCCTAAAGAAAAGGTCCTAAATCAAGACACAGTTGGGTCTTATGTTAACCGTAGATTTCTTTGTATCCATTCTCTTTCCCATTTGTTTTTTTGCTCCTAGATTCCCTTTGGTATAAAATATGATGAGAAGTGGCTGCTGAATTTGATTCAGAAGCAAAGCAGTGTCCCCTTCACTGCATTCGAAGTAAGACAGGACATGGAGATGATGAGACGAAATGGGGTAGATTGCAGGCCCAGAAGGGAAATGGCACTGGTCTCATGTTCTGCTTCTCCTGTCACTCTCCCTACAGTTTCACTATGAGAAAATGCAGGCCCAGTTCTTTGTAGAGAATGCTGACATTGCCTGTGCATTGAAGAATGTCAATGGCAAGATTTTCAATGAGGTTAATGAAAAGGTGTGCGTCAAGGGCGTGATCAGGCCTGACTAGGGACAAGAGGGCAGGGGA
This sequence comes from Bos grunniens, assembly GCF_055505025.1. Lineage (NCBI taxonomy): Eukaryota > Metazoa > Chordata > Mammalia > Artiodactyla > Bovidae > Bos > Bos grunniens. The sequence goes on along the minus strand of NC_141194.1, from coordinate 89,255,398 downwards.
GGGGCATGGTCTTGCTTGATCCCATGCACAGATTTCCTGGAGCTTACCCAGCCCCTCTTGTGTTCTCTACAGATATTTATCTTGGTTGAACCCTGTGAGTCACCCCAGTCTGTGCAGAAGGCGCTGACGTCTGAAAAGGTGGAGCAGATAAAGGTAATGCAGACTCAGCATAAACTGTGCACTCACAGCCAGATCCACTGCTCCCCCCCACTCACCCTCAGACTCAGAACCACTGAACCCCATCCCTAACCCTGCAGCTGACCATGAACAAACCATAGGATGCCTGCCAGCAATCTCTTGACATCCAGAGACTCTGCTTTGGCCCTGGTATGGCTACAGCAGTAATTGTAGGGCAGGTGAGGGTAGAGGGTCTGTCTGGGTAGAGCCCTCAGAGATGGTATCATGGGGAGGGGTTGGTGCTGGAGGTGTTCCAGCTGGGACCTTCTCAGTCTCTGTATCCCTCATCCTGGCTTCCTGGAGATTTGATGACCTGTGACATTGGAATGACACAAAACTGTAGAAATGGCATGGCTGCTTCCATACACATCCATCCAGGAATCAGGCGCTTGGTGAGGACCAAGGCCCAATGTTGGGACCAATGGTGAGGGAGGGAGAGATTAGGTAGAACAGGCAAATATGTCTCAGGTATTCCCTTTGGGGTCCTCACTCTCTTTCCTCATCATAGTTTTCGTCCTTGGACCTGAGCAACAATAAACCCTACCTGCTGAATGTCCTGTCCACCATTATGGGGAATGCTTCCAACACCCAGAACTTGAACATCTCCAACACTGAGGTGAGGTGGGGCACCCAGATCCTCCCTTGAAAGGAAGGTAGGAGGGCTCATGGGGTGGTAACAGATAAGGGGAAGTGGATTTGTAGGGAAAGGAAGGGTGTGGATGCAGACATATCTGTTAGATGCGGGTTTTACCCATAATTCCAGGTGAAGGCTGAAGGGCAGATGGACAAGGGTCAGCAGCTGGAACCAGAAGGGATGTGTGCAGACAAAAATGCCGTATGCACCAACTTCCCTGATAAGTCAACCAACATAAGGTCACCCTCTGCCTTGTCTCTACACCCCTATATCTCTCTCATCTCTCCCCTCCTCCCTCCACTCTCCCTCTCCCTACCTCTTGAGCCCCACCTTGGTCACCTCCCTGACATAACACCTGGTCATCCCTGAGGTTTGTCCTTACTTGACAGAGTGCCGGACAACCTGTGATGTAGGAAAGCACTGGGCTCTCCCCCCATTCTCTCTTCTCTCCATAGCCTTCAGTGAGCCCCTGAGGAAGGAAGGAAGGGAGGGGAGGCAGGCCTGGCAGACTGAATTTGAGGTGTTGGTCCTTGTGGCACTGAGGAAGGGAGTCAGGACAGTCTGGCTGGGAGCTACCCAGGGGAAAGGAGATGGAAGAGGGACTGGTAGGAAGGAGTGGAGGGAACAGTTTCCCTCTAGGTCAGTCTATGGAGTGGTGACCAGGGCCCTGGAATGCTAGGATACTGGGCTCTGGGGGGGGGGGCGCACACAGGGCTGTGATTGCTGTAAGTGACTTGCTCCAATGAGGAGGGTCATCTCCACAGTTTCACTGACTTTTCTCTTTTGTCTTGATTTTGGCAAACCATCCTGGAATTGTTCCCTAGGTTACTAAGCTTGGTAAGGGCATTCCTTGATCACAGATTCCACTAAATAGCATCGACAGTGCCCTCAAACTACTCTGAAACATGTTAGGAACTGTCCACATTCCATTTCTGAACTTGACCCTTAAATGTCCTGTGGGAGGGAGGTGTACTGTTCTTGGTGAGAATCTGAAAAAGATCTGGATCTTCTTCAGCCATGTACTCCACAGGCTTTGGGAAACCATGAAGATAATTGAAAATCTAGTCCTGCCACTGGCATTTCCAGGACACTTTCTCCTCTGATTTCAGACCCCCCCCTCATCCTGGGCCCATCCTTTTAGCTGATCATCCAGTACCACATCCTGGACTGCACTGCTGACTTCTTCTTCCCTCCTCCAGGATGGCCAGGAGACACTTTCAGGTTATAAGTGTGCTATTGAAGCTCCCAAGTTCTTATCAATGTGCAAGGTGAGCACATTGGATCCAGCAGGGTCCTAGGTGGTACATGAGGGTGTGTCAGCCCTTGTCCTGAGGACTGTTTTAATTCCAGGGAAGTTTCTTTGAATCTGATCAGGTGAACAGTCAAATCCTGCAATTCCTGCAGCAGTAAGTATCCCTGGGAATCTGAACAAGGGGAGGGCCAGAACAAGGGAAGCCACCCAAACTCCAGACCAGAGAGACAGACTTTACTCACTGCTTCCCTCAGATATTACTTGATTCATGACTATGGAAATCGCCAGGGACTGCTGGATTTTTATCATGAGGAGGCCTGCTTCTTCCTGACCATTCCATTCCACCCCAAGGACTCAGGCTTGTGAGTATCACAGCCTAGACTCCTCCCCCAGGCCATGTGGTTCCCCAGCAGATGCAGGCCAGCTCCTGCTGGTACCTATGCTGGCCGACCACCACTCAAGTTTCCTCTGTGTCTCCTAGAAGCAGTGTGAGCCTGTACTTCAAGGACAACAGGAATACAGAGAAGCTCAAGGACCCCAGTGAGTGTGTGGTGGAAAAGCTGAATGGGAAGGGCAGTAAGAGGGCCAATCACAGGGTCCATGGTGTGGCTGCCCTGACTTTCCCTTCTTCCCCTCGCCCACAGAACTGCGTGTCCAGATGCTGAAACACACAAAACATGACATTGTGCATGCCCTCTGTGCATTACCCAAAACTCAGCATGACTTCAGCTCCTTTGAGGTGGACATGTGTTTCCACACGGTGAGCACCTGCTTCTCGCTTGGTGGTGAGGGGCAGAAAGGCGCAGGTGGGAAAGAGGATGAGGGGTGACTGAGTACCTGGTCTCTTCCTTATCAGGAAACGATGTTCTGCTTCTCTGTCAGTGGGGTGTTCAAGGAAGGTGAGTGTGTGTAGCCCGCTCCCCCCAGATGCCACACTGCTCTCTCGCCTGGTCAGGCTCCCTCCCACCAGAACTCTTCCTTCCAGATTCCCTCCCCTCCCCAGCCCTCAGTCTTCCCACAGACAACCCAGGTCTGAACTGCGTCCATGTCTGCCCTGCCCACCCTGGGCACTAGGGACACAGGCTGTGGAGTTTGGTGGCTCCCCTACCAGATCCTTACACTGAGAACCTGGGCTACTACTTAACCTCACAGTTTCCTCATAATATCCATCTCTTCAGCACCTGAGAAAAATGCATCCCATGAACTTGTGAAGTGGTTGTCATGGGGACATGTCACTGGGAGCAGACATCTCCTACAGTTGCCCTCCCCATTCCTGACATGCAACTCCCCATGTGAACAGCTATCCCCTCAGCATGAGTGTCAAGTCAGACCCTGACTAGGGAATGACGTGGGAGCCTGTAAACACGTGGGGTTCTTAGGGGGTACTCTTGCTTATTGTTTGTTGTCTGTTGTTGAAGTGGAAGGAATTTCTCAGGGCTGTGTCTGTGCCTTCACCCGGACCTTCACCACTACTCCCACCAGCTCTTCCAGGTGAGAGCCATGTTGTGGGTGGGATGGCCCATCCAGCCTGGGCTCAGGGCCCTGGGCATGTGGATGCAGATCTTAGGCTGACTCAGTATTGTGGAAAGCCAGCAGGGAGATCCAAGGACCAGTCTAGCCTAGTGGTTAGGAAGAGCATGGGCTCTGGAATCAGCACATGGGTTCTCTCCTTGACCCAGTGCTCACTCTCTGTGTGACCTTGGTCAAGTCACATGATCTGTCTGTGACTCTGTCTTCTTCTGAAAAAGGGGGATCAGACTGTACACTCCTGTACTGTAATGTACTGAGTTACTGTTCAGGGTAAATGTGAAGTTGTCCCTGGGTTGGGGAACAGACTGTCCATTGAGTGAAGCTGGTAGACAATCTCTCTGAAGGTGAGCTCTGGGCGAGGCGCAGCGGAACCAGTTAAGGAGCCTGGGGACAGACACAGGAGGGTATGGAAGGGATCTAGTTGCTGAGTGTTAGTGTGGAGCAGTCAGGATTGGGGTGCAGGTGGTCCATCCATAAATTGTCCACATGTGCATTTTTCCTCCAGTCTTTGTATAGTGAATGAAGAGCTGTTTGTAAGGGAAGCCAGTCCCAGTGAAGCTCAGCGTCTGCATTCTCCATCCCAGTGCCTACACTGTCGACCACGTTCATGTTCCGCCTCTCCCCTGAGTAGCAGGAAATGGTGTGGGCTTTCTCCTCCCAGTGTGGAATCACCTCCAATAGTCTCAGAAGTGACTGCTGCGTTTGCATGGAGTTGGGAGGGAGCTGGGAGGAGTGGACGAGTAAGTAATGGGAACTTGAATGTAAATTGTTTTCCTTGTTTATTTCAGTTATTTCTACCCTGAACATTTCATTCTTAGTACATAGTAAGCTACTAGTTGTTTTGAGCAGGCTTGTATCACTTTTGTGAGTTTGGTGAATCCTGCACCTGTCTGTACAGACAGTTGGGTTTTCAGGCACTTTTATCTTGATACACTGGGCCTGAGGTTCATTCCACTCTGTATGTCACAGTAGATGTCCAGTGGGGAGCAGGGAAAATCATTGTTCCACAACATACCACCCAAAGATACCCCTTTAATGTTCATCTTCATTATGTCTTCCTTGAAGTTTGCTTATGTAGGTATAGGCATATTTGTGCATATATATATATATATATATATATATATATTTGTGTATTTATCTACAGAAAATGAGATCTCATCGTGAGAGAGAGAAAAGGAAACCAGAGACAGAAACGAAGAGAAAGAGAGGCATGTGGCTGGATGGGGAAGTGAAGTCCAAGGATTGATTACTTAATCTTCAATGCCTTGAAACTTGAGTAAGATTAAAAGTTAATGTGAAGGAGCCATCCCATCTCATTTTTTACCCTAAAATTTTCCCATGTACTCATTTTCTTTCTTAACCTCTTATTTCTACTGCAGAGTAAAGAGATATTTCAAATGGAATAGAGTAAATTTTAAGCCCAATATATATTGAGTTATTAGTGAATGAAAGAAATACCATTGTATTTCAGTAAAATGGTAGTACTTTTAGTGTTTTGTCCCACATGGAGGCAGCAGATATTGGAAATTCTGGTGTGACATGGCTGGATGTTGCATGATCTGATACCCTCTGCAGTGTTGAATGGGAGACAGGTCCAACATTTTCCTATCAATGTATTAACATAAGGAGCAGTTCAGGAGCAGCAGTTAGGCAACACCACAGCTTACTGCCCTGTTGCCATCTCTCACTGAAATCACCAGGTGAGTCAAAGGCAAGCCTGTCTTCCCAACATTGGGGACTGGATCAGAGTCTGCTCACAGATATGATGTTGGGTACCTCTTAGGAGCTTCTGAGTCTCCCAAGAGATTAGAGTTCCTTCTCTCTTTAGAACTTTGAACTCCAGCCGTATCAGAGAGACTTTGCTTCCTTTCTAATGATATCTACTTTCTTATTAGGAGAACCATGAGAAATGACAGCGCCTGCCTTAGCCCCAGGCTTTCTCACTCACTCCTCAGGACAGCTCTGTGTTAGAGATGAGTCCCATTTCACAGATGACAGAGCTGCTCCTCTTATAGCTTCTGTCGCCTGTCCAGATAAGCAGGAACTTTGGGTGAGGTTCTGTCCCTTGCCCTCTCTGGAGGACAATGGAGCAGCCTCCCTTTTAGACTATGGGCTAGAGAAATGGTCACTTTGCTCTCCTGTGATATAACAGGCTCAAGGGGTACTCCCTCAAAAGCCCCTATTGATGAATATAATACTGCACAGACATGTGCACATGCATTCATTAGCTAAGAAAAGAATTCATTATGTTCAGTTTCATGAGGAGATGAATTAGAATTAAAATGAATTGCCAGCATATCTATGTGTGTGTGTGTGTGTGTGTGTGTATCATCGGGCTGTGTGTAGGAAATGTATAATATCATTACTTATAAAAGCACAGTATGTCAGGTAAATATGTGGAGATGACATACCTCTGAGAGAAAGACATTTCCTTCTTTACCTCGGAGTCTCCTTTCCCTAGTGTGCAGGGCAACTTTTGAGGACTGGGGAAAAGAGAGTATCATTTGCATGTGGAAGCCCTTTAAGAATCCAGTCTGGAAGGTTCCACAGGGGCACTTTTTCTGATACCCAGAAGCAAAGAGCTGAGAGATGGCAATGGAAGGGCAGCTATGGTGGCCTTCAGTGGAGAGGAGCTGATCAGGGCAGAGTGCTTCAGCTAGGCACCTCCCTGGTAGCCTCCACGTCACCACTGTCTGCAGCTGAGAACCAGGAACGCTATTGGGTAAGAATCTTCCCTGGGTCGTTAGAGGATGGGCATAGGGCCAAGCACCCAGGGAGAGCCCAATGCTTGTTTGCATCCCTCACCTCCACACCCTTCACTTCCTATGTACTCCACTCTCAGTTGGGTTCATCCCTAACTTCTTGCTGATTACCACCTCCACCATTCATATTTTGGCTGAGTAGTAAGAAAAATAATAGTACACATAAAACTGAAAAAAAACCCATAAAAATGATAAAAGATACCAAGCACACATATTAGATAAATGACTAACTTATCAAGGTAAATCATTCAGCACATAATGGTTCACAGCATCAAATCCTGGTCTTCTGACTGAAAAGGCTCTGCCCATCACCTCTGTTTCTGTAGTGAGTGTACTTATGCGTTAGGACTGAGGCCAACACAGGTAAGGGACTCAGCACAGGTCCTGTGGTCAGCTGATGACTCTGGAACTGGAGATTTGCTTGATGACTTCTGTCTAGCTGACCTGTGCCTATTCTCTGCTCTCCTGTACTAATCCTTCCTTGGGGGTTCAATAAGAAGTTACTTCTGGTCAAACTAGAGTTTGAAAAAAGACACCAGAAAGTGTGAGGAAATAGGAATTGATGAGATGGAACCAACGTTTACTTGATGCTACATTTCCAGATACATTTTCAAATCTCCTATTTAAGAGGACATAGGCAGAAATGTTCTGAGGTGGTGCTAGTGGTAAAGAACCTGCTTCCCAATGCAGATAGACATAAGAGAGCAGGTTCGATCCCTGGGTCAGGAAGATCCCCTCGAGAAAGAAATGGCAACCCACCCAGTATTCTTGCCTGGAGAATCCCATGGACAAAGGAGCCTGGTGGGCTGCAGTCCATAGCATCGCATAGAGATAGACACAGCTGAAGCGACTTAGCATGCACACACAAGACGCAAGGTGGGCCAGGAGTAATACATCTCAAAGTCCCGTTGTATATGAGCCGTTCTCTGAGGTTTTCTCCTTTTCTTCTAACAAGTCTATAAGTAGGCGCCCGCAGTCCTGTTTTACAGATGGTCAGCCTCAGGCTGACAGAGAATGTAAAATTTCCAGGGTCAGATGCTTACCCTTTGCCCTCTGCACAGGCCAAACCAGCAGCTGCATTTTAGATGATGGATTTCCAGGGCTTAAAGACTGATCGTGGAAAATTCACCTGATGTAGAATCTAGGTTGTGTCATGCTCCCCACTGGACATGAAGATGATAATGGGGACGAAGTCCTACTCCCTGGGCCAGGAGGAATGGGTGTGGGGGCCACAGTGATTACCTGATTCCTGAGGTGCTGAACTGAACCCAGGAGGCAGCACAAGCTGTTACTCTTTGGAAAGAGGACCTGGATTGTAGGACAGTAACATGTTCAACTACTACATGAAACCTGTTTTACATTTTATCTCATTCAGCCCTACTCTTTTCAAGGCCAATATGCACTCACAAACAGTGAGAAAGAGAGTTTTTTGCGTGTGATTTTTTTTTATTTTTTTACTTTACAGAATTGTATTGGTTTTGCCATACATCAACATGCATCTGCCACGGGTATACACGTGCTCCCCATCCTGAACCCCACCTCCCACGTCCCTCCCCATACCATTCCTCTGGGTCATCCCGGTACACCAGCCCCAAGGTTCCTGTATCCTGCATTGAACCTGGACTGGCGATTCGTTTCTTATATGATATTATACATGGTTTAATGCCATTCTCCCAAATCATCCCCCAAATCATCCCCCCCTCTCTCCCACAGAGTCCAAAAGACTAAGCTTATTATACAGAGTGAAGTAAGCCAGAAAGAAAAACACCAATACAGTATACTAACGCATATATATGGAATTTAGAAAGATGGTAACAACAACCCTGTATGCGAGACAGCAAAAGAGACACAGATGTGTGTGAATTTTTTAAATTGAGATACAGCTGATGTAGGGCATTATTTTCAGGTGTACAGTAAAGCAATTTGGATATATATATGTATTTCAGCTTATTATCCATATATTATTATAAATTAATCAGCATAATGTCTGTACCTTACTGTAATTCCTTATTGGTTACCCTTTTTGTGATAAAAGTTTGTATCTGTTAACCCCAAATTCCTATTAATTCCTGTCCCTCTCCACTCCCTATCCCCTTTGGTAATCATAAGCTCAGTTTGTCTGTCTGTGAGTCTGTTTCTGTATTGAATATAGATTCATTTGTATGATTTTTAAGATTCAACATATAAATGATATCATATCATAGTTACTTTCTCTTTCTGACTGACTTAACTAACTATAATATTCACTAGGTCTGTCTATGTTGCTGCAAATGGTAATATTTCATCCTTTTATGGCTGAGTGATGGTCCACTGTTTGTGTGACTGTGTGTGTGTGTGTGTGTATCATATCACATCTTCTTAAGCTAGTCATCTGTTGATGGGTACTTGTGTTGTTTGAGTGTCTTGATTACTGTAAATGGTGCTGCTATGAATGACAGTTTTCTCTTCTTCTGGCTATGTTCCCAGAAGTGGAAATGCTGGATCCTATGGTAGCTATATTTGTAGCTTCCTCAAGTACTTCCATACCAATCTCCATAGTGGCTGCACCAATTTAATTCCCACCCGCAGTGTATCAAGGTCCCTTTTCTCCACACCCTCTCCAGAACTTATTATTTGTAGACTTTCTGATGATAGCCAGTCTGACCCATGTGAGGCATAACCTCATTGTGCTTCTGATTTGCATTTCCCTAATATTTACTTATGTTGAGCCTCTTTTCCAGTTCCTCTTGGAGATCTGCATCTCTTTGGAAAAATATTTAGATCTTCTCCCCATTTTTTCATTTTGTTGTTTACCTTTTGTTTTAGAGTTGTGCATTTTGGATATTAAATCCTTGACAGCCACGACATTTCAAATATTTTTCTCTCATCCCATAAGTTGTCATTTCATTTTGCTGATGGCTTCCTTTGCTGTGCAAACCCTTTTAAGTTTAGTTAGGTTCCATTTGTTTATCTTTGTTTTAATTTATTTTGCCTTGGGAGACTGATCTAAGAAGATATTGCTATGATTGTTTTGTCAGAGTGTTTGTTGCTTCTGGTCTCAGAATTCTAAGAGTTTATATTTAGGTTTTTAAACCATTTTGAGTTTATTTTGTATATGGTGCGAGGGGGTGTTCTAATTTCACTGATTTACATGTAGCTGTCCAGTTTTCCCAGCACCACTTGTTGGAGAGACTGTCTTTTCTCCATTGTACATTCTTGCCTCCCTTGTTGAAGATTAATTGACCATAGGTGCATGGGTTTGGGCTTGCCGGGTGGCACTAGAGGTGAAGAATCCTCCTGCAATGCAGGAGACGTGGGTTCCATCCCCGGGTCAGGAAGATGCCCTGGCAGAGGGCATGGCAACCCACTCCAGTATTCTTGCCTGGAGAATCCATGGGCAGAGGAGCCTGGTGGGCTACAGTCCATGGGGTTGCAAAGAGTCAGACACGACTGAAGTGACTTTGCACGCAGGCACACACTCGTGGGATTATGTCTGGACTCTCTACTCTGCCATTGATACATATATCTGCTTTTGTTCCAGTATCAAGTTGCTTTGATGACTGTAGTTTCCTAGTATAGCCTGAAGTCTGGGAGGGTTATGCCTCAAGCTTTGTTCCTTAACTCAGGATTGCTTTGGTAATTCTGGGTCTTTTTGTAGTTCCATATAAATTTTTGAAATATTTGTTCTAGTTCTGTGAAAGTGTAATAGGTTTTTTTTGATAAGGATTGCATTAAATATGTTGATATCTTTGGGAGGTGTAGACATGTTTAAGTATTCTGATCTAAGATCATGGGATATCTTTTGAATTCTTTGAATTTTCTTCCAATTATTTTATCAAGGTTTTAGAGTTTTTATGTCTTGGTTAAGTTTATTCTTAGGTACTTTTGATGGCATTTTAAATGGGATTGCTGGGTTTTTTTTTTTTTTTTTTTGCAATCTCTTTCTGATATTTCTTTATTAGTGTGATGGAATGCAATAGATTCCTATAGATTAATCTTCTATTCTGCTACCTTGCTCCGTTCATTTCAGGGAACAGAATGTAAAAGTTAAGTAACATGACCTAGGAAACAGCATTATTAACTACTACTTCAGGATTCATAAACGGGAGTTACAAAAATGATTCAGCATTTCCCATTTTATACTTTAACTGACATTCGACATCCCAGGAAGCATCATTATTCAGTTGTTCTTTTCAAAACAATGTGAAGAACATGGAAAACACTAAAACTCATTACAAAGTATTGGATACCCTCTGCATAACAACAGTAAAAGCTGTGTAAACACCTGGAGATTCACATATAGATTTCTTAAGCTATAGAGTAGGTCAATGATATCAAGAGCACACAAAAACACTTGAAAAGAAAAAAAAACTATGTAAATAAGTAAGAATTAAATCATATTAAGTGAACAGGATTGTCATGATGTACCAAAACTATGATGCTATTTTTTTGCAAAGAATATATATCAGCATGGGTGTATGAGTGTGATTAAATATGTTAGTGCATTACATGCAGAGAAAAATCTGGAAAGTAGGCACCAAGAAGTTAAGAGAAACTCATGTCTCTATTTTTTCCATATGTGTTAAACAAAGAGAAGTATTAATTGGTGACTTATCAACATATTAATAGAAAGTTTTGTAAAACAGGTTTATCAACAGCTGAGTCACAAAATAATGGTGTAGAAATACATTCATTGACTTAGGTATTAAACAGATCTCTGTAATGATTATTCGGTGAATATGCATTGTCAAAGATAGAGGATGTTTTTATTTTATAACGTTGCCTTTCTAGGGTGTTTTCAATATATAATTTACTGAATAAAATGTTGAAAATACAAAAAATTGCACCCTGATAAAGATACAACATTCATATATTCATTGTTTCAGAAGGCGTTGAAAACAATGTATTTGACAGTTTTCTATATGTGTGTGTATTTATATGTGTTTTTTGTCTCAAATTGTTTATATCAATTATCCATACACTAATTCGTGCAGCTTTCTACTCAATTCACTAGGAGGCTGGATTTCCAGTCCCGGGCTTGACGATCCCAGCATGGGCATAAACACAGAAGGATTGCTGCCAGTGTGAAGTCTAGAAATCTTGGCCTGTGGAGGGGAATCCGTTCCATTCCACACCAATACCACGGCTCTTTCCGTCCCCCATCCTTTGCCAAACCCCCAGTTCAGACATTCACACCTGCAGTTCTGACTCTGTTCACCAGGTGGCAGCACTCTCCATTTTTCTACATATTTTTCTTTCTCTCCCTCAAGGAAAAGACATTATTTTTTTTTAAGTAAAAAGTTTCCTAAAAGACAGAAGTAGGTACAATGGGCTTTAAGTTTCTTTGAAAATTCAGACGTGTGTAAAAAGACTAACAGGATATGCGTGTAGTTTCTATCCTGCTTCTCACTGAGGTATTATGTATACCGTGTGTGTACTATGTGGAGGGACTGTCGGTCCAATTCCTTATCTGCATCTCAGCCTCTCTGTCTTCATCCGCAGACCTGCATAACTGGAAATGCCTATAGGAAACATGATGGACGTTAGTGGCCATCCCTTGGGGATGGGGATACAACCCTCATCCCTTTGACTTCAGACCTCATTCTAAGCAACAGTAGTCCAAGCTTGACCCCGAGTCTTGGAAACTATCATGGAAACAAGAAATGATGTAGGTGAGTGGGAGAGCTTGTAACATGGGACAATGTGGCACCTTTTAACTCAAACCTCTGTCCTTTTGCATAGGACTAATACCTATTTATTACCTTTTCTGACTGGGCATTGCTCAGAGAGTCAAGGATGAGGTGGTCAGTGTTGGTTTCAGTTTTGCTTCTTCTCACCAGATCCAGCTGCAGGTTTCCCTTTCTTTTGTTCTGTCAAAATGGTACACTTTGGAATTGGTTTGAAATTTATTACCCCTGAGGAGATAAGAGGGTGGTTCTATCCATTTAGTCATCTGACATGTCCATTTGAGATGCCATGGAATTCCTGCTTTATAAAGATGTTCTCTGCCAGTCAGGGGGAGCCTGGCATGTATCCACAAGAGATGGAAAAGAATAGAGACTGAGCTATCAAGACAAACACAGGACAGAAACTCTGGTCCAAATGCCCAATTCTATTGACTCAAAGAAATGGTTTTCCCAGATTTCTCCCATGATGGTCACTTGTTTTCTGGGTTCCTCTTATACCTGACACTCTAATATGATCCTTTGTTCTCTTTCTCCTGTCCACAAATGTACACCCCCAGTCGTTTCCTCTAGAAGCTAGTAGTTGAGAAAAGTTTTCCAAAGATGACTTCAAATCCAGAAACAGGAAGGGAAAACCATGGTAACACTCGATTCCATTAAAAATTGCATGGCAAAAAATCACATAAGCAAAGTAAAATGAAAAATTACACATTGGGGAAAATATACAACTTATCTAACCAACGAAGTTTATGTCCTTGTACAGAAAGCTTATGAAAATAAAAGGCAAATTAGAACATTCTGAAGCAGATAGTGTACTACATACAAAGAAATATTTCCAGAAAATATGTTCCTTAAACATGTTAAAAACTATTTAACCTAACTCTTGACTAAGAGATGCAAAGAGAAAAAAAAAAAAAAAAACAAGATGCCTCTTCTCATCATTTACATAGTCTGTGAAGTAATATGGAGACATATACGTTGCTGGTTGTAATGTGACATGGTACAACTCCTAACCAGGGAATTTGTTATGATTTTATAAAATTACCAGGAGACTTACCATTGGAATCAGCAACCTCTTCTAAGAAATTACCCTAAAGTAACAATGTAAAAAGAAAAAAAGATTTAAGTACAAAATCATTCCTGCCAGAATAATGCATACAGCAGAAGATAAGAAACAAGACATATACAACATATATATTCAACCAGCCCCCTGTTGGGGGAGGGGCTGGTTGAATAAACTGTGGTCCATCTACATCCAAAAGGACTACGAAGCTATAAAAACCAATAAGAGTAAAAAAAAAACCCACTAAGACTCTCTTTCTCTATTGCTATGGAGTCATTGTTCAGTGATACTAAACAACAGGTGCAGAAAAGTGTGTAGAGCTGCTGCTGTCCCATAGGATAGCCACTAGCCTCAAGTAACTACTTACAGTAAGTTAAATTAAAATTACATGGCATTAAGAATCAATTACAGTTGCCACGTTTTAGTAGCTAAATGTTCAATTCCTGAATAAAATGTTAGTTAATGACTGCCGTGTTGAACAGCACAGATACAGAATATTTTCCTAGCTCCACAGAAATTTCTATTGGATAGCACTGGTATAAAGTATGACAACTTTTACATCTGAAAGGAGAAACAAATGTATGTTATCTGTTCTTATATTCTCTAAACTGGGCAGGAAATACAATTGATGGTAAAAATGTGTACCTATAAGGGGACAGAAGAGCAACCCAGGATGCATGACAATGATGTAGATTTTCTGACTATGAGATCTAGGTTTATTAGCTCTATTCGCTGAAAGGGGCAAGAAACATTGACCAATCTAGTAGCAATCAGCAACTGTAGTCCCTGCACTGAATTTTCTAAACACATTTCCCACTGAAAGGCACCAGGCTTCCTGGAGAAATGCCTGATTTCTGGTCTAGGTAAGGATTGTACAAGGTGGGTCTGGACTGAACTCTCGTAACAGAAATTATATCAAAAAGAAAAATAACCTGAGGGGCTCCCACTGACCAAAGATAGAACAATTGGACCATCAAAAACATTCATGCTTATAATGGGGACTGCAGCCATGAAATGAAAAGACGCTTGCTCCTTGGAAGAAAAGCTATGACCAACCTAGACAGCATATTAAAAAGCAGAGACATTACTTTGCCAAGAAAGGTCTGTCTAGTCAAAGCTATGGTTTACCCAGTAGTCATGTATGGATGTGAGAGCTGGACTATAAAGAAAGCTGAGTGCTGAAGAACTGATGCTTTTGAACTGTGGTTTGGAGAACACTCTTGAGAGTCCCTTGGACTGCAAGGAGATCCAACTAGTCCATCCTAAAGGAAATCAGTCCTGAATATTCACTGGAAGGACTGATGCTGAGGCGGAAGCTCCAATACTTTTGGCCACCTGATGGGAAGAACCGAGTCATTGGAGAATCCCCTGGTGCTGGGAAAGATTGAAGGTGGGAGGAGAAGGGGATGACAGAGGATGAGATGGTTGGATGGCATCACCAACGTAATGGACATGAGTTTGAGTAGGCTCCAGGGGTTGGTGATAGACAGGGAAGCCTGGCGTGCTGCAGTCCACGGGGTGGCAAAGAGTCGGACACGACTGAGTGACTGAACTGAACTGACGTAGGGAATCCTCAGGCTCCCAACACGGGAGTCATCTGCTGTTCCCACTCTCAGCTTCCCTCCACAAGCCTGGCCACCTGCAGCCTGTGAGAGGTGGGCCAGGCCCAACTGCAGGGAATGGGTCTTGAAGGGCAGCCTGGGGGGCCTTGCAGAAACTTGGGGTGCAGAGGAAGTTCTGGGGTCTGTCCTTTGCACTCAGACATTGAAGGTCCATTTCAGTGCACCCCTCCCCAATATCTAGAAGCTTAAATGAGGCCAAAGATCGAGGGTGTGAAGGTTTAAAATATCCCAGCTGGCTCCAGATGGGGTGGACCATGAAATTGAAGCCAGCAAGAGGGCCTAGGGGGCTCATTGCCTAGTAGGGGAACGGTGGGGGTCTTCAAAGCCTTCAGCAGGCCACGATTGGCTGCCCCAGCCCAGGAGGCTTTGCCAAGGAAAGCTGTCACCAGCCCCCCAGTTTGAGCCTCACCTTAACACACCCCAGTAACCCCCTGAACACCTGATGCCACAATTTGTTCACACGTCCCCTCGGGCCCCCAGACCACAAGATGACCACATGCTGCATGTGGGTACATTCAGCCCAGCACACTTGCCAGGAGGATCAAGCATGTAGGAGGTGCCCCAAGGAAAGGGGACACCAGGGGTCAAAGATGAGGTATACCTGCTCACACAGATAGGTAATAGTTGTGGACCCAGGAATCATTTATGACTCTGCCGTATGATCATCCCAATTGAGCAGCCTCAGGGAAATCACATGGCTAAGAGAAGGGAATCTGTCTCTAAACAAATGTTACATTCAACAGTTAGGAAGGGTCTCCACTTCCCAGCATTTTAACTAAGGTCTTGAGTTGACAGTAGTTTCTCAACATGCATCACTCTGTCCTTTCCAAATAAACTCTCTTGAAATGAAGGCAAGCTCGTGGGTTTAACCACCCAGTTAGCAAAGCAGTGAACACCACAGAGACGGGAAAGGTTGAGAGCCTTCATGAACATCCAGAGGGACAAATGTTCAAAGGGCAGGTTTCAGGGAAAATTTAGTCCCAGGATCATTCAAAGTCCCCATAAACAGTCAACAGAGGTAAATGAAAGCACCTTTGAAGTACCTTCCTTGTTGTTGTTCAGTAATTGCTCATGTCCAGCTCTTTGCAACCCTATGGACTGCAGCACACCAGGCTTCCGGTGTCCTCCACTATCTCCCAGAGTTTGCTCAAACTCATGTCTACTGAGTCCATGATACTATCCAACCATCTCATCTTCTGCCATCCCCTTCTCCTCCCGCTTCAATCTTTCCCAGCATCAGGGTCTTTTCCATTGAGTTAGCTCTTCACATCAGGTGGCAAAAATACTGGAGCTTCAGCTTCAGAATCAGTCCTTCCAGTGAGTATTCAGGGTTGGTTTCCTTTAGGATTGACTGGCTCCATCTCCTGCTGTCCAAGGGACTCTCGTGGGTCTTCTATAGCACCACAATTCAAAAGCATCAATTCTTTGGCGTTCAGCCTTCTTCGTGGTCCAACTGTCACATCACTGCATGACTACTGGAAAAACCATAGTATTATACGGACCTTTGTCGGCAAACTGATGTCTCTGCTTTTTAATACGCTGTCTAGGTTTGTCATAGCTTTACTTTCAAGGAGTGAATGTCTTTTAACTTCATGACTGCAGTCACCATCAGCACTAATTTTGGAGCCCAAGACTATAAAATCTAACACTGTTTTCATTTTCCCCCATATATTTGCAATAAAGTGATGGGACCAGATGCCATTATCTTCATTTTTTTGAATGTTGAGTTTTAAGCCATTTTTTTCACTCTCCTCTTTCGCCTTCATCAAGAGGCTCTTTAGTTTTTCTTTGCTTTCTGCCATTAGAGTGGTATCATCTGCGTATCTAAGGTTACTGATATTTCTCCCTGCAATCTAATTCCAGTCTGTGATCCATCCAGCCCAGCATTTCACATGATATACTCTGCAGATAAGTTCAATAAACAGGGTGGTAATAGATAGCCTTGACGTACTCCTTTCCCACTTTGGAACCAGTCCTTTGTTCCATGTCTGGTTCTAACTGTTTCTTCTTGACCTGCATACAGGTTTCTCCAGAGGCAAGTAAGGTGCTCTGGTATTCCTGTCTCTTTATGAATTTTCCACAGTTTGTTGTGATCCATACAGTCAAAGGTTTTAGCGTTACCTCTGAAGCAGAAGTAGATGCTTTTCTCGAATTCCCATCTTCTTTCTATGATCCAACAGATGTTGGCAGTTTGATCTATGGTTCCTTTGCCAATCCAGCTTGTACATCTGGACATTCTTGGTCCTCATACTTTTGAAGCCTAGCTTGAAGGATTTTGAGCATTACCTTGCTGGCATGTGAAATGAGTGCAATTGTGCCGTAGTTTGAATATTCTTTGGCATTGGCTTTCTTTCGGATTGGAATGAAAACTGACCCTTTCCAGTCCTGTGGCTGTTGTTGAATTTTCCAAATTTGATGGCATATTGAGGCCAGGACTTTAACAGCATCATCTTTTAGGATATGAAACAGCTCAGCTGAAAGTCCATCACCTCCACTTGCTTTGTGTCTAGTAATGCTTCCTAAGGTCCACTTGACTTCACATTTCAAGATGTCTGGCTGTAGGTGAGGGACGACATTATCGCAGTTATCCAGGCATTAAGATCATTTTTGTACAGCAGACACCTTCTTTGGGGAAGCTAAAATAATCCCAGGAAAGGAAAATATACACATGCCCAACACTAGTAATACAAAATTGGGTCACCTTCAAAATTGAGGCATCCATAAAGTGACCAAAAGTCTGTGTGTTAGTCTGGATACAGGAAAACACACTCCTTTCAGTCACTGTCTTCTTAGACCAGGTTGTGGCTATCAGATTTTAGCTCTGCAGAAATGCAAAGTGCAAAAAAAATGTAAATGATAGTGAAGGTGAATATTAAATTTGGGGTTATCTTGGGGTTGGATAAGACTCTTGAGAGTCCCTTGGACTGCAAGGAGATCCAACCAGTCCATTGTAAAGATTAGTCCTGGGAGTCCATTGGAGGGACTGATGTTGAAGCTGAAACTCCAATACATTGGTCACTTGATGTGAAGAGCTGACTCATTTGAAAAGACCCTGATGCTGGGAAAGCTTGAGGGCAGGAGGACAAGGGGACGACAGAGGATGAGATGGTTGGATGGCATCACCGACTCAATGGACATGAGTTTGGGTAGACTCCAGGAGTTGGTGGTGGACAGGGAGGACTGCCGTGCTGTGGTTCATGGGGTCACAAAGAGTCGAACACGACTGAGCAGCTGAACTGAACTGAACTGAACTGTCACGGCAGTGCTGTGTTGTGATACACCTCACTGAGCTGATGAAAGGACTTGAGACAACAAAGGGGGAGAAAAGCCTGAGTGATGTCAGCGACGATGCAGAGATGGAACAAACCAGAGAGCTAGCAGGTGGACAGAATGTTCTGGCTAGGAATGTGACTCCAGGAGGCAGGTAGGACCTCACTGGCAGATGGAGTCCCTGTGGTCTGGGGACAGAGAGAAATTAAAGAGGGTGTATATTTTCCAGATGGCATGGGGCATCTCTTACTCACGAATTCTTCCCCTTTAAGTCTGCTTCCTACTTTCAAGGAGGTTCAGGGAACTGAGTATCAGCACAGTTTCCCTACTCTCAGTGGACCTGGTCCTTCTCTGCTCCGTGGACCAGTGACAGACATGTGTCTGTCTTTACTCCTTACCATCGTTGTGCCTTTTCAGTGTATGAAGGGGCTGTGTAGTGTCCATGGAAGCAAATATGGTCCTTCCCCAATCAGTCCTACACCCAGATAGCCTCAGTGCCCAGGAGTGTCCCATCAGTTACCTCTCAGCCTTATCTGTTTACCTGGGAGCCCCCACTCTTCACCCCAGGCAGTGTGGACTCCCCATCTCTTCCCTTCCATCCACCCCTCCTTTAGTCTTGCCCACTGTCCCAGGCCTGGGTCCTCTTTCAGGAATCTCTGATGGCTCCAGTGAACATCAAGATTGTTCAAGATTGTTGTCTATTCAGGATCTTTTGTTCCCTACCGATTTTAGAATTATTGGATTTGGTTCTATGAAAAATGTCATTGTCATTTTGATAGAGGTTGATTTGAATCTGTAGATTGCTTTGGTGTTATGGTCATTTTAGCAACATTAAGATTTTCAATCCATAAGATGCACTATCTTTCCATTTAATTGTGCCTCTTTCATTTTTTTTCACCAGTGTCTTACTGTTTGCACTATAGAGGTGTTTCACCTCATTTGTTAAATCTGTTTCTAGGTATTTTATTCTTTTTTATGCAATTGTAATGATATTGAGCACCTTTTCATATACATGTTGACCATTTATATATAATCTTTGGGAAAATATCTCTCTAGGTCATTTGCCAAATTTTACTCAGACTTTTGTAGTTGTGTGATTTCCTTACATATTTTGAAAATTAATTGCATGTTATATACACAGTTTACAAAGATTCTCTCCAATTCCACAGGTTACCTGTTTATTTTGTTGACTGTTTCTTTTGTTGTGCAAGATGTTTTGTTTTGTGGTCCCACTTGTTGGTTTTTGCTTTTGTTACTTGTGCATTTGTAATATATCGAAAAGTCACTGCCACGACCAATGCCAAGGAGCTTTTTCTTCTATTCATAAAACCTGGGAGTTTTATGGTTTCAGGAAATAGCAAGAGAACTAGAAATAGAAAAGGGACCTGAATACCTGAATGCATTTTTGCAATCTCATGATAAAACTTTAACCCCGAGGAGCTGTTTCTTATGGGAGTGAAGAAAGTGGTTTCTTGAAAGGAATCTACCCTTGGTGGAGATGCTGTGAAGATTTTTGAAATGACAATGAAGGATTTAGAATATTCCATGATTTAGAATATTAGATAAAACAGTGGCAGGTTTTGAGAGGATAGACTCCAGTTTTGAAAGAAATTCTTCAGTGGGTAAAAGGCTAACAAACAACACTGCATGCTAGTTGTTTCTGAAAAAGAGGAGTCAATTGATACAGCAAACGTTAGTGTTGTTTCATTTAAAGAAGTTACCATGGCCACCCCAACCTTCAACAGCCACCACCCTAATCAGTCAGCAGCCATCAAAACACATGCCTGACCCTCCACCAGCCAAACGATTATGGCTCTCTAAACTTTCAGATATTTGTTAACAAGTTTCAGCACTCAAGTATTTTTAATTAAGATATGCACTTAGTTTTTTAGACAATGCTATTGTACACTTAATAGCCTACAGTACAGTATAGACATAATTTTTATAAGACATGGAGAACCAAAAAATTTATGTTATTCACTTTGTTGCCATATGGGCTTTCTTGCAATGGTGTGCAACCAATTCACAATATTTCCAACATATACTTGTATCTATAATTGAGGCAAGGTTGAGTGAATTGGTAGGAAGAATAAAGTTTAGGTTCAGAAGACGTGGGTCCCAGTCTGGAACCAGCCAATGAGTAGGAGCATGCCGTGCAGCAGTGTAGGCCATTAAAGTAGGTCCCGCACCTCAGGTTCCCCATCCAGGGAGTGACCACTCTCTCCTTCATACGGTCCTTGTCAGGATTTATTGAAACCACAAGACAGTAAAGGCCACCCAGAGCGTTGAGTCTCGGTCAGGTCTGGCTGAGGCTCAGTTTTGTCACCTATAAGGAATGAATCACAATGTGGAGTTTGTAGTTATGTCAAAAGGATTAAATGTTATATGTAGATTAAAGATAAGCCAGTGTCATTTTATGTACATAATTAATGAGAATATAAAAATGGTGATATCTCATCAGAGGTTAATGGAACATTTTTCTTCCTTCTTTAGTTTTTTTTTTATTACTTTCAAAGCTCATTTAAATATTTTGAAATATATTTAAGAGTATTCCACAAAACAAATTATTCAAAAATTTTAAGACTTGCAATTCTACCTCAGGAAGATTCATTTGGTTTTTGCCACGCAAAACCAATCCACTAAAACTGACAGACTGTCCATACATTGCTACCATGGGCTCTTTTACAGAAGGAGAAACAATCCCCAGCTGCCACAGGTTCTCGGAAATACAGAGTCTGATTTTTGTCTGAGGAACGATGCTGCAGTTCCTTTGCTGAAGTGTCCCCAGCATCCCCCTTCAAAGTGGAACAGTGAATTTTCGATGACTCTTCAGATAAGATATTTGAAAAGTTCAGCATCTGAAGTCCACTATGTGATGCTACAGCCTCTGAAAACTGGTGCGCTCACAGCCTTCGGTCCCCTTTCACATGCAAAGTGTGTCTGGAGACGACAAATGTGGTGGAGTCATTATATGCCTGAAGTGAAGTGAAGTGAAGTCGTTCAGTCACGTCCGACTCTTTGCGACCCCATGGACTGTAGCCCACCAGGCTCCTTGGTCCGTGGGATTTTCCAGGCATGAATACTGGAGTGTGTTGCCGTTTCCTTCTCCAGGGGATCTTCCCGACCCAGGGATTGAACCCAGGTCTCCCGCTTTGTAGGCAGATGCTTTACCATCTGAGCTACTAGGGAAGCCCCCCATTATATGCCTAGTGGTAATCAAACCAGTAGGGTGTGTCTGGGACTTCTCACATGAGGTGATCTTTAAGCTGAGATCTGAGCTTAAGGAGGCTTTAGCCAGCAAAAGGGGTAAGGGTGGAGACGAGCCAAATATAACAGGAAGGACATACCCTGTAATCTGGTTCATCCCTTTGGAAAATCCAGAGTGGAAATCCCTTACCCATCAGTCTATCACTCAGGGAAAAACTTTGTGAACCTTAACAGGACAGCTGTAGAGAGATGTACATGAACCCCTTCTGCCTTCCTTGCTCCCACCTCAGGCATATACTAACCAGTCGTTCTCTAAGAGTCATATTATTACTATGATTTCTATGTGGGAAACCACAGAGGAGAAGAAAATTGTTAGGCAAAGCAATCTGAGCATGAATTTATTTTATATATTCTCCCACTACTCGCAATGCAAAGCAACTTTTACATTTTTCATTCCTTTTCCCAAATAGCACTTCTCACTGGATAAAATTCAAAAACTGGAGATCTGTGCCACCTGGTGAACATATCTGGAATAAAAGCCTTGGAAGGAGGAAAGGAGCAAGATGCCCATCACTAGGAAATATCTGGTAGGATTTTATGGTAAATGAATCAGTAAGGGTGAGTCAGAGCCCATGTACATTAAATCTACTGGCAAGAACTTTTCTTCAGCCTCTCCCTCCCTGTTGTGACAGGAAACTGATATACATGTGATTAAAAGAGTAAAGAGAAAGTGTAGTGTGAAAAAAATTATCGACTCATATATAAACACAGTTAAGCCACATAAATTGTTTTTTGAAATGAAATTCACAACTAGTTCTATACTATAATGTTATAAAAATTGTCATTAATTACTTTTCTGACTTCAAATTAATATCTTTCTTTTCAAAACTAATGAAATGCAGGGATGTGTATACAATAGATAAAGTATATTTTTATGTTTTATTAATCTTTTTCCGTAACACGAAATGTATTCTTGATAATTTACTTTGCTCCCCAGATATATTTCTCTGTGTACAGTATTAAATAAGTAAATTTACACGAGCATATTCGTTCTTCCACATGTTGTTCACAGTATGTATATATACTAAGTTCTGTATCTATATATCTATGTTGATATATGTATGTATGTTTATGTAAATATACATATGTAAATGTATGTACATTCATATATACTTCCAATATAACTGCTTTTGTATTTGTTTGATCTTTATATGTTTGTGAATCATAGTTCTCATTCAAGTTTTTAAGAGACTTTAAATGACCCTCTTTACTGATCAGATTTATTTGTATTATATAGTATAAAACATGTGCTCTAAAATATGTTCCTAATATTTTGCCAATAATTTGATTTATTTTGTATGTGACATTTTTGTTTGGGAGAGACATGGGCTTTTTATCACTTCACCTCAATTGCTCTAATTAATTTTGTAACAGAGTTCCAAGCTTTTCTTGCCTCTCAGATCTAGTTTTGGTTGTCCTGGTGTCAATGCCATGTTGATAGGGTCCTCAAACAACCTTCTCCCCCATGTCTTGGTCTTGAAGATAGGTGAAATCCACTCCCTGGATATAGGGCCCCAGGAATTGAAGTGTCCTGAAGGATTTGTGTGAGGCTCAGGTTGAAGCAGAGGAAATTAGACTCCATGGAGGGAAGGAAATGGTCATTTATGGAGTTATATTAGGCCAGATGCACTTTACATGGTATCTTGTATAGGCAAACACAGATTCAAATATTTTCCCCATTATTAATCAATGTAGATTTTGGGCTAAAGCTCTTTTCCATTTTGTTATAAGGCCCTCAAGTCTTTGGATCTAGAATTCCCAGTGGACTAGTACTCAATGCAACCCTATGCATTACTCACTTTTTCAGTCATGCACGCTAAATTGCTTCAGTTACATCTGATTCTTTGCAACCCTATGGACTACAGCCTGCCCATCTTCTCTGTCCATGGGATTCTCCATGCAAGAACAGTGGAGTGGGTTGCCATGCCCTCCTCCAAGGGAGCTTCCTGACCCAGGGGTCGAACCCGTGTCTCTTGTGTCTCCTGCATTAACAGGCAGGTTCTTTACCACTTGCACCATCTGGGAAGCCCTTTATTTTTATATTTAAAAATAACCCACGAAAATTAAAGGAATTTTTTTACTGTCAAAAGAAAAAAATGTAAAAGATTGAAAAGTTTGGAGACAACATTTCAAACAGTATTACAGCTTTTGTGTTCATGTGCAAGAGCAAACAGGATTTCTGATAATCAATAGAGAAAAGACAAAAAAAACCCACAAATAATTCATCTAAAAAACAAAATGCTTTTCAGTAAACATCTGGAAATATGCCAAACCATGAACTGAAGAAATGAAAATCTGAAGATGTCATATTAAATTAAAAATTAATTTGCATACATTTGCATAGGTAACTTAAAATTTTATTTTATTTATTTATTTTTGCACCTTGTGGCATGTGTGATCTTAGTTCCCCAACCTGGGATCAAGCCAGTGCCCCTGGATTGGGACTGCAAAATCTTAACCACTGGACCATCAGAGAAGTCCCTGTAATGGAAAATTATAAACAATATTATATCTAGAACTACATACCTACCCAAATCCTTTAAGATAGGTATATGCATTACCATAAGAGAAACACATCTGGAAAACGTGTACTAATTGTTTTACATTGGATACCTTGGGTACGTGTGGGTCATGATAAGGTGATCGTGTAGATGGAAGGTTGAGAATAATTTTATTTTCCAGATATACATTTTCAATGTTTGAGAATTTCTGATTAGGCTAATTTGTTAAGAGGAACACTTGAAAACAACAACTAATTGACAAAAACGTCCAATATATTTACATGTTATAAAAATGTTCACATGTGGTTGTTTAATAAAAAGCCAACTTCTTCAACTTTTGACTTGACAATGTATCCGTGTATTCGTATGCATTTGCGTCTTACATTTCCCTCACCTCAGATGTTCACACACTCAGGTGTAGATTTTCTTCATCTCTCTCAGGCGTTGTACTTCTTTCAGGGCACAGAGAGCTGCAGAGGAAGATATTAAACATTCCAGAAAATTCTAGCTCATGAACTAGAGCCCAGGCTTTTCCTTCCTTTCTTCTTTAGAAACCCTCTGATTTGAGACTTTCATATCTACAGTTCTGGCTCTAACGGAGGCAGTGTTTCAGAGAGTAAAGTGAGCAATGGAGAGCTGTGGGGAGCAGCAGATGAAGCTTCCCTTGCTCACTCCCCCTAGGCTCACCCTCTGCTGTGCAACCCAGATCCCAACAGGAGCTGGGGACCCCTGCACTAGGGGATATCTGCCTACATTGGCTATTTTTTTTTTAAAGGAAAGACTAATTTTTTTTTTTTTCTACTGTCATTGCAGTGACCCACCAAGCTCTGTTTGGTATTTCCTTTTTATTTTCAAGGATTTTTGTTGTTTTGGTATGATCTCTTTGGAATGGATTAGAGTTAATTCTAGCCACCTGATTATTTTTAGAATAGTCAGGTGGTGGCTCAGACGGTAAAGCGTCTGCCTGGCAATGCGGGAGACCCGAGTTCGTTTCCTGGGTCAGGAAGATCCCCTGGAGAAGGAAATGGCAAGCCACTCCAGCACTCTTGCCTGGAAAATCCCATGGACAGAGGAGTCGGACACGACTGAGCGACTTCACTTCACTACACTTGCATAAACTTCAGAAAAACCCCTTTATTGCACCAAGTATTTAGTAAAGCTATGCTTCAAGAAGGCATCTTCCAGTCCATGGAGCTCAATTCCGGCCTGTTTCTCCCAGTAGCATCTGGATGACCCTAAACAAGTGCAGCACCTCAATAAGCCTCAGCAACCTTGGAAAGTTGATGATTCTGGTATCAACGTCCCCTTGTGAGGAATACATGAAAGAACAGATGTAATGTAGCAAGGACCGCGCATTTCCTGCTGCTGCCCCTCCAGTTCTCTGGGTCTGCAGAATGAAGGAACACAGTGTAATGTAGCTGATGCAGCAACTGGCACAGAGAGTTCTCTGTATTTGTAGCTACAAGTATCAAGATCCCTGCTGCTGCTGCTGCTGCTGCTGCTGCTGCTAAGTCGCTTCAGTCGTGTCCAACTCTGTGTGACCCCAGAGACGGCAACCCATCAGGCTCCCCCATCCCTGGGATTCTCCAGGCAAGACACTGGAGTGGGTTGCCATTTCCTTCTCCAATGCAGGAAAGTGAAAAGTGAAAGTGAAGTCGCTCAGTCATGTCCGACTCTTAGCGACCCCATGGACTGCAGCCTACCAGGCTCCTCCGTCCATGGGATTTTCCAGGCAAGAGTACTGGAGTGGGGTGCCATTGCCAAGATCCCTAAGCCTCCTGATTCTAGCTGGCCTCCTCTGCAGGGGTGGTACTGTTGGAAAGAGTTCCTTGGATGTTATGCTGGTAGCAAACTCAGAGGGCAGTAAGTACAGGAAGTTAAGTCTCCTCTGGCCCCCAAGACTCTCCTCCTCTATGACCTTGGGGAAAGGACTTCCTGTTAGGACGCCATCTTGTTTGTGTGGCTGTTAAGACGCCATCTTGTTTGTGTGGCTGTGACGAAGGTGTTTGGGGCTTGCACTCTTCTTACCTCAGCAGTTTTCCTTGATATTCTACAAGCTTCCAGCTCCAGACCCACAGATTCTCTTCCAGGGCAGCCTGTGAGGACGGTGGTGACAGATCTCTGCCTTCAGGCCACCCTATGGGTGAGTGGTCTGTGTGAGACCTTCTCTTCAGAGCCCCCCAAAGCAGGAAGGGTTCTGGGTTCCCTCCCACACCCCAAAGCACAGGACCCCCAACCAGTTGCCTGTTCTTCAGGGAAAGCGGGGAGAGAGCCCAGACTGACTATTTTCCGGTCTCTTGAGGAGATGGGCCAAGCGAGCTCTGACACACCCATCTCGATTCCATGTGGTAAACCTCCCCTCCGACGAAAATGGCCGTTGCTGACATGAATTTTTCTCTGGCTAAGGAAAAGGCATGAGTCATGTTATCTTCTCAGGTCTAGGGTTTGGAGAGTGGCGAGGGTCACCTAGGTGGAGGGTAGGATTATATAAACTAATATTCTTTGGATTTATACTAGAGGTGGGGGAGGGTCAGAAACCTGACCGTTACTGCTGGATATTACATTAACAGTTAGGGTAAATTGTATTAGCCCTTCGAAGCTTCTTGAGGCTTTATTGCCGGGCACGTGATATATTCTGGAATGTTTGATGAGTAGTCATGTGCATTGTTCTACGTCAATTAAATTAATTTGTTTAAGTCAGATTTTAAAATCCTCTCCCTCTAGCTGAGATTTTTGTCTGTCATTTTATGTGTCACTCAGTGGGATGTGTTAAAATTTCCCACTGTGGCTGTGGATTTGTCCATTATTTCTGTCAGTTTTTGCTTTGTATGCTGGCTTTAAGAGGCATACAAATTTAGAATGTATATTACTATCTTCTTATTGCACTGAACCTGTTATCATAAAGGAATTTCCCTTTTAAAGTGTACCTTTTCCTTTACTGATATGGTTATAGCAGTTTTCTGAGGTTAATGTGAAAAGGTGTACATTTTGCAATTTTTTTATTTTCTAATTTTCCTGATGATTAAATTTTGCATATGTCTCTTTTCAGGAGTATTTGAGGAAAGGTTTCTTGTCCAGTCTGATACAATCTGTCTTTCTATTTGGAGTATTTCGCCTGAATCTTCTAAAATAAAAAGATATAATTTGGTTTGTGTATATCATATTATTGTGTATTTATTGTTGCCTCTTCTAAGTTCCTTTTCCTTTCTTTTTCTTTGATATGGTGAATATTTTTTAACTATCAAATCATTACTTTGCATGGTTATCTAGGTAAACATACTTTTACTATTCTTGTAGTGTTCACCCTTCAGATTACAATGTACATTTTTGCCTTTTCACAGTCTAATATTAGTTAATTAGTTCCTAAAACTGCTCAGTTATGGGGCTTTGAGACACTTTGATTCCATAAACTCCTTCCACATTTATTGTCACGCATTTTCATACTCTATATATATAAATCCCTGAAGGAAATTATTATCATTGTGTTATATAGTCAATACTCATTTAAATTTTCCTCCATATTCACAAATGTCATTCGTCTTTCCTGTATCTGTGTGGCTCCACCTAGGGTGATGTTTCTTCTGCCCAAAGAAAAGCCTATAATATTTCTTTAGTTTGGATCTTTAGGTCACAAATTTTCTGAGTTTTTGTTACATGATGTGGAAATGCATGTCTTTTCTTTTAAGGATGTTTTTCCGTAAAGCATATTTTTTGTCCTATTAATATAGGTCTTTTAAAAATTGATTTATTTATTTTTGGCTGTGCTGGGACTTGTTGCTGGGTGAGGGATTTCTCTAGTTGCAATGAGCAGGGACTACTATCTAGTTGCAATGCACAGGATTCTCATTACCACGGCTTCTCTTGTTGCACTCTTATTGCAGAGCACGGGTTCTAGGGCACATGTGCTTCAGTAGTTTTGGCTCATAGGCTCTAAAACACAGGTTCCGTTTCTGTGGCACAGGGCCTAAGTTGTCCTGAGGCATGTGGAATCTTCGCAGACCAGGGACCCTGGTGTCCCCTGCATTGGCAGGTGGATTCTTAATCACTGAACCACAAAGGAAGTCCTCCTATTAATATTGTTATCCTAAGTTGATATCTTGGTACATTTGGAAACTTCTCAGCCAAGTTCTCTTCAAATACCACTTCTCCCCTGTTCACTTTCCTTCTCTATGGGGCTCACATTAACCATGTATTAGGTATACTCATTGTATCACCTTTAATTCTCTTTTTAGGGGGAGGGTATTCTCCATATTATATCTCTCCAGGTTCCATCTTGGATCTTTTCATAAGACTTACCTTACATTTCTTTAATTCTTCCTTCAGGGAGGCAGATCACCTTTGACCCTTGAACTGTCACATCAGGGTAGATTTCAGGGTAGGGTTTATTGTACTCATAGAGCAGAGCAGAGAAGTGAGACTTGGGGATAAAAAGCCACTTTCCCAGGTCACCTAACCTGAACCAAGTAGAACACAGCCTAACATCACAGACTGCACTCTACATCCAGACCCTTTCCCTGGTTTCTTGTCTGTGACTGCGCTCGACCTCTCATTTCATGAAAAGTGTAGTCATGGTGAGGTCTCTCAGCCATTTCTTAGCTCTATGATGCATGTATGTTTAGATTATAAAGAATGATGTTTCTTCATTAGTCATATTTACTCAGGACTACTTCTGATACTGGGACCACTGATATGTTGTTGTCAATTTTAGAGCACACTGATAAAGTGAAGTCTTTACAAAGAAGAGCACAAAGCTCGGGTATTTACCGAAGGCAATACGCCTGTTGGTCTGAACCGGTCACTTCCCAGCAGCAGCAAGACAGAGATTCAAAAGAAAGTGATGCTCATATGGTCATCCAAGGAAGATAGTAAGTGACCAGTCACCATGGTTGACATGTACTAACCACTGAACAACAAAACCTTGCAGTTAAATATGTCATTCTTCTCTCCAACTTGCCAGAGTAAAAAGTGATTGGATCAGGTTGATGTTTGAGCAGTCTTTATTACAACTCTGGTATCATTTGGGAGAATGTAGAGAAGACTTTCCAAGCCTATATGGACCACTTTTTTCTTTCCACTTCCCCACAGTGCTCCCTATGCCATTCCATCCCATCACTGGAGAAGCAGTTTTCAGAGAAAAGACCAAATGCATGTTAACATGGAGTCAGACCAAAAGCCTCCGGAGAGAACAATGAAAACAAATAGACAGGATGAGACCTTGGAGAGCTGGTTCAAGATTATTGTGAGTATCCTGGCTAAATGAACCTAATATGTAGAAGATGACAGAGTCGTGTTGGATTTGTGTAGAGGTGCTGGGAACTTTTCTGGGGCAGTGGTGTTGGTAATCTGTCTTGATATTACTAGGAGGTATCTTCTTAGATCATCTAAGGGCAGGTGCAGAGAAGCGGTATGAAGGAAACAGACTGACTGCAAGGAGGAGCATGGGAGAGGTTGACTGAAAGCAAAGGAGGAAGCCTACTGCCATGGGGATGGAGCATTTCATACCAGATGACGCAGTTTGGCTTGAGCTGGGTGTGGGAGGAGGTTGAGTCTCTGGGGTCCGTGTCACAGTGACAGAGGTGTACCTCATGTGGATCTCCTGGAACTTTATAAAAGGAAGTACATGTGAAACATATTAAGTCAATTTTTTTTCAGGAAGAGTATCTGAATGCAAAGAAAGTGTATATAGAAAATCCTTGTCTCATACCAAAGTTAGTGATAACAGATATTGTTTTATCTTAAGAAATTATTTAAAACCTGAAAAATGGCCCTAAAGCAAGACACAGTTGGGTCTTACCTTAATCTTGGATTCCATTGTATCCATTCTCTTTCCCATTTGTTCTCTGATTCCTAGATTCCCTTCGATATAAAATATGATGAGAAGTGGCTGATGAATTTGATTCAGAAGAAGTGCAGTGTCCCCTTTACTGCAGTCGAAGTAAGACAGGACATGGAGATGATGCGACAAACTGGGGTAGATTGCGGGCCCAGAGAAATGGCACTGGTCTCATGTTCTGCTTCTCCTGTCACTCTTCCTACAGTTTCACTATGAGAAAATGCAGGCCCAGTTCTTTGTAGAGAATGCCAACGTTGCCTGTGCATTGAAGAATGTCAGCGGCAAGATTTTCAATGAGGATAATGAAAAGGTGTGTGTCAAGGGCTGACTAAGGGCAAGAGGGCAGGAGAGCGGCATGGTCTTGCTTGATCCCATGCACAGATTTCCTGGAGCTTACCC
This sequence comes from Bos grunniens, assembly GCF_055505025.1. Classification (NCBI taxonomy): domain Eukaryota; kingdom Metazoa; phylum Chordata; class Mammalia; order Artiodactyla; family Bovidae; genus Bos; species Bos grunniens. Next base: position 89,225,425 of record NC_141194.1, on the reverse strand, counting down.
AGCCCTTCTTGTGTTCTCTACAGATATCTATCTTTGTTGAGCCCTGTGATGCACCCGAATCTGTGCAGAAGACACTGACATCTGAAAAGCTGGAGCAGATAAAGGTAATGCAGACTCAACACAAGCTGTGCCCTCATAGCCAGACCCACCTCTTCCCCCAACTCACCCTCAGACTCAGGCTCGCTGGACCCCATCCCTAACTCTGCAGCTCACCATGAACAAACCATACGATGCCTGCCAGCAAGCTCTTGACATCCAGAGGCTCCACTTTGGCCCTGGTATGGCTACAGTAGTGACTGCAGGGCAGGTGAGGGTAGAGGGTCTGTCTGAGTAGAGCACTCAGAGATGGTATCATGGGGAGGGCTTGGTGCTGGAGGTGTTCCAGCTGGGACCCTCTCAGCCTGTGTTTCCCTCCTTCTAGTTTCCTGGAGACTTGATAACACGTGGTATTGGAATGACATGGAACCGTAGAAAGAGCATGGCTGCTTCCCTGCACGTCTATCCAGGGATCAGGCCCATGGTGAGGACCTAGGCCCAATGTTGGGTCCAATGGTGAGGGCGGGGGACATTGCGTAGAAGAGGCAGATGTCTCAGGTATTCTCTTTGGGGTCCTCACTCTCTTTCCTCATAGCTTTCATCTTTGTACTTGAGCAACAAGAAACCCTACTTGGTGCATGGCCTGTCCACCATTATGGAGATTTCTTCCACCATGGAGAACTTGAATCTCTCCAACACTGAGGTGAGGTGGGGCACCCAGATCCTCCTTTGAAAGGAATGTGGGAGGCCTTATGGGTGGTGACAGACAAAGGAAAGTGGATTTGTAGGGAAAGGAAGGGTGTGGGTGCAGAGCCATTTGGTCCATGTGGGTGTTCCCTGTAATTCTAGGTGAAGATTGCAGGGGAGATGGACATGGGTCATCAGCTGGAACCAGAAGGGATGTGTGCAGACAGAAGCGCTGTGTGCACCACCTTCCGTGATAAGTCAACCAACATGAGGTCTTCCTCTGCCTTGTCTCTACACCCCTATGTCTCTCTCATCTCTCCCCTCCTCCCTCCACTCCCTTTCTGTCTTTATTCCCCTCCCTACCTCCTGAGTCCCACCTCAATCACCTCCCTGCCATAGCACCTGGTCATCCCTGAAGTGTGTCCTGACTTGACAGCATGCTGGACTCCCAAGTGAGGTAGCAAAGCCCCGGGCTCCCATCCTCCCATATCTTCTTTTCTCTACAGCCTTCACTGGGCCCTGGAGGAAGGAAGGAAGGGATGGAGGGGAGTAAGGCCTGCAGACTGGATTTGAAGTGCCGGTCCCTGTGGCACTGCAGAAGGGAGTCAGAACAGTCTGGCTGGGAGCTACGCAGAGGAAAGGAAATGGAGGACGAGGTTCAAGGAAGGGGTGGAGGGGACAGTCTCCCTCTTGGTCCATCCATAGATTGGTGACCAGGGCCCTTGAATGCTAGGATACTGAGGTGTGAGTGTGCTGTGATTACTGTAAGTGACTTGCTCCCATGAGGAGGGTCGCGTCCACAGTTTCACTGACATTTTTCTTTTGTCTTGATTTTGGCAGCACCCTCCTGGAGTTGTTCCCCAGGTTACTAAGCTTGGTAAGTGCATTCCTTGATCAGACGCCTCTGACTAGCGCTGTTCCCTCAAACTACTCAGAAACCCGTTAGGACCTGTCCAAGCTCCGTTTTTTAGCCTGGCCCTTAAATGTCCTGTGGGAGGGGGGTGTACCATTCTCTGTGGGCACCTGAAAAGGCTCTGGATCTTCAGCCATGTTCTCCACAGGCTTCGGGGACCCATGGTGATGACAGAACATGTAGTCCTGCCTCCAGCATTTCCAGGGATACTTTCTTCCCTACCCCCAGCCCATCCTGGGCCCATCCTTTTCCCTGACCATCCAGCACCACATCCTGGACTGCACTGCTGACTTCCTCTTCCCTCCCCTAGGATGGCCAGGAGACACTCTCAGGTTCTAAATGTGCTGTGGAAGCCCCCAAGTGCTTACCAATGTACAAGGTGAGCACAGAGGATCCAGCAGGGTTCCAGGTGGTACAAGAGGGTGTGTCAGCCCTTGTCCTGAGGACTGTTTTAATTCCAGGGAAGTTTCTCTGGATCTGATCAGGTGCACAGTCAAATCCTGCAATTCCTGCAGCAGTAAGTACCGCTGGGAATCTGAACAAGGGGAGGGCTGGGACAGGGGAGGCCACCCAAGCTCAGGTCTGCTCATGGGAGTTTTCAAGTCTTCTTTGAGCTTCAGACCACAGAGAGAGACTCACCTCACTTCTTCCCTCAGCTATTACTTGATCCATGACTATGGAGATCGCCAGGGACTGCTGGGCTTTTATCATGAGGAGGCCTGCTTCTTCTTGACCATTCCATTCCACTCCAAGGACTCAGGCTTGTGAGTATCACAGTGTAGACTCCTCCCCCAGGCCATGTGGTTCCCCAGCAGATGCAGGGCAGCTCCTGCTGACACCTATGCTGGCCACACCACCACCCACTGTACCTCTGTGTCTCCTAGAAGCAGTATGTGTGCGTACTTCTTGGACAACAGGAATATGAAGACACTCAAGGACCCCAGTGAGTGTGTGGTGGGAAGAATGGGCCGGAAAGGGTGGTAAGGGGGCCAGTCATAGGGTCTGTGGCATGGCAGATATGACCTTTGCTTTCTTCCCCTCCCCCACAGACCCGCGTGTCCAGATGATGAAACACACAAAACATGACATTGTGCATGCCCTCTGTGCATTACCCAAAACTCAGCATGACTTCAGCTCCTTTGAGGTGGACATGTGTTTCCACACGGTGAGCACCTGCTCCTCGCTTGGTGGTGAGGGGCAGAAAGGCGCAGGTGGGAAAGAGGATGAGGGGTGACTGAGTACCTGGTCTCTTCCTTATCAGGAAACAATGTTCTGCTTCTCTGTCAGTGGGGTGTTCAAGGAAGGTGAGTGTGTGTAGCCTGCTCCCCCCAGATGCCGCACTGCTCTCTCACTTGGTCAGGCTCCCTCCCACCAGAACTCTTCTTTCCAGATTCCCTCCCCTGCCCTCCCCTCCCCAGCCCTCAGTCTTCCCACAGACAACCCAGGTCTGAACTGCGTCCATGTCTGCCCTGCCCACCCTGGGCACTAGGGACACAGGCTGTGGAGTTTGGTGGCTCCCATACCAGATCCTTACACTGAGAACCTGGGCTACTACTTAACCTCACAGTTTCCTCATAATATCCATCTCTTCAGCACCTGAGAAAAATGCATCCCATGAACTTGTGAAGTGGTTGTCATGGGGACATGTCACTGGGAGCAGACATCTCCTACAGTTGCCCTCCCCATTCCTGACATGCAACTCCCCATGTGAACAGCTATCCCCTCAGCATGAGTGTCAAGTCAGACCCTGACTAGGGAATGACGTGGGAGCCTGTAAACACGTGGGGTTCTTAGGGGGTACTCTTGCTTATTGTTTGTTGTTTGTTGTTGAAGTGGAAGGAATTTCTCAGGGCTGTGTCTGTGCCTTCACCCGGACCTTCACCACTACTCCCACCAGCTCTTCCAGGTGAGAGCCATGTTGTGGGTGGGATGGCCCATCCAGCCTGGGCTCAGGGCCCTGGGCATGTGGATGCAGATCTTAGGCTGACTCAGTATTGTGGAAAGCCAGCAGGGAGATCCAAGGACCAGTCTAGCCTAGTGGTTAGGAAGAGCATGGGCTCTGGAATCAGCACATGGGTTCTCTCCTTGACCCAGTGCTCACTCTCTGTGTGATCTTGGTCAAGTGTCATCATCTGTCTGTGACTCTGTCTTCTGAAAATGGGGATCAGACTGTACACTCCTGTACAGTTACTGTTCAGGGTAAATGTGAAGTTGTCCCTGGGTTGGGGAACAGACCATCCATTGAGTGAAGCTGGTAGACAATCTCTCTGAAGGTGAGCTCTGTGCGAGAGGCAGAGGAACCCGTCAAGGAGCCTGGGGACAGACACAGGAGGGTATGGAAGGGATCTAGGTGCTGAGTGTTAGTGGGAGAAGTCAGGGTTGGGGTGCAGTTGGTCCATCCATAAATTGTCCACATGTGCATTTTTCCTCCAGTTTTTGTATAGTGAATGATGAGCTGTTTGTAAGGGAAGCCAGCCCCAGTGAAGCTCAGCATCTGCATTCTCCATCCCTGTGTCAGCCACCTTCATGGTCATCCTCTCCCTCGAGTAGCAGGTAACAGTGCGGGCTTTCTCCAACCAGTTTGGAATCACCTTCAATGGTCTCAGAAGTGAGTGCTGGGTTTGCGTGGACATAGGAGGGAGCTGGGATGAGTGTAGGAGTAATTAATGGGAACTTGAAGGTAAATTGTTTTCCTTGTTTATTTCAGTTATTTTTACCCTGAACATTTCATTTTTAGTACATAGGAAGCTACTAGTAGTTTTGAGCAGGCTTGAATCATTTTAAGAGTTTAATGAAACTTCTCCCTGTGTTAGTGGACAATTGGGTGTTCAGATGTTTTTATCATGATACACTCTGCATGAGGTTCATTTCAGGGTATAATACACAGTATATGTGAAAGAGAAAAATAATTGTTCCACAACATAACACCCTAAGATAACCCTTTTGTTTTTTATCATCATTGTATCTTCCTGAAAGTTTGCTTATGTACGTATATACGTATTTGTGCATGTATATATATATATATATGTTTGTATATTTATCTACAGAAAATGAGATCTCATCATGAAAGAGAGAAAAGGAAACCACAGAAGATACGAAGACAAAGAGAGGCTTGTGGCTGAATGGGGACCTGAAACTTGAGCAAGATTAAAAATTAATGTGAAGGAGCCATCCCATCTCATTTTTTACCCTTAAATTTGCCCATACACTTATTTTCCTTCATAACCTCTTATTTCTATTGCTGAGTTAAGAGATATCTCAAATGGAATAGTACAAATTGTGAGCCAAATAAATATTGAGTTATTACTGCATGAAAGAATGGAGCGTTGTATTTCAGTAAAATGGTAGTACTTTTTAGTTTTTTGTCCCGCATGGAGGCAGCAGATATTGGAAATTCTGGTGTGACATGGCTGGATGTTGCATGATCTGATACCTCCTGCAGTGTTGAATGGGAGACAGGTCCACACCGGGAGTCAGCACGGGAGTTCCCACCCATGACAAAGGTCATGCGGAGAGGCCTGATATGCAAAGGCGAGTCAGGACTCGAGGGGCCCCCTGGATCTGCTTGAGCATCTACCCCAAAACCAGAATCTGTCTGTTTTACTATTTTACGACTTTCACCAACTCCTCTGACATTAACGGGGGGCTATCCCCGACCACCTTTCTCTGAAGGAAATCAACTTAAAGCTCCAGTTAATTAGCCTCCTGGGCATAAGAGGAGTGTTTCAATCCAAACCCCTCAGATGGCTCTCTAACTTCCCTGACAGGTTTATCTGGACTCCTATAGCTACGCATATGATTGTTTACAGCCTCCCAACCGCGAGAGGCACGGGAAGCCTAAGATATTCAAATAGTATAGAGCCTCTTGGGGAGTTAGAAATTATTAGAATAGATCTGGTGGAGGATTTCATTGTTGAGCCAATGCTTGCTGCCAAGTTTCCACATCCCCTGTATTGGGTCCTGGGGAGTATATTAATTAATATAGTTGGTATATAGAAAAAATAAGTAGTGGCCTTGGTGTTAACAACTTTAGACCCTTAAGGTAATAAATTCTTTCCTTGTTGTAAGCCCACTGCACCTTTGCCCTATAGGAATGCAACTTTATCTAACACTTTCGGAGGATGGCGCCAAACTTTGAAATAATTACTCTTAGAAAAAATAAATTTTCTGGTTAACTAACCTTTATCAGAACAAAGAGTCATAAAATGTTAATAGGCCTCCTGGCCAGAAGATGATGTAAATCACCTAAAGCATTTGTATACAATACGTTTGCAGAAAAGAAAGCCTGGTCTCGATAAGGATCAAGGACTGCTGACTGTGCATGACTTTACACCTCCTATTATCCTCTATGCACAACTTAAGGTATATAAGCTCCCTTTGAAAATAAAGCTACGGGCCTTGCTCATCAGGCTTGGTCTCCCCGTGTTGTTCTTGCTTCCCTTTCTCTCCTTTTCTTCTCTGTTCTTCCTTCAGCATGACTGAATGGAGCGTGGGGGCTCTCTGAGACCACTTACTGCCTGGGATTCTAAGATCCACTCGAGAAGGTGCCTAAAGTTGGGCACCTTCAGCTATTTGGGAGGGCGCCTGCAGCCTCCGTGGTCAGAGCAAGTTCGGTGTCACGAACTTTATTGGTGTCCCACGTAAACCAGTCAGATGAAGCCTCTGTCTCTCCGCTTTTGCTATTCTTTCACCAAAGCTGTTCTCCTGAGGGTATCCCTGGATCCAACTGGTAGGTCCAAAATTTTCCTATCAGTATATTAATATAAGGAGCACTCCAGGAGCAGCAGTTAGGCAACACCACAGCTTGCTGCCCTGTTGCCATCTCTCACTGAAATTACCAGGTGAGTTAAAGGCAAGCCTGTCTTCCCAGTGAGGGGACTGGATTAAGGTCTGCTCAGAGGCATGATGTTGGGCAACTCTTAGGCACTTCTGAGTCTCCCAAGAGACTAGAAGTTATTCTGTCTAGAAGTTTGAACTCCAGCCATATCAGAGTCATTTGCATCCTTTCTAATCATATCTACCATATCATTAAGGAGAAGTGTGAGAAATGACTTTACACAGTCCCTGCCTTAGCCCCAGGCTTTCTCATTCACCCCTCAGGACAGCTCTGGGTTAGAGATGAGTCCCATTTCACAGCTATAAGCTCTTCCTCTTATAGCTTCTGTCCCCTGTCCAGATACGTGGGAACTTGGGGTGAGGTTCTGTCCCTTGCCCTCTCTGGAGGACAATGGAGCAGCCTCCCTTTTAGACTATGGGCTAGAGAAATGGTCATTTTGCTCTCCTGTGATATAACAGGCTCAAGGGGTACTCCCTCAAAAGCCCCTACTGATGAATATAATACTGCACAGACATGTGCACATGCATTCATTACCTAAGAAAAGAATTCATTATGTTCAGTTTCATGAGGAGATGAATTAGAATTAAAACGAATTGCCAGCATATCTACGTGTATGTGTGTGTGTGTCTGTGTGTGTGTATCATCAGGCTGTGTGTAGGAAATGTATAATATCATTACTTATAAAGGCACAATATGTCAGGTAAATATGTGGAGATGACATACCTCTGAGAGAAAGACATTTCCTTCTTTACCTCGGAGTCCCCTTCCCTAGTGTGCAGGACAACTTTTGAGGATTGGGGAAAATGGAGTATCATTTGCATGTGGAAGCGCTTTAAGAATCAAGTCTGGAAGGTTCCACAGGGGGACCTATTCATATATCCAGAAGCAAAGAGCAGGAAGAAGGCAATGCAAGGGCAGCTATGGTGGCCTTCAGTGGAGCAGGAGCTGAGCAGGGCAGAGTGCTTCAGCTAGGCACCTCCCTGGTAGCCCCCACGTCACCACTGTCTGCAGCTGAGAACCAGGAACGCTATTGGGTAAGAATCTTCCCTGGGTCGTTAGAGGATGGGCATAGGGCCAAGCACCCAGGGAGAGCCCAATGCTTGCCTGCATCCTTCACCTCCGCAATCTTCACTTCCTATGTACTCCACTCTCAGTTGGGTTCATCCCTAACTTCTTGCTGATTACCACCTCCACCATTCATATTTTGGCTGAGTAGTAAGAAAAAGAATAATACACATAAAACTGAAAAAAACCCACAAAAATGATAAAAGATACCAAGCACACAGATAAATGACTAACTTATCAAGGTAAATCATTCAGCACATAATGGTTCACAGCATCAAATCCTGGTCTTCTGACTGAAAAGGCTCTGCCCATCACCTCTGTTTCTGTAGTGAGTGTACTTATGCGTTAGGACTGAGGCCAACACAGGTAAGGGACTCAGCCCAGGTCCTGTGGTCAGCTGATGACTCTGGAACTGGAGATTTGCTCGATGACTTCTGTCTAGCTGACCTGTGCCTATTCTTTGCTCTCCTGTACTAATCCATCCTTGGGGCTTCAATAAGAAGTTACTTCTGATCAAACGAGAATTTGAAAAAAGACACTAAAACGTGTGAGCAAATAGGAAGTGATGAGATGGAACCAAAGTTTACTTCTTGATTCCTCATTTCCAGATAGTTTTTCAAATTTTCTACTTAATAGCACATAGGAGACAAGCTTCCCAGGTGGCACTAGTGGTATAGAACCCACCTCCCACTGCAGGTAGACATAGGAAACTCGGGTTTGATCCATGGTTGGGGAAAATCCCCTGGAGAAGGAAATGGCAACCCACCCAGTATTCTTGCCTGGAGAATCCCATGGACAAAGGAGCCTGATGGTCTGCAGTCCATGGGGTCACACAGAGTCAGACACAACTGAAGCAGCTTAGCATGCATGCACAAGGTGCAGGGTGCTGCTGCTGCTGCTGCTGCTAAGTCGCTTCAGTCGTGTTAGACTCTGTGCAACCCCAGAGACGGCAGCCCACCAGGCTCCCCTGTCCCTGGGATTCTCCAGGCAAGAACACTGGAGTGGGTTGCCATTTCCTTCTCCAATGCATGAAAGTGAAAAGTGAAAGGGAAGTCGCTCAGTCGTGTCTGACTCCTAGCGACCCCATGGACTGCAGCCTACCAGGCTCCTCTGTCCATGGGATTTTCCAGGCAAGAGTACTGGAGTGGGGTGCCATTGCCTTCTCCGGTGCAGGGTAGGCCAGGAGTAATACATCTCAAAGTCCCGTTGTATATGAGCTGTTCTTTGAGGGTTTCTCCTTTTCTTCTAACAAGTCTATAAGTAGGCAGCCATAGTCCTGTTTTACAGATGGCCAGCCTCAGGCTGACAGAGAATGTAAAATTTCCAGGGTCAGATGTCTTCCCTTTGCACTCTGCAAAGGCCAACCGGCAGCTCCATTTTACATGATGGATTTCCAGGGCTTAAAGACTGATAGTGGAAAATTCACCTGATGTAGAATCTAGGTTGTGTCATGCTCCCCACTGGACATGAAGATGATAATGGGGATGAAGTCCTCCTCCCTGGGCCAGGACGAATGGGTGTGGGAGCTACAATGATTACCTGATTCCTGAGGTGCTGAACTGAACCCAGGAGGCAGCACAAGCTGTTACTCTTTGGAAAGAGGACCTGGAATGCTGCATGGGCACAGGAGGGCCTAGAGGAGCTATGCCACGTTGAAGGTCAGGAAGGGTGGCGTTGAGGAGATACCCCTCGTCCAAGGTAAGGAGCAATGGCTGCGCTTTGCTGGAGCAGCCATGAAGAGATACCCCACGCCCAAGGTAAGAGAAACCCAAGAAAGATGGTAGGTGTTGCAAGAGGGTGTCAGAGGGCAAACACACTGAAACCATATTCACAGAAAACTAGTCAATCTAATCACAGTAGGACCACAGCCTTGTCTAACTCAATGAAACTAAGCCATGCCCGTGGGGAAACCCAAGATGGGCGGGTCATGGTGGAGAGATCTGACAGAATGTGGTCCACTGGAGAAGGGAATGGCAAACCACTTCAGTATTCTTGCCTTCAGAACCCCATGAAGAGTATGAAAAGGCAAAATGATAGGATACTGAAAGAGAAACTCCCCAGGTCAGTAGGTGCCCAATATGCTACTGCAGATCAGTGGAGAAATAACTCCAGAAAGAATGAAGGGATGGAGCCAAAACAAAAAGAATACCTACCTGTGGATGTGACTGGTGACAGAAGCAAGGTCCGATGCTGTAAAGAGCAATATGGCATAGGAACTTGGAATGTCAGGTCCATGAATCAAGGCAAATTGGAAGTGGTCAAACAGGAGATGGCAAGACTGAGTGTCGACATTCTAGGAATCAGCGAACTCAAATGGACTGGAATGGGTTAATTTAACTCAGATGACCATTATATCTCCTACTGCAGGCAGGAATCCCTCAGAAGAAATGGAGTAGCCATCATGGTCAACAAAAGAGTTCGAAATGCAGTACTTGGATGCAATCTCAAAAACGACAGAATGATCTCTGTTCATTTCCAAGGCAAACCATTCAATATCACAGTAATCCAAGTCTATGCCCCAACCAGTAACGCTGAAGAAGCTGAAGTTGGACGGTTCTATGAAGACCTACAAGACCTTTTAGAACTAACACCCAAAAAAGATGTCCTTTTCATTATAGGGGACTGGAATGCAAAAGTAGGAAGTCAAGAAACACCTGGAGTAACAGGCAAATTTGGCCTTGGAATACAGAATGAAGCAGGGCAAAGACTAATACAGTTTTGCCAAGAAAATACACTGGTCATAACAAACACCCTCTTCCAACAACACAAGAGAAGACTCTACACATGGACATCACCAGATGGTCAACACCAAAATCATATTGATTATATTTTTTGCAGCCAAAGACGGAGAAGCTCTATACAGTCAGCAAAAACAAGACCAGGAGCTGACTGTGGCTCAGACCATGAACTCCTTATTGCCAAATTCAGACTTAAATTGAAGAAAGTAGGGAAAAACACTAGACCATTCAGGTATGACCTAAATCAAATCCCTTATGATTATACAGTGGAAGTGAGAAATAGATTTAAGGGCCTAGATCTGATAGATAGAGTGCCTGATGAACTATGGAATGAGGTTCGTGACATTGTACAGGAGACAGGGATCAAGACCATCCCCATGGAAAAGAAATGCAAAAAAGCAAAATGGCTGTCTGGGGAGGCCTTACAAATAGCTGTGAAAAAGAGAAGCGAAAAGCAAAGGAGAAAAGGAAAGATATAAACATCTGAATGCAGAGTTCCAAAGAATAGCAAGAAGAGATAAGAAAGCCTTCTTCAGCGACCAATGCAAAGAAATAGAGGAAAACAACAGAATGGGAAAGACTAGAGATCTCTTCAAGAAAATCAGAGATACCAAAGGAACATTCCATGCAAAGATGGGCTCGATAAAGGACAGAAATGGTATGGACCTAACAGAAGCAGAAGATATTAAGAAGAGATGGCAAGAATACACAGAACTGTACAAAAAAGAGCTTCACGACCCAGATAATCACGATGGTGTGATCACTGACCTAGAGCCAGACATCCTGGAATGTGAAGTCAAGTGGGCCTTAGAAAGCATCACTATGAACAAAGCTAGTGGAGGTGATAGAATTCCAGTTGAGCTATTCCAAATCCTGAAAGATGATGCTGTGAAAGTGCTGCCCTCCATATGCCAGCAAATTTGGAAAACTCAACAGTGGCCACAGGACTGGAAAAGGTCAGTTTTCATTCCAATCCCAAAGAAACACAGTGCCAAAGAATGCTCAAACTACCACACAATTGCACTCATCTCACACGCTAGTAGAGTAATGCTCAAAATTCTCCAAGCCAGGCTTCAGCAATATGTGAACCGTGAACTTTCTGATGTTCAAACTGGTTTTAGAAAAGGCAGAGGAACCAGAGATCAATTTGCCAACATCCAGTGGATCATGGAAAAAGCAAGAGAGTTCCAGAAAAACATCTATTTCTGCTTTATTGACTATGCCAAAGCCTTTGACTGTGTGGATCACAATAAACTGTGGAAAGTTCTTCAAGAGATGGGAATACCAGACCACCTGATCTGCCTCTTGAGAAATTTGTATGCAGGTCAGGAAGCAACAGTTAGAACTGGACATGGAACAACAGACTGGTTCCAAATAGGAAAAGGAGTTCGTCAAGGCTGTAGATCGTCACCCTGTTTATTTAACTTATATGCAGGGTACATCATGAGAAACGCTGGACTGGAAGAAACACAAGCTGGAATCAAGATTGCCCGGACAAATATCAATAACCTCAGATATGCAGATGACACCACCCTTATGGCAGAAAGTGAAGAGGAACTAAAAAGCCTCTTGATGAAAGTGAAAGAGGAGGGTGAAAAAGTTGGCTTAAAGCTCAACATTCAGAAAACAAAGTCATGGTATCTGGTCCCATCACTTCATGGGAAATAGATGGGGAAACAGTGTCAGACTTTATTTTTCTGGGCTCCCAAATCACTGCAGATGGTGACTGCAGCCATGAATTAAAAGATGCTTACTGCTTGGAAGGAAAGTTATGACCAGCCTAGAGAGCATATTCAGAAGCAGAGACATTACTTTGCCAACAAAGGTTCAGCTAGTCAAGGCTATGGTTTTTCCTGTGGTCATGTATGGATGTGAGAGTTGAACTGTGAAGACAGCTGAGTGCCGAAGCATTGATGCTTTTGAACTGTGGTGTTGGAGAAGACTCTTGAGAGTCCCCTCGACTGCAAGGAGATCCAACCAGTCCATTCTGAAGGAGATTAGCCCTGGGATTTCATTCGAAGGAATGGTGCTAAAGCTGAAACTCCAGTACTTTGGCCACCTCATGTGAAGAGTTGATTCATTGGAAAAGACTCTGATGCTGGGAGGGATTGGGGGCAAGAAGAGAAGGGGATGCCAGAGGATGAGATGGCTGGATGGCATCACTGACTCGATGCATGTGAGTCTGAGTGAACTCCGGGAGTTGGTGATGGATAGGGAGGCCTGGCGTGCTGCGATTCGTGGGGTCGCAAAGAGTCGGACACGACTGAGCGACTGAACTGAACTGAACTGAACATGTTCACAGCTACTATATGAAACCTGTTTTACATTTTATCTCATTCAGCCCTAATCTCTTTTCAAGGCCAATATGCACTCACAAACAGTGAGAAAGAGAGTTTTTGTGTGTGAATTTTTAAATTGAGATACAGCTGATGTAGGGCATTATTTTCAGGTGTACAGTAAAGCAATTTGGATATATATATATATATATATATATACATATATATGTATTTCAGATTATTATCCGTATATTATTATAAATTAATCAGCATAATGTCTGTACCTTACTGTAATTCCTTATTGGTTACCCTTTTTGTGATAAAAGTTTGTATCTGTTAACCCCAAATTCCTATTAATTCCTGTCCCTCTCCACTCCCTATCCCCTTTGGTAATCATAAGCTCAGTTTGTCTGTCTGTGAGTCTGTTTCTGTATTGAATATAGATTCATTTGTATGATTTTTAAGATTCAACGTATAAATGATATCATATCATAGTTACTTTCTCTTTCTGACTGACTTAACTAACTATAATATTCACTAGGTCTGTCTATGTTGCTGCAAATGGTAATATTTCATCCTTTTATGGCTGAGTGATGGTCCACTGTTTGTGTGACTGTGTGTGTGTGTGTGTATCATATCACATCTTCTTAAGCTAGTCATCTGTTGATGGGTACTTGTGTTGTTTGAGTGTCTTGATTACTGTAAATGGTGCTGCTATGAATGACAGTTTTCTCTTCTTCTGGCTATGTTCCCAGAAGTGGAAATGCTGGATCCTATGGTAGCTATATTTGTAGCTTCCTCAAGTACTTCCATACCAATCTCCATAGTGGCTGCACCAATTTAATTCCCACCCGCAGTGTATCAAGGTCCCTTTTCTCCACACCCTCTCCAGGACTTATTATTTGTAGACTTTCTGATGATAGCCAGTCTGACCCATGTGAGGCATAACCTCATTGTGCTTCTGATTTGCATTTCCCTAATATTTACTTATGTTGAGCCTCTTTTCCAGTTCCTCTTGGAGATCTGCATCTCTTTGGAAAAATATTTAGATCTTCTCCCCATTTTTTCATTTTGTTGTTTACCTTTTGTTTTAGAGTTGTGCATTTTGGATATTAAATCCTTGACAGCCACGACATTTCAAATATTTTTCTCTCATCCCATAAGTTGTCATTTCATTTTGCTGATGACTTCCTTTGCTGTGCAAACCCTTTTAGGTTTAGTTAGGTTCCATTTGTTTATCTTTGTTTTAATTTATTTTGCCTTGGGAGACTGATCTAAGAAGATATTGCTATGATTGTTTTGTCAGAGTGTTTGTTGCTTCTGGTCTCAGAATTCTAAGAGTTTATATTTAGGTCTTTAAACCATTTTGAGTTTATTTTGTATATGGTGCGAGGGGGTGTTCTAATTTCACTGATTTACATGTAGCTGTCCAGTTTTCCCAGCACCACTTGTTGGAGAGACTGTCTTTTCTCCATTGTACATTCTTGCCTCCTTTGTTGAAGTTTAATTGACCATAGGTGCATGGGTTTGGGCTTCCCGGGTGGCACTAGAGGTGAAGAATCCTCCTGCAGTGCAGGAGACGTGGGTTCCATCCCTGGGTCAGGAAGATGCCCTGGCAGAGGGCATGGCAACCCACTCCAGTATTCTTGCCTGGAGAATCCATGGGCAGAGGAGCCTGGTGGGCTACAGTCCATGGGGTTGCAAAGAGTCAGACATGACTAAAGTGACTTCGCACGCAGGCACACACTCGTGGGATTATGTCTGGACTCTCTACTCTGCCATTGATACATATGTCTGCTTTTGTTCCAGTATCAAGTTGCTTTGATGACTGTAGTTTCCTAGTATAGCCTGAAGTCTGGGAGGGTTATGCCTCAAGCTTTGTTCCTTAACTCAGGATTGCTTTGGTAATTCTGGGTCTTTTTGTAGTTCCATATAAATTTTTGAAATATTTGTTCTAGTTCTGTGAAAATGTAATAGGTTGTTTTGATAAGGATTGCATTAAATCTGTTGATATCTTTGGGAGGTATAGACATGTTTATAATATTAAGTGTTCTGATCTAAGATCATGGGATATCTTTTAAATTCTTTGAATTTTCTTCCAATTATTTTATCAAGGTTTTAGTGTTTTTATGTCTTGGTTAAGTTTATTCTTAGGTATTTTTGATGGCATTTTAAATGGGATTGCTGTTTTGTTTTGTTTGTTTGTTTGTTTGTTTGCAATCTCTTTCTGATATTTCTTTATTAGTGTGATGGAATGCAATAGATTCCTATAGATTAATCTTCTATCCTGCTACCTTGCTCAGTTCATTTCAGGGAACAGAATGTAAAAGTTAAGTAACATGACCTAGGAAACAGCATTATTAACTACTACTTCAGGATTCATAAACGGGAGCTACAAAAATGATTCAGCATTTCCCATTTTATATTTTAACTGACATTCGACATCCCAGGAAGCATCATTATTCAGTTGTTCTTTTCAAAACAATGTGAAGAACATGCAAAACACTAAAACTCATTACAAAGTATTGGATACCCTCTGCATAACAATATTAAAACCTGCGTAAACACCTGGAGAAGGCAATGGCACCCCACTCCAGTACTCTTGCCTGGAAAATCCCATGGACAGAGGAGCCTGGTAGGCTGCAGTCCATGGGGTCGCTAAGAGTCGTACATGACTGAGCGACTTCACTTTCACTTTTCACTTTCACGCATTGGAGAAGGAAATGGCAACCCACTCCAGTGTTCTTGCCTGGAGAATCCCGGGGACGGGGGAGCCTGGTGGGCTTCCATCTATGGGGTCGCACAGAGTCGGACACGACTGTAGTGACTTAGCCGCAGCAGCAAACACCTAGGGGATATTCAGTTCAGTTCAGTTCAGTCGCTCAGTCGTGTCCAACTCTGCGACCCCGTGAATCGCAGCACGCCAGGCCTCCCTGTCCATCACCAACTCCCGGAGTTCACTCAGACTCACATGCATCGAGTCAGTGATGCCATCCAGCCATCTCATCCTCTGGCGTCCCCTTCTCCTCCTGCCCCCAATCCCTCCCAGCATCAGAGTCTTTTCCAATGAGTCAACTCTTCGCATGAGTTGGCCAAAGTACTGGAGTTTCAGCTTTAGCATCATTCCTTCGAATGAAATCCCAGGGCTGATCTCCTTCAGAATGGACTGGTTGGATCTCCTTGCAGTCCAAGGGACTCTCAAGAGTCTTCTCCAACACCACAGTTCAAAAGCATCCATTCTTCAGCACTCAGCTTTCTTGACAGTCCAACTCTCACATCCATACATGACCACTGGAAAAACCGCAGCCTTTCTAGATGGACCTTTGTTGGCAAAGTAATGTCTCTGCTTTTCAATATGCTACCTAGGTTGGTCATAACTTTTCTTCCAAGGAAGATATATTCACATATAGATTTCTTAAACTATAGAGTAGGTGAATGATATCAAGAGCACACAAAAACACTTGAAAAGAAAAAAAAACTATGTAAATAAGTAAGAACTAAATCATATTAAGTGAACAGGATTGTCATGATGTACCAAAAATATGATGCTTTTTTTTGCAAAGAATATATATCAGCATGGGTGTATGAGTGTGATTAAATATGTTAGTGCATTACATGCAGAGAAAAATCTGAAAAGTAGGCACCCAGAAGTTAAGAGAAACCCATGTCTCTATTTTTTTCGTATGTGTTAAACAAAGAGAAGTATTAATTGGTGACTTAGCATATTAAGAGAAACTTTGTAAAACAGGTTTATCAACAGCTGAGTCACAATAGTGTAGAAATACATTCATTGACTTAGGTATTAAACAGATCTCTGTAATGATTATTTGGTGAATATGCATTGTCAAAGATAGAGGATGTTTTAATTTTATAACGTTACATTTCTAGGGTGTTTTCAATATGTAATTTACTGAATAAAATGTTGAAAATACAAAAAATTGCACCCTGATAAAGATACAACATTCATATATTCATTGTTTCAGAAGGCGTTGAAAACAATGTATTTGACAGTTTTCTATATGTGTGTGTATTTATATGTGTTTTTTGTCTCAAATTGTTTATATCAATTATCCATACACTAATTCGTGCAGCTTTCTACTCAATTCACTAGGAGGCTGGATTTCCAGTCCCCGGGCTTGAAGATCCCAGCATGGGCATAAACACAGAAGGACTGCTGCCAGTGTGAAGTCTAGAAATCTTGGCCTGTGGAGGGGAATCCGTTCAACTCCACACCAATACCACGGCTCTTTTCCATCCCCCATCCTTTGCCAGCCACCAGTTCAGACATTCACACCTGCAGTTCTGACTCTGTTCACCAGGTGGCAGCACTCTCCATTTTCTACATATTTTTCTTTCTCTCCCTCAACGAAAAGACATCATTTTTTCAAAGTAAAAAGTTTCCCAAAAGACAAAAGTAGGTACAACGGGACCTTAACTTTCTTTGAAAATTCAGACATGTGTAAAAAGACTAACAGGATATGTGTGTAGTTTCTATCCTGCTTCTCACTGAGGTATTATGTGTACTGTGTGAGTACTATCTGCCAGGAACTGTCAGTCCAATTCCTTATCTGCATCTCAGCCTCTCTCTTATCTGCAGACCTGCGTACCTGGAAATGCCCACAGGAAACAAGATGGATGTTAGTGGCCATCCCTGGGGTATGACCTCAGGCTCCATTCTAAGCAAAATGAGTCTGAGCTTGACTTTGACTCCTGGAAACCATCATGGAAATAAGAAATGATGTAGCTGAGTGGAAGAGCTTGTAACACAAGAGACTGTGGCACCTCCTAACTCAAACCCCCATCCTTTTGCATAGGACTAATAAGCTGTCTATTACCTTTCCTGACAGGACATCACTCAGAGAGTCAAGGATGAGATGATCAATGTTGGTTTCAGTTTTGCTTCTTCTCACCAGATCCAGCTGGAGGTATCCCTTTCTCTTAGTCTTTTGTTCTGTCAGAATGATACACTTCGGAATTGGTTTCATATGTCTTCTCTCTAAGAAGATAAGAGGGTGGTTCTATCCATTTAGTCATCTGACAGGTCCATTTGAGACGACACAGAATTCCTGCTTCATGAAGATGTTCTCTGCCAGTCGGGGGGAGCCTGGTATGTATCCATGAGAGATGGCAAAGAGTAGAGACTGAGCTATTAAGACAAACACAGCATGAAGACTCTGGTCCAAATGCCCAACTCTCTTGACTTAGTGAAATGGTTTTCCCAGATTTCTCACACGATGGTCACTTGTTTTCTGGGTTCCTCTTACACCTGACACTCTAATATGATCCCTTTCTCTCTCTCCTGGCTACAAATGTACACCCACAGTAAATTCCTCTATAAGCTAATACTCGGGAAAAGTTTTCCAAAGATGACTTCAAATCCAGAGGCAGTAAGAGAAAACCCTGGTAACACTTGATTCCATTAAAAATTGCATGGTGAAAAATCTCACAAGCAAAGTAAAATGAAAAGTTACACATTGGGGAAAGTATACAACTTATGTAACTAACAAGGTTTATCTACTTGTAGTAGAAAGATTATGAAAAAGAAAAGGCCAATTAGAACATTCTGAAAGAGAAAGCACACTAGATACAAAGAAGTACTTCCCGAAAAAATGTTCCTTCAACATGTTAAAAACTGTTCAACCTAACTCTTAAGAGATGCAAAGAGGAAAAAATCAGGATGCCTCTTCTCATCATTTACATAGTCTGTGAAGAAATAGGGAGACATGTACATTTTTGCTGGTGGTAATGTGACATGGTACAATTCCTAACCAGGGTATTTGTTATGATGTAATGAAATTACCAGAGTACTTACCCTTGGAATCAGCAGTGCCTTTTCTAAGAATCTACCCTAAATTAACAATGCAAAAAGAAAAACAGACATAATCACAAAGTCATTCCTGCCAGAACAATTCATAAGATTTTAATATAAGAAACAAGATATATACACCAACAGGGGGCTGGTTGAATAAACTGCGGTCCATCTACATCCAAAAGACCTATGCAGCTATAAAAAACCAGTAAGACTCTCTTTCTGTATTGCTATGGAGTCATCACCAGGATAAAATGTTCAGTGATATAAAAAAACAGGTGTAAAAAAGTGTACAGAGCTGCTGCTGTCCAATAGGGTAGCTACTAGCCTCAAGTAACTACTTACAGTAAATTAAATTAAAATTACAAATCAGTCACAGTTGCCACATTTTAGTAGCTAAATATTCAATTCATGAATAAGCCTCTGTTAGTTAATGGTTGCTGTGTTGAAGAGCAGAATACAGAATGTTCCCAAATCCACAGAAATTTCTATTGGATAGCTCTGAAGTAAAATATAACAATTTTTACATATGAAAGGGGGTGAAAACAAATTTGTGTTATCTTTTCTTATATTTTCTAAACTGTATAGTTATACAAACGATGATAAAAATGTGTACCTATAAGAGGACAGAAGAGCAGCCTAGGATGCATGACAATGATGTAGAGTCTCTAAATATGAGACTTATGTTTACTGGCTCTATTCACTGAAAAGGGCAAGAAACACTGACAAATCCAGTAACAATCAGCAACTGTAGTCTCTGCACTGAATTCTCTAAACACATTTCCCACTGAAAGGAACCAGGCTTACTGGAGAAATGCCTGATTTCTGGTCTAGGTAAGGATTTTACAAGGTGAGTGTGGACTGAACTCTCATAACAGAAATTATATTAAAAAGAATCATAACTGGAGGGGCTCGCATTGGCCAAAGACAGAACAATTTGAACATCAAAAACATTAATGATTGTAATGCACTGCTGCTGCTGCTGCTAAGTCGCTTCAGTCATGTCCGACTCTGTGCGACCCCAGAGACGGCAGCCCACCAGGCTCCCCCGTCCCTGGGATTCTCCAGGCAAGAACACTGGAGTGGGTTGCCATTTCCTTCTCCAATGCAGGAAAGTGGAAAGTGAAAGGGAAGTCCCTCAGTCGTGTCCAACTCTTAGCGACCCCATGGACTGCAGCCTACCAGGCTCCTCTGTCCATGGGATTTTCCAGGCAAGAGTACTGGAGTGGGGTGCCATCGCCAAGATCCCTAAGCCTCCTGATTCTAGCTGGCCTCCTCTGCAGGGGTGGTACCGTTGGAAAGAGTTCCTTGGATGTTATGCTGGTAGCAAACTCAGAGGGCAGTAAGTACAGGAAGTTAAGTCTCCTCTGGCCCCCAAGACTCTCCTCCTCTATGACCTTGGGGAAAGGACTTCCTGTTAGGACGCCATCTTGTTTGTGTGGCTGTGAGGAAGGTGTTTGGGGCTTGCGCTCTTCCTGCCTCAGCAGTTTTCTTTGATATTCTACAAGCTTCCAGCTCCAGACACACAGATTCTCTTCCAGGGCAGCCTGTGAGGACGGTGGTGACAGATCTCTGCCTTCAGGCCACCCTATGGGTGAGTGGTCTGTGTGAGACCTTCTCTTCAGAGCCCCCCAAAGCAGGAAAGGTTCTGGGTTCCCTCCCACACCCCAAAGCACAGGACCCCCAACCAGTTGCCTGTTCTTCAGGGAAAGCGGGGAGAGAGCCCAGACTGACTATTTTCCGGTCTCTTGAGGAGATGGGCCAAGCGGGCTCTGACACACCCATCTCGATTCCAAGTGGTAAACCTCCCCTCCGACGAAAATGGCCGTTGCTGACTTGAATTTTTCTCTGGCTAAGAAAAAGGCATGAGTCATGTTATCTTCTCAGGTCTAGGGTTTGGAGAGTGGCGAGGGTCACCTAGGTGGAAGGTAGGATTATATAAACTAATATTCTTTGGATTTACACTAGAGGTTGGGGAGGGGCAGAAACCCAACCGTTACTACTGGATATTACATTAACAGTTAGGGTAAATTGTATTAGCCCCTCGAAGCTTCTTGAGGCTTTATTGCCGGGCACGTGATATATTCTGGAATGTTTGATGAGTAGTCATGTGCATTGTTCTACGTCAATTAAATTAGTTTGTTTAAGTCAGATTTTAAAATCCTCTCCCTCTAGCTGAGATTTTGGTCTGTCATTTTATGTGTCACTCAGTGGGATGTGTTAAAATTTCCCACTGTGGCTGTGGATTTGTCCATTATTTCTGTCAGTTTTTGCTTTGTATGCTGGCTTTAAGAGGCATACAAATTTAGAATTTATATTACTATCTGCTTATTGCACTGAACCTGTTATCATAAAGGAATTTCCCTTTTAAAGTGTACCTTTTCTTTTACTGATACAGTTATACCAGTTTTCTGAGGTTAATGTGAAAAGGTGTACATTTTGCAATTTTCTTATTTTCTGATTTTCCTGATGATTAAATTTTGCATATATCTCTTTTCAGGAGTATTTGATGAAAGGTTTCTTGTCCAGTCTGATACAATCTGTCTTTCTATTTGGAGTATTTCATCTGAATCTTCTAAAATAAAAATAGATATAATTTGGTTTGTGTATATCATATTCTGTATTTATTTTTGCCTTTTCTAAGTTCCTTTTCCTTTATTTTCCTTTGATATGGTGAATATTTTTTAACTATCACATCATTACTTTGCATGGTTATCTAGGTAAACATTCTTTTGCTATTCTTGTAGTGTTCGCCCTTCAGATTACAATGTACATTTTTGCCTTTTCACAGTCTAATATTAGTTAATTAGTTCCTAAAACTGCTCAGTTATGGGGCTTTGAGACACTTTGATTCCATAAACTCCTTCCACATTTATTGTCATGCATTTTCATTCTCTCTCTATATAAATCCCCGAAGGAAATTATTATCATTGTTTTATATAGTCAATACTCATTTAAATTTTCCTCCATATTCACAAATGTCATTCGTCTTTCTTTCCTGTATCTGTGTGGCTCCACCTAGGGTGATGTTTCTTCTGCCCAAAGAAGAGCCTATAATATTTCTTTAGTTTGGATCTTTAGGTCACAAATTTTCTGAGTTTTTGTTACATGATGTTGAAATGCATGTCTTTTCTTTTAAGGATGTTTTTCCTTAAAGCACATTTTTTGTCCTATTAATGTTGGTCTTTTAAAAATAGATTGATTGATTTATTTTTGGCTGTGCTGGGACTTGTTGCTGGGTGAGGGATTTCTCTAGTTGCAATGAGCAGGGACTACTATCTAGTTGCAATGCACAGGATTCTCATTACCACGGCTTCTCTTGTTGCACTCTTGTTGCAGAGCACGGGTTCTAGGGCACATGTGCTTCAGTAGTTTTGGCTCATAGGCTCTAAAACACAGGTTCCGTTTCTGTGGCACAGGGCCTAAGTTGTCCTGAGGCATGTGGAATCTTCGCAGACCAGGGACCCTGGTGTCCCCTGCATTGGCAGGTGGATTCTTAATCACTGAACCACAAAGGAAGTCCTCCTATTAATATTGTTATCCTAAGTTGATATCTTGGTACATTTGGAAACTTCTCAGCCAAGTTCTCTTCAAATACCACTTCTCCCCTGTTCACTTTCCTTCTCTATGGGGCTCACATTAACCATGTATTAGGTATACTCATTGTATCACCTTTAATTCTCTTTTTTGGGGGAGGGTATTCTCCATATTATATCTCTCCAGGTTCCATCTTGGATCTTTTCATAAGACTTACCTTTCATTTCTCTAATTCTTCCTTCAGGGAGGCAGATCACCTTTGACCCTTGAACTGTCACATCAGGGTAGATTTCAGGGTAGGGTTTATTGTACTCATAGAGCAGAGCAGAGAAGTGAGACTTGGGGATAAAAAGCCACTTTCCCAGGTCACCTAACCTGAACCAAGTAGAACACAGCCTAACATCACAGACTGCACTCTACATCCAGACCCTTTCCCTGGTTTCTTGTCTGTGACTGCTCCCTACCTCTCATTTCATGAAAAGTGGAGCCATGGTGAGGTCTCTCAGCCATGTTTTAGCTCTATGATGCATGTATGTTTAGATTATAAAGAATGATGCTTCTTCATTAGTCATGATATTTACTCAGGACTACTTCTGATACTGGGACCACTGATATGTTGTTGTCAATTTTAGAGCACACTGATAAAGTGAACTCTTTACAAAGAAGAGCACGAAGCTCGGGTATTACCCAAAGGCAATACGCCTGTTGGTCTGAACCGGTCACTTCCCAGCAGCAGGAAGACAGAGATTCAAAAGAAAGTGATGCTCGTATGGACATCCAAGGAAGATAGTAAGTGACCAGTCACCATGGCTGACATGTACCAACCACTGAACAACAAAACCTTGCAGTTAAATATGTCATTCTTCTCTCCAACTTGCCAGAGTAAAAAATGATTGGATCAGGTTAATGTTTGAGCAGTCTTTATTATAACGTTGGTATCATTTGGGAGAATGTAGAGAAGACTTTCTAAGCCTATGTGGACCACTTTTTTCTTTCCACTTCCCCACAGTGCTCCGTATGCCATTCCATCCCATCACTGGAGAAGTAGTTTTCAGAGAAAAGACCAAATGCATGTTAACATGGAGACAGAGCAAAAGCCTCCGGAGAGAACAATGAAAACAAATAGACAGGATGAGACCTTGGGGAGCTGGTTCAAGATTATTGTGAGTATCCTGGCTAAATGAACCTAATATGTAGAAGATGACAGAGTCGTGTTGGATCTGTGTAGAGATGCTGGGAACTTTTCTGGGGCAGTGGTGTTGGTAATCTGTCTTGATATTACTAGGAGGTATCTTCTTAGATCATCTAAGGGCAGGTTCAGAGAAGTGGTATGAAGGAAACAGACTGACTGCAAGGAGGAGCATGGGAGAGGTTGACTGAAAGCAAAGGAGAAAGCCTACTGCCATGGGGATGGAGCATTACATACCAGATGATGCAGTTTGGCTTGAGCCGGGTGTGGAAGGAGGTTGAGTCAGACAGCCTCTGACTGTCACTCTGTCTGTCCGTGACAAGAGTGACAGGCCAGGTGTACCTCATGTGGATCTCCTGGAACTTTGTAAAAGGAAGTACATGTGAAACATATTAAGTCAATTTTTTTTTTCAGGAAGAGTATCTGAATGCAAAGAAAGTGTATATAGAAAATCCTTCTCATACCAAAGTTAGTGATAACAGATATTGTTTTATCTTAAGAAATTATTTAAAACCTGAAAAACGGCCCTAAAGCAAGACACAGTTGGGTCTTACCTTAATCTTGGATTCCATTGTATCCATTCTCTTTCCCATTTGTTCTCTGATTCCTAGATTCCCTTTGGTATAAAATATGATGAGAAGTGGCTGATGAATTTGATTCAGAAGAAGTGCAGTGTCCCCTTTACTGCAGTCGAAGTAAGACAGGACATGGAGATGATGCGACAAACTGGGGTAGATTGCGGGCCCAGAGAAATGGCACTGGTCTCATGTTCTGCTTCTCCTGTCACTCTCCCTACAGTTTCACTATGAGAAAATGCAGGCCCAGTTCTTTGTAGAGAATGTCAACGTTGCCTGTGCACTGAAGAATGTCAGTGGCAAGATTTTCAATGAGGATAATGAAAAGGTGTGTGTCAAGGGCTGACTAAGGGCAAGAGGGCAGGAGAGCGGCATGGTCTTGCTTGATCCCATGCACAGATTTCCTGGAGCTTACCCAGCCCTTCTTGTGTTCTCTACAGATATCTATCTTTGTTGAGCCCTGTGATGCACCCCAGTCTGTGCAGAAGACACTGACATCTGAAAAGTTGGAGCAGATAAAGGTAATGCAGACTCAACACAAGCTGTGCCCTCATAGCCAGACCCACCTCTTCCCCCCACTCACCCTCAGACTCAGGCTCGCTGGACCCCATCCCTAACTCTGCAGCTCACCATGAACAAACCATACGATGCCTGCCAGCAAGCTCTTGACATCCAGAGACTCCGCTTTGGCCCTGGTATGCCTACAGTAGTAACTGCAGGGCAGGTGAGGGTAGAGGGTCTGTCTGAGTAGAGCACTCAGAGATGGTATCGTGGGGAGGGCTTGGGCTTGGTGCTGGAGGTGTTCCAGCTGGGACCCTCTCAGCCTGTGTTTCCCTCCTTCTGGTTTCCTGGAGACTTTATACCGTGTGATATTGGAACGACATGGAACCGTAGAAATAGCACAGCTACCTCCCTGAACATCCATCCAGGGATCAGGCCCATGGTGAGGACCTAGCCCCAATGTTGGGACCAATGGTGAGGGAGGGAGACATTGGGTAGAAGAGCCAGATATGTCTCAGGTATTCCCTTTGGAGTCCTCACTCTGTTTCCTCATTCTAGCTTTCATCTTTGTACTTGAGCAACAAGAAACCCTACTTGGTGCATGGCCTGTCCACCATTAAGGAGATTGCTTCCACCACGAAGAACTTGAATCTCTCCAACACTGAGGTGAGGTGGGGCACCCAGATCCTCCTTTGAAAGGAATGTGGGAGGCCTTATGGGTGGTGACAGACAAAGGAAAGTGGATTTGTAGGGAAAGGAAGGGTGTGGGTGCAGAGCCATTTGGTCCATGTGGGTGTTCCCTATAATTCTAGGTGAAGATTGCAGGGGAGATGGACACGGGTCATCAGCTGGAACCAGAAGGGATGTGTGCAGACAGAAGCGCTGTGTGCACCACCTTCCGTGATGAGTCAACCAACATGAGGTCTTCCTCTGCCTTGTCTCTACACCCCTCTCTCTCTCTCATCTCTCCCCTCCTCCCTCCACTCCCTTTCTGTCTTTATTCCCCTCCCTACCTCCTGAGTCCCACCTCAATCACCTCCCTGCCATAGCACCTGGTCATCCCTGAGGTGTGTCCTGACTTGACAGCATGCTGGACTCCCAAGTGAGGTAGCAAAGCCCCGGGCTCCCATCCTCCCATATCTTCTTTTCTCTACAGCCTTCACTGGGCCCTGGAGGAAGGAAGGAAGGGATGGAGGGGAGTAAGGCCTGCAGACTGGATTTGAAGTGCCGGTCCCTGTGGCACTGCAGAAGGGAGTCAGAACAGTCTGGCTGGGAGCTACGCAGAGGAAAGGAAATGGAGGACGAGGTTCAAGGAAGGGGTGGAGGGGACAGTCTCCCTCTTGGTCCATCCATAGATTGGTGACCAGGGCCCTTGAATGCTAGGATACTGAGGTGTGAGGGTGCTGTGATTACTGTAAGTGACTTGCTCCCATGAGGAGGGTCGCGTCCACAGTTTCACTGACATTTTTCTTTTGTCTTGATTTTGGCAGCACCCTCCTGGAGTTGTTCCCCAGGTTACTAAGCTTGGTAAGTGCATTCCTTGATCAGACGCCTCTGACTAGCGCTGTTCCCTCAAACTACTCAGAAACCCGTTAGGACCTGTCCAAGCTCCGTTTTTTAGCCTGGCCCTTAAATGTCCTGTGGGAGGGGGGTGTACCATTCTCTGTGGGCACCTGAAAAGGCTCTGGATCTTCAGCCATGTTCTCCACAGGCTTCGGGGACCCATGGTGATGACAGAACATGTAGTCCTGCCTCCGGCATTTCCAGGGACACTTTCTTCCCTACCCCCAGCCCATCCTGGGCCCATCCTTTTCCCTGACTATCCACCACCACATCCTGGACTGCACTGCTGACTTCCTCTTCCCTCCCCTAGGATGGCCAGGAGACACTCTCAGGTTCTAAATGTGCTGTGGAAGCCCCCAAGTGCTTACCAATGTGCAAGGTGAGCACAGAGGATCCAGCAGGGTTCTAGGTGGTACATGAGGATGTGTCAGCCCTGGTCCTGAGGACTGTTTTGATTCTAGGGAAGCTTCTTTGGATCTGAAGAGTTGAAGAGTCTAATCCTGAAATTCCTGCAGCAGTAAGTACTCCTGAGAATCTGAGCAAGGGGAGGGCTAGGACAGGGGAGGCCACCAAAGCTCCAGACCACACAGATGTACTGTCTTCACTGCTCCCCCTCAGGTATTACTTGATCCATGACTATGGGGACCGCCAGGGACTCCTGGGTGCTTATCATGAGGAGGCCTGCTTCTCCCTGGCCATTCCATTCCAACCCAAGGACCCAGCTCTGTGAGTATCACAGCCTAGACTCTTCCCCCAGGCCATGTGGTTCCCCAGTAGATGCAGGCCAGCTCCTGCTGACACCTATGGTGGCCGGACCACCACCTACTGTTCCTCTCTGTCTCCTAGAAGCAGCACGTGTGCTTACTTCTTGGACAACAGGAATATGAAGATGCTCAAGGACCCCAGTGAGTGTGTGGTGGGAAGACTGGGCCAGAAAGGGTGGTAAGGGGGCCAATCATAGGGTCCATGGCATGGCAGACATGACCTTTGCTTTCTTCCCCTCCCCCACAGACCTGCGTGTCCAGATGATGAAACACACAAAACATGACATTGTGCATACCCTCTGTGCGTTGCCCAAAACTCAGCATGACTTCAGCTCCTTCGTGGTGGACATGTGTTTTCAGATGGTGAGCAGGTGCTCCTCCCTTGGTGTTGGGCGGGGGGGGGGGGGGGGGCGGGACAGGAAGCACATCGTAGGGAAGATGTTTAGGGGTAGCTGAGTAACTAGGTTGGTCTCTCTCAGGAAATGATGCTCTGCTTCTCTGTCAACGGGGTGTTCAAGGAAGGTATGTGTAGATCCTTCCCCCCATCATGGACCCCCTCCACCAAAACCCTTCCAGTTTCCCTCCAGTCCACTCCTCTCCACTCCCCTTTCCTCTCCTCTGCTCCCCTCCAGCCCTCAAGTCTTCCCACAGTTCAGGTTTGAAGTGCGTCCGTGCCTGCCCTTTCTAGCCTGGGCATTGGTGACATAGGATGTCGAGTTTAGTGGCTCCCATCCCAGATCCTTACATTGAGAACTTGGGCCATTATAGTTTCCTCATTTGCAAAATGGAGTCATAATGTGCACCTCTTGGGCAGGTGTGAAAAATGCATTGCATGAACTTGTGAAGCTTTTGTCATGGAACATGTTATTGGGAGCAGACGGCTCCTACAGTTGCCCTCCCCATTCCCAACACCCTGGCTCCCCAAGGGAACAACTGTCCCCTCAGCCTAACTGTCAAGTCAGACCCTGACTGGGGAATGACATGGGAGCCTGTACATTATGTGGGGGCTGTAAGGGGTACTCTTACTCTTTGTTGTTGAAGTGGAAGGAACGTCTCCTGGCTGTGTGCGTGCCTTCACCCGGACCTTCATTGCTACCCCTGCCAGCTCTTCCAGGTGAGAGCCGTGTTGTGGGCAGAAATCCCCATCCAGCCTGGGCTCAGGGTCCTGAGTATGTGGATGCAGACCTTAGGTTTACTCAGTATTATGGAAAGTCAGCAGGGAGAGCCAAGGACCAGTCTAGCCTAGTGGTTAGGAAGAGTATGGGCTCTGGAATCGGCATATAGGCTCTTTCCTTGACTCAACACTCACTGTGTGACCTTGGTCAAGTCCTATGATCTGTCTGTGACTCAGTGTCTTCTTCTGAAAATGGGGATCAGACTGTACACTCTTCTACTGTAGTGTACTGGGCTACTGTTCAGGGTAATTGTAAAGTTGTTCCTGGGTTGGGGATCAGCCTATCCACTGAGTGAAGCTGGTAGACAATCTCTCCGAAGGTGGGCTCTATGCAAGGGGCAGAGTAACAGTCAAGGAGCCTGTGGACAGACACAGGAGGGGGATGGAAGGAATCTGGTTGCTGACTGGCAGCGGGAGCAGTCAAGACTGGGGGTGTGGGTGGTTTATCCATCAGTTGTCCAAATATGCATTTTCTCCCCAGTGTTTGTATAGTGAATGACGAGCTGTTTGTGAGCAAAGCCAGTCCCAGTGAGGCTCAGCATCTGCATTCTCCATCCCAGTACCTACACTCACCTCCAGTTCCACGCACACCCTCTCGCAGGAGCAGCAGGAAATGGTGCAGGCTTTATTCATCACGTCTGGGATGAAACTTGAGTAGCCTCAGAAGGAAGTGCTAGGTGTGCATGGGGACAGAAAGGAGCTGGCAGGAGTAGAGGAGCTAATAAGTGGATCTTGCAGATAACTGTTTTTGCTTATTTACTTTACTCATTAATACCCTGCACATGTCATTCTCAATACAAATTAATTTACCTAGTTGTTTTGAATAGGTGTGCATTACTTTTCTGAACTCCATGAACCTTATTCTTTTATTGACAGACATTTAGTTTTCAGGAAATTTACCCATTACACACTGAGCTCACTCTGCTGCCTATGTCACAGTAAACATGGAAGCTGCTTCTGACCCATCGTTTAGGAAATGACACTGTATGGTCAGTGTATCCACTTTGTTCCTAATAGATACTACCTGTTCTTCCTCCATCTCAGGTGCCATTCTGGCAACCACTGAGATTAATACAGGTGCCATTCAGGTTCTCCCTCTTCCCATGGTGAGGTCTGGGAATTCAAGCCAAGAGGCCAGGTGGTCAGCAAATGAGACTCAGGCCTCCTAGTTCTGTTCATTTTCCAACTCTCTCCCTTCATTTCCTCCAAGCCTAGCACAAGATCCTAGAGCAAGCCTTCACACAGACTTGATCTAGGATCCCAAAAACAGTCTTGACAAGAAACCCTTGGGTTTCATCATCTTCATCCTCATCATCTTTGCTGTATCTTACATCCGATCTGAGAATATCCCTGTGACTAAGCCGTAGGTCTGCTTGGAGCTCAGAAGCCAACACTTAACTGACAGTCATCCACCCAAAAGGCTAGTTTTTCTGTGTATTTGTCCCAATCAGGTGATCTTCCTGACCCAGGGATCGAACCAACATCTTTTGTATCTCCTGTACTGGCAGGCATTGTTTACCACTGAGCCATCAGGGAAGCCTTCTAAATGAATTAAAATCTGCTTATCTGGAATATTTTGGGTTGGCCAAAATGCTCTTTTGGGTTTTGCCATAAGATGTTAGGGAAAAGTCCAAACAAACTGTTTGGGCAAGCCAATATTTAAAGCAACTGAATGTGTGAAAATTGAGTTTGGTGCTGGCTGGCTTTTTGGCTAATGGATTCCAGCTTGTTGTGAAGACATAAAGAGAGACCATCTTTGGCCCCGTCATATAACAATGTCTGTGTTGGAAAATAAATTGGTGTGTGTTTTCCAAGTATGAGTGTGTTCATAGGAATATGCTTGTGTCATTAAATAAATGTGCAAGTTCATGCATGTAAGTGAACAGGTGATAACATACAGGGATATTAGCATGCTTGTGTATGTAAGTGAAAATGCAAGCATGCTTATTTGTCTCACTTTTTTTCTGCCCATGCCATGTGCCTCATGGCACTTAGTTTCTGGACCAGGGATTGAACCCAGGGCCACAGCGGTGAACGTGTAGAGTACTAACTACTGGACTTCCAGGGAATTTCCATATGATATTTTAAAAGCACTTCTGACCCTAAAACAACAAAGGTTTTAACAGTGCAGATCCACATAAATGCAAATTTGTTCAATAGCAAGTACTACACAATATGTATTAGTTGTGAGGTAAAATCCTGGATTCACAGGAACCTGATATTCAAAGAGTAAACCATATATTATATATATTTAAGTGCACATGGAGGGTCCGTACCCCTAACCCCTGCATCACACAAGGGTCAATGACATTAGTATATTTGAGTGAATGAATTTGTGAGAGTGTATATGAGTAAATGCGTGAGCTTCTTTGTGCATGTGAACACATTCCTATTTCTGAGCATGTTAATGTATATGTGAGTATGAACGTAGAATGTAAGCATGACAATGATTGATTTTCCCAGCACATTGATGTGAATGTATTAGTAGTTACTGTGAGCAAATAAGTGTATGACCATGTCTGTGCAAGTGAATGTGACCTTGTACATGTATATAAGCACATGTGAGAGTGACCGTGGTGCCTATTCAAATATGAGTTTACATTTGTAAAGTGAATGGGACTTTTCCTATGGATGAGTGAATTTGTGACCATGGACATGAATGTTACCATATTCGTGTGTATGTGAATGAATATGTGTATGAGCATGTGAAAGCAGAGTATATTTCTGTGAGCTAATGTGCAAGTGTGTGCATGTGAGTGTATTAGAGCATCTGTGTGTGTGTGTGTAAATGTGTGAACTTCATGTTAAGTGTGAGCATATTCATCTGTAAGCATATGAATACAATGTTCTTTGTGAGTATGTTGTACCTGGGGAAATGTATGAATATGTGATCAGGAACATATAGAATGTGTGTGTGTGTGTGTGTGTGAATGTGAGAAGGTTTGAGGGAATGCATGTATAAGCATGCATTTTATTGAGTGAATGTGTTTAGTTCAGTTGTTCAGTTGTGTCTGACTATTTGTGACCCCATGGACTGCAGCACACCAGGCCTCCCGATCCATCACCAACTTCTGGAGTTTACTCAAACTCATGTCCATTGAGTTAGTGATGCCATCCAACCATCTCATCCTCTGCCGTCCCCTTCTCCTCCTGCCTTCAATCTTTTGCAGCATCAGGGTCATTTCAAATGAGTCAGTTCTTGAACTTGTCAATAGGCATATGGGGTCAGAGGGAGGGAGCATGGACCAAGGTCAAAGTCTGGGGATTGTCAGATGTAGATAATACACATTATCTCTGAGGCACTTCACCAGTATCTTTCACATTCTGATCTGTTTTACACTTGATATCTTAGTTGGGAGAGCATGGGATACATTATCCTTTTTTGTCATGCAGATCTGAGACATATGAGAAAAAGATAGTCCCTGGATGGATTTGACCCTGCTTATGTTGTCAGCCTGCTTATTTAACTTACATGCAAAGTATAAGCCCTCAAGCAGCTGCTGTTCACAACACTCTGGCTTCCAGGTCTCTGGCCCAGTGGGAAGAAGCTGTGCAAGCTTCACTCTGGCACCTCCTCCTCTTCTTCTCACTGCCCCTTCTCAAAGAACATTAAATGTGCTAGCTGAACCTGAATGGGACAAAGTTGTTAAGGCGTCTGCTGGTGAACTTGTTGGGGAAGAGGAAGAATGGATTAGTCTTAGACACTACTTCACCTCTGACACACAGACTCGATTCAGTCTGGTGTGAGCATGCACAGGGAGATCTAGGAGTCCCCAAACTCTGAGGCCGTTGAACCAAATTCCCCAAAGTCCTGCCTGAAGAGAGGGAGAGGTGGGAGGAGAGGTGACTCTCACGGGGTAAGTGCCACTGCCTGGATCCTTCTTGCCACTGATTACCTCACAGACCAGGGGATGGGCTTGGGCTCAACTTGCCTGTGGAGTATGCACTGGTTTGAATGGGTTTCAAGGACTGTTGACATGAAACTACCACTTTTCTTGGCAGCACTTTCTTTCACATTCTCACTGTTCTTTATCCTCATCCCTCATCCTTTCTCCTTACTACTCTACTCATCTGTGTCCAGTTTCAGCTCTCATTCTCCTGCTGCCTCTCACTTTCTTCCATTAAATGCAATTCACAATGTAACCCAGTAATGCTCACTCCTTGAATCCTAGAGCCTCACTCTCTTTCACATTCAAGTTGCGAATATCTTCTCAGGTCCTCTTTTATCCCAGAGTGACACCCCGGCAATTTTAACCTTGCCCTTGCAGTACTTACAGGCCCCTGGCAGATGCTGGCCATCCTCTTCTCCTGCTCTTTGGGGCTGAGCATCCTTCCTCTCCAGATGCTGCTGCAGTTGTAGGCCAGGCAGAGAACCTACGTCCTAGGATACCTGTACCAGAGTGTTCATGTTTGTTCTCTGCTTTCCCCAAACCTGCCACACACTCCATTCATATGCAACTGTCCCACCTGCTGGCCTCCCCAACACACACACACACACACACACACAACAACAACAGCTTGAGACTTAGTGCCTGCTATGCTGTGTTCTGTCTAAACAAAGTCTAAAGGTGTTCTTGCATTTCCTTCTTCATCCAGTTCAGTTCAGTTCAGTTAGTCATGTCCGACTCTTTTTTGACCCCATGGACTGCAGCATGCCAGGCCTCCCTTTCTGTCACCAACTCCCGGAGTTTACTCAGACTCATGTCCATTGAGTCGCTGATGCCATCCAACCATCTCATCCTCTGTTGTCCCCTTTTCCCCTTCTCCTGCCTTCAATCTTTGCCAGCATCAGGGTCTTTTCAAATGAGTCAGTTCTTCACATCAGGTAGCCAAAGTATCGGAGTTTCAGCTTCAGCATAAGTCCTTCCAATGAATTTTCAGGACTGATTTCCTTTAGGATTGACTGGTTCGATCTCCTTGCAGTCCAAGGGACTCTCAAGAGTCTTCTCCAACACCACAGTTCAAAAGCATCGATTCTTCTGTGCTCAGCTTTCTTTATAGTCCAACTCTCACATCCATACATGACTACTGGAAAAATCATAGCTTTGACTAGACGGACCTTTGTTGGCAAAGTAATGCCTCTGCTTTTTAATAAGCTGTGTGGGTTTGTCATAGCTTTTCTTCCAAGGAGCAAGCGTCTTTTAATTTCATGGCTGCAGTCACCATTTGCAGTGATTTTGGAGCCCACAAAAATAAAGTCTCTCACTGTTTCCCCATCTATTTGCCATGAAATGATGGGCCAGATGCCATGATCTTAGTTTTCTGAATGTTGAGCTTTAACTTTTTCACTCTCCTCTTTCACTTTCATCAAGAGGCTCTTTAATTCTTCGCTTTCTGCCATAAGGGTGGTGTCATCTGCATATCTGAGGTTATTAATTTTTCTCCCAGCAATCTTGATTCCAGCTTGTGCTTCATCCAGCCCAGTGTTTCTCATGATGTACTCTGCAAATAAGTTAAATAATCAGGGTGACAATATAAGCTGGGTGGCCAAGCCTTCACCCAAGGCTTGGCCAAATCAATCCAGGGACCACCTTTTTCTCATATGCCCCTGATCTGAATGACAAAAAAGGATAATGTATCCTACCCTCTCCCAACTAAGGTATCAGGTGTAAACAGATCAGAATCTGAGAGACACCGGTGAAGTGCCTCAGAGATAATGTGTATTATCTCCATCTGACAATCCTCAGGCTTTGACCTAGGTCCATGCTCCCTCCCTCTGACCCTAGATGCCTACTGACATACTATCTTGCTGAAAACAATGGGAAAATGTGCTTACTGTTTTTAAATTGCTGCTGTTAGCCTTTTCTGAAATACAGGAGAACATGAGGTAGCAAGTCATGAAGTAGCAACTCCCATGACATCTAAGACTCCCATGAGGGAGCAAATCTCCTGACACGCACCAGTGCTTGGCCCAACTCACCCAAAAGTTATCAAGCAAGGGGAATTGTCTGTGCTCCAACACCTGAATTCTCCTATACCCAGTCCTCTGGCCCTCAGTCTCCTCCCTAGGGGCCCCACCTAGAAGTACTGTCTTTATAAGGTAAGGTACAGGATCTTGCTCTCTGCCTTCTCCATGTCAGCATCCCAGCCCATAGGTACACACTCACCCTGGAACATGTGCCCCACACCTTATCCCCTCACCTTCTGGAGGGAACAATGGAACAAAAGGAAAGCAATAGTCACCTGATTCACCTCCAAAACTCAGGGCCCATGGCAGTGACCTTGGTTTTCAAGGAAGCTCCCAGGGCAAACATGTTACCCTCACTGGTTTAAACATAGGTGCCAAATCCTCACAGTTGTGTGCTCTTCAGGGTAGAGTCCCTGGAAATTCGGTATTTGCATTCATTAACCTTATAGATTTCATATGTAGTTCAACCTCCTGTGTGTGTGTGTGTGTGTGTGTGTGTGTATGTATGCTAAGTTGCTTCAGTCATGTCTGAGTCTGCAACTCCATGGACTGTAGACCACCAGGTTGGTCTGTTCATGCGATTCTCCAAGCAAAAATACTGGAGTGGGTTGCCATGCCCTCCTCCAGGGAATCCTCCCAATCCAGGATTGAACTTGCCTCTCTTATATCTCCTGCATTGGCAGGAGGGTTCTTTATCACTAGCACCATCTGGGAATCCTTTGTTCAACCTTCTGCTAAGTCGCTTCAGTCATGTCCGACTCTGTGCGACCCCATAGACGGCAACCTACCAGGCTCCCCCGTCCCTGGGATTCTCCAGGCAAGAACACTGGAGTGGGTTGCCATTTCCTTCTCCAGTGCATGAAAGTGAAAAGTGAAAGTGAAGTCGCTCAGTCGTGTCCAACTCTGAGCGATCCCATGGACTGCAGCCTACCAGGCTCTTCCATCCATTGGATTTTCCAGGCAAGAGTACTGGAGTGGGGTGCCATTGCCTTCTCCGGTTCAACCTTCTATACAACCTCTATTCAATGTACCCTTTTTTTGTCATTGATTTATGGTTCCAGGTGGGCCCTGGGCAAGAGAATACTACTATTCTGTGGAATCAGGGTGGGTTTCCTGTCACATCGAGCTGTGTGGTCCAGGCTACCTGCCCTTTCCAAGGGGAAGGCTCAGAGTGAATATGGAAATAAACTGACTCATTAGCGTCATGGTGGCTTGTGTTTATGTTTCCTCACCATTTCTCATGTCTGATCTAGAAATCTCAATGCTAGGCTAGTTTGGATTTTATTTGACAGCTAATGTGATTACCAGTTCTTGACATAATCAGGCTTGATTTATAAAGATCATGCTGACTGCAGTGTGTTGAACAGACTAGAGGGACCAACACTAATAACAGAGAGTAAAGAAGTTGGGATGTTGTTGCAGTAATTCGGGAGGAAGATGTCAAGGGGCTGCCCTGGGAGTGGCTTATGATCAATGCAGAGATGAGTACAGAGGTGGGATGTTTGCTGGAGGTTGAACCAACAGGCAAGCAACTGGGTCTGGGTAGGTGAGGTAGACAAGACAGAGATCATGTGCTCAGTTTTTAACAAACTCAATAGAGTAAGAAGCCAGGGTACAGGAGCCTTCCCTACAGAGCCTGACTGATGGAGCAGAAAATTTTACCTTGGGCAGCATAGAACCCTTGGCCTGCATACCCATTTCTGTGGGTAGTGCTCCTGCAGTCACACCAGGGTGTGTGCTTCAGGTGTAGCTCCTTCTCAAGGGAGTGTACAGAGAGCAGAAGGCCTCTGGCATGTGAAACCAGAGGAGTGGGAGAAATTCCAGGATCAGAACAAAAAGCCTGGTGGTTAGAAGCCTGGGAGTACCCCACTGCTCATCTCTGCAAGTCAGGAAGTTGGGATCTCAAGAGGAAAAAGTGTGGAGCCTGAGGGAGTACCACTGTACATGGTGGGGCAGGTTTGCTCTGTTTCAGTTCTATTCAAGTTAACACAAAAGTGTCAAGTGTCATGACTTCTGGTGGTCCACTACTGTTGGTGGGAATGCAAACTAGTACAGCCACTATGGAGAACAGTGTGGAGATTCCTTCAAAAACTGGAAATAGAACTGCCTTATGACCCAGCAATCCCACTGCCAGGCACACACACTGAGGAAACCAGAAGGGAAAGAGACACGTGTACCCCAATGTTCATCGCAGCACTGTTTATAATAGCCAGGACATGGAAGCAACCTAGATGCCCATCAGCAGATGAATGGATAAGAAAGCTGTGGTACATATACACAATGGAGTATTACTCAGCCATTAAAAAGAATACATTTGAATCAGTTCTAATGAGGTGGATGAAACTGGAACCTATTATACAGAGTGAAGTAAGCCAGAAAGAAAAACACCAATACAGTATACTAACACATATATATGGAATTTAGAAAGATGGTAACAATAATCCTGTGTACGAGACAGCAAAAGAGACACTGATGTATAGATCAGTCTTATGGACTATGTGGGAGAGGGAGAGGGAGAGGGTGGGGAGATTTGGGAGAATGGCATTGAAACATGTATAATATCATGTATGAAACTAGTCGCCAGTCCAGGTTCGATGCATGATACTGGATGCTTGGGGCTGGTGCACTGGGATGACCCAGAGGGAGGGTATGGGGAGGGAGGAGGGAGGAGGGTTCAGGATGGGGAGCACAGGTATACCTGTGGCGGATTCATTTTGATGTTTGGCAAAACTAATACAATATTGTAAAGTTTAAAAATAAAATTAAAAAAAGAAAAAAAAAAAGTATGTACTCCCTATATAGGGTGCCTAGGTTTGATCCCTGGTCAGGCACCTAAAATCCAAATCGAGATGATTTAGAATCACAACTAAGAGTTCGCATGCCTCAATTAAAGGTCCCACATGTCCCAAATAAAGATCCCACATGCCACAACCAAATATTCCACATGCTGCAACTAAACAACTAAAGACCCGCATGGTATAACTCAAAGATCCCACCTACCACAACGGAAAAACCCCTTGTGCTCTAACTAAAGTTCCTGCGTGTGGCAATGAAGATCCCACGTGCCACAACTAAGCCCAACATAGCCAAATAAATTAAACAAATATTTAAATATTAAATATACAAAGATTCATTTAAAAACCTTCACCTGGCTACAAATGAACATATCTATGAAACAAAAACAGATTACAGGCACAGACAGCAAACTTCTGGTTACTGAGGCTGGGTTGGGGGGAGGTTGTAGGAGAGGAATGGATTGGGTGTTTGGGACTAGCAGATGCAAACTATTGTACACAGAACGGATAAACAAGGTCTTACTGTATAGCACAGGGAACTATATTCACTAACCTGTGGTAAACCATAATGGAAAAGAAAAGAGAGAATGTCTAAATATGTAAAACTGAGTCACTATGCTGTGCACCTAAAACGAGCACAACACTCTATCATCTATACTTCAATTAAAAAACCCTCAAGTGTGTAGAAGCATCAGATGTACACGATGTGATGTCAGCACCCTGTCTGAAACCTTCAGAACCATTCTCATATAGTTTTTGCTGAAACAGACAAGTCACTGGTCATCAGTAAATGTCATGTTATTTCCCAGACGACAAACAACAGAGAAGACCCTGGCTGTCACATTTCCGAGGCTGTGCCTTCTCCAGCACACATGTAGACACACAGTAGTGAGTGTACACGTTCTTTCCCCTGCTCCCTTCTCTTCCTACAGTGAGTGAGCCAGAAGAACGCGGTGAGGAAGCCTCCTCTTCTTCCCCAGCTTTTATCCAGGCGATGGGGTACAAACACTGGGTCCATGCTATCAAGCAGGATGAAGGGCTGGAGTAGAAGGGGCAGGCATTCTGGCAAGTGGAGAGGAGGGGAGGCAGGCAGCAGGCAGCCCACAGAAAAAAGATTAGTTCAATCCCCTAAAGAGACCCATCTTGGAGTCAGCGTGGACACAGCTCTCCATTTTGGTGGGGATCCAAACAGGGGCAGCTGATTGCCTTGGAAAAAGCAATCTTCCACATTCAGTGCCCTCCTGAGCTGAGCTAACCAGTCTACATTCGCCAGCACAAAGTCACATTTTCCCACCTAAGCTGGGACTGTCACTACATCAACCTTGATCTGGTATACAACTCTTTTTAGGGCTAGCAAATGGCTTGACACTGAGAGCCATCTGGCCATCGAGCAACAAAATCATTTCAGATTCTGAGGCCTCAAGAGTGTCATCTCAAAGACATTCATTCTGGAAGCAAGCGTTTCTCTTGTTAATCACATGCTTTCAGACTGGAGGTGTCTTGGATGAGGACAGGCAAGTACCCAGTCTGAACCCTGCAGAGAGTTGGCCTTTCCAAAGCTTTCTGACATGCTCACCCAAGATACGTGAGACCTTCAGCAGGGATAATTCCTCCCAAAGGGCATGCGAATGGGAACAGTCCCTGAGCATCACTGTGATCCTATAGTACTTTCAGACGATGGCAAAGCCCTCCAATGTACTTGCGTCTGTTCACACTATATTCTATAAGGCCAATACAAGTAATGAATTAGTGACTTACTAAAACATTGCTCCCAAAGGAAATAAAGGGTTAGGTTCCTGTGAGCCTCTGGTCACAACATTTTCATCAGTCAATCAATTTATTAACTTGTTTTATAGCTGTTTCCATCTAAAGATACAATTTAATCAGAAACCCAGAATTTGTAAAACCATTTATACTAACAAAATGATAAAACTTTCTGACAAAAGACTCTAGAATCTGTCCAAGTCTAAATCAGTGGACACTTCCATTACTATCTCCAGAGGTTCCTTCATTGTTGAGGAATTAGTACCTCTGTTATGCCCCAGTGGCATCTCTGACCACCCATGACATTTAAAAGTTGCTCACAGGCCACTGAGGCAAGAAACTACCCTTCTTGACCCTGTATTACATATGATTATAGAGTGGCAACTGTCAGCCACATACTGGGCCATCCTCAAAACAGAGGTACTCAGAGACCCTGAGCCAGTGAATCCTATTCTCTCAAAATGGGTATGTTGAAACCCTAACCCCCAATGTGACTATATTTCGAGATACTGCCTTTAAGGTGTAACTAAGATTAAATGAGGTCATAAGTATGCAGCTGTAATCCAACTGGAGGGCATCCTTCTAAGAAGAGTAAGAGATTCCACAGAGCTCTCACTCTCTCCCCACACCAAACAAAGTAAATACCATGTGAGGACACAGTAATAAGACAGCTGTCAGTCAAGGAAAAAGGTCTTACCCGAGTATAAATTCTTTTACCAAATTCTAGATTTCCAACTGGATTAAACTGTGGGCCTTTGTAACAACTTAAATTCTTTCCTCCCTCTGTATTCAAATTTTCTGATTTCTTTCTCTTGGATCCTTTTTGCTTCTTTGTCACTGGATATACCTTGTGTGTCTGTAATGGGGGAGGTGTCACCGCTGGAAACCTGGTGGAATACAGAGCAGAGAGCAGGAGGTGAGCAGGCTAACCACAAGGTGGGACGGGGAGCTTGTTCTTCCACAAAGACTCACCTCTCAGGTGAGAACATCTTGGAAAGGGAAGGTGGGAATTGATCGGGGGCACCAAGCCTGAGAGTGGCGAGAAGAGAAGCAGCCCAGCAGCTCGACGCCATGAAGCATGCTGTGAACCAATCCTTTGGCTTCTAAGAGCAATGGGTCTAACGCACATCCGGCTGCCAAATAGGGAGGAGGAAGCCTGGTGCACAACTGGCTACGACCACCGTGATGCCGTAGTGAGGTTAGCAAATCCTGCAGGTGGCAAGATTCATTCAAAAAGATGCCAGATCCTGCTTCCTATCATGGTTTGGGCACTACCCAGCCCTCTGCTCATTCTGGTCCTTGCAGTCGTTGCTGGCTCAGCTTCAGCTTGAGCTCCCTGGAAGCTGGAGAGGGGTCAGGGGGTTGGGGGACCAGGGCATCTCGCCCTGCACCTACCGTCTGTAAGAATGCAAAACCTGCTTTATGCTTAAAACAGCTTATGCCCAAGAATTTTTTTTGTGTGGTGAAAGGAGTCATTTGACTGCCCAGGTTGAATTATGAAAGATCTGGACACCTTTGAGAGATCAGGAGATAGTTGGCTGGGGGTCACTTCCAGACCCTTGGGCTTCCAGTAAACCAGAGTGTCTCGCCTCTGGAAGGGGTAGAAGGGGGTCAGTCAATGCATTTTATGATAGGGCTCTGGCGCCTCATCAGGACAGAAACTGGGCTCTCAGACTGCCCCCTCCCTTAGCTAAGGGAGGCAAAGGTGAAGTGAGGATTCTTGGCTGCCATCATAGAAGGGGAAAAGAAGGCAAAGGTCAGTGTATCAGATCTTCAGGGCAATTGGCCCCTGGAGATGAGGCCACTCTAAGGCTCCAGCGTTTTGGCCCCAACATGTAGAGAAAAAAGCCTGACATTTTTGTTTTTGTTCTTGTTTAGTCACTAAGTCATGTCAACTGGGTTGGGGAATGTGAGGTAGACAAGACTCAGTTTTTAGCAAACTCAATAGAGTAAGAAGCCAGGGTGTAGTGAATGTGTGCTCAGGAGCCCTCACCACGGAGTGTGCAAGATGGAGCAGAAAAGTCAGTCTTGAGCAGCATAGCGCCCTCTGGCCTGTACACCCATTTCTGTGGATAGTGCTCCTTCAGTCACACCAGGAAGTATACTTCAGGTGTTGGCCCTTCTCAAGGGAGTATAGAAAGAACAGAGGCCTCTGGCCTAGGAGGCCAGAGAAGTATGAGAAATTGCAGGATCAGAGCAAAAAGTCTAGAGTTTGGGAACCTGGGAGTACCCAATTGCAGGTCTCTGCAAGTCAGGAAATTGCAATCTCGGGAGGCAAAATGTAGAGCTTGGGTAATGCCACTGGTAAGTACACATGGTAGGGTTTGTTTGCTGTGTTTCAGCTCTATTAAACTTAATACGAAAGTCTCAACAAAAAAGATCTCATATGCTGCAACTAAAATATCCTGCATGCCTCAACTAAAAAGAACTCACATTGACCCCCATGCCACAATTTAAAGATCTCCCATGCCACAATTAAGATCCTACGTACTTCAACAAAGATCTCACATGCCACAATTAAGATCCTACGTACCATAACTAAAAGATGCCCCATTCCATTATGTAAACAACTGAAGATCCCACAACCATGAAACAAAGATTCCTCATACTGCAGCAAATACCCTGCATACCACAAATAATGGATCCTGTATGTCAAAACAAAATGATCCTACAAGCTGCAACAATGATCCCACATGCCCCAACTGAAGGATCCTGCATGCTGTGAGTAAACAACTAAGGAACTCACATGCTACAACAAAATATCCCACACACCACTACAAAGATCCCACGTACCACAACTAGAGGATCTTGCATGCTGAAACTAAAGATCATACATACTGCAAAACAGATCACCATGCCACAACTATAGATCCCACATGGTGCATCAAAGATCCCCCGTGCTGCAACTGAAGACCCATATGCTGAACAAAGGTCCTGCATACCACAATTAGATGATCCCTTGTGCTTTAACTAAAGTTCCTGCAAGTGCCAATGAAGATCACACGTGCCACAACTAAGACCAACATAACCAAATATATTAAACAAATATTTAACAATTCAATATAAAAGATTCATTTATAAACCTTCACCTGGCTACAAATGAACATATCTATGAAACAAAAACAGATTACACATCACAGAGAACAGACTTCTTGATACCAAGGTGGAGGTAGGGGGAGGTTATAGGAAAGGAATGGATTGGGATTTGGGGACTAGCAGATGCAAACTATGATACACAGAATGGATAAACAACAAGGTCCTATTGCAGCACAGGGAACTATATTCAATATCGTGTGGTAAACCATAGTGGAAAAGAATATAAAAAGATGTCTAAATATGTATAACCGAGTCAGTATGTTGTATACCTGAAACTAATATAACACTGCTATACTTCAATAAAAAGAAAAACCCTCACGTGTGTAGAAGCAGCTTACCTCCAACATACGGATTCAGATGGACACAATGTGCTGTCAGCACCCTGTCCGACCAAAACCTTCACAATCGTTTTCATTTGCATAGTTGTTGCTGAAACAAAGAAGTCCCTGGTCATCAGTAAATGTCACATTATTTCCCAGAGAACAAACAACAGAGAACACCCCAGCTGTCACCTTTCCAGGGTCATGCCTTCTATGGCACAGATGTTGACGTATCTAGTCATACCTGTACACATTCTTTACGCCATCCCCTTCTATCCCCACGGTGAGCCCGCCAGAAGCATATGGTGAGGAAGCCTCCTCCTCCTCCCCAGCTTTTATCCAAGGACTGGGTCCATGTCAACAGCCAGAATGAGGGGCTGGGCTACAGGGAGCAGGCATTCAGGCAAGTGGAGAATAGAGGAAGCATACAGGGGGCAGTCCACAGAAAAAAAGCATTAAGTCCGTCCCCTAAAGAGCCTGATCTTGGAATCAGCATGGACACAGCTTTCCATGTTGGTGGGGATTCATCCAGGGGCAGCTGATTACCATGGGAAAAGTAATCTTCCACCCTCAGTGTCCTGCTGAGCTGAGGTAACCAGTCTACATTCTCCAGCACAAAGTCACATTATCTGAGCTGGGACTAACATTTTGTTGTAACATCCATATCAACCTTGCTCTTGTATACCTATTTTTAGGGCCAGGAAATGGCTGGACACTGAGAAAGAACTTTCTGGCCCTTACCAGCAAAATCATTTCAGATTCTTAGGCCTCAATGGTGTCTTCTCAAAGACATTCATTCTGGGAGCAAGCAAGCAAGCATTTCTCTTGTTAATCATGTGCTTTGAGACTGGAGATGTCTTCAATGAGT
Source organism: Bos grunniens (assembly GCF_055505025.1). NCBI lineage: Eukaryota > Metazoa > Chordata > Mammalia > Artiodactyla > Bovidae > Bos > Bos grunniens. The sequence goes on along the minus strand of NC_141194.1, from coordinate 89,183,010 downwards.
AAACACAAGTACCCAGCCTAAGCCCTGCAGAGAGTTGGCCTTTCCAAAGCTTTCTGACCTGCTCACCCAAGATATCTGACCTTAAGCAGGGATGTTTTTTCCAAAAGGGCAGAGAGACAGGAAGAGTTGCTGAGCAGCACTGTGATCCTATGGTACTTACAAACGATGACCAAGGAATATCAGTCCCTGCAATGTGTTTGTGTCTTTTCACTCTATATTCTATATATTCTTAAAGTCAATACAAGTAATGAATTAGTGACTACTAAAACATTAATCCCAGGGGAAATGATGGGTTAGGTTCCTATGAGCCTCTGGTCACAATATTTTCATCAATCAATCCATATATAAACTTGTTTTCTATTACTGTCTATAAAGTTACAATTTAATCCAATTAAAAAACCAGAATTTACTATACCGATGTATATTAACAAATCTTACAACAAAAGCCTCTAGAATCTGTCCAGATCTAAATCAATGGACACTTCCATTAGTGTCTCCAGAGATTTCTTCATTGTTGAGGCTCTAGTAATCTCTGTTACGCGCCTCCCAGCATCTCTGGACCACCCATGACACCTGTAAGTTGCCCATAGGGCACTAGTGCAAAAACTACACTTCTTGGCCCTGTACTACAAATGATTATAGAGTGGCAACCATCGCCCATATATTGGGCCATCCTCAAAATAAAGGTACTCAGAGACCCTGAGCCAGTGAATCCTATTCTTTCAAAATGGGTATGCTGAAACTCTAATCCTCAATGTGACTATATTTCGAGATACTGCCTTTAAGGTGTAACTAAGATTAAATGAGGTCATAAGTATGCAGCTGTAATCCAACTGGAGGGCATCCTTATAAGAAGAGTAAGAGATTCCACAGAGCTCTCACTCTCTCCCCACACCAAACAAAGTAAATACCATGTGAGGACACAGTAATAAGACAGCTGTCAGTCAAGGAAAAAGGTCTTACCCGAGTATAAATTCTTTTACCAAATTCTAGATTTCCAACTGGACTAAACTGTGGTCCTTTGTATCAGTTTAAATTCTTTCCTCCTTCTGTATTCAAGTTTTCTAATTTCTTTCTCTCTCATCCTTTTTGCTTGTCACTGGATATACTTTGTGTGTGTGTGATGGAGAAGGGATCCTCTCTACACTACTCATATTTATGCATTTCTTCCTTCAGAGAGCCTCAACTCAGGTTCATTAGGGATAGCGGCCTCCCTTATGACAATGGTTGTGTAACAAGTTTTAAGCACTCTGGCTTAAATTGGGTTTGAATTTATTTCATCACTGTGTCACAAAAGTGCAGTGATCCTTTTTCACTATACCTAGAATGATCAGGACTTTTACTTCAAAAGAGACATAGGTAACAGAGTGGCACAGCAGAAGATTGCTGGGTCCCCAAGCCAGAGAGGGGTCTACTGAAACCATATTCTGGTATGGTGCTGCCACTTAGGTTGCACTGACATCTTTTTTGTTTTTTTTTGGTCTTTTCTATCTGTACAAAATCTCTCACAATATTTTAGATGTCAAGCAGTACAAATTTACACCTTTGAATTTTATCTTTATTTAATCACGAATGGTCCAGACCTTCTGGGTGGTTATGGGGAAAGATTCAGAGATCCAGTGACTCCTCTATTGGGTAGCCCAGGAAGGGCGGGCATTACAGGACAATGTAGGACATGTGGGGGTTGCATTCTGGAACAGGATGAATCAGAAGGGTCTGTGGGAAGAGGGTTTTGCAGTATTAAGTGGGTCAGGTAGCCCCTGATTCCTGAGCCAGATGTGACTGGGTTCTCTGAATAATTCTGCTGGCTAACAAGGAAACACTATTCAGGAAGAATATGCAGGAATGCATCTGGTGCATTTAATAAGGAGAGTCTGAAGAGGACACTATCTGGTGGAGCAGAGCAAGGAAAGAAACTTGAGATTAGGCCATTTAAGGTCCTCTCAATTATACCAGATATCAACTCAGCAACTTAGGCCTCACCCCAACACTGGCCACTCCCTGTAACAAGTGCCCATCGGTGTGTGCGTAAGTACACACACAGGAAACATTACACAAGACTGAGGATGAGGAGAACTTAGTCCCTGGACGTGGATACATGGACCTGTTGGCAACAGTTCTCCAACCCCTGTGATTTGGTCACTGTTAGCTAACACAGTGATGTAGGCAATGAAACAAGGGGGCTCCATCTCAAGTGCACATCCCCATCCCTACCACCAATTCCTCTAGGACTGGCAACCAGGCAGGGTGCATGGGCAAGGGTTTAAAAGCCCAGGCTGACATCTTCCCCAGCTGTCTCCTTCTAAAAGGTTGTCTACTCACCCACGGCCCCCAAGCCCCTGGCAGCCTGGCAACTCCTGATAGCTTACAGTGAATGATGTCGGATTCGTGATCTCCAAAGAAGAAGATTCAGCTTCGGGACAGGGGACCAGGCTTGATTACTCAAGAGCTTTTGTGTAGCAGAGTTTTATTAAAGTAAGAAAAGGGACAGAGAAAGCTTCTGACAGAGACATCAGAAGAGGGGATGGAGAATACCTCCCTTGCTAGTCTTTAGCAAGGGAATTACATACTTTTTAATAAATTATTATAATAATTCAAAAGAATGTCTCAAGTTTGTGAACATTTTACCAGACCCACTCCCACAATTACATTTTAAGATAACAGGATTAGAACTTAACAACAGAAAGATCCTACCAGACCCACTCCCATTATATATATTTTAAGATATCAGGATTAGTCAGAAGGTGTTCAGGAAGGACAAACTGTCCTCAAGCAGGATACATTATTGTTATATAATCTTTAGTACAGAGTTTAAACTTAGTTGTTTGTTGTGTAATCTCAGTTCTGGGCTTAAAGAAAAAAACTTACAGACTAAGGAATGTAAAGGAAAAAAAGATGTTTGTCCTTTCTTCCTCCTTGAGAATTCCAGACCCCTCTCTCCTTGGGGACCCCTGGACTTCTTATCAATCTGCCTAGGAATTGACTCTCTCACTCCTGCTTACCAATTAAAGAAGTGCAGAGCGAAGTCAGGAACATCAGAGGAGAGGTTAGATGTCAAAGTGGAATTTTCAGGTGGAACTGTGGTCGTCACCCTTCAAGAGCTGGATCCTGGTGAGCCATAGATGCACAGGGACTTGCTTCTCATCCGGACTCCATTGCTCCGAACACTGGAGACTGCTACAGACCTGGCAGAAGACAGAGGAGGGGGTGAGCGGGCTAACCACGAGGTGTGGCGGGAAGCTTGTTTTTCTGCAGATATGATACTAAGCTAAGACCATCTTGGCAAGGGAGGCAGGGAAGGTGAGAATCAATCAGGGTCCCTGAGCCTGGGTGCGGAGAGTAGAGTACTCCACAAAGCATGCTGCGAAGGAATCCCTGGATTCTAAGAGCACTAGGTAGGATGCACTTCCAGCTGCCAGCTAGGAATCAAAAACCCTGTGCACAACTGGCCCCGCCTACCCTGATGGAATCATGAGGTAAGCAAATCCCACAAATGCCAGGAACCAATCAAAAAGATAGGTCCTGCCTATTATGGTTTGGGTACTGCCAAACTCTCTGCTCATTCTGGCCTCTGCTGTCATTCCTGGCTCAGCCCCAGCTCCAGGTCTGTGGCAGCTGGAGAACTGGGAGAGGGGTTGGCAGTGTGGGGCACCTCATCCTGCAACTACCGTCTGTAAAAAACGCAAAATCTACTTTTTCCTTTAAAGAACTTATGCCCCAAAGCTTGCTTTGTGGGTTGAAACAAGCAAATTTACTGCCAAGGTAATTGTGAAAGATCTGGACACCTTTGAGATAAACCAGAGTGCCTCTCCTCTGAAAGTGGTGGAAGAGGGTTAGCCAATGCATTTTATGATAGGGCTCTGGAGCCTCATCAGGATGGAAAACTGGGCTCCCAGACTACCTCCCTCCCTTAGCTAAGGGAGGCAAAGGTAAAGTGAGGGCTCTTGGCTGGCATCATAGAAGGGGAAAAGAAGGCACAGTTCAGTGCATCAGATCTTGAGGGCAATTAGCCCCTGGAGAGCAGCACACTCCTAATGCTCCAGTGTTCTGGCCCCAACACGTAGAGAAAAAAGCCCCACATTTTCATTGTTGTTCTCCTTTAGTTGCTAAGTTGTGTCACTCTCTTTTGCAACCCCATGGACTGTAGTCTACCCAGCTTCTCTGTCCATGGGATTTCCCAGGCAGACTACTGAAGTGGCTTCTCATTTCCCTCTCTGGCGATCTTTCCAACTCAGTGATCGAACCTGAGTCTCTTGCGTCTCCTGCACTAGCAGGCGGATTCTTTACCACTGAACCACCATAGAAGTACTCTAAATGGATTAAAATCTGCTTTTTTGGAATACATTGGACTGGCCAAAAAGTTTGTTCAGATTTTTCTGCAAGATGTTATGGAAAATCCAAACAAATTCTTTGACCCAACCCAATGTTTAAACCAACTGGTATGTAAAAACTGAGTTTGGTGCTCACTGGCTTTTCAGCTAATGGGTTACAGCCTGCTGTAAAGAAGTAAAATGAGGCCATCTTTGGTTCCTTTATATAGCAGTGTCTGTGTGGGAAAATGAATGGGTGAGCCTCTTCAAGTGTAAGTGTGTTAATAGGAATATATCTGTGTGATTAAAGAAATGTTTGTGCACGCATGAGTGAACAACTAACATATCCATGGATATTACCATGTTTGTGTGTGAGTGTAAAAATTTAAGCCTGTTCACTTGTCTGATATTTGGGGGGGGGGGAGGGGAGGGCATGTTGGGCTTCCCTGGTGGCTTACTGTTAGAGTCTGCCTGCAATGCGCAAGACTTGGGTTTGATCCCTGGGTCAGGAAGATCCCCTGGAGAAGGAAATGGCAACCCACTCCAGTACTCCTGCCTGGAAAATCCAGTGGACAGAGGAGCCTGAAGGGCTACAGTTCATGGGGTCGCAAAGAATCAGACTCAACTGAGCGACTTTCACCAGAGAAGGCAATGGCACCCCACTCCAGTACTCTTGCCTGGAGAATCCCAGGGACAGGGGAACCTACTGGGCTGCCATCTATGGGGTTGCACAGAGTCGGACATGACTGAAGCGACTTAGCAGCAGCAGCAGCAGAGCAACTTTCACACATATGTTGTGCAGGTTGCAGGATCTTAGTTCCCCAACCAGGTAATGAACATGGGGCCACAGCAGTGATACTGCTGAGTACTAACCACTGGACTACCAAAGAATTCCCCTGTATGATATTTTAAAAGTACATCTGACTCTTAAACAATAGGGTTTGAACAGTGCAGGTCCACTTATATGCAGATTTCTTCAATAGCAAATACTACAGTACTACACAATATATGATTAGTTGAATCCATGCATGCAAAACCCTGGATTCACAGAAACATTATATTGTGATGGTAGATTATATGTTAAATATATTCAGATTCACATGGATGGTCAGAACCCCAGAATACTTGAATGAATTTTGTGTGATTGTGAGTGAATGTGAGAGTGTCTTGGTGAGTGTGAGCACATTCCTACTTCTGGGCATGTTAATGTGTATGTGAGTGACTATGAGTATATGGATGTAAGTATAACTGATTTAATTTGTTATCACATTCAAGTGAATGTGTGAGCAGTTATTATGAGTGAACAAGTATGAGAGCATGTTTGTGCCAGTCAATGTGACCTTGTGCATGTCTATAACCACATGTGTAAGAATGAGCATGGGAGCCTATTTAAATATGAGTTTGTGTGTTGAAGTAAATGGACTTTTCATATGGATGAGTGAATGTGTGACCATGGGCATGAATATTAGCATATTCATGTATGTGAGATGAATGTCTGTTTTTGATCATGTGAAAGTGGAGTATATTTCTGTGAGTTAATGTCCAAGTGTGTGCATATGAGTACACTTGAATACCTCTACGTGTGTAAATGTGGGAACTTCATAGTAAGTGTGAGCATATTCACCTGTGAGAATGTAAGTATGATGCTGCTTGTATCTTCTACATGGGGAATTGTATATGACTGGGATCATATTTGAATGTGTGTAAGTGAATGTATGAGCTAGTTTGAGGGATGTATGTGTAACGACATTTTCACGAGTGAGTATGTAACTGTTCATTTGTGTAAGCTTGTTAATGTGTGAGTATTTTTGTGAAAACGATATGAGTTTGTGTTTTTATGTGAGTCATCTGTGTGTGTAGGTATAAGCTTTGTGATGCCTGTGAGAAAATTTGTATTCATATAAATACATGAAAATGCTCCTCTTTCTAAATATATTAATATGCACATATAAGGGCACCTGAGTATACTGTTGTGAGCATATATGTGTCTGTGAATGAATTTGTAAGCATGTTGATGTCTTAGTGGACATGTGAGCATTTTGTATAAGGGAATGTGTATGGCTACATGAGTGTGTCTATGAAAGTAAATGAGGGAGCACGTTATGAAAGTGAATGTGTTAGTTGCTCAGAGGCATCTGACTCTTTCTGACCCCTTGGACTGTGGCCCACAAGGCTCCACTGTCCATGGAATTCTCCAGGTTAGAATACTGGAGTGGGGAGGCATTCCTTTGTCCAGGGGATATTCCCAAGCCAGGGATCGAACCCAGGTCTCCTGCATTGAAGGCACATTCTTTACCATTTGAACCATGAGGGAAGACCAAATGTGTCTATACATATGAATAAATAGGTGAATATGTTTTCAGTCTGTGAATATGCTCCAATATTAGAGAATTTAGGTCTGTTGTGCGTGTATATGTGCATTTCTTGTGTCTTAGTGAATCTGTGAATGTGTAAATATGAAGAATATGCTGTTGATTTGAGTGACTAGTGACCACAAAGTATCTGTGAGCATGTCTATGTGCAATTGATTAGATGTCAGGGTGTCTATGTGTATGAAGGAATTTGTAACCATACTTGTGTGTGTGACAATGTCTGTACATGTGACTGTGTGAACAACTTGAGGATGAGTATGCTCATGCATGTAAGTAAATGTATGAGTGACACAGTGTATGTGAGGTATATTCGAGTATGTGAGTGAATGTATAACCATGTTAACTTGAGTCTATCTTTATTTGAACATGTCCATGTGTCAGTGTATCTATGTGTGTGTGCTCAGTCCTCAGTCCTGTCTGACTATTTGTGACTCCATGTAGCCTACCGGGCTCCTCCGATCCATGGAATTTTCCAGGTAAGAGTACTGGAGTGGGTTCCCATTTCCTTCTCCAGGGAATCTTCCTGACCCAGGGATCAAACCAGTGTCTCTTGCATCTTCTTCACTGGCAGGTAGGCCCTTTACCACTGCAACACCAGGGAACCACAGACTGTCTATGAATAGAAATAAATCTGTGAGCATGTTCATTTGAGTGAATGTGTAACCTGTGGAGGTATGTGGGCATCTCTTTGTGTAAGAGTGAATTGAGCCTGTTCACATATCAGTGTGTTAATGTGTTTTTCTGTGTTCATACATATGAGTGAATTTGTAAGCATGTTCATGCTGGTAGCATGTTCACCTGTGAGTGAATGTATAACCATGTTCATTTGTGTCAGATTCTTAATGTGTACATCTGCTTTTGAGTCATTGCATGAGTGTATGTGTATGTGTGAATGTTGATCATATCCATGTACGTGACTGTTAATGAATGTACTTGTGAGTTTGTGACCAGGTTCACTGTATGTGCCCTTGTTCATCTCTGTGTGCAAATTACTGTGTGAGTATATACATCTGATCATGTTTCTGTGTTTGAATGAAAATGTAAGCATGTCATGTATGTTCATGACTATGAGTGAATGTATGCTTTATATTTCTGTTTTTCTAGATTTTTTCTTGAGCTAATGTGCAAACAAGTTTGTCAGTAAATGCATGAGTACACACACACACATACACACATCTATGTGTACATATGGAAATGCAATGTTAAGCGAATATATAGCATCATGTGTGTGTTAATGAGTATATAAGCATGCTTGTATGTAATATATGTGTTCTTTTCTGTGAGTGAATGTGATGATGCTTGTGTATGACTAAATGTGTGTTCCTTGTGTGGAAGTGATAATGTGAAGACATTTGTGTTTTGAGCATGTGAATATGCAAATGTGAAAGCTTGTATTTGTGGAAACATGAATTTGTGTGTTCATTTATATGTGAGTGTGTATTTGTATATATGTGAGCATGTTCATGTGTGTAAATTAAGGCATGAGTAAGTTGGTGTGCATGAAGGTATTAATGTATTTTTCATTAGTGCAACTAAATGTATAAACAAGTTTATATACATGAGCATGATGTACAATTTTAAGTGAAGTTTTAAGTGTATGTGGGTGTGCCTGTGCACCTGAATTCATTTGTGAGCAAGTTCATGTGAGTGAATATATCAATATGTTTATTTCTGTTTGTTTATGTATTTAAGTCTTCATCTGTTCATGAGTATCTAAGTGAGTTTATGTGTGTGACTGAATATGATTATGTACACTTATGTCAAATTTTCCTTTGTGTATATAAACTTGAGAGGTTTTTGTGTGTTTGAACATAATAAAATATGAATACATTCATTAGGCACATGTTTGAATATGGTTTATGTCTGAATGAACATATAAGTATTGGTGTGACTATACTGAAACATGTGGTAATGTGTAGGTATGGTCATGTATGTGATGGCAGTCATGTATGGGTTAACATATGGACACTTTCCTGTGAAGGAATATAGAAGCAGTTTCATGTGAGCAGGTTCATGCCATTTAATGTCAACGTCTTAGCTTACATGACAATGTGAGCATCCTGTGATTAGATGTGAGTGTATCTAGGTGTGACTGAATGTGTGTGCATGTTTTCACATCTAAGAATGTTAATGTGAGCATGTTCATTTGTGTGAATGAATGTAAGAATGTGCTCTGATGTGTGACTGAATGCATGTGTGTTCATGTGGGAGTGATTGTCTGTAGGTGTACATCCATGTACAAGTGGGAATGAATGTATGACTGCTATTTTCAGAGTGTTCATGTATCTGAGTAGATGTGTTGATATGAATGTATGTGAGCATATCTGTGTGCAAGTGACTGAGTGTGGGTCACTGTGTTTGACAGCATGTGAGCATGTTTTTGTATGTGACTGAGTTAATATACATGTACACGGGTCAATGATCATTCATGTTAATGTGTGAACTTGACATCTGGGTAAATGGTAACTATATGTGTGAGCACATTTGTTTCAATGAATATGCAAGTATGTCTGTGTGTGAGCTCATTCATGTGTGAGTGAATGTAAGTATATCAGTCTCTCTGTGTGGAAGTACCAGCATGTTCATGTGTGGAAATATGTGAGTGTGTCCACATGTGTGAGTGTGTTGAAAGAAAATGTAAAATCATGGGTTTGTGTGTTCATAAGTGAATTTGTAAGGATGTGTGTGTTCATGTGAGACACTGAGTGTGTCCTACATGTGAATAAATTTGTGAACATATTCATGTGAATGAGAGAATGTGTGCATTTGTGGTAGCATCCATGTGTCTACTTGTGTGTAAGAATTTAGGATGTATCTGTTAGTGAATGTGTTATGTCTTCATATATGCATGAATTGTTTTAGGAAATTTGTAAGCATATGCATTAGTGACAGCAGGTATGTGTGTTGTGAGAGAACACACAGATGTTTGTGCACAAGTATGTAAATACAGAATTAAGACTGGACATGTGATTTGTATAAACCATTATATGTAAGAGTATATATGTGAATGATTTTGTGAATATATGTGTGTGATTCAATGTGTTAGCACTAGAGTGTATAATCATGTTGAAATGGGGATTCACATATGTGTGACTGAATATATGTCTTTGTTTGTATGTGTGTTTATATACATTAATGAAAGAAAGTATCAGTGAGTGAACATGAGCATGTATGAGTGTGTTCTATGTGTGTGAATGAATCTGTGGGTATATTTACATAAGCAAATTTATGTGTGTAAGTCTGTGGGATTGAACATGTGAACATGTGGATATAAGTGTGTCCATGAGTGTTAGTAAATTTGTAAGCATTCAGTGAGTGAATGGGGTTCATCTTATAAGCATGTTCATGTGTGAGTGTATTTATATAGTGATTGTATAAGCATTTGTAAGTATGAGTAGGTTCATGTACAAGTGAATACATAAGCATACTCCATTTATGATCAGGTTATTTTTTTGGAAGTTGAAGTGTGAGTCTGTACATGTAAGTACAAATAACTGTCTAGTGTGTCAGTGATTTTGTGAGTGTGTTCATGTGAGTGAATGAATGCATTGTCATGCTCATGTGAGTGAATTTTCAAGCATGTCTGTGTAAAAGAGAGAATATGTGAGACTATGTATGTGCCTGTGAGTTAATCTGTCATATGCCCTTTTGAGTGAGTGAATTGTGAGAATGTTATCATTAGTGACACTGCATATGCATGTATATTGTCAATTTTGTGTTTGAGTAAATTCGTAAGTTTACTTGTATGTTTGAATACACATATATGTATGAGTGAATGGTAATCAAGTTATATACGCAGTATGTTGATATGCATCTGGGACAGGGTATGTGTAAATGAATGTGTTCAAGTGAATTTTAAACCATGTTTGTTTCTAAGTGAATATGTGAATGTGTGTGAGCATAAATTGAAGAACACACATACATACATATATGAATGTTGATATATATGAGTGAATGAGTATGTGGTTATATGACCATATTTGGGTGTGTAAATGTATGAACATTTCATGAGTGTAAATGGTGGTTGAAGTATATTTGTTTGAATGAGAGAATGAACATGCATATGTGAGTATATAAGTGTATCCATTAGTGAGTAACCTAAGAGAATGATCATGTCAGTGAATAAATGTGTGTGCATGTCTGAAACTGATGAGTGAGCTACATTCCTTGTTAAGTGTGTTGTTAGTATATTCAAGCACTTTATACATATTTATACCTATTCATGTGTATGACTAAATTTTTTAATTTGTACATGGGTGTTTGTTTGTGTGGATGAATTAATGTGTAAGCATACTAGTTTGCATGGGGTTGCTGATGACAGAGTCAATTCCTAGGTAGGTTGATAAGAAGTCCGGGGTCCCCAAGGAGAGAAGGGTCTGGAATTCTTAAGGAGGAGAAAAGGACAAACTTTTTTTTCCCTTTTTTTTCCTCTACATTCCTTAGTCTTCGTCACATAAAACGTTTTTATCTTTAAGCCTGGAACTGATGATTACATAACAAACAACTCGGTTTGGACTCTGTCCTGAGGATTATATAGCAGCAATGTATCTTGCTTGAGGACAGTTTCTCCTTCCTGAGGGCCTTCTGGCTAATCCTGTTATCTTGAAATGTGGATTGTGGGAGTGCGTCTAGTAAGATCTTTGCAACCTCCAGACATTCTTTTGATTCATTGTAATAACTAATTGGAGAGTATATAACTCCCTTGCTAACACTGGCAGGGGGGCACTCTTTCTGCCCCCTTCTGATGTCTCTGTCAGAAGCTTTCTCTATCTCTTTTATACTTTAATAAAACTTTATTACACAAAAGCTCTGAGTGATCAAGGCTCGTCTCTGGCTCCGGATTCAATTTTTCTCCTCCAGAGGCCAAGAACCCCAGCATCTTTTGTGGTTCAGCAACAACCTTTCACTAATGTTTGAGTAAACATTTGAGCAAATACTTCTCTGTGTGTGTGAGCTTCATGAGTGTGAAAATGTTTATTTGTAATGAAAATGAGTATGTTTCTGTTTGTGTTCATTTGCATGTGTGAAGGATTTGAGAGTATATATATGTGCAGGATCTGTGAAAGTGAGCATATGTCTTTATCTTGGGAAAATTTGTGATCATGTTTTTTTGAGTGAATAGATGTTCCATCATTTTTATGTCTGTGAGTGAATGTTGCAAGTGTGATTATTAATTTGAGCTTCTTAATGGAAGAATGTATTTCTGTGAGTGAATGTATGTGTGTTTGGAAGTGTCATGCGAGTGTATGTTCCTCAGTTCTTTGTCTCATCACAACAAAGATTTGGAGCAACGGACATTAAAGCCCTCGGCACGTCACAGCTCTCGGGTCTTGGACAAACCGTGTTACAGCTCTTAGGCAAATCAGTGTTACAGCTCTATTTTATTTAGAAGATAGCAGGAGAATCCAAGACTCGAAGAGAAGAGAGTGGAGGAGTGCGTGGGGAGGGAGAGAGAGAGAGAGAGCGTGCGCATGCACGCGGGAGAGAGAGTCTGAGAGAAAGCGCTTTGGCTCCTCCTTTTATATGTTTTTTCCTCCACCTGGGCCTGCCCTATGCAAATTGGGCTTAGCCAGGAGTGCTGTTTGTTCTGCCTGAAGTCTTCACTCTGGTCCTCGGACCTTCCTTTGACCTTCCTTGTCTTTTAGCCACCGCCATTTTGGACTCCTTTTCCCCATTCTACCTACCTAACAGAAGCATGTTCATCCACAAGTGAATGTGTAAGCATGTTTCTATTTGTGTGTGCATGCATATATGAAAGCATGTGTGTGTACCTGTAACATATGAATGTATTATGTATGAGTGCTATTATAACCATGCCCTTGTAAATTAATGTGTGAGCCAGTTTGAGTGAACACATGTGTAAACAAATTTTATTAGTGTCACAGAGTATACAGGTATCTTTGTTCCTGCCTATGAATCAATATATGAATATTATTTATCTGTCAGATAACTGTTGTATGGGTATATTTGACTATGTGAGTGAATTTGTACTCAAGTGAATGTGTTGAGTATGTAATATGTGAGCACAATAATTTCTATAGAGAACATGTATGTTCATATGTGGAACCAGGCAGTCTAGGGAATTAACATATGAATAAATTTACATATTGACTATGACTATATATGTGATCAAGATTATATGTGTGACTGTTGAGCATTAATATGTGTTTGTGGGTATATGTGTCTATGTGTGAGGGGAAATTTGTTTAAGATGCCTTTGTAAAAATGCCTCCTGTTTAAGAAGATTTATAAAAAGGACTTTACAGATTTCTGAATTTCAAAACATAATAGTAAACTGAGTAAAAAATCAAAGAATTCTATTGAGAAACTTGATGACTTCATAAAGCTATTAACAAAAAGGATTAGTTACATAGAACTGAGTAAACTGGTAAATACGGTTGCCATTTTTATGGTTTCTATCCAAAAGGATTATTGGTTGAAATCTGTTTTCCAGGTGTAATAAAAACCTTCCCCTTCAACTAAATATGACTTGTAATAATTTGGTAGATTATGCTGTTTGGAATATTTATCTTTTTCTCTCTACCTGGTTGATCCTGCCAGTAACATATGTTTGTCTCAAAGATTAAGCCATGCATGAGTGTGCATGGCCAGTAAAATGAAACTGCAGAAAGCTCATTAAATCACTCATGGCTCCTTTAGTCACTTGATTACTGCAACTGGATTAGAACTAGTTATACTAATCAGTGTTTAAATTTGTTCTTTGTTTTCCAATTGTGCCTTGGGTCTCCCTGCTGTACTATGTCATTGTCTGTATTACTTATATCCTGTTTAATTTATAAGATTATTGTATCATGCAGTAACCAATGTGTAATTAGGCCTACAACAAAACGTATATGGTTAAATGTTTTGAGGAAATCACATTTGTAACATAAAATAATTGCCGTAGTGTGATTCTAGGGAAAAGGCAACAAGGAAAAATGTCTCCTAGATTGTAGTTAGAATCCAGAGAATTTTTAATTATTGATGGGGCCTGGTCCAAAACTTAACACCTGAAGTGGCATATTAAGAATGTTTGCCTGAACTAGGATGAGCCTCCCAGCACCGCGGGACAAAGGTTGATCACATAATGTTTCCCAGATAATGGTCATTCATGACCAAGAGGGGAAGACCTGAGGCATGAAATCTGTGTCCTTCAATGTGAGCCAGTCCTTCAATGTGAGCCAGTGAGCCCCAGTGAATGGGAATGCCTGCCACCTGGCAGTCATCACGCTGCAAACACTCCCTATGGTGAACCCTGAGGAACCTGAGAATGCAGGATTTCAGGCCCCAGATGACTGAGGTACATACCAAGGAAATAATTTTAGTGAGACCTGACTTTTGCATCTTCCCATACATAGAAAAGTGCTAAATTTCTTAACTTGAGATGCTGTCTCATGGATCTGAAGTTCAGTATTTCTAAGTCTACAGGTGTGAAATAAGACACTTCAAAAGAGGAACAAAAAGAAGACAAATCTCAATATTTGAAACACTGGCAAAGATGGCAGACACTCCCAGAAAGATCCATCTGACTAAGCAGAATGGTCAGAACCCCTTTTTTCCACAAGATTGTGGGAGAGACTGCGACAGTGTTGCAGGGAGGAAGTCAATTCTCAATCCATATTGTAAACTGTTTCTTTGACTTGCTTTTTGTTGCTTTTGTTATTATAATCATACTTAATAGCTTGTCTCAGAGGACCCTGTCCCTCTGCTTGACTGTAAACTAAACTGCTTTTGTTCATTTCATAGAAAGGTAATTTGTCCCTTCCCATCTGTAAACAGAGATTCACATACCCCTTCCAAAGACTTGCCATTCACTTGGAGATGTTTTGCATGGCTGAAGACCCTTTCACTTTACTTCCTCACTGCCTCTCACTCTCAATTCTGCCTTTTGTCTTTAGTTCCTCATTGCTTCTTTCTCTCTGATCTACAAAAGAACCTGGCATCCAGACACCCACAAGATGGTTATTTTGAGGTGCTAGCCTGCCATCTTATCCATCAGCTGCTTTCCGAATAAAGTCGCTTTCCTTGCCTCAGAAAAAGAGTGAATAACTGTACAAGCATGTCCTCACTTGAGGGTGTAAATATGTGAATGTGTGATCATATTTGTTTGTATGAGGGATAGAGTGTGTTTGTGTGTGTATATATGTGTAAAGATATTCATGGTTGACTGCACTGAGTAGCATGATAAGGTGAGAATATATTTGTAAGTAACAGTATATGTATTTTTTGTATGTTAATGCACATGTATAATTGAATATGTAGGCATGTACATGAAAGAAAATAAACATCTGCCAGTGTGTAAGTGATTTCCTGAGCAAACTCATGCAACTGAGTGTTGTGTGAACATGTGAATATATGTGAGTTTGTGTTTGTATGAATTCTTGAGTGTCTTAGTGAATGAATGGTGGGTATTCGTATATGTGAGCATGTTAATGGGAGAGTGAGAATGGACATGTGTAAAAACAATTTTATGTGAGAGCAGCTATGTATGTGAATAAATCTGTAGCATGTTTGTGTATTTAAGATTATTGAGTGTGTGAGCACATTAACATCAAGTATACATGTGTGTGTGTGTGTGTGTGTGTGTGTGTGAGTGAATGTCTCAATGTGTGTGACCATGTAAAACTATATTTGTGATGGAGGATGATAGTGTGTCAGTGTCTGACATAATGTGTGAATGACTTTGTGTATGTGATTATATTTGGCAGATGAATGAATAATCACTGTCATATATGTAAACATGAAGCTTTGAGTACATATGTTTAAGTGTGTCCATGAATTTATGAACATGTGTACGATAAATATGTGTGTTCATGAATGTGAGCATGTTGCTGTGAGACAGGAAATATTTGAGCATCCCCTTGTATGAATAAATATGCATGCAAATTTGTGTGATTTTGTTAATGTGAGTGCATGGGGATGCAAAGAGTCAGATACGACAGGGCGACTAACACTTCACTTCAGCCGTCATTTTGAATGGAAAAAGTCCCACATAACTGTAGTTAGATTTCTCCATGGAATCAAATATGTTTTCATGAGAACTGTCTTTGCTGTCACACCCAAAAGCTATGATTGTTTCCTGTGGGCAGTAAGTGCTGCAGCTGTTGAAAAGCCACCTCCCACTGAATGTGATGTAAATCTGGAAGTTTGTATTGGAAGAGTTAGGTTAGGAAAGAACTCCCAAACTGGATGAAGTGCCTGACTCTTTAGACATGCCTTTCCTGAGAGAACTGATGAACCTATTTGCAGAGAGAGAATATATATATTCCTTTATATATAAAGGAATGTATGCAACATATATGCAATATATCAAGTGTGGGTATATATATTTAAAATATAAGTTCCCAAACAGGAAGGAAATTCATGGTAAGCTGTGCTCAGTCACTTAGTGCAATTTTTTCCAGTGCAAGCATCAATAAATGGGACTTGCACTAGATAAAGAAAAAAATCATTATAACATATAAAAAAAGAAACCAATTAGTTGTAAAGGTATATGTTTTGGCAAGGTTTATATTCATCATTATGAAAGGTTGTTGCTGAACCACGCAAAGATGCTGGGATTCTTGGCCTCCGAAGGAGAAGAATTCAATCCGGAGCCAGAGAGGAGGCTTGATTGCTCAGAGCTTTTGAGTAATAAAGTTTTATTAAAGTATAAAGGAGATAGAGAAAGCTTCTGACATAGACATCAGAAGGGGGTAGAAAGAGTACCCTGCTTGCTGGTGTTAGCAATAGAGTTATACACTCTCCAATGAATCCAAAGAATGTCTGGAGGTTGTAAAGACCTCACCAGACCTACTCCCATAATTTACATTTTAAGATAACAGAATTAGCCAGAAGTTTTAATCCAGAGACTGTCCTCAGGCAGGATACACTAAAAGTGAAAGTGAAGTCGCTCAGTCCTATCCGACTCTTTGTGACCCCATGGACTGTAGCCTACCAGGCTCCTCTGTCCATGGGATTTTCCAGGCAGTAGTACTGGAGTGGATTGCCATTTCCTTCTCCAGGGGATCTTCCTGACCCAGGTATCGAACCCAGGTCTCCCGCATTGTAGACAGGTGCTTTACCATCTGGGCCACCAGGGAAGTCCTTGTAAAGACCAAACCTACTCCCATAATTTACATTTTAAGATAACAGGATTAGCCAGAAGGTTTAATCCAGAGATTGTCCTCAGGCAGGATACATAATCCTAAGGAATGTAGAGGGGAAAAAGTTTGTCCTTTCTTCCTCCTTGAGAATTCCAGACCCCTCTCTGCTTGGGGACCCTTAGACTTCTTATCAACCTGCCTAGGAAATGACTCAATTACACCAGGGATTACTAAGAGCTATAATTTTATCTAATTGTAATCCCATAGACTTTGTTAGTATGGCTCTGCATTACTGCACATTTAATATGATTGCACTGACCACAAGCATCCTGGCTGTAATACTGGGTGCATGCTATCTCTGGGCATTCCTCAAATAAGACTCAAGAGACAGTGGCTCGATGTGATTAAAGGCACTACTTAATGACAGTGTGTCTGTCTCATTTGATCCTAAGTCAAAACTGGCTCTGAGGGTTTACAAAGCATCTATGAGTCATAAGCTGTATCCAAAGAGTCTGGTTTAGCCAGGATGAATGTTGCTCTAGTAGAAGAGACAGGAGAAGGTCTAGCCTCAGTGGTGGTATCTGGGGTCATGATAGTAGGACTGACCAACCCGAACAGACAACAGCATGGTTCCCATTGTCTCCAATCTGACTTGTGTTCTAAGACTCCCTGTTATATGTATGTGGTACAGTGTCCAGACAGACCTTGTCAACAGTAGTGTACATTACTAGGCCTGGATGAACCACCAATAGACATGAAGTCAACACTGGCAAGTGTAGGAAATTCTCAGGTGAGACGGGGCATAATAATAAGGTATGGCTTAAACTTGGAGGTCACCTTGTACTCAGCTGTAGGGGACCTGACTTGTCCCCGGGTATTCATATGGTGTTACCTGTTGAGGGAATGGTTTAGGTCCACCTTTTGGCTTCCACAGTGTCTTCAGTGGACCAAAGTACATGGATGGCATATAAGGTCACCTCTTTCTCCAGAAAGTGGTGGGTACTTTCTTGGCTTATACTAGATGATGGTGAACACGGGCTAAGGATGGTTTCAGAATCATTGGTCCACATCAGGTTCTTATCAGGATCAAGAAGGTGGTGCCTAAGCTCTGGGTTTTCTATAAGGAAGAAAGGAAAGATAAAAGTACCAGGTGAATGTTTCTTTTCTATGCATAGCAGTGCCTGGGTTTCCATGTTAGTAAAAACAATAATTGGGTTGTGTCTGGTGTGGATATATACACAAACAGAGATAGAAATGTCTCTGTGGTTGAGCTCCTCATTTGTTGTAAATTTAAATATTGCTGAGTTATGCCATAAGGACATGAATTTAATATAATTTAAACCATGGGCAGTATTTTTGACCGCTTGAAGGACCACTGCCCTCCACGTTCTCTCACTAACCCTTAAAAGTCCATCATGTTTTTCATGATACCTGCCACTAGAGGATGACAGGAAAGCTAAAAATCCAAGCAATGTTTTCTTGTAATGCCCATACTTACATCACTTTACACTGATGTGGCAACTTTGGGTTGGCTGTATCACTTGTACGGCAGTCCCAAAGGCTGTAAAAGCTATTTTGTTCAGACTGCAGTAACACTAGGAGAAGTTAGTGCCTTGCATGCATAAATTATTGGAAGAACTTGTGCAGAAGGCCAGTAGCACTAAGCTGAGCTCCCCATGCTATATAGCAGCTTCCCACTAGCTATCTACTTTACACGTGTTAATATATATTCGTCAATCCTACTCTTCCAATCATCTCACCCTCCCCTTCCCGCTCTGTGTCCATAAGTCCATTCTCTATGTCTGTCTCTATTCCTGCCCTGCAAATAGGTTCATCAGTAGATTCCATATATATGTGTTAATATATTTGTTTTTCTCTTTCTTACTTACTTTACTCTGTATAACAGGTTCTAGGTTCTTCCACATCAGCCTGTTGCTCTTTGACAACCTGGAGTGGTGGGATGTGATGAAGGTAGGAGGGATGCTCAAGAGAGAAGGAATATATGTATACTTATGGCTGATTCTCCTTGTTTTATGGCAGAAATCAATACAACATTATAAAGTAATTATGCTCCATTAAAAATATATTTAATAAAAGAAACAAAGGTGGAATTTAAAACAATGAGTTCTAAAATTTTAAATAAAAAGTAGTTTGGGATTAAACTATACACTCTACTATATATTAGTAGACAATCAACAAAGACCTACCATATAGTACAGTGAACTACTCAACATTTTAATAATAATCTATAAGGAACAAGAATCTGAAAAGGGATATATATATATATATACACACACACACACTTATATGTAGCTGAATATATACATATACACATATATATAGCTGAATAACTTTGCTGTATATCTGAAGCTAATGCAACACTTTAAATCAATGGTACTTCAATAAAAATATAAATAAGGGGGCCAGTCCCGAGATGGCGGAGGAATAGAACGGGGAGACCACTTTCTTTCCCACAAATTCATCAAAAGATCATTTGAATGCTGAGCAACTTCCACAAAACAACTTTTGAATGCTGGCGGAGGACACCAGGCACCCAGAAAGGCAGCCCATTCTCTTCGAAAGGAGGTAGGACAAAATATAAAAGACAAAAAGAGAGACAAAAGAGTTAGGGACGGAGACCCATCCTGGGGAGGGGGTTGTGAAAGAGGAAAAGTTTCCACACAGCAGTAAACCCTCTCACGGGTGGGTCTGTGGGAAGTTTTGGAATCTCAGAGAGCAAAATAACCAGGAGAAAAAATAAAAAAAAACAGAAAACACGCCTAACTGCAACTCCCAACAGAGAAGTAGCCCAGATGCTCACATCCACCACCAGTGAGCAGGGGCTGGATAGGGAGGTGCAGGCTGTATGCTTAGGATAAGGACCAGGCCTGAATGCCCTGAGGACCATCTGAGGGAGCTAACATAAGAGAGCAACCGAAACTGTGGGATAGCCAGAGAGAGAGAGAGAAAAAAAAAAGAGAACTTTCCCGTGAAAGGCTCTAACCTCATGTGCAGCCTGGCCTACTCACAGAACAAAGGACTGAGTGAACACCAAAGAAGAGCTAGCCAGTTGCATACAGGCCCATCCCCACCAATGGAGGCAGAGAGGCAGGCATGCAACAGTCAGAGCTGGAAGGCAAGGGGCAATCTTGGCTCCAGAGACCAGCATCCTCCACCAAACTGTGAGCAGGCTCCCTCTTCTAACCACGTCTTCCTGGGATCCTGGACTGATAACATCTGCCAGGACGGTCACAGCCAGAGATCAGCTCCCCAGAAGAGTTACATGGCACACCTGAGATGGTGCTCTCGTGCCACACCCAGGAAAGCGAGTGGCTGGGACTGGTGAGGTGATTAAGATCCACGGCCCACCTGGAACAGTGTGCTCACCAAGTACCTGGTCGCCTGAGCTGCTCAGACCTGGGAAGGGCACAAAACGCACACCCAATCGAGTCTGTGCCCTTGCAGAGTACCCGAGAAACTAAATCTGAGCAGCTTAGACTTGGGAAGTGCACAAAACGCAGCACCTGCTTTGGACAGTAACCCTGCAGAGCAACCTGGACCCTAAGCAGTGTAGTCCTGGAAAGAACATGTCGCCTTGAGCTATGTCAAACCCAGTGTGATCCATACACTGCAAGCACTCCCCACACAAGCCAGTGATATTTGTTTGTAGTGTTCCTCCCTCCCCAGAACACACCTGAACAAGTGAGCTTAAATAAGTGACTACCTTCACCCCTTGTGTCAGGGCGGAAATTAGATACTGAACAGACATGAAAACAGAGGAAGCCAAAATAAACAAAGAAGAGGGAACCTCTCTGGAAGTGACAGGTGGAACAGATTTAAAACCCTGTGGTTAGCACTGACTAAGCATTGGAAGGGGCCTATAGACCTTGAGAAGAAGTACAAGCTGAAACAAGAACTATCTGAAACTGAACTGACACCACACTGCCCACAAAAGCTCCAGAGAAATTCCTAGATATATTTTTACTATTATCATTTTTTAATTCTTAAGTTCTTTATTACTCCTTTAATTTTCATTTTTATAACATACTATTACCTTGGAAAAAAAGACCCTATTTTTAAAGAAAAATTCATATATATTTTTTTATACTTTTTGTGGTTGCTTTTGTTTTGTACTTTTAATATTGTATTTTTGTGAGACTAACCTCTACTCTAGATTTTTAATCTTTGCTTTTTGGTATTTGTTATCAATTTTGTACCTTTAAGAATCTAATCTTCAGTATCCATTTTCACTTAGGGGTATGATTACTAGCTTGATGGCTCTCTCCCCTTTTGACTCTCCCTTTTCTTCCCCAGGTCACCTCTATCTCCTCCCTCTCCCTTTTCTTCTCTACTTAACTCTGTGACTCTCTCTGGGTGTTCCGGGCTGTGGAGAACATTTAGGGAACTGTTTACTGGCTAGATTGCTCTCTCCCCCTTTGATTCTCCCTCTTCTCCTCCTGGTCACCTCTATCTCCCTCCTCCCTCTTTTCTTCTCCATGTAACTTTGTGAACCTCTCAGGGTGTTGCTCACTATGGAGAATTTTTTCACCATTAACCTAGATGTTTTATCATCTGTGCTGTATGAATGGAGAACTCTTAAGGCTAGTGTAAGAATAAGGCTGAAAGCCAAGGCAAGAGGCATAAATCCAAAACTTGAGAACACCAGAGAACTCCAGATTCCATGGAACATTAATAGACAAGAACTCATCCAAAAGCCTCCATAACTACACTGAAACCAAGCTCCACCCAAGAGCCAACGAGTTCCAGAGCAAGACATACCATGCTAATTCTCCAGCAATGCAGGAACACAGCCCTGAGCATTAAAAGACAGGCTGCCCAAACCCATGCCAAACCCACAGACACTCTAGAACTCACTATTGGAGACTTCACTGCATTCCAGAGAAAAGAAATACAGCTCTGCCTACCAGAACACAGATGCAAGCTCCCCTAACCAGGAAACCTTGACAAGCCACTCGTCCAACCCCACCCACAGAGAGCAAGCTGCAATATAAAGAGGAACCACAAACTTCCAGGCTACAGAAAGGCCACCTCAAACACAGCAATCTAAACAAAATGAAAAGGCAGAGAAAGATTCAGCAGGTAAAGGAACATGATAAATGCCTACCAAACCAAACAAAAGAGGAGGAGATAGGGAGTTCTTTTACCTGAAAAAGAATTCAGAACAATGATAATAAAGATGATCCAAAATCTTGAAAACAAAATGGAGTTACAGATAAATAGACTAGGGACAAGGATTGAGAAGATGCAAGAAATGTTTAACAAGGACCTAGAAGAAATAAAAGAGAGTCAATCAATAATGAATAATGCAATAACTGAGATCAAAAGCACTCTAGAGGGAAGCAGCGTAGAATAACTGAGGCAGAAAACAGGATAAGTTAGGTGGAAAACAGAATGGTAGAAATAAATGAAGCAGAGAGGAAAAAAGAAAAGATTAAAAGAAATGAGGAAAATCTCAGAACCTCTGGGACAATGTTAAACACACCAACATTTGAATCATAGGAACCCCAGAGGAAGAAAACAAAAAGAAAGGCCATGAGAAAATACTTGAGATAACAGTTGAAAACTTCCCTAAAATGGATAAGGAAATATTCACTCAGGTCCAAGAAATCCAGAGAGCCCGAAATAGGATAAACCAAAGGGGAAACACCCCAAGACACATATTAATCAAATTAACAAAAATCAAACGCAAAGGGCAAGTATTAAAAGCAGCAAGGGAAAAGCAAAAAATAACACCCAAGGAGATCCCCATAAGGATAACAGCTGATCTGATAACAGCTGAACAGAAACTCTTCAGACCAGGAGGGAATGGCAGGGCATACTTAAAGTGATAAAAGAGAAAAACCTACAAACCAGACTAGTATACCCAGGAAGAATCTCATTCAGATATTAAGGAGAAGTCAAAAACTTTACAGACAAGCAAAAGCTGAGAGAATTCAGCACCACCAACCAGCTCTTCAACAAATATAAAGGATCTTCTCTAGACAAGAAACACAGAAAAGGTTTATAAACTCTAACCCAAAACAACAAAGTAAATGGCAACGGGATCATACTTATCAATAATTACCTTAAATGTAAATGGGTTGAATGCCCAACCAAAAGACAAAGTTTGGCTGAATGGGTACAAAAACAAGACCCCTATATATGAGGTCTACAAGAGACCCACCTCGAAACAAGGGACACAGAGAGACTGAAAGTAAAGGGCTGGAAAAAGATATTACACATAAATAGAGACCAAAAGAGAGCAAGAGTAGCAATACTCATATCAGATAAAATAGACTTTGAAATAAAGGCCATGAAAAGAGACAAAGAAAGACACTACATAATGATCAAAGGATCAATCCAAGAAGAAGATATGACAATTATAAACATATATGCACCCAACATAGGAGCACCACAATATGTAAGGCAAATGCTAACAAGTATGAAAGTGGCTCAGATCATGAACTCCTTATTGCCAAATTCAGACTTAAATTGAAGAAAGTAGGGAAAACCACTAGACCATTCAGGTATGACCTAAATCAAATCCCTTATGATTATACAGTGGAAGTGAGAAATAGATTTAAAGGACTAGATCTGATAGATAGAGTGCCTGATGAACTATGGAATGAGGTTCGTGACATTGTACAGGAGACAGGGATCAAGACCATCCCCATGGAAAAGAAATGCAAAAAAGCAAAATGGCTGTCTGAGGAGGCCTTACAAATAGCTGTGAAAAGAAGAGAAGTGAAAAGCAAAGGAGAAAAGGAAAAATATAAACATCTGAACGCAAAGTTCCAAAGAACAGCAAGAAGAGATAAGAAAGCCTTCCTCAGCGATCAATGCAAAGAAATAGAGGAAAACAACAGAATGGGAAAAACTAGAGATCTCTTCAAGAAAATTAGAGATACCAAGGGAATATTTCATGCAAAGATGGGCACAATAAAGGACAGAAATGGTATGGACCTAACAGAAGCAGAAGATATTAAGAAGAGGTGGCGGGAATACACAGAAGAACTGTACAAAAAAGATCTTCACGACCAAGATAATCACGATGGTGTGATCACTCACCTAGAGCCAGACATCCTGGAATGTGAAGTCAAGTGGGCCTTAGAAAGCATCACTATGAACAAAGCTAGTGGAGGTGATGGCATTCCAGTTGAGCTATTTCAAATCCTGAAAGATGATGCTGTGAAAGTGCTGCACTCAATATGCCATCAAATTTGGAAAACTCAGCAGTGGCCACAGGAGTGGAAAAGGTCCATTTTCATTCCAATCCCAAAGAAAGGCAATGCCAAAGAATGCTCAAACTACCGCACAATTGCACTCATCTCACAAGCTAGTAAAGTAATGCTCAAAATTCTCCAAGCCAGGCTTCAGCAATACGTGAACCATGGGCTTCCAGATGTTCAAGCTGGTTTTAGAAAAGGCAGAGGAACCAGAGATCAAATTGCCAACATCTGCTGGATCATCAAAAAAGCAAGAGAGTTCCAGAAAAACATGTATATTACCATATGTGAATTAGATCACCAGTCCAAGTTCAATGCATGAAACAGGGTACTCAAAGCCAGTGCACTGGTACAACCCTGAGGGATGGGATGGGGAGGGAGGTGGGAAGGGGCTTGGGATCGGGGACATATGTACACCCATGGCTGAATTCATGTCAATATATGGCAAAAACCACTACAATATTGTAAAGTAATTAGCCTCCAATTAAATAAATTAATAAAAAGTATATATTTAAGTAATATAAAATGCAATTAAAAGTATAAAATATTCAGTATTATATGCATGTGATTAATTAAACATTAATAAAAAGAAGATGGGATGGTTTTGGCAAATTAACTTTTATGGCAGGCAATGTGGCTGTTTCTCATCTAGTTACAACACTTAAATAGGTTCAGGTTTAGCTCCATCCAGTAGATACATTACCATTTGAATAGAGACTTCTGTTGCCATATGGGGAGCTTCTGCTATTCCCCAGGGCATAACAGGAATCTCAATCCATAAGGTAAATAGCTCTGTTCCAGTAGAGACTTGAGTTTCAATAAGGGCTCAGTGTAACTCCAGACGTTGCCCCTCCATTGGTGAATAACTCTGGACTGATTCTTTGAGTTGCTTATGTCAAAAGCCCAGGGACATTTGGTCCAGTGGCTCACAGAGTGAATATTAGGGTGACTGAACTTCTACCTCTAAGTCCTGCCCTCAGAGCACTAGTGGGAAAGTGGAAATGATAGCCTTCTTTAGTTTATCTAGTATGTGTTGTTGCTGGGGTCCCCACGGATAAGTGGAAGCCCTAAGAGTGACTCCATAGATGGGGACCAGCAAATATTGGAGGCTGGCACCAGAAGCCAAACATTCCTACCAAATGCTGGATCTCCTTTACTAACATGGGAGGTTGGGGAAGCAGAAGCTTTTCTTTTACCAAATTTAGACTAGTTTAGCCTTTAGAGTTTCAATTACAGCCCAGAAATTTAACAAACTATGAGGTGCCTTGTACCTTATGGAGAGCAACTGCCCATCCCCTCAATGAGGTATTTACTCACAGTTGTGGCGGTGTATGACACAAAGTCTTGGCCAGGTCCACTGATGAAGATGACATCAATAAAATGCCATAGCTTCATTTCTGCAGGTGGCGCTGGTACAGAGCAGGCATCTAGATCCAGATGGCAAATCCAACCTACAATCACAGAAGTATTCATGTAGCCCACAGGTATCTGGGAAAAAAGTATACTGTTGATCCTCAAAGGTGGAAGGCAAATTGTGATCAGCTATCCTATGACATATTTAACAAAGAAAACATTATCCCAGTCTAGGACTCCAAACCATTTACCAATATTATTTGAATGTCATTCATTAAGGTATGAAATCCATAATGTCAATACCCAGGAGAGGGGCTCTACTACAGAGAGAAGCCTTCTTTAACTTTCTCTAGTCTACAGACAGCCTCTACCCACTAGTAGTGGCTTTGAGGACTGGCCATAGCAGGAAACTTAAAGGTGGGGATCCATATCCTTTTACTAACTCACCTGTAACAGTCCATAACCCTTCGGTCCTTTACTTTTACTCAGTACCTCTCACACAGGTAGAGGAAGGTTAACTCATACCCACTAGCCAGGGCCTACCAGTAGCATAAGTGCCTTAGGCTTGTTTCATGAGGTTATCTATTCCAATAATGGGAAAGAGATAGTCTCTTTAGAGCTTTTTGGTGCATGTGAACACATTTCTACTTCTGAGCATGTTAATGTGTACGTGAGTGAATATAAGTGTATGTATGTAAGCATGATTATGACTTAATTTCCAGTGCATTCAAGTAAATGTGTGAGCAGTTTTTTGAGCAAATGAATGTGTGAATATTTTGAGCAAGTGAATCTGACCATGTGCATGTGTATAAGCACATGTGAGAGTGATTGTGGGTGCCTATTCAAATATGAGTTTGCAGGTGGAAAGTGAATGGGACTTTTCTTATGGATCGGTGCATTTGTGACCATGGGCATAAATGTTAAAATATTCATGTGTGTCTGAGTGAATGCATGTGACAGCACATGAAAGTGGAGTATACTTCTGTGAGTTAATGTGCAAGCGTGTGCATGTAAATATACTAGAGCATCTGTGTGTGTATGTAAATGTGTGAACTTCATGGTAAGTATGAGCATATTCATCTGTAAGCATATGAGTATGATGCTCTTTGTGATTATGTTGTATCTGTGGAAATGTACAAGTATGTGACTGGGAGCATATAGGAGATTTTTTGTGAGTGAATTTGTGAGCAAGTTTGAGGGAATGCATGTGTAAGCACATTTTCATGAACAGTGTGTAACTGTTCGTTTGTGTAAGCTTGTTCATATGTGAGTGAATGTTTGTGAAGACCATAGGAGAATGTGCTTTTGAGTTTATATGAGTGCATTTGTGTGTGAAAGGATGAGCTTTGTAATGCATCTGAGAAAATCTGTTCAAGTGAATGCATGAAAATGTTGCTTGTAAACATATTAATATGCACTTATAAGGGAATCTGAGTGTAGTGTTGTCAGCATGTATGGGTGTCTGTGAATGAATCTGTAAGTACATTCATGCGTTAGTAGACATGTGAGCCTTTTGTGTGAGTGAAAGAGTATGACTGTATATGTGTGTCTAAGCATATGAGTAGATGTGTGGATATGTTTTTAAGTCAGGGAATATGCTCCAATATTACAGAATTTGGGTCTGTGCACTTGTATATAAGCATATCTTGTATCTCAAAGAATTTATGAATGTGTTCATGTAAAGACTATGCTGTGAATTTGACTAGTGACCACACTTGTGTATGTGAGCATGTTAATGTGTCTGTGAAATTTACAATATGTAAGGGTTTCTGTATGTGAAAGAATTTGTAAGGATGTGCATGATGGTAGCACATTCACCTGTGAGTGAATATGTAAACATGTTCATTTCTGCAAGCTCGTTAATGTTTACATCGATTTCTAAGTCAATGCATGAATGTATGTGTGAATGTTGTTCATATGCATGTACGTGACTGTGTTAATGAGTGTACTGGTGAGTTTGTGAGCAGGTACACTGTGTGTATATAGGAACATGTTCATGTTTATGTGTAAATGATTTTGTGAGTATATATATGTAATCATGTTCCTGTTTTTTAATGAATGTGTAAGCATATCATGTATGTTCATAACTATGAGTGAATATATGCTTTGTATTTGTGTTTTTGTACATTTGTATTTGAGTAAATAAGAAAAATAGTTTGTCAATAAATGCATGGGCATATATACATATACACACATATATATGGGTATATATAATTAAAATGAAAGTTTAAGTGAATGTGTGTGTTAATGAATATGTAAACATGCTTGTGTGTAAGGGCATGTTAATGTGTGTGTTCTTTTCTGTGAGTGAATATAATTATGTTTGTATGTGACTAAATGTGTGTTCACTTGTGTGGAAGTGATAACATGTGCATGTGTATATGCATCTGTTAGTGTGGGAGTATATTGAGGTTGTATGTGAATGTGTGATCATATCCATGTCTGTGCACGAGTATTTTTGGGGTGTCCGTGACTGTGTTAATAGACATGCATGTATGTTTATGAGCATATAGGCTTTGTGAATATGTGAACTTGTTCATATGTATGAAGTTGTTCATGCGTGAGCAATTTGCATATTAGCATATTGTTTTTAAGTCAGTTTGAGAACATGTCTGTGTGTCAATGTGAGTGGACATGGGGAGTGAGTGTGTGTGAGTGTACAACTGCATTCATATGTAAGTCTGTGAGAATGTGTGTGTTTATATGGGATTGTGAGTGATAGAGTGTACACTTGTGAGTGAATGTATAAGCATTTTAGTGCATCCGGGAATGTTAAAGTATGTTCACATTTGAGTGAACATCTAAGTAAGTGTGTGTGTGAACATGAATACATGCATTAATAAATCAAAGTGTGAACACATGTATATTTTGAGCATGCTAATGTGCAAGTGTGAAAATTTGTGTATAATTGAATTTGTGTTCATTCATATGAGTTTACAGGAATGTGTGTGTATGGGAGCACGGCCATGTATGTAAATTAAGGCACGAGCAAGTTTGTGTGTGTTAAGGTAGTAATGTATGACTATTTTTCATGTGTACAATTGAATGTGTAAGCAAGTTCATGTATGTGAGCATGATGTAAAACTGTAAATGAAGTTGTGAGTATTTGTGGGTGTGTCTGTGTACATGAATTAATCTGGGAGCAAATTCATTTGAGTGAATATATCAATGTTTATTTGAGCGTGTTTATGTCTTCATGTGTCCATGGGTGTCTGAGTGGATTTATGTGTGTGACTAAATAGAGTATGTGCATTTGTGTGAAATTTGTCTTTTCTTTAATGAATTTGTGAGGTTTCTGAGTGTTTGGGTATGTTAAAATGTGAGGATGTTCATTAAGTGAATGTGTGAATATTGGTATATGTGTGAATAAACATTTAACTATATGTGTGACTATATTGATATGTATTTTATTATGTGTACATTCATGTACATGACTCTGTGATTAATTCGTGTGTGGACTGATATATGAACATGTTCATGTGTGAGTGAATGTTATCAGCAGTTTTGTGTGTGTGAGCATGTTCATGTCAGTGAAAATGTTGACATCTAAGTTTGACTAAGTTTGAGTGTCCTGTGATTTGATCTGAGTGTTATCTATGTGTGAATGAATGTGTGTGCATGTTTGTGCATGTAAGCAGGTTAATGTGAATGTGTTAATTTGTATGAATGTGAGAATGTGTTCCTGTATGTGTCTGAATGCATGAGTGTGTTTTTGGAAATAATTGTGAGCCTATAAGGGTATGTTCACATGCAAGTGTAAAGGAACGTATGATTTTTATGTTTATTTGTGAGAGGATATCAGTATGTTCATGTGTGTGAGTGAGTGTAAATGTATGTGAGCATGTCTGTGTGCAAGTGATTGAGTTTGTGAGTGTATGTCATTGTGTCTGGCAATGTGTTAGTATGCTGTTGTGTGTTATTGAGTTTATATGCATGTAAATTTGAGTACCATCATTTGTGTGAACGTGTAAACTTGACATGTGAGTGATTTGTGACTGTATGAGTGTGAGCACATATGTTTCAATGAATATTCAAGTATGTCCATGTGTGAAAATGCTCATGTGTCAGTGAATGTGAGTATATGAGTCTCTGTGTGTGTGAAGGTACCAGCATGTTCATGCATAGAAAATGTATGAGCATGTCCACATATGTGAGCATGTTGATGTGAAAATGTAAGCGTATAAGTAAATATGTTCATGAGTGAATGTGTCAGTATGTGAATGTATCTGTGTAAGTTAATGTGTAAGAATGTTTATGTATATTATAGATTAAATGTGTAACTGTGACTGAATGTGTGAGTATGTGATTGAGTGTGTTTTTTCCTCCTAGGTGTTTTTTTTCAAGACTTCATGTCCACATGGTGAATTGTAAAGCACCGTGCACAAGTAAGTTTTTATTCTCCATTGGCTCAAAGCTGTCTCTTCTGTGTATTACATCACACTGCTTCTATAAAAACATGTATGATTCTCGTGACTCAACCTGCTGGCTTCACTGCAGGATAACTGCCCAGAAGCTGAGATGCAGAGAAATAAGTTACTCCAAGCCTATTGCTTCAGAAACAAAACAGCTATTGGGAATAACTGTCTGAATGACAACTTAGAAGTACATGGGTATCTGTGTTAGTTCATATCCAAGATTCCAGCATTTAGGTTCATTATGAACAAGCCCCAGCAAAGTGCTATGTAATGACAGGGATTGCTATTAAAAAAAAGTCCTTAATTACAACCTTTCAGGTCCCCACATGCCTTTAGAGAATCGAAGCTGTGCAAGGCAGTTAACAAACCCTAGCAAGGCCAGGGAGTCAGGGACCAGAGCGATCTCAGGGTCATATTTTACATTCTAGATCATTCAGTACCATTCAGGCAAGACCATCCCTTTTGATGGAATTGTGAGGACCCTAAAGGGACAGCACAGAGCCCTGTCCAAAGACTCCCAGCTAAATAAGCAAATGGGAATTGAAATGCAGTCCACATTTCCCTCATCAAGCTGTGTGCTCTGGTTCCAAGATGCAGCCCAGAAGAAGGGACACTTCTATGAATCTGCCCAGAGGGGACGCCCTATGTGCCTTCAGTGATCAGTATAAGACCTAAGCACCCACAGTATCCATACATCTCTAAAGGAAAATTAAAACTATTATGGACTGCATGTTTGTGTACCCCTGAAAATGCATGCTGAAAGGCTAACATGTAATGGTATTTTGGAAGTAATGAGGCTTAGATGAGGTCATGACAGTGGGCTCCCCATGATGGGATGAGTGCCCTTACAAGAAGATGAAGAGATACCAGAACTCTATCTTCCATATGAGCACACAGGAAGAAGGCAGTCATCAACAAGCCAGGAAGACAGCTCTCACCAGGAGCAAAAATGGTGAACACCTTGGTTTTAGACTTTCCAGCCTCCAGTATAGGAAAAAACAGCTGTTGTTGCCACTCAGTCTATGAGATATTTGTTATAGTAGCCAAAACTTAGGGCATCCCTGGTGGCACAATTTTAAACAATGCGACTGCCAATGAAGGATATGTTACTTTGATCCCTGGGTTGGAAGGATCCCCTGGAAAAGGAAATGGCAACCCACTCCAGTATTCTTGCCTGGGAAATCCCATGGACAGAGGAGCCTGGAGGGCTACAGTACATGGGGTCACAAAGAGATGGACGTGATTTAGCCACTAAACAACAAAAACATCCAGAATTAAGACAAGAAACCTCCAGATAAGGTACCAAATCTTTCAAGTGATGACTTCAGCTCTATATCCCATCACTGTCTTCTCTGATGAGCTCAGGAAACAAGAAAACTTGTGGAGGTAACCGCTGCTCTACCTCTTTGAACTTTACTGCTTCAACTTCTCTCTCTCCCCAGTGTTCATCATGGCTTCAGTGTTCAAAGGAAAGATGGATGAAGGAATAATAAAAAAATGTCTCATTTATTCCTTTACTCCACAATATGGAAGTGCCTGTGTCATACCAAGTGCTGGATAGGGTGAAGCCCTCAGGCAGCTGCTTTTCACAACACTGTGGCTTCCAGGCCTAAGGAAGCAGCTTTGCTAACTTTACTCTGACTCCTCCTCCTCCACTTCTCATTGCCCGTTCTTTGTCAACAAACGTTAAGAACGAAAACAGGACTAAGTCGTTAAGGCCTCTGCTTGTGAACTTGTGGATAATAGGAAGAATAAGTTAAACCCTGAGACACTACTCCACCTCAGACACAAAGAGAAAGTTGACTCAGTCTAGTCTAAAGCATTAGAGGGAGATCTAGGAGTTCCCAAACTCTGAGGCCATAAGCACAAATTCCCCGAAGTCCTGCCTGAAGAGAGGAAGAGGGGGGAGGACAGGAAACTCTCATGGGCATGTGCCACTACCTGGATCCTGTTTGCCACTGATAACCTCAAAGACCAGGGGATGGGCTTGGGCTCAACTTACCTGTGGAGCAGACAATGATTTAAATGGGGTTTTAAGAGGTCTTAAACTAGCACTTATCTGGGCAGTGGTTTCCTTCCCATTCTCACTGTTCTACTTTACCCTCATCTCTCATCCTCTCTGTACTGACTTCTCTACTCATCTGTGTCCAGTGTCAGCTCTCATTCTCCTGATGCTCTTCCTTCTTTCAAATAAATGCAATTCACACCCAGTAATGTTTGCTCCTTGATTCACTGAGTCTCACTCTCTTTCAGAATCAACTTGCAAATCTCTTCCCAGGTCCTCTTTTATCCCAGTGTGACACCCCAGCAACTTTACCCTTGCCCAGCGGTACTCACTGGCCTCTGCAGCTTCTCACCATCCTCTTCTCCTGCTCCCCTGGACTGAGCATCCTTCCTCTCCAGAGCATGCTGCAGTTGCAGGCCAGGCAGAGAAGCTACATCCTAGGACACACACTTCTATCAGTGTTCAGCTTTGTTCTCTGCTTCCCCCAATGCTGCCACACACTCCATTCAGAGTACAACTGCCCCACCTACTGGCCTCCACACTACACACACACACACACACACACACACACACACACACACACACAAGACAGCCCCAGACTTAGCACTGGCTGTGCCCTCTTCTGTCTAAACGAGTCTGAAGTTATCTTACATTCCTCTCTTCATAGAACAGCTGACCATATCAATCCAGGTACCTCCTTTTCCCACGTGTACCAGGTCTACATGACAAAAAATGTAATCCGTCCCACCCTATTCCACCTTAGACATCAGATGTAAAAAGATCAATGTCTGAAAGACAGTGGTGAGGGACCTTAGAAATAATGCAGATTATCTACCTCTGATTTAACTCAGATGACCATTATATCTACTACTGTGGGCAAGAATCCCTTAGAAGAAATGGAGTAGCCATCATGGTTGACAAAAGAGTACGAAATGCAGTACTTGGATGCAATCTCAAAAACGACAGAATGATCTCTGTTCATTTCCAAGGCAAACCATTTAATATCACGGTAATCCAAGTCCATGCCCTGAGCAGTAATGCTGAAGAAGCTGACGTTGAACGGTTCTATGGAGACCTACATGACCTTCTAGAACTAATGTCCAAAAAAGATGTACTTTTCATTATAGGGGACTGGAATGCAAAAGTAGGAAGTCAAGAAACACCTGGAGTAACAGGCAAATTTGGCTTTGGAGTACAGAACGAAGCAGGAAAAGGCTAATAGAGTTCTGCCAGGAGAACACACTGGTCATAGCAAACACCCTCTTCCAACAACACAAGAGAAGACTCTACACATGGACATCACCAGATGGTCAATACCAAAATCAGATTGATAATATTCTTTGCAGCCGAAGATGGAAAAGCTCTATACAGTCAGCAAAAATAAGACCAGGAGCTGACTGTGGCTCAGATCATGAACTCCTTATTGCCAAATTCTGACTAAATTCAAGAAAGTAGGGAAAACCACTAGACCATTCAGGTGTGACCTAAATCAAATCCCTTAAAGTTTTATACAGTGGAAGTGAGAAATAGATTTAAGGGACCAGATATGATAGACAGAGTGCCTGATGAACTATGGGTGGAGGTTCGTGACATTGTACAGGAGACAGGGATCAAGACCACCCCCATGGAAAAGAAATGCAAAAAAGCAAAATGGCTGTCTGGGGAGGCCTTACAAATAGCTGTGAAAACAAGAGAAGCAAAAAGCAAAGGAGAGAAGGAAAGATATACCCATTTGAATGCAGAGTTCCAAAGAATAGCAAGGAGAGATGAGAAAGCCTTCTTCAGCAATCAATGCAAAGAAATAGAGGAAAGCAACAGAATGGGAAAGACTAGAGATCTCTTCAAGAAAATTAGAGATACCAAGGGAACATTTCATGCAAAGATGGGCACAATAAAGGACAAAAATGGCAGGGACCTAACAGAAGCAGAAGATGTTAAGAAGAGGTGGCAAGAATACACAAAACTGTACAAAAAAGATCTTCATGACCCGGATAATCACAGTGGTGTGATCACTCACCTAGAGCCAGACATCCTGGAATGTGAAGTCAAGTGGGCCTTAGGAAGCATCACTACGAACAAAGCTAGTGGAGGTGATGGAATTCCAGTCGAGCTATTTCAAATCCTAAAAGATGATGCTATGAAAGTGCTGCACTCCAAATTTGGAAAACTCAGCAGTGGCCACAGGACTAGAAAAGGTCAGTTTTCATTCCAATCCCAAAGAAAGGCAATGACAAACAATGCTCAAACTATCACACAATTGCACTCATTTCACATGCTAGTAAAGTAATGCTCAAAATTCTCCAAACTAGGCTTCAACAATACATGAACCGTGAACTTCCAGATGTTCAAGCTGGTTTTAGAAAAGGCAGAGGAACCAGAGATCAAATTGCCAACATCCGCTGGATCATCAAAAAAGCAAGAGAGTTCCAGAAAAACATCTATTTTTGCTTAATTGACTATGCCAAAGCCTTTGACTATGTGGATGACAATAAATTGTGGAAAATTCTGAAAGAGATGGGAATACCAGACCACCTGACCTGCCTCTTGAGAAATCTGTATGCAAGTCAGGTAGCAATAGTTAGAACTGGTCGTGGAACAACAGACTGGTTTCAAGCAGGAAAAGGAGCATGTCAAGGCTGTATATTGCCACCCTGCTTATTTAACTTATATGCAGAATACATGATGAGAAATGCTGTGCTGGATGAAGCACAAGCTGGAATCAAGATTGCAGGGAGAAATATCAATAACCTCAGATATGCAGATGACACCACCCTTATGGCAGAAAGTGAAGAAGAATTAAGAGCCTCTTGATGAAAGTGAAAGAGGAGAGTGAAAAAGTTGGCTTAAAGCTCAACATTCAGAAAACAAAGATCATAGCATCCAGTCCCATCATTTCATGGTAAATAGATGGGGAAACAGTGGATGACTTTATTTTGGGGGGCTCCAAAATCACTGCAGATGGTGATTGCAGCCATGAAGTTAAAAGACATTTACTTCTTGGAAGAAAAGTTATGACCAACCTAGACAGCATATTAAAAAGCAGAGACATTACTTTGCCAAAGGTCCATCTAGCCAAGGCTATGGTTTTTCCAGTAGTCATGCAGGGATGTGAGAGTTGGACTGTGAAGAAAGCTGAGCTCCGAAGAATTGATGCTTTTGAACTATGGTATTGCAGAAGACTCTTGAGAGTCCCTTGGACTGCAAAAAGATCCAACCAGTCAAACCTAAAGGAAATCAGTCCTGAATATTCATTGGAAGGACTGATGTTGAAGCTGAAACTTTAATACTTTGTCCACCTGATGTGAAGAGCTGACACATTTGAAAAGACCCTGATGCTGGGAAAGATTGAAGGCAGGAGGAGAAGGGGCCGACAGAGGTTGAGATGGTTGGACGGCATCAATGACTCAATGGACATGAGTTTGAGCAAGCTGCGGGAGCTGATGATGGACACGGAAGCCTGGTGTGCTGCAGTCCATGGGGTCGTAAAGAGTTGGACACAACTGAGCAACTGAACTGGACTGATCCACACCTGATAATCCCCAGACTTTGACCCTGGCCCCTGCTCCCTCCCTCTGGCTCTGGATGCCTGCTGAGATGCATTCTTGCTTAAAACATTGGGAGAATGTGCTTGGGGTTTTTTCGTTGTTGCTTTTAGCATTTGTTGAGATACCGGACAACACGAGGTGGCAATTCATGAGGGACTGCATGGTGTCCTGTGACACCCACCAGTATCACCAGTTTCACTCATGAGGCAGCAACTCCCTTGACACCCACTGGTGTTTGGCCCAATTGAGTCAAACATTATCATCCAGGGGGGGTTGGTTGTGCTTCAACACCTGAATTATTCCACATTCAGCCCTCTCACCCTCAATCTCCTCCCTAAGAACCCAACCTAGAAGCACTGTCCTTGTAAGGCTACAGGAGGAGCTTGCTCTGCATTCTCCATCCTAGCTTCCCAGCTCCTAGGTACAAATTCACCTTGGAAAATGTGCCCCACACTTTATCCTCTAACATTCTGGAGGGAACAATGGAACAAAAGGAAAGCAACAGTCATGTGATTCACCTCCAAAGCTCAGGGACCAGGGCAGTGGCCTTGCTTTTCAAGGTAGCTCCCAGGGCAAACATGGTGTCTTCCTCAGTCTATCCATAGGTGCCAAATCCTCAGAGCTATGCGCTCCTTAGGGTAGAGATTCTGGACATTCAGAAGACCTATATTCACCACCACAGATGTAAGCTATTTGCATCATTAACCCTTTAGTGTTCATATCTAGTTCAACCTATTAGAACCTCTATTCAATGTACGCCTTCTTTTGTCTGTCATTGGTTTAGGGTTCCTGGGTGACCCTTGGCCAGAGAATACTACTCCTGTTCTGCGGGCTCAGGGTGGAATTCCTATCACTTTAAGCTCTGGGGCACAGACTAGCTGCCCTTTCCAAAGGAAGGCTCAGAGGGAATATAGAAAGAAACTGCCTCCTTGATTTCCTGGTGGTTTGTCTTTCCATTTAATTGCCATTTCTCATCCTGCTCTATCAATCTGAATGCTAGAATTCAGATCTAAAGAATTTGGATTTTATTTGACAGTTAATGTCATCAAAAGTTCTTGACATAATCAGGCTTGATTTATAAGATCATATCATTTAGCACACTGACTGCAGTCTGCTAAATGGACTAGGCAGACCAACACTAATATCAGGGAGTAGAGAAGTTGGGACACTGTTGCACTAATTCAGGAGGAAAATGCCCATAGAGTGATCTGGCAGTGGCTCATGATCAACTGAGAGATAAGCAGAGTTGTGATGTATCTGGAGGTAAAACCAATCAAACGCAGTAGTAGTTAAAGGCTTGTTGGGCAGAGTACCAAGCACCTGGGGCCTGGGTAGGTGAGGTAGACAAGACAGGGATTATGTGCTCAGTTTTTAACAAACTCAATAGGCTGAGTACCCAGCGTGCAGAGAATGTGTCTTCAAGTGCCCTCCCCACAGAGCCTAACAAATGGAGCAAAAAAATCCTATCTTGAGCAGCACTGCGCCCTCTGGCCTGCACATCCATTTCTGTGGGTAGTGCTCCTCCAGTCCCACCAGGGAGTGTGCTTCAGGTTCAGGTTCTTCTCAAGGGAGTGAAGAGAGAGCAGAAGGGCTCCCACATATGAAGCCAGAGAAGTGTGAGAAATTCTAGGGCCTGAGCAAAAATCCTGAGGTTTGGAGCCTGTGAGTACCCCAAAGCGCAACTCTGCAAGGAAGGAAAGTAGGATCTCAAGAAGCAAAGGTGTAGAGCCTGGGGGAGTGCCACTGGTAAGTTACATGGTAGGGATGGCTTGCTGTGGTTCTGCTCTATTCAACTTAACAAAAAAGTCTCAAGTGTAATGACTTCCCTGGTGGTCCACTTACTAAGACTCTCTGCTCCCAGTGCAGGGGGCTGAGGTTCAATCCCTGGTCAGGTAAATAAGATTCCAAATGCCACAACTAAGAGTTCTCATGCTGCAACCAAGTACACCACATGCTGCAAATAAAGATACAGCATGCCACACATAAATATCCCACATGCTGCAACTAAAAAGACCTCACATGCTGCAAATACAAAGGTCTCTCATGCCCCAAATAAAAGATCCTACATGTCACAACTAAAAGATCATGCATGCTGCAGTGAAGATTCCACATACCACAATGAAGATCCCAGATACTCACAATAAAAGGTTCCACATGCCACAATCTAAAGATCCTGCTTGCCACAACCAAGATGATACTATATGCCCAAATTAAAATCCCACATGGTGCAAAGATTCCAATGCCACAACAAAAGTTACCACTTGCCCCAACAAAAATCACACATACCCAGACTAAAAGATCCCACATGCCACAGCAAAGATCTCACATACCACAACTAAAAGATCCTGCATGTCCCAACTAAAGATCTCACGTGCTGCAAATAAAAGTTGCCACAAGCTGAAACTAAAGATCCTGAGGGCGGCAACAAAGTTCCCACATGCCGCACCAAAGAGCCTACATGCTGCAACTAAAGATCCCACCTGCCACAAGAAAAAGAGCCAGCGTACCGAAACTAAAGATCCTGAGCACTGCAACCAAGTTCCACATGCCTCAACAAAGATCTCACATGCCACAATGAAAGATACCACATGACGCAACTAAGAATACTTCAAATGCCACAACTAAAAGATCCTGCATGCCACAACTAAAGATTACATATGCCCCAACAACGATCCTGCATACTGCAACTAAAGATACCACCTGCTGCAAGAAAGTTCCCACGTGCTGCAACTAAAAGATCTCCGATACCTCAACAAAGATCCCACATGCCCCAACAAAAGATCCCACTGCCACAACTAAAGATCCCACATGGTGCAACAAGGATCCCATATGACGCAATTAAAAGATTCAGCACTCATAAGGAAAGATGCCATGTGCCACAACTAAATATTCCACAGGCTGTAACAAAGATCCTGTGTGTGGCAACTGAAGATCCCACGTGCTACAACAAAAATCTGACCTGCTGCAACAAATATACCACATGCCACAACAAAAATACCACATTCTGCAACTAAAAGATCCCAAGTTGCAAATAAAAGATCCCACGTACTGCAACTAAGAATCCCAGATGGCACAAATAGTGATCCTGTGTGCCACAACAAAGACCCCACATGCTGCAGCAAGGATCTCACTTGCTGCTATAAAGATCCCACATACTACAACTCAAACATACTTTGTATTGTAACGCAACACCCTGCATGTTGCAACTAAAAAATCCTGCATGTGGCAATGAAGATCCCACATGCCACAACTAAGATCCAGTATAGCCAAATAAATTTTAAAAATAAATATTTTTAAAAATTAAAAATAAAAGATTCATTTAGCAACCCTCAACTGTCTACAAATGATCTTTTCTCTGAAACAGACTTACAGACAGAGAAAAGACTTGTGGTTGCCAAAGCAGGGGTGGAGGGAGGCTGTAGGAAAGGAATGGATTGGGAGTTTGGGACTAGCAGATGCAAACTATGATACACAGAATGGATAAACAACAAGGTCCTACTGCATAGCACAGGGAACTATATTCAATATCCCATGATAAACCATAATGGAAAGAATATAAAAAGAGAATGTCTAAATACGTAAAACTGAGTCACTATGCTGTGCACCTGAAACTAACACAATATTGTAAATCAACTATACTTCAAAAAAAATCCTCAAATGTCTAGACGTGGCTTACCTCCCATATGTAGACTCAGACAGACATGATATCCTGTCAGCATTCTGTCCAAAACCCTCTGAACCATTTTCCTTGCATAGTTTTTGCTGAAACAGAGAAGTCACTGGTCATCAGTAAATGTCACATAATTTCCCAGAAAACAAACAACAGAGAACACCCCAACTGTCACCTTTCCAGGGCAGTGACTTCTCTGGAACACATATAAACGTGTATAGTCATAAGTGTACACATTCTTTCCCCCACTCCCTTCTCTCCCTACACTGAGTGAGCCAGAAGAACATGGCAGGGAAGTCTCCTCCACCTCTTCCCCAGCTTTTATCCAGAAGATGGGTACAAACAGTGGGTCCATGCCATCAGGCAAGATGAGGGGCCGGGGTAGAGGGCGCAGACATTCTGGCAAATCGAGAAGAGAGGAAGTACGCAGGTGGCAGCCCACAGAAAAAAAACATTACTTCAACTCCCTAAAGAGCCCCATCTTGGAATCAGCATGGACACAGCTCTCCATGTTGGTTGGGATCCATCCAGGGGCAGCTGATTTCCCCAGGAAAAGTAATTTTCCACTCTCAGTGCCCTCCTGAACTGAGCTAACCAGTCTACATTCTCCAGCACAAAGTCACATTTTGTTGTTACTTCATGTCAACCAGCTCTTATATATTGCTGGCTGATGGCTTAAGAAAGAGAGAGAACCTTCTGGCCCTCGGTCAACAAAATCATTTCAGATTCTTAGGCCTCAAGGGTGTCTTCTCAACATTCATTAGGGTAGTTGGAGTTTCTCTTATTAATCACATTCTTCCAGCCTGGAGGTGTCTTGGATGAGTATACACAAGGACCCACCACGAGCCCTGAAGAGAGCTGGCCTTTTCAAAGATTGCTGATGTGCTCACCCAAGACACCTGAATGTCTTGTCCTTCAGCATGGATGTTTTCCCCCCAAAAGGCATGGGCATAGGAACAGTCCCTGAGCATCACTGTGATCCTATGGTACCTGCAGACAATGACCAAGGAATATCAGTCCATGCAATTTGTTTGTGTGTGTTCACTCTATATTCTATAAATTCACTACAAGTAATGAACTAGTGACTATTAAACATCTGCTCCCTGGGGATATACAGGGTAAGGTTCCTATGAGCCTCTAGTCACAACATTTTCATCAACCAATATATAAACTTTTTTATGGTGCTTTCTGTCAAAAGTTCTAATTTAATCCAATTAGAAAACCAGAATTTACTAAAAGAATTTATATTAACAAAATGATAAAAAGCTTCATCCAACAAAAGAATCTAGAATCTGTCCAAGTCTAAGTCAGTGGATATTCCCATTAGTGTCTCCAGAATTTCCTTCACTGTTGATGATTCAGTAACCTCTGCTCATGCTCCCTGGCATCTGTGAACCACCCATGATGGCTGTAAGTTGCCCACAGGCTACTGATGTAAGAAACATTCCTTCTTGGCCTTGTACTACAAACCATTAGAGTGTCAACAGTGTGCCACAAACTGGGCCA
Organism: Bos grunniens; assembly: GCF_055505025.1. NCBI lineage: Eukaryota > Metazoa > Chordata > Mammalia > Artiodactyla > Bovidae > Bos > Bos grunniens. Next base: position 89,142,523 of record NC_141194.1, on the reverse strand, counting down.
TCCCTAAAATAGAGGTTCTCAGACACCTTGAGCCTGTGACCCTCTTACCCAGTCGCCCAGTATGTCTTGCATCATGGAACCAGCACCCCAAAACCTTAGCATGGTTACTGAGATCTCCATGATACAAGATAGTTTTCTGGAATATCTTTCCTGCAAGAAGGCACAGTCTCACCTGTCCTCAGTGCCTTGCCAGATGCAATACTGGTAGAAGTCACTCCCCTCTCAGACCTCTTGGCCACATACAGAACTGCTTGGAATCATTTGAGTGGACAATATTGGGTGTTTGTACAATACATATGGTATTGTGACCATCATCCCTCAGAGGGGATAGAAAACAGTAATATAGATGATGGTGACATACGCACGATAAAAGACAGGACCAATGGGTCAGCACAATTGACCAAACTTCATTTTAGTGTTTAATGCCCTGGCTAACAAATAGGCCCATCTGTACATTTTTATAAACTCTTGGGCCACTGCCTAAAAGTTGTTCCCACTGAGGTAAAGAAATACAAAAAAAAAAAAAAGAAATCTGGGAATCACTTCCCTCACAAACATGCAAAATATAAATCAAGATGTTATGGACTGAATCCCATTCTCTCAGAATGTTTATGTTGAAGCCTCAACCCCCAGTATGGCTGTGTTTGATGATATGGCCTTTATATAAGTAACTAAGGTTAAATGAGGTTATAAACATGGAGCTCTAAGTTAACAGGTGGGTATTCTTATAAAAAAAGAAACAGACACCATGGAGTTCTATCTCACTCTCCACACACTAAACAAAGAAAAGGCCACATGAAGACACAGTGAGAAGACAGCCATCTGCCAAGGACAAAGGTCTTACCGGGGTATAAATTCTTGTAACAAATTCTAGATTTGCAGCTGGATTAAACTGTGGATCTTTGTGTCAATTTAAATTCTTTCCTCTTTCTGTATTCAAGGCTTCTGATTTCCTTCGATCATATCATTTTTGCTTCTTTGTCACTGGATATACTTTGTATGTGTGATGGGAGAGGTGGCCTCGCTATTCTGCTCACGTTTATACATTTCTTCCTTCAGAAAGCCTCAAATCAATTTCATTACTGCTAGGGGCCTCCCCTATGAAAATGGTTGCTTAATAAGTTTTAAGCACTATGGCTTAAGTTGGGTTTGAATTCATTTCATCACTGTGTCACAAGAGTGCCGTGATCCTTCTTCCCTATACCTAGGATGATCAGGATTTTCACTGCAACATAAACACAGGTAACAGAGTGGCACAACAGAAGACTGCTGGGCCCCCAAGCCAGAGAGGCAGAGAGGAGTGGACTAAAACCATCTTCTGCTATGGTGCTGCCACTTTGGATAGCATGGGAACCTTCTTCTTTTTTTTTTTTTTGTCTTCTCTGTCTGTACAGATTCCCTCCGAATATTTTAGATTTTGAGCACTGCAAATTTACAGCTTTGGATTTTATCTCCATTTAAGCATGAGTAGTCCAGACTTTCTGGGTGGTTATGGGGAAAGGTTCTGAGACCCAGTGACTCACCTCTTGGGTAGCCCAGAAAAGGAAGACATTGCAGGACAATGTAGGATACGTGGGGGTTGCATTCTGGAACAAAGTAAATCAGAAGGGTCTGTGGGAAGAGGGTTTTGCAGTATTAAGTGTCTGAGATAGCCCCTGATTCCTGAGCAAGATGTGATTGGTTTCTCTGAATAATTCTGCTGGCTGACAAGGAAACACTATTCAGGAGGAATATGCAGGAATGCATCTGGTGCATTCAATAAGGAGAGTCTGAAGAGGACACTATCTGGTGGAGCAGAGCGAGGAAAGAAACTTGGGATTAGGCCATTCAAGGTCCTCTCAATTTTACTAGATGTCAACTCTTCACAATTACTAATTTTAGCCCTCACCATACAACCGGCCCCTCCCTGTACAAGCACCCACCTGCACACGCACGTGCACACACACCCACACACACACACACACAGAGGGAACCGTGCACACGACTGAGGAGAACTCAGTCCCTGGACATGAACTGGTGGACCCTGGGGCGGCAGTTCCCCAATCCTTGTGATTTGGGCACTGTTAGCTACATTAACACAGGTACTGAAACAAGGGGTTCCATCTCAACCCAAAGTCCCCATCCCTACCACCAATTCCTCTAAGGACTGACCAGTGGCGGGGTACATGGGCAGGGGTCTCCCCCAGCTGTCTCCTTCTAAAAGGTTGTCCACTCACCCACTGGCATCCCAGCTCCTGGCAGCCTGAAGCTTACCAATTAAAGAATTCCAGAACTACATCAGGAACATCAGAAGAGACGTTAGATGTCAAAGTGGAATCTCCAGGTGGGATTGTGGTCGTCAGCCTTCAAGAGGGGGATTCTGGTGGGCAGTAGGGGCACAGGGACTTGCCCCTCATTGGACCCCATAGTTCCGAGTTGGAGAACACTGGTGGAAAACAGAGGAGGGGATGAGCAGACTAACCAGAGGTGGGATGCGAAGCTTGTTCTTCCGCCAATAGACGCCTCTGGGATGAGACCATCTTGGCAAAGGGGGAGGGGATAAATCGATCAGGAGCCCTGAGCCTGGGAGCTGCGAGAAGAGCAGTAGCCGAGCCGCTCAACTCCATGACGCACTCCACGAGCCAATCCCTTGGATTCTAAGAGTGCTGGGTCTGACGCATTTGTGGCTGCAAGCAACAGAGCAGAAAGCCTGATGCACAACTGGCTCCACCCACCTGGATGGCATAACGAGGTTAACAAATTCCACAGATGCCAGGAGCCAATCAAAAATATGTGTGGTCCTGCTTCCTATCATGGCATGGACCTATGCAGCCCTCTGGGTATTCTGGCTTCTTCAGTCACTGCTGGCTCAACTCCAGCTTCAGCTCCCTGGCAGCTGAAGAATGGGGCTGGGTGTTGGCAGCGTGGGCCAACCCGCCCTGCACCTACCCTCTGTAAGAAGGCAAAATCTGCTTTTTGCTTGAAAGCTCCTATGCCCAAGAGTTTGATTCGTGTGGTGAAAGGAGTAATTTGAGTACGCACATTGGCTTCTGAAAGATCCAGACACCTTTGAGGGATCAGGAGATAGTTGACTTGCAGTAGCTCCCAGACCCTTGGGATTCCAGTGACCCTGAGTGCTTCTCCTCTGGAAGGGGTGAAAGAGAGTCAGCCAATGCATTTTTTGATAGGGCTCTGGCACCTCATCAGGACAGAAGCTGGGCTCCCTAAGCGCCCCCCCCCCATAGCAAAGGGATGCAAATGTGAAGTGAGGTTTCTTGGCTGACATCATAGAAGAAGGCAAAGGTCAGTATCAGATCTTCAAGGCAGTTAACCCCTGGAGAGCAGGCCACTCTAATGCTCCAGCATTCTGGTCCCAACATGTAGAGAAAAAAGCCTCACATTTTTATTGTTTAGTCACTAAGTCGTGTCAGACTCTTGCAATCACATGGACATAGTCCACGAGGCTCCTCTGTCCATGGGATTTTCCAGGCAAGACTCCTGGAGTGGTTTGTCATTTCCTTGCCCAGGGGATCTTCCCTACCCAGGGATCGAACATGTATCTCCTGCATTTGCAGGTGGGTTCTTTAACACTGAGCCACCAGAGAACTCCCCATTGTGACTTTGGAAATTGCCAAAAACTTGATGGCAAAAATGAATTCATTTCCAGATTTTTCATCCCAGACTCACATGAAAAAGATCACAAAAGGAAGCAAGGAATATGAAAAAGCTGGTACAATTTGTATTTGTTGAATTTTTGTCTAGGTCATTTATTAGAATGTATACAAGTATCCAGACTGAATGGACTTGAACATGAATATGGGATTATGAGGTACAGGAAATAGCACTTACCTAGGAGTTAGCTCATCTGTAATCTGACCCAGCTCTGCCACGTGACAATGAGCATTCCAGTTTCACTTGAGTATAGGTGAATTGGGAGGTAAGACAAAAGGTAAAAGAGGTAAGAAGTAAAAGAATAGGTAGCACCTAGCTTACTGAGGGGCACACATTCAGAGCACAGAAAATACCTATTAAGTGAATAAGTGAAGCTAAGAAAGAGAGTTTTTATTTTATTTTTGCTTATAAACAGCAAACATTTATTTTTCACAGTCCTAGAAGCTGGTTAATCCAAGATCAAGGCACCAGCAGATTTGGTATCTCCTGAAGTCAATGGCACCCCACTTCAGTACTCTTGCCTGGAAAATCCCATGGATGGAAGAGCCTGGTAGGCTGCAGTCCATGGGGTTGCTAGGAGTCGGACACGACTGAGCGACTTCACTTTCACTTTTCACTTTCATGCATTGGAGAAGGAAATGGCAACTCACTCCAGTGTTCTTGCATGGAGAATCCCAAGGACAGGGTAGCCTGGTGGGCTGCCGTCTCTGGGGTCACACAGAGTTGGACACGACTGAAGCGACTTAGCAGCAGCAGCAGCAGCAGAAGTCTACTTCCTGAATCTTAACTGGCAACTTTTGACTATGCCCTCACATGGTGGAAAGGGCAAAGAATCTCTCTGGACCCTGTTAAATAATGCACTAATCTCATTCATGAAGGCTCCACCCTTATGACCTAGGCAACTTCCAAAGAGCCCGCCTTCTAATACCATACTTGGGGATTAGGATTTCAACATATAGATTTCAAGGGGGATGTAAACCTATTTATGACTCTTACACAATTTCCATAGTGCCATGTCTAAACCCAAATAAAATCACATCATTTTCTTACTTTAAAAATGTCACTGGTAGAGGGGGCAGTCCTAAAATGGCAGAGGAATAGGACAGGGAGACCACTTTCTCCCCCACAAATTCAACAAAAGAACATTTGAACGCGGAGAAAATTCCACAAAATGACTTCTGAATGCTGGCAGAGGACATCAGGCACCCAGAAAGGCAGCCCATTGTCTTCGAAAGAAGGTAGGACAAAATATAAAAGATAAAAAAAGACACAAAAGAGGTAGGGACCGAGATCTGTCCTGGGAAGGGAGTCCTAAGAGAGAAGTTTCCAAACACCAGGAAACACTCTCTTCAGTAGGTCTGTGGCAAGCCTTGGAATCTCAGAGGGCAAAATAACCGGGAGGAAAAATACATAAATAATTAAACCCCACAGATTACATGCCAACAGCAACTCCCAGCGGAGCAGCAGCCCAGATGCTTGCATCCCCCACTAGCAAGTGGGGGCTGGACAGGGAGGCGCGGGATGCATTGCTTAGAATAAGACTGGGCCTGAATGCCCCAAGAGCAATCTGAGGGAACTAGCTTGAGATAGCAACCCAGACTGTGGGATAGCTATCCCGCGAAAAGCCCTAACATAAGACACCACCAGGCCCACTCACAGAACAAAGGACTGAGCAGAGCTAGCCAGCTGTGGACTGGCCCATCCCCTGCCAGAGGGCAGCCAGAGCCGGAAGGGGGCAATCGTGGCCCCAAAGAGGCATCCTATAACAAACTGCAAGCAGACTTCATTGCTAACCAAGATTTCTTGGGATTCTGGACGGTCGACATCCACTGGGAGGGTCACAGACAGAGATCAGCTCCCCAGAAGAGACACATGGCACACCTGAGAAGGCACGCCTGTTGTACACCCAGAAAACTGAGCAGCTGGAATGGGGGAGGTGATAAGTCACAGCCTTCAACTGGGGGCAACTGTGCTCGCCAAGCACCTGGTCACCTGAGCTGCTCGGACCTAGGATGGGCACAAAACACAGGCCCAACCAAGTCTGCACCTTTGTGGAGTACCCGAGAACCTGAATCTGAGCAGCTTAGACCTGGGGAGTGCATGCAACCCAGGCCCCGCATCAGAGAGTTCCTGGCAGAGCAACCTAGAGCCTGAGCTGTGTAGACTGAGAAAGCACACACACTGTGAGCAGGGGCAAACCCAGGGTGGCTGTATCACTGTGAGCACACGCCAGTGATATTTATTTGCAGTGTTCCTCCCTCCCCACAGCACAACTGAACAAGTGAGCCAAAAAAAAGTGACCACCACCATCCCCATTGTGTCAGGGCAGAAATTAGACACTGAAGAGACCAGTAAACAGAAGAAGCTAAAACAGAGGGAACCACTTTGGGAGTGACAGGTGCAATAGATTAAAACCCTGTAGTTAGCACCAACTACATAGGAAGGGGCCTATAGACCTTGAGAAGTACAAGCTGGACCAAGGAACTATCCAAAAATGAAATGACCCCACACTGTCCACAACAGCTCCAGAGAAAGCCCTAGATATATTTTTACTATTATAATTTTTTAAATTAAAAAAAATTATTTTTAGTCCCCTATTACTGCTTTAATTTTCATTTTTAAAACCTACTAATACCTTGCAAAAAAAGACCCTATTTTTAAAGCAAACTTCATATATATATTTTTTAATAATTTTTCTGACTTTGTTTTTAATATTGTATTTTTGAGAATCTAACCTCTACTCTAGATTTTTAATCTTTGCTTTTTGGTATTTGTTATCAACTTTTTACCTTTAAGAACCCAATGTTCAGTACCCATTTTTACTTGGGAGAGAGATCACTGGCCTGATTGCTCTCTCCCCCTTTTGACTCTCCTTTCTCTCCACCAGGTTGCCTCTATCTCCCCCTCCTCCTTTTCTTCTCTACCCAAATCTGTGAATCTCTTTGTGTGTTCTGGGCTGTGGAGAACACTTAGGGAACTGACTACTGGCTGGATCTGTCTCCTTTTGACTCCCCCTTTTATCCTCCTAGCCACCTCTGTCTCCTTCCTCCCTCTTCTCTTCTCTGTGTAACACCGTGAACATCTCTGAGGGATCCAGACTGTGGAGAGCACGTAGGGAGGTGATTACTGGCTAGCTTGCTCTCTCCTCTTTTGACTCCCCCTCTTCTCCTCCCAGTCACCTCTATCTCCCTCCTCCCTCTTCTCTTCTCCATGTAACTCTGTGTACCTCTCCAGATGTCCCTCACTGTGGAGAAACTTTTTATCATTAACCTAGATGTTTTATCATCGGTGCTGTATAGATGGAGAAGTCTTGAGGCTACTGTAAAAATAAGACTGAAAACCAGAGGCAGGAGGCTTAAGTCTAAATCCTGAGAACACCTGAGAACTCCTGAATCCAGGGAATATTAATCGATAGGAGCTCATCAAATGCCTCCATACCTACACTGAATCCAAGCACCACCCAAGGGCCAACAAGTTGCAGAGCAAGACATACCACGCAAATTCTCCAGCAATACAGGAACATAGCCCTGAGCTTCAATATACAGGCTTCCCAAAGTCACACCTAACCCACTGACATCTCAAAACTCATTACTGAACACTTCATTGCACTCCAGAGAGAACAAATCCAGCTCCACCCAGCAGAACACAGACACGAGCTTCCCTAACCAGGAAACCTTGACAAGCCATGCATTCAACCCCACCCACAGCAAGGAACCTCCACAATAAAGAGGAGCCACAAATTGCCAGAATACAGAAAGGCCACCCCAAACACAGCAATATAAACAAGATGAAAAGGCAAAGAAATACCCAACAGGCAAAGGAACAGGATAAATGCCCACCAAACCAAACAAAAGAGGAAGAGATAGGGAATCTACCTGATAAAGAATTCTGAATAATGATAGTGAAAATGATACAAAACCTTGAAAACAAATTGGAGTTACAGATAAATAGCCTGGAGACAAGGATCGAGAAGAGACAAGAAATGTTTAACAAGGACCTAGAAGAAATAAAAAAGAGTCAATATATACTGAATAATGCAATAAATGAGATAAAAAACACTCTGGAGGGAACGAATAGTAGAATAACGGAGGCAGAAGATAGGATAAGTGAGGTAGAAGATAGAATGGTAGAAATAAATGAAACATAAAGGAAAAAAGAATTAAAAGAAATGAGGACAACCTCAGAGACCTCTGGGACAATGTTAAATGCCCCAACATTCGAATCACAGGAGTCCCAGAAGAAGAAGACAAAAAGAAAGACCATGAGAAAATACTTGAGAAATAACAGTTGAAAACTCCCCTAAACCAGGGAAGGAAATAATCACCCAAGCCCAAGAAACCCAGAGAGTCCCAAACAGGATAAACCCAAGGTGAAACACCCCAAGACACATATTAATCAAATTAACAAAGGTCAAACACAAAGAACACATACTAAAAGCAGCAAGGGAAAAACAACAAATAACACACAAAGGGATTCCCATAAGGATAACAGCTGATCTTTCAATAGAAACTCTTCAGGCCAAAAGAGAATGGCAGGATATACTTAAAGTGATGAAAGAAAATAACCTACAGCCCAGATTACTGTACCCAGTAAGGATCTCATTCAAATATGAAGGAAAAATCAAAAGCTTTACAGACAAGCAAAAGCTGAGAGAATTCAGCATCACCAAACCAGCTCTCCAACAAATGCTGAAGGATCTTCTCTAGACAGGAAACACAGAAAGGGTGTATAAACTTGAATCCAAAACAGTAAAGTAAATGGCAATGGGATCATACTTATCAATAATTACCTTAAACATATATGGTTTGAATGCCCCAAGCAAAAGACAAAGACTGGCTGAATGGATACAAAAACAAGACCCCTATATCTGTTGTCTACAAGAGACCCACCTCAAAACAAGGGACACATACAGACCGAAAGTGAATGGCTGGAAAAAGATATTCCATGCAAATAGAGACCAAAAGAAAGCAGGAGTAGCAATACTCATATCAGATAAAATAGACTTTAAAACAAAAGCTGTGAAAAGAGACGAAGAACACTACATAATGATCAAAGGATCAATCCAAGAAGAAGATAGAACAATTATAAATATATATGCACCCAACATAGGAGCACCACAATATGTAAGGCAAATGCTAACAAGTATGAAAGGGGACATTAACATTAACACAATAATAGTGGGAGACTTTAATACCCCACTCACACCTATGGACAAATCAAAACCAGAAAATTAACACGGAAACACAAACTTTAAGTGATACAATGGACCAGTTAGACCTAATTGATATCTATAGAACATTCCACCCCAAAACAATGAATTTCACCTTTTTCTCAAGTGCACACGGAACCTTCTCCAGGATAGATCACATCCTGGGCCATAAATCTAGCCTTGGTATATTCAAAAAAATTGAAATCATTCCAAGCATCTTTTCTGACCACAATGCAGTAAGATTAGATGTCAATTATAGGAGAAAAACTATGAAAAATTCCAACGTATGGAGGCTGAACAACGTGCTGCTGAATAACCAACAAATCACAGAAGAAATCAAAAAAGAAATTAAAATATGCATAGAAACGAATGAAAATGAAAACACAACAACCCAAAACCTGGGGGACACTGTAAAAGCAGTGCTAAGGGGAAGGTTCATAGCAATACAGGCATACCTCAAGAAACAAGAAAAAAGTCAACTAAATAACCTAACTCTATCCCTAAAGCAACTAGAAAAGGAAGAAATGAAGAACCCCAGGGCTAGTAGAAGGAAAGAAATCTCCAAAATTAGGGCAGAAATAAATGTAAAAGAAACAAACGAGACCATAGCAAAAATCAACAAAGCCAAAAGCTGGTTCTTTGAGAAGATAAATAAAATTGACAAACCATTAGCCAGAGTCATCAAGAAACAAAGGGAGAAAAATCAAATCAACAAAATTAGAAATGCAAATGGAGAGATCACAACAGACAACACAGAAATACAAAGGATCATAAGAGACTACTATAAGCAACTATATGCCAATAAAATGGACAACTTGGAAGAAATGGACAAATTCTTAGAAAAGTACAACTTTCCAAAACTGAACCAGGAAGAAATAGAAAATCTTAACAGACCCATCACAAGCACAGAAATTGAAACTGTAATTAGAAATCTTCCAGCAAACAAAAGCCCAGAGCCAGACAGCTTCACAGCTGAATTCTATCAAAAACTGAGAGAAGAGCTAACACCTATCCTACTCAAACTCTTGCATACAATTGCAGAGGAAGGTAAACTGCCAAACTCATTCTATGAGGCCACCATCACCCTAACACCAAAACCTGACAAAGATGCCACACAAAAACAAAACTACAGGCCAATATTACTGATGAACATAGATGCAAAAATCCTTAACAAAATTCTAGGAAACAGAATCCAGCAACATATTAAAAAGATCATACATCGTGACCAGGTGGGTTTTATCCCAGGGATGCAAGGATTCTTCAATATCTGCAAACCAATCAATGCAATACACCACATTAACAAATTGAAAAATAAAAACCAAAACACTCTCCGACATAAACCACAGCAGGATGCTCTATGACCCACCTCCCAGAATATTTGGAAATAAAAGCAGAAATAAACAAATGAGACCTAATTAAAATTAAAAGCTTCTGCACAACATAGGAAACTATAAGCAAGGTGAAAAGACAGCCTTCAGAATGGGAGAAAATAATAGCAAACGAAGCAATGGACAAAGAATTAATCTCAAAAATATACAAGCAACTCCTGCAGCTCAATTCAGAAAAATAAACAACCCAATCAAAAAGTGGGCCAAAGAACTAAACAGACATTTCTCCAAAGAAGACATACAGATGGCTAACAAACACATGAAAAGACGCTCAACATCACTCATTATCAGAGAAATGCAAATCAAAACCACAATGAGGTACCATTTCATGCCAGTCAGAATGGCTGCGATCCAAAAGTCTACAAGCAATAAATGCTGGAGAGGGTATGGAGAAAAAGGAATCCTCTTACACTATTGGTGGGAATGCAAACTAGTTCAGCCACTATGGAGAACAGTGTGGAGATTACTTAAAAAACTGGACATAGAACTGCCATATGACCCAGCAATCCCACTGTTGGGCGTACACACTGAGGAAACCAGGATTGAAAGAGACACATGTACCCCAATGTTCATCGCAGCACTGTTTATAATAGCCAGGACATGGAAGCAACCTAGATGTCCATCAGCAGAGGAATGGATAAGAAAGCTGTGGTACATATACACAATGGAGTATTACTCAGCCATTAAAAAGAATGCATTTGAATCAGTTCTAACAAGGTGGATGAAACTGGAGCCTATTATACATAGTGAAGTAAGCCAAAAAGAAAAACACCAAGACAGTATACTAATGCATATATAAGGAATCTAGAAAGATGGTAATGATAACCCTATATGCAAGACAGCAAAAGAGACACAGATGTATAGAATAGTCTTTTGGACTCTGTGGGAGAGGGGGAGAGCAGGATGATATGGGAGAATGGAACTAAAACATGTAAATTATCACATGTGAAACAAATCGCCAGTCCAAGTTCGATGCATGATACAGGGTGCTCGGGGCTGGTGCACTGGGATGACCCAGAGGGATGGGATGGGGAGGGAGGTGGGAGGTGTGTTCAGGATGGGGAACACATGTATACCCGTGGCAGATTCATGTCAATGTATGGCAAAACCAATACAATATTCTAAAGTAAAAAAATAAATTAATTGATTAAAATAAATAAATAAATTCACTGTGATTTTAGAAATCACAAAAAAATAAAATAAGATAAAAACTTCACTGGCCTTTCCCTGAGCAAGGCTCTCTTGCAGATACTCAGTTTTCCTTCCTTTTCCAATATCCCATCTTTTTTGAAAAGTCAGTACCGTATATACTTCTCCTCAGAGCAAACCATGAGGGCGTTACCTGCATGTGCTGTGTGGTTCTCTTTATGTCCTGATCACATAGTACCTTTTATTAGAGTCTTTGTGTGTATGTCTTTATGTGTGTGTGTGTGTATTATTTCCCATGAAAGTCTGTAAGTTCACTTTCTCTCATCAGTAACTGCATCCTCCCTGTATTTCTTCTCATTAAAAAAAACATTCTTGGGGCTTTCCTGGTGGCTCAGTGGTAAATAATCTGCCTGCCAATGCAAGAGACATGGGTTCTGTCCCTGATCCAGGAAGATCCCACATGTCACAGAGCAACTAAGCCTGTGTGCCACCACTACTGAGCCTGTGCTCTAGAGCCCAGGAGTCGCAACTACTGAGCCCATGTGATACAACTACTGAAGCCTGCGCACCCTAGAGCCCATGCTCTGCAACAAGAGAAGCCACCTCAATGAGAAGCCCGCACACCACAACTATAGGGTATCCCCCACTTGCCACAACTAGAGAAAAAGCCCATGCAGCAATGATGACCCAGCAGAGCCAAAAATAAATAAAATTATTCCAAAAAAATAAAATAAAAACAAACTATTTTTTGCCATGTACCTCATAATTTTTCCTGTGCCTCATAATTCCACATTCAGATTTAGTCTCTGAATCCCTATTCTGCTTTAACAAATATACACAATCAGGGTTTGTGTAAGTTATACTAAAAAGCAGTTTTAACACCTTACATCTGAGAAGATAAATTAGAGAAGTCATTTTAGGTAATTGGCATTGTAGAAGTCTGAGTGGAAAAACATTCAGGTTACAGTTGATCAATTCCATTAAATGTTGCCTAGGTGTTCTTAATCAGCAAGAAGCCACTTTAGCTTCCTTGGTGCACCTTTCTCTTTTTTAGAAATTTCAAACCCAAGAGAGAATGTTGTTTGAACTATTTATTTCTTAGCTTGTGAACCTGACTAACTTGAGCCACTGGTTTGTTTTGAGGTATTACGGAATTTTAAAGAAATGAGACATTCTCTAGTTCACTCTTCAGGATGTGGACATATTACATCCATTTAAAATCTCTTGACTTTATAGACTGGGCTAGCATGGAAACCAGAGCTGAATATAGCATTTACTGGGGCAGCATCAGTTTCCACAAAACAAGATAAGAACCCACCTCAGTTCTTCAGTCAGCATCCATGTTCCTGATGTTGTTTGTGAGAACATTGCCCATTACAGTGAATTGATTTCCCTAGTCTTTGTGTCTTCCACATGAAGTATACTGAGTTGAGGTGGAACAAAATGGGTCAACGTGCTTTAGTAGATAAACCACCACCAAGGCTGTTTGTCAATACTGACATGACTGAAGTAAGACAAAGGGCATTTGGAACAGGGTGCAAATGTTTTCCGGACCCAGGCACTGTTAGGTCCAGAAAAGTTTCCCGGTGGACCTGTACATCCTATTTAGGAGTCAGCTATGGAAATGAAGTCAGAGTGACCCTACTTGTGTTCCATTTGATGCAAACATATTCAGAGAGCTTTTTTTCCCACTGAAATGTAGGTATTATACTTCCCATTTTCCAGCCAGGACGGGGAGATAATGTAGTAGAAACCAGAGCTTAGACTCTGAAGCCAGACTGGCTGGGTTTGAATTTAACCTGTGCCACTCACCAGCAGTGGAATCTTAAGCAAGTTACATAGCTTCACCGTGCCTCAGTTTCCTCATCTCTGCTGCTGCTGCTGCTTAGTTGCTTCAGTCATGTCCGACTCTGTGCGACCCCATAGATGGCAGCCCACCGGGCTCCCCCGTCCCTGGGATTCTCCAGGCAAGAACACTGGAGTGGGTTGCCATTCCTTCTCCAATGCATGAAAGCGAAAACTGAAAGTGAAGTCCCTCAGTCGTGTCCGACTCTTAGTGACCTCATGGACTGCAGCCTACCAGGCTCCTCCGTCCATGGGATTTTCCAGGCAAGAGTACTGGAGTGGGGTGCCATTGCCTTCTCCATTCCTCATCTCTAGAATAAGATAATAAAAGAACTTTCTTGTAGGATACAATGAGTTAATTCACAGAAAGCACCTAAGTTATTATTGCCAAACATACAATCAATGCTCAGAAAATGGAAGATTTTCTTCGGGATTTAGATGGCCATTTGTTTCTGGCCAATTAATCAGACACATGAGAAAGAAAAATATGGATCACTGAAGCAAACTACAAGAGAAAACATAGGTCATGGGGGCAAACTGGCCTTACCCATAGTTCTTGAGATGAGCTGTGTAACTTGGATTGGGGGAGGGGCAGGTGTACAGAAGGGTTAGAAAATGCAGTCCAGGGGGACTTAGTGCCTAGGATATTCCCACATGTGTCTGCCTCAGTCAGCAGCTCCTGGAATCCAGATGAGAAAAGGCCCTTTCCTACACAGGCTCCAGGAAGAGTTTAGAACCCCAAGTAAATTCCCTACATACGAACCTTCAAGATGCTAACCTTCAAAGATGCAAATGTGTGTTCCATCAATATCTGGCATAAGTGAAATTGCAGCTTGCCCTCCATCTCCTATGGCTGAGGATCCTCCAGCTCTACCATCTCACACCACCTCTTCCTCCTCCACTCAGTAACTCTTCTTGCCTGTTCACTCCATGCCAGCCCCTGTATACCCTGTGTTGTACTGTACTACTGCACTTCTCAAGGTACTGTAAGATTAAAAATGTTTTCTTTATTTTCTGTTTGTTTTTTTATGTATTATTCATGTGAAAAGTATTATAAACCTATTACAGTAAATACTATATAGCCAATTGTGTTAGTTGGGTACCTAGGCTAACTTTGTTAGGCTTTGATAAATTGGACTTATGAAAGTGCTCTTAGAACAGAACTCATTCATATGTAGGGGCTTACTCTATACAAATTACTAAGCTCAATGAATCTCAATAAATTCATTTTAAATGTACTACTTTACCCTCTTGATTTAGAAGTGGCAATGTATGAAACAACTAATTGTTCGTCATAGTTTTGCTTTGCAAGACCTGAAGCACAGTTTCTGGCTTACCCAGTACAGGTGTCAAGCCCCTAAGTTACATGGAACCACCTTATCACCTTACTTTATAATTTCTAATGACTGGACTTAGTGTTTTATTGTCATCACAGAATTTAAATTCTTGAGGGTTTGCAAAGAAAACTGGATGTCTTGGGCAGGAGTGAAAGTATTAATCTTCACACTTTAATAGCTTTCCCTCAACCCTGCCATAATGTATAGGCAATTCCTGTTTTCTGAGTAAAACATAAATCTGACCACTTTCTAACACTTTTGCTTTTGTCACTCTGATCCATGCCACCATCATCTCTCTGGTGGACTACTACAATAGCCTCCTAACTGGCATCTCCACCTTCAGTTTTACATCCTGTAGCAAATATCATAGATTAGTGCACTTGACTCCATTCCAATCTCAGTTACAGCAAGTAAGGTTTGACAGAGGTTGGAAACCAAGTCTACATTTCCTGAACTCCTGCCTCGATGGCCTGGATGCCACTAATAACTTCACCTCTGCCAAGCAGATAATAAACACCCATGAGACTTGGAAGGAGAAGTGAGGTGTAGTCCATGCTTCTTCTGTGATTTCTGGTTTCTGTTAGTGAGCATGGGCTCAGAAAATTTAACTTCTTCTGTAGCAGTGATAATAGAGGTACCAGTACAGTTCCTAGTTTTGTGGGTATCAAAAGGAAAGGCATGAGACATCTATTTTGACTGTAGATGGAGAAGGAAGCAGTGTGGTCTCAAAGCAAATGTCTGTGATGGTCTTAGCAGAAACAGAGTAGTCCAGTGGCTTCCGCACTTTCCACCCTCTTGATTATACTAGTTCAACAGTATTATTCAGGAAAACAGTTCTGTAAATTTTAATACCTGAGTTAAATAAAAATGGCCACCCCAAAAAGTCCCTCATGCTTTTTCCTCATACCCCCAGTTATTTTGTATACTCTTATCATCTATTTATGCATGCTTGTTTTTGAACTTTGTTAAGTTCTCCCGGCAAGAATACTGCAGTGGGGTTGCCTTTCCCTTCTCCAGGGGTTCCTCCTGACCCAGGGATCAAACCCAGGTCTTCCACATTGCAAGCAGATTCTTTACCATCTGGGTCATCAGGGAAGCCCCAAGAATGCTGGAACGGGTAGCCATTCCCTCATCCCGAGGATCTTCCTGACCCAGAGATAGAACCCGGGTCTCTTGTATTGCAAGCATATTTTTAACATCTGAGACACCTGGAGAACCCTTAAAAATGGCCTCATATAGTATATATTCTTGGGATTTACCTGGTAGTCAATGATTAAGAATCTGCCTTGCAAGGCAGCAGACACAGGTTTGGTCCCTGGTCAGGGAACTAAGAGGCTTCCCGGACAGCTCAGCGGGTAACCAATATTCATTCAGTGCAGGAGACATAGGAGCCGTGGCTTCGATTCCTGGGTCAGAAAGATCCCCTAGAAGAGGGCATGGCAATCCACTCCGGTATTATTGCCTGGAAAATCCCATGGACTGAGGAGCCCGGCAGGCTACAGTCCAAAGAGTCACAAAGAGTCAGACACGACTGAGCAACTAAACACACACACACAGGGGACTAATATCCCACATATTATCCCACTAATATCCGACTAAATCCCACTAATATCCTAGCAGCTAAGCACACGTCCCACAACTAGAAAGCCCAAGTGGCCCAGCTACTGAGCCCATGTGCCACAACGTGCACTGAAACAAAGATCCCACATGCTGCAACTAATACCCAATACAACTAAATAAATATTAAAAACAAAACAAAAAACTTAAGATTAAAAAAAGTATAGTGACGGTAATGATGCTGCAAGTTGGCAAGAATGTGGAGCAACTAGAAATCTCGTTCTTTGCTATTGGGAATATATACTGGTACAACCATTTTGAAACATAATTTTATTATTACTTAGTAAAGTTGAGGGACTTCTCTAGTGGCTCAGCAGTAAAGAATCTGCCTGCCAATCCAGGAGGCTTGGGTTTGATCCCCAGGTCAGCAAGATTCCCTGGAGAAGGAAACAGCAACTCATTCCAGTATTCTTGCCTATGAAAGCCCACGGACAGAGGAGTCAGACAGGATGCCGTTCATGGGGTCGTAAAGAGTAGGAAGTGTCTTAGCGACTAAACAACAAGTAAAGTTGAAATGTTCCCAAATCCAAACTTGCTCTGCTCCCTGCACGATGGGCCAGTGAATTGGAGACAAGGTGCTGAGGCAAGGAATACAACTTTATTCAGAAAGCTGTTTGACCTATCAGATGGCAAACTAATGTCTCACAGGATCTGGATGCCAGGTTCTTTTATAGATCATAGATGAGGGGAGGTGAGGAAACAAAGCAAAAAGCCCATTAATCTTGTAAATATCTCCTAGAATGGCAAGCCTCAGGCAGGGGATGTGTTAATTTATTCCTTCCTGTCATCCACAGGTGAACAGGGTCCTGAACAAAGGCACCTTAGCTTAACAGTTAGGCAGAGGGGCAGGATTCCCTGAGGCAGCCATTATGTATGATTACAATAACAAAAGCAATGAAAAGCAAGTCAAAGAAACAGTTCCAACATGGGGTCAGAATTGGCTTTTCCCTGCAACAGAACTTGGGCACACCCTATGACCCAATTTCATGTCTAGGCATGTACTCTAGATCAGGGCTTCTCAACTGTTGACATTGTGTAACAGATAATTCTGTGTTGTGGAGGGCTGTCCTGTGCATTGTAGGATGTTTAGCAGGATCCCTGGCCTCCACCTGCTACATGCCAGGAGCACACATACTCAGTTATGACAACCAAAAATGTTTCCAGACATCAAATAGCACCCTGGTTCGGGGGGGGGGGGGTGGTGTATAAAATCACCCTCAACCGAGAAACTAGAGAAACTATCATGTGTGGGCATCGGGGGATATGAATGAGAAAATTCATCGCACAATAATTTGCAAAAGCTTAAAACCGAAAGAATCCCATATGTCCAGCAACAGGAAATACACATGTTGTGGGATTTTCATATGATGGATAACAATACAACAATTAAAACTGATTACTACAGTTGAACACATCAATATGAATAAATCTCACAAACACAAAATTGAGGGAGGGGAAGAGGAAGACAAGTAATACATCTAGCATAATTACATTTACATAAAGTCCAAAATGGATAAGATATAAAGTTATTTAAAGGGATATTGTGTGCAATGAAAGCATAAATAAGTGAATTACTAACAAAGTTCAGGATAGTTGTTACCTCTGCAAAAGAATTCGTGGCTGAATCAGGGAGGGCACAGGTAGGCCTCAAAGGCATTGGTTGTGTTCTAATTCTCAAGCTTGGTGATGGATATACAAGTTTTTATATTATTATGGTGTACCTTACATATATGCTGTATTATCTTCTGTATATATTAAATAGTTCATAATTTATAAGGAACTGATGGGGTCTAAAATAAGGTGGGAAAATGGAAAGAAAGGCACAAGAGTAAATAACAAATTGGATGAGAGAGAGAAAAAGAGAAGAGCCAATTTTTAGATGCCTCTTAGTTTTAAACTCATTTTCTTCATGGATTTGGAGATGAAATCAATTCCTCATCTCTAAACACACATAATCCATTGCTTAGACTTCTAAGAAATGTAAATTTCATTCCTCAAAATCTATTCTTCTATGTGATGTGATTCACAGGACTTGATAATACCACATTTCACGAAACTCCCTTGTCTGAGCATCCTGCCATGTTAGAATTGTAAACATGTACTCATTTGCATTCCTTGGAGTTATAAGCATCTGAAAATAGGGGGCTTAGAGTAAAAGTGATTCTTCATCACTAACTTTACTATCATTAGAATATCCCTAACTGGTACAGAAAACTGTTTCCACCTCTGGCACCCACCCTACTCCTTTGATTTTCTCCCAGTGGTCACCTCCCAGGTAGTAGAATAAAAGGAGAGTTTGGGATCAAATCCTTTCAGAAGACAGAGCCATAAGCAAGGAAAATACCAAAACATCCTAACCTTTCCTGGGTTGAGACAGAGAGGTACTAGACAGATGTTTTCCTAGAAGAAACACAAAGTTTTCAAGGTTGAAGGACTCAGTAAGAATATATTTGATATATGTGAAAATAGAAAAACCCACAAACAGCCAGAGAAACAGGAAATGCAGGGTTTGTCCCTGACCTGAGTTAGGAACCATCTATCTCTCAGAGACCCAGAGAAGCCTGATATGTTAGAGCTAAAGCAACCCTCAGAGCAGCAACCCTGAGCTTCCTTCCTCACTACGAGAGGCTTCACGTGCATCTATGTGGATAATGTGGCCCACTTGTCCTCTTGAAAGTGAAAGTCACTCAGTCATGTCCAACTCTTTGCAACCCTATGGACTATACAGTCCATGGAATTCTCCAGGCCAGAATACTGGAGAAAATAGCTGTTCCCTTCTCTAGGAGATCTTCCCAACCCAGGGATCAAACCCAGGTCTCCCACATTGCAGGCGGATTCTTTACAAGCTAAGCCACCAGGGAAGCCCAAGAATACTGCAGTGGGTAGCCTATCCCTTCTCCAGGGAACTTCCCAACCCAGGAATCTAATTGGAGTCTCCTGCATTGCAGGTGGATTCTTTACCAGTTGAGCTACCAGGGAATTCCACTTGTCCTGTTACCTATATAAAAGCCATCACCTCTTAGATACCTCTTAGTCTTGAGAGTATAGCACTCAAAAAAGCTGTGTGGGTTTTTTTTTTTTAATTAATTTATTTATTATAATTGAAGGCTAATTACTTTACAAATATTGTCATGGTTTTTGCCAGACATTGACATGAATCAGCCACGAGTGTACACGTGAAATGTGTGTTTTTTGTCTAAAGTGAACCTCCAAAAATTCTCAAGCCCACATAAGGCCTTTTAATCAACTATGGTTAATCTATGGGTGGCTCCATGGTAAAGAATCCGCCTGCAATGCAGGAGATATGGGAGACGTGGGTTTGATCCCTGGGTCAGGAAGATCCCTTGGAGGAGGAAATGACAACCCACTCCAGTATTCCCACTGGGATAATCTGATAGACAGAGGAGCCTTGTGGGCTGCAGTCCCCAGGGTTGCAAAGAGTCAGACATGAGTGAATTCCATTACATTAACTATATTAACACAGAAATACACACACACACCCCCTCCTAGCATGGCATGAACCTAACAACCAATTTGAAGCCTTTAAGTGACACTACATGGATAAATTTTACTTGGACTCTTCTTTCACTAAACAATGGTGACAAAAGGCCTTGTGCCTTTTCTTCTTTGTTCTAGCCATAAAGAATACTCTGTTAGTATGTGATAATACATTTTTAAATGTCAAAACCAGTGACAGGGAAAAGGGTTGTGAATACCTTGTACTAACTTCACTTAACAGACCTTCATCAAATCCCTATGAAGAAAACACAGGGCTTTAGGAGAGACAAATAAATAAAGCCTTTATATTCCCAACTATTCAGAAGCTCACACTTTAGGAGGTGGGGAGATACACACAAAAATAAATAATGCTAATATACTCGAGGATATGGGATGAACGAGCACAAAAAATAGAAAAAGGCATTGCTAACTAGTGAGCATTCAAGTGGCGTTAACTAAATGTAGAAATAAGGCCTTCTACCCTCAAACCCCTGGTCCTCCCCTTTTCTGATCCTCTACTCAGCTTAAGTACTTTACTTTTTTCCTTCAGTAAGTTCCAGATATTAGGCCCATTTCCTCTTTTATTTTTCTTTAAATTAGGACATATTTCAGACCTAGACAAAGGTACAGAGAATACTACACCCATGCAACCATTGTCCATCTTAAAAAACATAAGATTATAAATAAAACTGGAACCCAGTATACCTCTCCCCAGTTGAATTCTTCCTCTTCTGTAAGATTTAACTGCTGTCCTATATAAGTTTATTGTTCTCATAGACACCGTTCTGCATGCTCCATATGTATGCATCACTCTGATGTATACCTTTTACTACATATATATGTACCTATAATCAGTGTAAGAATTTTTGAATGTTTTTAAACTTCATATATGCATGGTATCGGAGAAGGCAATGGCAACCCACTCCAGGACTCTTGCCTGGAAAGTCCCATGGACAGGGGAGCCTGGTAGGCTGCAGTCCATGGGGTCACAAAGAGTCCGACACGACTGAGCGACTTCACTTTCACTTTTCACTTGCATGCATTGGAGAAGGAAATGGCAACCCACTCCAGTGTTCTTTCCTGGAGAATCCCAGGGACGGGGGAGCCTGGTGGGCTGCCATCTATGGGGTCGCACAGAGTCAGACACGACTGAAGTGACTTAGCAGCATGCATGGTATCATAATGCCTTTATCCTTTTGGAACTAGGATTTATGTATTATCACTTTCACCCCTGAATCTTTGTCCAACCTTGTTATAAGTTGAATTTAGTTCCTCCCAAAAGATATGTTGAAATCTTAACTCCCTGAATCTATAAATGTGACCTTATTTGGAAATAGGGTATTTTCAGGTGTAATAAAGATCAGGTCATACTGGATTACCATGGGCCCTTAATCCAATATGACTGATGTCCTTATGAGAAACGAATAGAGACGGGGGAACACTATGTGAAGATGAAGGAGATTGGAATCATGCATTTATTAATACCAGCTGAATGATGCCAAGGGCTGACAGCAACTACCAGAAACTAGGAGAGAGGCATGGAACAGATTCTCCCTCAGAGCCTCTGGAAGGGACCAGCCCTGCCGATAGATACCTTGACTTCAGTCTCCTGGCCTCCAGAACAAAGGGGGAATGAATTTTTGGTGTTTTAAGCCACCTGGTTTGTGGCAATTTGTTAGGGTAACTCTAGGACAAAATTAGTATTTTAGGCCTTCTGGGATGCAGCACCCTCCGGAGCATCCTGTGGCTCCCAGGGAGGAGTGCCCTCTGCCTGGTACTCGCCCCCTCAGACCTTGCCTTCCACGCATCTGGTCCCCTCCGGGCTCTTGAGGCCCCCAAGAGCAGCGTCTGACCACCACATGGCCTGTAAAGGAGTGGACCAGGACATGGTGGTTACAACGGATATGGTGTAGAAAGGTTTGGACCAAACTGCAGAACAGAAACCGAAACCATGCGGTAGGGACTCACAGATACTCGCGATGACTTCTGCGTCCTCCTTACCATCCTCCTCTTCCTCTTTGTCCACATAATTCTCATCCTTGTCCTCCTGGCTGTCTTCCTTCTCCTCCGCTTCGTCCTCTTTATCATTGTCGTATTCCTCATTCTCATCTCTCTCATCCTCTCCCTTCCCTTCTCCCTCTTCATCCCTCTCCTTGCCACCTTCATCATCCTCCTCCTCCTTCTCATCTACCTCAACTTCCTCCTCCTCTTCTTCTGCCTCTTCCTCCTCTTCCACCGGCTGTTCATCCCAGTACTCCTCGACTATGGACTGGGTGCCATACGCCCCACCCTCTTCCTCCCAAAGGGCTCACACTACAGCCTGGAAATCCCTAGGCATCCCTGCCAACTCTGGCATGCCATTCTGCAGGAATCGCTCCTCTGACTAATCCAGGGTCTCGGCCCATCCTGCTACGTGCTGTGTTCTGACCACCAGTGGATGCACATTGCTTTCCTGGGGCAGACATGGCAAGAAAGATGCACCAGTCAGTGCCTCAACCAGAAAAGCGATCCGGCTGCTAGACTGAGCTGGCAAAGATGGCGGCCGCTCGCTGCTGACAGTGTGGCCCGACGGGAGTTGGCAGAGAAGATGGTGGCACACAAGCTAACAGTCTGAGATGGCGAGTGTGGAGGCCTCGTGACAGGAAGGGTGGGGTTGGGGCAGCCCAAGGCATGGCCAACCAGAACTGTGCCTGAGCTGGCCGTTGGACTTGGTGGGAAAGAATATGATGGGCAAGTGACAGGAGGCAGAGCTTGAAAAGGTCAACAGGGAACTACTTCCTTCATCAGGAGTTCTAAGCTCATTGGCTGAAAGATGAGGATTGACAGGCCTGGGTTTCAATGAATTTTCAAGACAGTTTGAGTCCTTCCTCCCTTTCCTTCCAGGTCCTTGGAGTCGTGGATTACACTTGAAGCCCAGGCATGTCCTGTTCTTATAATTTTACCATTACCAGAAAAACTAAAGTATTTCAAAATAGAGGCACTTTGCTGCACAGGCTTAAATGTTCCCTGATTTCCACCAGGAGATGGCTCAGGATAATAGGGACAGAGCTAGAAAGTACTTAATGAACTCTGCTAAATTTGAAAGGAACAGGACCCCGTGATTACAGACACCCTCCAACCCACCTCCCTCCCACCATTCCTACTCCCCCCTCCCCTGTCCACCTTCCTCCCCCTTTCCACTCCCCCTGCCCCCTCACTTCCTCCTCCCCTCCACTTCCCCTCCCACCTCCCCCTCCCATCCCTTCACCCTCCTCCTACACCCACCCTCTCCCTTCCCCCACCCACCCACTCCCCCACCCTCCCCCTCCCCCAACCTCTCCTTTGTAGAAAAGCCTCCTAGGCCTTCCCTGAGTTTCAAAGAGCAAATTTAATCAGAGAAGTGAGAAAATGCAGAAACAAAGGAAAACAGTCATGCAAGAGAAAATAATAATAGTTTAGCCATAAATCAGAGTCATGGACCCTTATTTCCTCCTCCAGGGCTATAGGTAATAATCTGAGCTATATCCTTGAATTGCTTTCAGATACTAAAACCTCCACTAGGTGGAATAATTTAACTGTATGCTGACCATGAGCAAGTAGATTCCAGACAGGTTAAAATCAGAAGGTTGATGATGTTAACTCCCAAAATACCACCTTGTCACCTCACCACCAGTCAATCAGAAGGATATCCACATGTTGATCATGTATGCAACTACCACCTCCCTCACCTTACCTTTACAACCCTTCCCTGAAAACCACTCAGGAGTCTGGGTCTTTTGAACACGAGCTGCTTTACTCCTTGCTTGACACCTTGCAGAAAATGCTATACTTTCCTTCACCACAACCGGCTGTCAGTAGATTAGCTTTGCTGCACATTGGATGAATAGACCCAAGTTTGGTTCAGTAACATATTCATTTCAAGCCTTCAAAGAATGGATAAAGAAAGGGAGATAATTCTTTTAAAGGACCAAGCTAAGCATAATAGACATTAAAAGGCAGACTTCTTAGAATGATTTCTGAGTCAACAGTCCCAGGTTTTTTGTTGCATTCAGCCTTGTTAAGCTAAGATTTCAAGAATAAATGAATCTTAAAATTATGAAGAAATCACTAGCTCTTTTATACTGATTCCATTTACCATTGTTACTGGGCAAAAAGCACCAAAAAAAATCCTGATAAATCCTCTCAGTTCAGACATACTTTTCCCTATCCTCATTATGTACCACCCACTCATATCTCTGCATGGTAATGAGGGTCAACTTGCCTCCCACCCCCCAATATATAAAACTCCTTTCTTTGTGTGCTGATCCACTGCCATGAGGAGACTGAAGTGATCAGATAGTAGCTTTAGCTTCAAGTTCAGTAGAATCCATCTGCCTGCAAGGTGGGAGACCTGGGATCGATCCCTGGGTTGGGAAGATGCCCTGAAGAAGGGAAAGGCTACCCACTTCAATATTCTGGCCTGGAGAATTCCATTGGCTCTATAGTCCATGGGGTCGCAAAGAGTCGGACAGGACTGAGTGACTTTCACTTTCACTTTTCAAGTTCAGTTGAATCCAATATGTAAGATATCTAGTCTCTAGTAAGAAAGGATGGACCCCATTCTCCCAACTAAAATTTGTTGTAGACATCAAGACTGTTGACACCAAACATACACATACTAAGGAGGTATGACAAGGTTCATTCCTTACATAATAAGGCTTTCAGGGAACAGAAGGGAAGCCTTCCCAAACTGCTCTGAAAACAGCTTGAAAGATTTAGAATGGACACTGATTTCAGCTTTTTGTTTTGGTTAGGGGGTGGGGCCAGAGTGAGAATTCTGATGCAGAGGTAGGACCTCAATGGTTTAAACCTCCTGCTGGCTTCCAAGAAGAGACTACTTGAGATTTCTTGCTAGCTTGCCCAGTTGTGGGTTGGAGGCAAAGAGGGAAGGTTGAGTCCCTAAAAGTCCTCAGCAAACACCTTAAGATGGAATCAGACTCATTTTTGCATGAGTCAATCTGATTTTCACTCCTTGGTTCCCAGATTCATATACTCTGGATTTGGGAACATAGCATCAAATGTTAGTTTTTGATTCACTGCATATATCCAGAACTTGGAGGAATGTGCCCGAACTGTGAGAGTGTTGTACCCAAACTGAGTATAACTGAGTTGCTCCACCTTATGGGATTGAGTTGAACACAAAGAAGATGTTGACTGGATATACTCTTTCTTGAGCCCAAGTGTACCTAAGGCCAGTCTGTCATCCATTATACTATTACAAGGAAGTTTAGAGAGATTTTCTTATCTTCCAGAGCTTGTGCCATCTCATTGGCTATGATAGCTAAAGTTAAAGTTTCTGGCCATTGTCTCTAGGGCATGGACACTGATGCCAGGGGTATGGAACCAGGAGTCAACATATCCCCAGGTAGAACAGCCCTCTTTGCCTCGTGTCCCAGTGAGTGGTCCAAGGGGTGGTATCACTTCCAATAACTACAGGGGACAGTACACGAATTAGAACATTACCCCTATTCCTAATGGAAAAGTGTTCTGTGGCCCACTCTGCAATGTAGACAAGCATATAAATAAAAGGGGCTTCTTACACTCAATTTGGATCATTTTTTATACTGATTTGGAAAAGCCACATGGGCACTGTTGCTGAATAAATGCAGCTTCAATGTCCATACATGCCTACAGGAGAACCATGTGGATTTGTATCAGTAATACTGAAACAAGTTTGCCCTGGCTAGTGTGTTTCTATGAGGGGGTTCAAATTTGTTAGCCATGGCCATGGAAGATTTTCTGTCCCCATACAGGCTTCCCAGGTGGCTCAATGGTAAAGAATCTGCCTGCCGATACAGAAGATGCAAGAGATGTGGGTTCGATCCCTCGGTGGGGAAGATCCCCTGGAATAGGAAATGATAACCCACTGCAGTATTTTTGCCTGTGAACCATGGACAGAGGGGCCTGGAGGGCTACAGTCCATGGGGTCTCAAAGAGTCAGACATGACTGAGTTACTGAGCGTGAGCACAGCATATGTGGATGGAATGACAAGCCTCATACAATTCATTCAGCTGCTGCTGCCACTTGACTCAAGCGGACCATGGGGATATTTGCCAAGATGTGGTGCTGGATTCAGAGGTCATAAAGCTCATCCCCATCCCTGCACCTGTCAGGGTACAAGGAGTTCCACCCCAGATATCAAGATTCTTGCTTTCCTTCCATGACCACATCATCTGCCTATTTTAATTCAGTAGTCAGTACCCTTCCCATTGACCACCTGCACCCAGATATATCTGGATGTTCCAGGAGGTCCATGGGCTGTGACACAATGGTAGAACTTTCAACGGTCCATTATATCACCTACTGCAGTCTGAATAGGCCAACACAAGTGTAATCTAGATTTCACAAATTCTACCAATGGACCATTATCCTTGTGATCTGTGACCCACAATGTCCAATGACTGAAGTCAGGAGATAGAAAAAGCAATAAGCTGGAGTCACTTTCACCTTGTTGTATAACTAAGGTCAGTGAAGGGGGAAAAAAGAGGAATGATTGGGGATTGTCAATGTGGAATCACTGATACAGTGAACTGACATCTGTGTCCCGACATTCCCCAAGAAACCATTCCCTTTAGAAAGGGAATATTCCCAGCAAATTCCCTGGTAGTTCAGTGCTTAGGACTTGGCTCTTTCACTCCTGGGCCTGGGTTCTATCCGTGGTCAGGGAACTAAGATCCTGCCAGACAAGAGGTACCCACCCTGCCCCCCTCCCAAAATAAAAGAAAGGAAATATCCCTTTGCTGGGAACAGCCTTGTATAGTGACCATATAGTCTGATTGTGATGGCTAGTCTGGCAATATTCTAGCAAGGTAGCCAGTCCAGCAATGTTTTATAGTTAAAACTTTGATAATCCACTCTTTGATGATGCCAGCAGCTAGAGCCTGAAAATGAGCATAGAATACCCAGTAATTGTCACGCCCATCAGTGCATTGTTGAGACTCCTTCACCATGAATGGCTTACATTGAGAGTGGCCAAAAACCGGGCAGAACTTAGATTCAAGTGTTACTAAGGGCTTGCCAGAATCTGCTACTTATAAAAGACTGACAATTTCATAGACAGAACAGGTTTCAATGGCTATACAGATGCTAGTACAGTTCAGTTCACTTCAGTCACTCAGTCATGTCTGACTCTTTGCAACCCCATGGACTGCAGCACGCCAGGCCTCCCTGTCCATCACCAACTCCTGGAGTTTATTCAGACTCATGTCCATTGAGTCGGTGATGCCATCCAACCATCTCATCCTCTTTTGGCCCCTTCTTCTACCGCCTTCAATCTTTCCCAGCATCAGGGTCTTTTCAAATGAGTCAGTTCTTCACATCAGGTGGCCAAAGGATTGGAGTTTCAGATTCAGCCTAATTCCTTCCAATAAATATTTAGGACTGATTTCCTTTACGATGGACTGGTTAGATCTCCTTGCAGTCTAAAGGACTCTCTGGAGTCTTCTCCAACTCCACAGTTCAAATACATCAATTCTTTGGTGTTCAGCTTTCTTTATAGTCCAACTCTCACATCCATACATGACTACTGGAAAAACCATAGCTTTGACTAGATGGACCTTTGTTGGCAAAGTAGTGTCTCTGCTTTTTAATATACTGTCTAGGTTGGTCATAACTTTTCTTCCAAGGAGCAAGCGTCTTTTAATTTCATGGCTGCAGTCACTATCTGCAGTGATTTTGGAGCCCCAAAAAATAAAGTCAGCCACTGTGTTCACTGTTTCCCCATCTATTTGCCATGAAGTGATGGGACCAGATGCCATGATCTTAGTTTTCTGAATGTTGAGCTTTAAGCGAACTTTTTCACTCTCCTCTTTCACTTTCATCAAGAGGCTCTTTATTTTTTTTTTTTTATTTTTTTTTTTGTGATTTCTTTTTTTTTTTATTCTTCCAATTTTATTTTATTTTTAAACTTTACATAATTGTATTAGTTTTGCCAAATATCAAAATGAATCCGCCACAGGTATACATGTGTTCCCCATCCCGAACCCTCCTCCCTCCTCCCTCCCCATACCATCCCTCTGGGCCGTCCCAGTGCACCAGCCCCAAGCATCCAGCATCATGCATCGAACCTGGACTGGCAACTCGTTTCCTACATGATATTTTACATGTTTCACTGTTTATAATAGCCAAGACATGGAAGCAACCTAGATGTCCATCAGCAGATGAATGGATAAGAAAGCTGTGGTACATATACACAATGGAGTATTGCTCAGCCATTAAAAAGAATACATTTGAATCAGTTCTAATGAGGTGGATGAAACTGGAGCCTATTATACAGAGTGAAGTAAGCCAGAAGAGGCTCTTTAGATCCTCTTCACTTTCTGCCATCAGGGTGGTGTCATCTGCATATCTGAGGTTATTGATATTTGTCCCGGCAATCTTGATTCCAGCTTGTGCTTCATCCAGCCCAGTGTTTCTCATGATGTACACTGCATATAAGTTAAATAAGCAGGGTGACAATATACAGCCTTGACACACAACTTTCCTGATTTAGGACCAGTCTGTTGTTCCATGTCCAGTTCTAACTGTTGCTCCCTGACCTGCATACAGGTTTCTCAAGAGGCAGGTCAGGTGGTCTGGTATTCCCATCTCTTTCAGAATTTTTCACAGTTTATTATGATTCACACAGTCAAAGGCTTCAGCATAGTCAATAAAGCAGCAGCAGATGATTTTCTGGAACTCTCTTGCTTTTTCCATGATCCAACAGATGTTGGCAATTTAATCTCTAGTTCCTCTGCCTTTTCTAAAGCCAGCTTGAACATCTGGAAGTTCACCATTCATGTACTGTTGAAGCTTGGTTTGGAGAATTTTAAGCATCACTTTACTAGAGTGTGAGATGAGTGCAACTGTGCGATAGTTTGAGCATTCTTTGGCATTGCCTTTCTTTGGGATTGGAATGAAAACAGAACTTTTCCAGTCCTTTGGCCACTGCTGAGTTTTCCAAATTTGCTGACATGTTGAGTGCAGCACTTTCACAGCATCATCTTTTAGGATTTGAAATAGCTCAACTGGAAATCCATCACCTCCACTAGCTTTGACAAAATGTGGTCCACTGGAGAAGGGAGTGGCAAATCACTTCAGTATTTTTGCTTTGAGAACCCCATGAACAGGATGAAAAGGCAAAAAGATAGGACACTGAAAGATGACCTCCCCAGGTCAGTAGGTGCCCAATATGTTACCGGAGATCAGTGGAGAAATAACTCCTGAAAGAATGAAGAGACTGAGCCAAAGCAAAAACAACACCAAGTTGTGGATGTGACTGGTGATAGAAGTAAAGTCTGATGCTGTAAAGAGCAATATTGCATAGGAACCTGGAATGTTAGGTCCATGAATCAAGGCAAACTGGAAGTGGTCAAACAGGAGATGGCAAGAGTGAACATAGACATTTTAGGAATCAGCGAACTCAAATGGACTGGAATGGGTGAATTAAACACAGATGACCATTATATCTACTACTGTGGGCAAGAATCCCTTAGAAGAAATGGAGTAGCCATCATGGTCAACAAAAGAGTCTGAAATGCAGTACTTGGATGCAATCTCAAAAACGACAGAATGATCTCTGTTCATTTCCAAGGCAAACCATTCAATATCATGGTAATCCAAGTCTATGCCCCAACCAGTAATGCTGAAGAAGCTGGAGTTGAACTGTTCTATGAAGACCTACAGGACCTTCTAGAACTAACACCCAAAAAAGATATCCTTTTCATTATAGGGGACTGGAATGCAGAAGTAGGAAGTGAAGAAATACCTGGAGTAACAGGCAAATTTGGCCTTGGAGTACAGAATGAAGCAGGGCAAAGGCTAATAGAGTTTTGCCAAGAGAATGCACTGGTCATAGTAAACACCCTCTTCCAACAACACAAGAGAAGACTCTACACATGGACATCACCAGATGGTCAATACCAAAATCAAGTTGATTATATTATCTACAGACGAAGTTGGAGAAGCTGTATACAGTCAGCAAAAACAAGACCAGGACCTGACTGTGGCTACGATCATGAAATCCTTATTGCCAAATTCAAACTTAAATTCAAGAAAGTAGGGAAAACCAATAGACCATTCAGGTATGACCTAAATCAACTCCCTTATGATTATACAGTGGAAGTGAAAAATAGATTCAAGGGATTAGATCTGATAGACAGAGTGCCTGAAGAACTATGAACCGAGGTTCATGACATTGTACAGGAGACAGGGATCAAGACCATCCCCATGGAAAAGAAAGGCAAGATGGTTGTCTGAAGAGACCTTACAAATAGCTGTGAAAAGAAGAGACAGGAAAGACAAAGGAGGAAAGGAAAGGAAAGATATAACCATTTGAATGCAGAGTTCCAAAGAATAGCAAGGAGAGGTAAGAAAGCCTTCCTCAGCGATCAATGCAAAGAAATAGAGGAAAACAACAGAATGGGAAAGACTAGAGATCTCTTCAAGAAAATTAGAGATACCAAGGGAACATTCATGCAAAGATGGGCATAATAAAGGACAGAAATGGTATGGACCTAACAGAAGCAGAAGATATTAAGAAGAGGTGGCAAGAATACACAGAACTGTACAAAAAAGATCTTCACGACCCAGATAATCACGATGGTATGACCACTCACCTGGAGCCAGACATCCTGGAGTACGAAGTCGAGTGGGCCTTAGCAAGCATCACTACGAACAAAGCTAGTGGAGGTGATGGAATTCCAGTGGAGCTATTTCAAATCCTGAAAGATGATGCTGTTAGACGCTAGAAGTAGCCGCCAGATGGCAGCAGAGAACAGAAGTAGTCTCTTTGCCAGCAGTGGGCAGAACTCAGTCAAATCGCTTGCTGGTAAGTAACCTGATGGAGGCCTTTTGAGCTCATTTAATTCTGGTGGCAGGGCCACTTGCCCAATCTGATAATAAATCACCCCCCATTAATTCAAATAGACAATTAGGCTATTAGCCATAGCCCAAGAGCCAGTGAAAATACAGCATGCCTGCTCTTCAGGAGCATTTTCTAGGGCAAGGATGCCAGCTTTTAATTTAGCCCATGATACTAACTGTTGCTCCCTTCAGTGAGTTCTTTATGACAGGCATTGAGGCTGAATGACTGCTGATGCCCAGAGTCACTATTACCTTTTATTTTGGCCAACATGCCAGTAAGCCAAGGCCAAACATCCTTGGGGGTTTCTTAGAAGTGTGGTCACCCCCCTAGCTAAAGACTTCCCTTTTGGTTGAATAAACATAGGTGAAATGGCCCTTAAAGAATTAGCCACAACCTTTCCATATTGAATAAACATAGGTGAAATGGCCCTTAACCTTTCCATATTAACAAGTCATAGCTATAGGACCAGACTTGCCTCACAAATACATTTTCATTTAATAAGACTGTTGTACTTTCTCAACCTTGTTAGGATATGAGTGGGAAAAAAACTCAAGGTAGAGATATCTGGATGTGCTGTTACCTGATAGTCCTAACTAAGGCTTTCATTCTCCACAAATGCCCAGTAGCAGGTGAGTAGCTGTTGCTCAAATAGGGTGCAGTGGATGGCCCTGTCAGAGAGGCATCAAGTTCAGGACTCCAAGAGGCACTTCCAGGTGGAGGTGGTCTCCCTTGCTAGAAGCTCAAATCAACCTACTTATCAGCAGCAGACACCTACAATTCTAGGAGACCCTTGGGGTTTTACAGGCATCAAATGTAGGGTTGCTGAGATAGCCTGGTGCACTACCCCAGCTATCTGCTACTCCTGGACTCCATTAAATTTGCTAGCTTTTCTGTTCAATGTATACATAGGGCACAAAAACTATCTAGGTGAGACATATTGTCTCTATAATACCCAAACAGTCAAATTGAGGCAGGAGATAGTATGCCTCTGGGCTGGACACCTGGTGTTTGTTAAGTGGAGTAGAATTCAAGCTTTGTTCTCACCCAGACACTCCAAAGACAAAGCTGGTGGCAAAAGTTGCTGCTGCTGCTGCTGCTGCTAAGTCGCTTCAGTCATGTCCCACTCTGTGCGACCCCATAGATGGCAGCCCACCAAGCTCCCCTGTCCCTGGGATTCTCCAGGCAAGAATACTGGAGTGGGTTGCCATTTACTTCTCCTATGCATGAAAGTGAAAGTTGAGCTCTCCTAAATCAGAGATAAGGTGTCCACTCCTGAGGTCAAGGAAGACTTCCCTGTCTGCACATGAGTGGGAAGGCTTCTTGGGAGCCTAAAAGGGAAGGAGCCCCAATTAGAGTGGTCATGCACTCATAGGCCTCTGCAGTAGGATCCATCTTAGAAAAAGATGGGGGAGGGTCCAAGGACCAGTCAGGTGTGAAAAAAGAAACAAGATGATTTTCCAAAGGTAAACAAAGACCCGGAAGGACTGTCCTATATAAGTGATTTACATCACCTCTTTACAGCTCTCCTCCTCACTCAGGATGCCCGTGCTCCTCTCTGGGTGTGTGTCTCTGCCTAGCTTCCGACTTACAGAGTTTCTCTTCATTCAGGATGCCCACACTCCTCTTCAGGTGTGTGTCTCTGCCTAGCTTCTGATTTACTGCACTCCAACTCATTAGAGAGGATGGCCATACCCTTTCTCTCTTGGTGTGTATTTCTGCTTTGCTTCTCTCTTAAGTAAACAACCTGTTTCTCTGTATGCTCTCCCATACATTGTATCTCTAATAATAAACTTTGTACCTGTTTTTACAGTTTTTGCATCCTTTAAATATTCTTGCTTTCAAATGGGGGAAAGAGCCAGGACCACTTGCTTCCAGCCTCTAGCTCCTGCTGGTCTGGTAGCTAGGATTCCTGAGTTTTCATTCAGGCTTCTGCTGCTGCTGCTGCTAAGTCGATTCAGTTGTGTCCGACTCTGCGATCCCATAGACGGCAGTCCACCAGGCTCCGCCATCCCTGGGATTCTCCAGGCAAGAACGCTGGAGTGGGTTGCCATTTCCTTCTCCAATGCGTGAAAGTGAAAAGTGAAAGTGAAGTCGCTCAGTCATGTCCGACTCTTAGCGACCCCATGGACTGCAGCCTACCAGGCTCCTCTGTCCATGGGATTTTCCAGGCAAGAGTACTGGAGTGGGGTGCCATTGCCTTCTCATTCAGGCTATCTAGGTTCAATCCCTAGGCAGAGAACTAAGCTCTCTATTCAGGACTACTCACTCCTCTCCTTTTGAGACCAAAATTGTGCTGGTCTTCATTTTGGGCTTCCTTAGTGGCTCAGTGGTAAAGAATCCACTTGCCAATTCAGAAGATGCAAGAGATACAGGTTTTGTCCCTGGGTCAGGAAGATCCCCTGGAGTAGGAAATGGTAACCCACTCCAGTATCCTTGCCTAAAAAATTCCATGGATAGAGCAGTCTGGTGGGCTTCAGTTCATGGGGTCACTCTTCTTTTTAGGTAGTAGTGAGCCATAGGGTGCGGAGAAGGCAATGGCACCCCACTCCAGTACTCTTGCCTGGAAAATCCCATGGATGGAGGAGCCTGGTGGGCTGCAGTCCATGGGGTCACGAAGAGTCGGACACGACTGAGTGACTTCACTTTCACTTTTCACTTTCATGCATTGGAGAAGGAAATGGCAACCCACTCCAGTGTTCTTGCCTGGAGAATCCCAGGGACGGGGGAGCCTGGTGGGCTGCCGTCTATGAGGTTGCACAGAGTCGGACACGACTGAAGAGACTTAGCAGCAGCAGAGCCGTAGGGTGAATGACTCTAACTTTACTATTTTGGAGATTGGTCAACCCACATGGATCCTTAGAATTTGACTTGAGTGGCTGGTCTCTATGTCTTATCAGGATGAATGAGCCACCCCTTGGCGTTCATGCATGTTAGCAACAACAGTTTTCACTCTGGCCCTAGATGCACCAACTGAATCTCTAACACTCCTGCCTTTTGGGAGATGTGTTCTCAGATTTCCCTTATTTGCCTCATGGCTGCATCTTATAGATGTGCATCTTACTACTCTGTATGGCATCATGTTGTAAGTATAGGTAGCAGCTGTGCTGCAGCAAAAAGCCAATTCTGACTCCAGGTTGGAACTGTTTTCTTTGAGTTGCTTTTCATTGCCTTTGTTATTATAATCATGCATAATGGCCTGCCTTTAGAGAGTCCTGCACCAACAGACTGTTAAACCGAAGTGTCTTTGTTCAGAACCCTGTCCACCTGTAGATGGCAGGAAGGAAGAAATTAACACATCCTCTACATTCTCCACCAGAGGCTTGCCATTGTAGAAGATATTTGCAACTGGTTCCAAATAGGAAAAGGAGTATGTCAAGGCTGTATATTGCCACCCTGCTTATTTAACTTATATGCAGAGTACATCATGAGAAACACTGGGCTGGATGAAACACAAGCTGGAATCAAGATTGCCGGGACAAATATCAATAACCTCAGATATGCAGATGACACCACCCTTATGGCAGAAAGTGAAGAAGAACAAAAGAGCCTCTTGATGAAAGTGAAAGAGGAGAGTGAAAAAGTTCGCTTAAAGCTCAACATTCAGAAAACTAAGATCATGGCATCTGGTCCCATCACTTCATGGCAAATAGATGGGGAAACAGTGAACACAGTGGCTGACTTTATTTTTGTGGGCTCCAAAATCACTGCAGATGGTGATTTCAGCCATGAAATTAAAAGACACTTGCTCCTTGGAAGAAAAGCTATGACCAACCTACACAGCATATTAAAAAGCAGAGACATTACTTTGCCAACAAAGATCTATCTAGTCAAAGCTATGGTTTTTCCAGTAGTCATGTATGGATGTGAGAGTTGGACTATAAAGAAAGCTGAGCACCAAAGAATTGAAACTTTTGAACCATAATGTTGGAGAAGACTCTTGAGAGTCCCTTGGGCTGCAAGGAGATCAAACTAGTCAATCCTAGAGGAAATCAGTCCTGAATATTCATTGGAAGGATTGATGCTGAAGTTGAAGCTCCAATATTTTGGCCACTTGATGCAAAGAACTGACTCACTGGAAAAGACCCTGATGCTGGGAAAGATTGAAGGCAGGAGGAGAAGGGGACAACAGAGGATGAGATGGTTGGATGGAATCACTGACTTGATGGACATGAGCTTGAGCAAGTTCCAGGAATTGGTGAAGGACAGGGAGGCCTGGCATGCTGCAGTCCATGAGATCACAAAGAGTTAGACACGACTGAGTGACTGAACTGGGCTTCCCTGGTGACTTAGACATTAAAGAACCTGCCTGCAATGCAGGAGACCTGGGTTCAACTCCTGAGTCAGGAAGATCCCCTGGAGAAAGGAATCAGAGTAAACAAGTTTATTAATCACAGCAATCAGCAGTAGTATCAGCCTGGTAGCATCAATTTCCCTGCCCCCTTGATCCACAGTGTGACACTCTGGGAGCACACGGTGGCTAGAAACACTGGTTTGCACAACAGCTGCAAAACCAGAGCCAAGGACCAAGTGACTTTCTACAGCAAGTAATTAACTGGCCAGTCACTATTCTCCAGAGATTGAGTAGTGGTTTAGCCAGTCATACTATGAGATCATGTCAATAATGCTCCTTTATTCTCCTTAGTTTCAATTCAAAGCCTCAAGATCCACTCCCAAATATGTCCCTGGTTTGTGCCAGTGTATCTGAGCCTAGTTTTCTACTTCCTTTGATTGAAAACTCTCCTCCTAGAACAGGACCTTCACCTCCCTGCTCTGCCTGTCATGAGAACCAGCCTTGCTTAATGGGCTTGGAGCCAATGAAAGTGTGGAAGTTTTATGTGTAGTTTGGCAAATATCTTGTGTTAGTAATACATCTTCAGGACCTCCAAATATGAGGAGGCTGCTCTGCTCTAGTTAAGTCAGAGGGATGGGTATGGAAGGACTGTTTCTAGAATGATAAGGAAATCTGGTAGTTTAAGTTTCTTAGGTTCTTGCTGTAAGAAATAAAATTTAAAGTATCCATTTTCAAGGACTACTAAACTTTGAGTAACAGCCTGCTGATGTAATAGTAAGGGATACTAGTGTGGGAAAGTCTGGGCAAACAAAGGGAGAATAAAATGCCTAGGATTTTCACAGGGGTTCATTCTATTGGTGAATCAAAAAATAAGAATGGGAGTAAGTGTGCAGGATAGGTAATAAATCTAGGGCAAAGACTGTTAACCTTGTAGTTGACTACGGGAAGATTGTTAACCTGTTCAGTTCAGTCGCTCAGTCATGTCCAACTCTTTGCGACCCCATGAATTGCAGCACGCCAGGCCTCTCTGTCCATCACCAACTACCCGAGTTCACTCAACCTCACGTCCATCGAGTCAGTGATGCCATCCAGCCATCTCATCCTCTGCCGTCCCCTTCTCCTCTTGCCCCCAATCCCTCCCAGCATCAGAGTCTTTTCCAATGAGTCAACTCTTCGCATGAGGTGGCTAAAGTACTGGAGTTTCAGCTTTAGCATCATCCCTTCCAAAGAACACCCAGGACTGATCTCCTTTAGGATGGACTGGTTGGATCTCCTTGCAGTCCAAGGGACTCTCAAGAGTCTTCTCCCACACCACAGTTCAAAAGCATCAATTCTTCTGCGCTCAGCTTTCTTCACAGTTCAACTTTCACATCCATACATGACCACTGGAAAAACCGTAGCCTTGACTAGACAGACCTTTGTTGGCAAAGTAATGTCTCTGCTTTTGTTAACCCATAATACTCAGCAAATGATGAACTGGGGGAAGGACTTGGGTGCTGAGAAGATAAATTGCTCCTTGTAATGACTCTGGATGTGCCTACCCATCAGACACCCAATCTTGCAAGACTGTTAGTAAGGCCTCGCTTCCCACTGCACCTTGTGTCTCTAAGTCCATTCCTTGGGTTTGGGTCAGTGGGTTTTATTTCCCACACTTGCATGCAAATCTCCCTATTTAAGGTCTTAAGGTCTTACTATTTTTCATGAAGGCCATGATTTGGACATAGACGATCTGTTCAAGTTATGCACCCCATGCCATTTGACAGCTCTACTTCTCTTACTGGTAGCTGCTGACCCTGGTTTTCAGCACAGTCTGCCCTGCTGTGGCCAGATAAGGATCTCTTTAAGCCTGGCCACAGAAGCCTTTTAGATTTGACAAGGATTTAGGGTTCATAATTGGCTGACCCCAGTCTGTGTTTTTTATCTCCTCATTTCTATTTTTAGTGATTTTTTAAAATTATATATTTATTTAGACTGTGCTGGGTCATCATTGCTGCAAGCAGGCTTTTTCTAGTTGCAGCGAGAGGGGACTACTCTCTAGCTGTGGTGCATGGGCTTCTCCTTGTGGTGGCTTCTCTTGTTGCAGAACACAGACTTTTGGGCACTCGGGCTCAGTAGTTGCAGCTCTCCAGCTCCAGAGCACAACCTCAGTAGTTGTGGCACATGGGCTTTGTTGCTTCAGAACATGTGGGATATTTCCAGACCAGGGATCTTCCCAGTCCAGAACCAGTGTCCTCTGCATTGCAAGGTGGATTCTTAAACACTGAACCAGCAGGGAAGTCATATTTGTAGTAATTTTTATTGAAGTACAACCTACAGAAAAACAGTGAACAAACCACAAGTGCATATGTAGCTCAATGGTTTTTCACAATGTGACCACGTCGGTATAGCAGCACTCAGAAAAAGAAACAGCGCATTGCCACATCCTAGAGTCCCCTCTCATGTCTGCTTCAAGTTACTAAACCTTCCAAGAGCAAACACTAATCTGACTTCTATCTTCATGGATTAGTTTTCCCTATTTTTGAGCTTTAAAACGGGTTTTACTATACACTCTTTTGTGACTGATCTCTGCTGCTTTTGTAAGAGTCATCTAATTTTTTTGTGTGAGTAGTTGTAGCTTGTTCATTTTCATTGCTCCATGTTATTCTCTGATGTGAATATACCACAATTTATCTAGAAATTCTATTTTTCGTATGCATTTGGAGAGTTAAAATATTTTTGCCTACTGTGAATAGTGTTGATGTGAACACTCATATGTGTGTTTTGGTGCATATATGCATATAATTCTGTTGGATAAATAGGAGTGAAACTGTTGCATCATAGGTTATGTATAAATTCACATATATTGGTGTTGCCAAATAAATTTCCAAAGTGGTTGTATCAACTTTCATTTGCGTCACTTGCTTCACATTCTCACAAAAACATGATATTTCTATCATTTTTCATTTTACCTATTCAAGTGTGAAAGTAAAAGCGTCACAGTATGCTTTAATATTCATTTCCCAGATCTTCATGAATAATGAGGTTGAAATCCTTTTCATTTGTTTATTAGTCATTTGTATTAGCCATTTTTTCTGAAGTACCTGTTTGTCTTTTCCCATTTTTTCTAATGGATGGTTTGCCTTTATTTATCAATTTATAGGATTTTTTAATGTATTGTGGATATAATTCCTTTGCGGGACACATGTAACACAAATAAACAGTCCCATTCTTCTATTTAATAATGTGCTGGGGGTTTTAGGTCGAGTAGCCAAGGAAAAGAAATACAAGGCATGCATGTTGAAAAGGAAGAAATAAAACTATTTCAATTTGCAGAAGACATGGTCTTATATTTATATATATGATTAAATGTGTGTATGTGCATATACATACATGTTAAGTTACCTTATTTCTGAAAAATGTGACACTTAAGTACAGTGAGGAAACAGTGGTTTGGTTTTTTTTTTTTTGGTCCATTGCTTTTCTCTTTCTTAATGATGCCTTTTGCTGAACAAATGTTAAGTTTTATACAGTCTTTTTTATTTATTGCTAGCATTTTACTTCTGCTGTGACCAGTTACAGAAAATGTTGCCTACTTCAAAATCATGAAGATATTCCCTATGTTTTCTTTAAATTATTTTTTACCTTTTGCATTTATATATGCAAACATATCCAGCTGACTTTCGTTCATAGTTTGAAAAAAAGTCTATTAATTTTTTTGGAGTGGATATTCAACTGACCAAAAAAAAGACCACTGCTCCCTCACTGTACTTAAGTGTCACATTTGTCAGAAATCAGGTAACTTAGCATGTATGCATATGAACACACACTCAATCATATATATGTAAGACCTTGTCTTCTGCAAATAGAAATAGTTTTATTTCTTCCTTTTCAGTATGCATGCCTTTTATTTCTTTTTCTTGGCTAATTGACCTAAAACCCCCAGCACATTATTAAATAGAAGTGGAAAGAGCAAGGATCCTCATTTGCTTTTGATTTTTAAGAGGAAAGATTTTAGTCTTTCACTAGTGAGTATGATGCTAGCTTTGATTTGTTTCCAGTCTCTTATTTTGTTTCTTTTTGTTCAGTGTGCTGAAAACCATTATTTCATATTTTTTTCTGATATTTTGGTTGTTTCATAGGAACTTGTGGTAGGTTGAATTATAGACACCCAAAGACTTCTACATCCTAACCCCCAGAATCTGTGAATATATTACCTTGTATTGCAAAAAGGACTTCAAAGATGTAATTAAGTTAAGGATCTTGAGTGGGGAGATTTTTCAGGATATTGCAGATATCCTGCAATACCTGAGTTGGCCCAGTGTCTTTGTAAGGAAGTGTCCTTGTAAGAGACAAGGTGATGTGACAATGGAAATAGAGGTTTGAAGATACTTTCTGGATGGCTTTAAAGATGGGAAAAGAGGCCATAAGAAAAGGAAGGTAAAATATGCAGCTCTAGGAACTGGAAAAGACAAGGAAACAGATTCTTTCTAGAGCATGGCCACCACTGATACCTTGGAGGAGCATGGTCACCACTGATAACTTGGAGGAGCATGGCCACCACTGATACCTTGATTTCGTCCCAGACAAACCCATTTCAGACTTCTGACCTCCAGAACTGTTAGACAATAAATGTGTGT
The DNA here is from genome assembly GCF_055505025.1 of Bos grunniens. Taxonomy (NCBI): domain Eukaryota; kingdom Metazoa; phylum Chordata; class Mammalia; order Artiodactyla; family Bovidae; genus Bos; species Bos grunniens. The sequence continues at coordinate 89,103,060 of NC_141194.1, read as the reverse complement.
TGTTTTAAACCACTAAAATTGTGGTAATTTTTTTATAGCAGTTAACAGGACACTAATGGGTCCCTGTTTCTCCATCATATGTAGAAACAGAAGGAAATTAACAGTTTTTCTACATAAACTATTCCTGAGGAAAAATAAGAGGTGGGAACAATCCTCAATTTTTTCCCCACTCTGCACAGCTTGTGGAATCTTAGATTCCCAACCAAGGACTGAACCAGGGCCCTCAGCAGTGAAATCGCTGAGTCCTAACCACTGGGCTGCCAGAGATTTCCCAATTCTCAACTCATTAAATGAGGCCAGCATTACCATGAAATCAGATAACAAAAGTCATGACATGAAATGAAAATTTCAGTCTGATATAACTCATTAATTTAAACATATTCTATGGAGGAGAATGGATATATGTATATGTATGGCTGAGTCCTTTTGCTGTCCACCTGAAACTATCACAATATTGTTAATCAGCTATATGCCAATATGGGGCTTCCCAGGTGGTTCAGTAGTAAAGAATCTGCCTGCAATGCAGAAGACCAGGGTTCAATCCCTGGTCAGGAAGATCCCCTGGGGAAAGGAATGGCTACCCACTCCAGTATTCTTGCCTGGAGAATTCCATGGACAGAGGAGCCTTGAGGGTTATAGTCCATGGGGTTGCAAAGAGTCAGACACAACTAAGCATGCACACACACATACTCCAATATAAAATAAAAAGTTTTTTAAAAAAACACACCAGCAGAATAAGCCTACAATATATAACAAGAATAATATGCTATGATCAAATAGAGTTCATTCCAGGAACAGAAGTGTGGCTTACTTGCTTCCCTTCCTCCCGATACAAGTCATCATGTGGCTCCCTCTACCATGAGCACAGGCTGACAGTGAACAAGGTAGAAAATCAGAAACAGGGTTAGCAGTGACATGCCTCAGTGTCACAGAGCAGAGTCAGAAATGTGAAGCTAAGAGATTTAAATATACTTTATTCCAACTGCTTACTAAAGCATATTTCATTCAAAAGAAATAAGAACTTAAACTAATCTGCCTTTCTTTGAAACATAATTAATGAATGTGGAAAAAAACTGCTGCATCAAAAAAAATCGCAATCAGAATTCAACCAGAGACCATAAGTTTTATTAAGGAGTTTGTCCCTTATGCATGTAGCAATGGGGAGCCATTTATAGTATTTAACTAGTGATGTAATAAGTTAAGGGGCTTCCCTGGTGGGTCAGCCGTAAACATTCTACCTATAATGCAGGAGCCGCAGTACACGTGGGTTTGATCCCTGGGCTGGGAAGATCCCTAGAGGAGGGCACAGCAACCCACTCCAGTATTTTTGCCTGGAGAATCCCATGGACAGAGGAGCCCGGTGGGCTACAGTCCATAGAGTCGCAGAGTTGGACACGACTGAAGCAATTTAGCACTGCATGGCAATAACTTAAAAGCTTTCCTTTGGCGTAGTAATTTCCTAAGTGCTATTCAGATACCTAGGATGTATGTAAATGATCCATTGGAGACCAGGAAAAAATGTATTAATGTTTCCAATATATTCATTGTATCTCACAATTCATTTGCTTCAAAACTTGTGCATTTATAATTTACCTTCCCCAAATTTCCTCAATATATGTAGACATATTACACATCTTTTCAGTTCAGTTCAGTTCAGTCGCTCAGTCATGTCCAACTCTTTGTGACCCCATGAACTGCAGCAGGCCAGGCCTCCCTGTCCATTACCAACTCCCAGAGTTCACCCAAACCCATCTCCGTTGAGTCGGGGATGCCATCCAACCATCTCATCCTGTGTCCTCCCCTTCTCCTCCTGCCCCCAATCTTTCCTAGTATCAGGGTCTTTTCCACAATACTGCAAAAATATTTATTGGAGAGGGGTGTATAATCAAAAGGGTTTACAAATTTTGTCTCTACAGAATCCAAGATCACAGAGCCCTCACACTATGGTGTGTCATCTGAGGACACAGAAACAGGGGAGGGGATGGATTAACTGGTGACTCAGCCTCTCAGCAGAGGCTGCCAGTGGCTCTGACAACTTCTTTGATCAGACCTTACATTTGCAATCATATATTCAACTCCTCTCCAATACCCTCACATACACACATGCTCACAGTGATGGTAGACAACCAAATTATTTTGATGCAAGTATCACACACTTCCTGCCTGTAAACATCAAGTTAAATTTTTCCCCTCCCAGGGTAAGATGGTATAGTCTGGTTGTCATAGAGACCAAAAGTACCTCAAGTCTTTATGGTTGACAGCAGTTTTCTACACCAACTAGATACTGCAAAATTTCATCCTCAGAGGCAAAATTTTAATCTCCACCTCAGACACCTGAACCCTTCAATCCAATAAATTAATGAATAAACATTAGAGAAAACACTAGAAACTTACCAGGGTACATGCATTAGAGGAAAAATATTTCTATATAAAAATTTAAGGAAATCACTTTAGATAGAGAGCTTGAAACATTTGGCTTTCCTGTCAGACATACATCTGCGTTCTAGTCCCAGTTCAGCATACATTTGCAAGATGTCCATAACATATGCTGGGCCTGAAGGAGATGTCAGAAGTCACTCAATCTGAATTCCATTCTCATTTCCACCAGGTATCTATCTATCTATCTATCTAATGATACCAGTTTTCTAAGAGAAGGATAAAAAAAGCAATATCTGAGATATTTTCCAACTCCCTGTGTTAACGCAAGTTTGTGTGGCCAATGTACAGTGAGGCCAAACAAACTGAAACATTGGAGTTTGGAGCAGAGAAAGGTTTATTGCAAGGTCCTGCAAGGAGACTTTCAGGGTTCCTACCCTAAAAGCCCCCGAACTCCCAGAATGGTTTCATCAAAGCACTTTTAAAAGCCAAGTGAGGGAGGAGAGTCGCAGGATCTGTGATCAGCTAGTGCACAGTTCTCTGATTGGCTTGATGCTGAGGTAACAGGGTGTTGTCACAGGGGTTAATATTACCAGTCCTTAGGCTCAGGAGGCCTAGGGGTATGTGTTCGTGGTTAACATCTTCCATTTGTTGGAAAACAAAGGGGATGGGGGGGTAGGGTGGATGGGGTGCGGGGGGAGGGGAAGGGTGGGTGGGGGATGAAAGGGGATCGTTTACACTTGCAAAGCATCTTCCTTTAGTTGGAACACAAGGGGCCATAGAGGGTAGGCGGTAGGGGTGTGGGGTAAGGTGGAGAGGGGTTGGGGTGGAGAGGGGATGAGGATGGGGACGTGGAGGGGGGTATGGGCAGTGGGGTGGGGGGATGGGAGTGGAGGATGGAGGGGAGTTGTTTATAGTTGCAAAGCAACTCAAGAAATGTGCAACAAATATTATTATCTAGGTACTTCAGAGAGGAGCTAAAGCCCAGGATATAGAGGAAGACCTGTCCTGGGAAATCCACATAAAGTCTTCCTCACACCTGCAGTAAGTGCCTCCGGTGTGGATTAAGTGGCAGAAGAGGTTAGAACCCTTCTGTCTCCCTGCAACCAGCACTTTCACTCCCAAGCACACAGAAGGTCACTTGAAATTCCAAATACCAGAAGCTGGTTTTCAGATGTTCCTGAAAACATGCCTCTGCCAAAGACCTTTGTTTCTGTGGAATATGTAGTGCATATCAGTCATGATAGAAGTCATAAGACTAACGTCTCCAACCTATGATACCCTAAAATTTGCCTTTACAGCCAGTCCCGGAGTCCAGTTACCAGCAGTTTTCATAGTCTTATTGGACAATCATTTTTTCTTCCTTTGAGCACCGGTTTTTCAAAATTTTGCCAATTTTCCTCTCTCAGGTTATATGTCATTTTCTTATTACTTTTGTAGGCATTTATTATATCACTGTGCCTGATTCATTTATCCATTTATTTCAGAAATCTTATTCTTATCTATGATCTTATTTTCACTTTAAGATGTATTTTGTCAAGCATGCAGTTTTTATTCTTGAGGTCAAATTTTCCAATATATTCTTGCATGTGTTTTCCTTTTTGTTATTATCTTTAAAACTTTTTACCCATCTACCATGCTCTCAACAGAGACATGCAAATCAAAAAACACCACGTGAGAGGTGGTTCCAGATGGGAATGTAGGAAGGTCCTAAACTCACCTTCTTCAACAGACACACCAAATCTACAGCTACATGAAATTTGAAAAATAAAAATTTTTATTTTTTATTTCAACAACCTCAAGCTGAGATTTAGCATTTTCTTAGTTTATGAATATGGGCTAAGAACCACAGTAGTGGTAGCCGTACCTATAATTTTTGTCACACACAAAAAATACATATTATAGAATCATACATAACCCCAAGACATATTATAGTTGTAGAGATTTCAAAATACCGTTTATACTTCCTGTTACTTTGGAAGATAGATATTGTTAGCATAAAAGCACATGTTACTGTATGCAGTGTAAGTGCCTGATATTAAGCTTTTGATTGCCAAGGCATCCAATTCAAAGACATCCATTTCAAATAAATACATTGCCAGCTGCATGACAGCTACTAGCTACACAACTAGATAAGTACCCAGGTCACCCCCACCCATGATAACTATTAAGTCCTTCTTTTAGAAAGCTCTGGGTAACCCAGATAACTGACCAGGTGAGTGACTTCATTTTTCCCTTCCTATGCCAAATCCCCTCCTATGCTTTAAATACACCAATAAAGAGTGAATTTAGTCACCCTGCCCTTGGACCCTAATAAATGCAAACCTCAAGTTCATTTCTCTCTCTGTCTCTGTGTCTCTCTGTTTCTCTCTCTCCATGGCCTTGCTATGTGGCCCAAGTGTGCTGTATACCCTCTAGGACCTGTGAGTAATTAACTTTGTTTTTTCAAAGTTTCCTGATGGTTGTTACTGAGGTACATGTTACAGTCATAATAAGAACCACAAGGGCCAGTCCAGCTACAACATTGGCTCTGGTTGGGGAAATGTCCATGGGGGTCTCCTCACAGGTAGTACCAGTGGGCGAGTGCTTTAGGCATTCCTAGCTGATAGGACCTCTATTGACAGGATGAGACCAACCCACACTATATCACTAATTTGTCATTGTAGTATTTTTATAGTTATATTTCAACATTACCGGTGCCCTTTGTAATCCTAAATAACTTTTTGGCATTTAAAAGTTTATTCTGAAAAGAAATGCGTATTTTTCACCAGACTGCCAAAGAATTCTTCACTTACTTGGCAGTCAAAGCTGGATCCATGATGTAAGTCCATTATCTAGCTCAAAGGAGGTAGAAAGAGAATGGAGGAGGGACTCAACTGTTATACCCTGACCAGTAAATGTCACACATCACTTTCACTCATATTTAGATGATGAGAACGTAGTCTCATGGGCACCCTTAATTATAAGAAAGGCTAATAAATGTAATATATATAAGGAAAGCCATGTGGCTATTACAGTGGAGAGAGGAAAACAGAGTTGATGAATTCCATGCAATTCATACCACTACTGTTTTTATAAAAACTGAAGTATAGCTGACTTACAATATTATATTAGTTTCAGATGTACAGCAAAGTGACTATATTTTTGCAGATTATACTAAATTACAGGTTGCTACAAGATAATGGGTATAAATTCCTGTGCTATATACTATATTCTTGTTGCTTATCTATTTTATATACACCACAACTCTTTGTATCCTCTTCCACTTTGTTCTACAAGTTTACCCATAGATTTTTCTTGATTTTTCTTGATTTTTCTGTATAGACAGATTTGTTTTCTCCTTTCCACAACATCTTTGATAATGTTTTCTTTTCTTATCTAGCTGCATTGACTAAGACCTCCAGCATAATGGTTAATAGAAACAATGATAGAGAAAATACTTGTCTTTTCCCCCAATTTAGCAGAAATTCTGCTGTAAATTTCACTATTGAGATATTAGTAGAGATATTTTATGAATTAACCCTTATGAAGCTAAGGAAGTTATTTTCTATTCCTAGTTTGCTAGGATGAATGAGATTTACAAGGTGAATAATGGTCCTTTATGATTTGGCCACAGGAATGAATGGCTTGAATGAGGTTTAGCCTCTAACAAGATGCGTAAATTATTTAAGGGACATTGTCTTGCGACTCTCTGACTTTCCTCTGGAGATACTGAAAATTCTCCCAGAACAACTTCTGTTCTTACTGGCCTCTGGGTGTAGAGTCTGTGCTAGAAAACAAAAGTCTGAAAGTCAGGGATCTCACCCTACACCCCTGGATCTGATACTGGCCCACCGTCTGATGTCAACCAACAATAATAAAACAATATTTATAGGGCTGTTATCAGGCGTCACGGTCAGCAATAAGCAAATTATATGCTTTGCAGCATTAGATGTTCACAAAAGCCTGATTACAGGAATGTTATTAATGTTCCCATTTTACAGATGAGAAAAATTAGATGTGCAAGGATAGAGTACCTTGTTCAAGGGCACAGAACACTGTCAATAGCAGAACCAGGATTGTAATGTAATTCCAATAAAACCAAATTCTATGTTATCAATGAATTTTCTACCCATAAGTCACTTTTCCTCTTTGAGTTTCCAATTTATTATCTGTAAAAACAAAATGTTAACTATACCAGGAGTAAGCAAACCTACATGCAAATAACACTGATGAGAAAAAAATTCTAGAAATGCTTAAGGGCTACATATTTTTCTAAACAGTATATATTTATTTCAAATGGAAAGTATAACATGTGCAACAGCATTTACACATTTGTTATTGCTCTTTCTCTAAAGGGTTTCACCATAAGGCTAGAATTTCAGACAGTACATCATTAAGAGTCACTGTATTATCCCTGTGTACTGAATTCTAATACTGGGGCTTTGAATATGCATTGTCTCAGACGAAGTCTAGTGTGGTGAGTAAGGATAGAATGGCATGCACAGGCAAGGGAAAGTTGTGGAAGGATCTAGTGATGGGAAGGTATCAAACTTTGATGAGAGTGGAGACAAAAAACGGATTAAGTAGGACATTCATCATTGAGCAAATAGAGCAGGGGTGCACTACACTTCCATTGGGTCCACAACTTTCCCTAGAAAGTTTCCCAGTGCTTTTCTCCACAATCAACAACAAGGATTTATCAAATTGCATGGTAAAGTAAAAGGGATTCATGTCAGATAGGCACAGAAAACTGACTTCAGGGATAGATTATAGCTTTTGCTCCTTTTTCACCAATATCTGCCACAACACCCACTTCTCTTAAAGTCTCCACTACTTTGAAATCTCCTGGGTTCATCCAAAGAGCTTTGTGACCCCACTCTTCTGTGGGAGAGCCAGCTTGACATCAAAAGCACCAGCAATGATAATAACCAAATAAATTGAACTACATCAAAATTAAAACCTTTGTGCATAGTATGTGCACTAAGGCCATTTGTTACTCCAGGAGATCTTTCTGACCTAGAGATTGAACCAGTGCCTCTTGCATCTCCTGCTCTGGCAGGTGGATTCTTTACGACTAGCACCACCTAGGAAGCCGACTCCAGTACTCTTGCCTGGAAACTCCCATGGACGGAGGGGCCTGGTGGGCTGCAGTCCATGGGGTCACTAGGAGTCGGACACAACGGGGCAACTTCACTTTCACTTTTCACTTTCATGCATTGGAGAAGGAAATGGCAACCCACTCCAGTGTTCTTGCCTGGAGAATCCCAGGGATGGGGGAGCCTGGTGGGCTGCCGTCTATGGGGTCGCACAGAGTCGGACACGACTGAAGCAACTTAGCAGCAGCAGCAGCAGGAAGCCCTAAGGCACAAGGGTGGTATCCTAATTCAGTAGGATCAGTAACCTTATAAGAAGAGAAAGAGATAAATGTCTCTCTCCACATGCATGCACTTGAAGAAAGAATATATGAGGACATAGAGAGAAGCCAGGAAGCCACATCTGCAAGCCAGCAAGAAAACCCTCACTAGAAACTAAATTAACTGTATCTTGATCTGGAACTTCCAAGCCTCTAGAACTGTGAGAGATAAAGTTCTGTTGTTTAAGACACCCAGTCAACGGTATTTTGTTATGGCAGCCAGAGCTGAGTTATACAATATGATAAAAATATTTATGTCATAAGAGTGCACAGAGTGTGTTCACCAAATCTTTGGGGAACTGTGATGATTTATCCAGGTGTGAGCAGGATATTCATGCCATTGTTACCCACCTCTCTGAAACTGCCTTCTCCCTTGAACTTTCCCGGATTCAACTAAAGAGTTGTATGAAAACCACCAACCACCCCCACTCACATCCATGGGAGAGCCAGCAACATGTACAGCTATGTTCAGCAGAGGAGGTCACTGTGTTGAGGGTTAGGAGGATACCTGCTAGTGCCAAGTGAGAAGACACCATGAGCTTCTTCCTCTACCTTTAAATTATCTGAACACCGAATTTGAAATTGACATCTTAGAGTCATATCATTAAAACATGCTTAATTCACCAAGTTTGAGGTTTGAGTATTGTCGATAAGGTCCAGCACCTTCTTTTGGTTTGCATCTCCGTTTGACTTTTGATCTCCTTCTCTTATACAGAAACATTGGAGAGATAGGATTTGGGCATGTTTTGAAGTAATCCAAAAACTTTACCATTGATTTTAGCCATTTCCCTATGAAGAGAGTGTTTCCCATTGGCAATTCCAGCTCCTGCTTCGGAAAATTCAGTGACCAGATCAGTTGCTGAAAGCTCTGATGCATCTCTATCATTGGAGTATCTGTGAGGTTGAACCCCAAGCCCTCCAGGATCTCAGTTTGGGTGCCAGAACATGCCCTAAGGGATAGCATGGCCAAAGCTACAGAAATGCTCACAGAGGAGAAGATGATTCAATCCGGGATCGCCACAGTGAACTTGCAGTAAGGTTGAATGCAATGGCAACCTTGTAGACTGGCATCTTACAAGAGTAGTACATTTTTGAGAGAAATGGGAGGTGGTTATTTTAACTTCAGAGCTGTTGAGTGGTACACAATGGATTGTATTTAGAAGTCCAGGTATCAAGAGAACCCAACAGAGGAAAAGATAGAGGCAAAAGCTGAGAGAATTCATCTCTTCAGCAAATGCTAAAGGATCTTCTCTAGACAGGAAACAGAGAACAGGTTTATAAACTCGAACCCAAAACAGCAAAGTAAATGGCAATGAGATTATACTTATCAATAATTACCTTAAATGTAAATGGGTTCAATGACCCAACCAAAAGACAAAGTCTGGCTGAATGGATACAAAAACAAGATCTTTATATTTGCTGTCTACAAGAGACCCACTTCAAACCAAGGGACACAGACAGACTGAAAGTGAAGGGGTGGAAAAAGATATTTCATGCAAATAGAGACCAGAAGAAAGCAGGAGTAGCAATACTCATATCAGATAAAATAGACTTTGAAATAAAGGCCATGATAAGAGACAAAGAAGAACACTACATAATGATCAAAGGATCAAGCCAAGAAGAAGATATAACAATTATAAATATATATGCACCCAACATAGGAGCACCACAATATGTAAGGCAAATGCTAACAAGTATGAAAGGGGACATTAACATTAACACAATAATAGTGGGAGACTTTAATACCCCACTCACACCTATGGACACATCAACTAAACAGAAAATTAGCAAGGAAACACAAACTTTAAATCATGCAATGTTCAATGCATGATACAGGATGCTCGGGGCTGGTGCACTAGGATGACCCAGAGGGATGGTATGGGGAGGAGGTGGGAGGGGGGTTCAGGATGGGGAACACATGTACACCTGTGGTGGATTCATATTGATGTATGGCAAAATCAATACAATATTGTAATTAGCCTCCAATTAAAATAAATAAATTTATATTTTTAAAAAATGGCACAATGGACCAGTTAGACCTAATTGATATCTACAGGACATTTCACCCCAAAACAATGAATTTCACTTTTTTCTCGAGTGCACATGGAACATTCTTCAGGATAGATCACATCCTGGGCCATAAATCTAGTCTTGGTAAATTCAAAAAAATTGAAATCATTTCAGGCATCTGTTCTGATCACAATGCAGTAAGATTAGATGTCAACTACAGGAAAAAACTATTAAAAATACAAACATATGGAGGCTAAACAACAGACTTCTGAATAACCAGCAAATAACAGAAGAAATCAAAAAAGAACTCAAAATATGCATAGAAACGAATGAAAATGAAAACACAACAACCCCAAACCTGTGGGATTCAGTAAAAGAGGCTTTTGAATGAGCTCTTGTCAATTAATGTTCCCCAGAGTCAGGAGTTCTCTGGTGTTCTCAGGTTTTGGGCTTAAGCCTCCTGCCTCTGGTTTTCAGTCTTATTCTTACAGTAGCCTCAAGACTTCTCCATCTATACAGCACCAATGATAAAACATCTAGGTTAATGATGAAAAGCTTCTCCACAGTGAGGGACACCCACAGAAGTTCACAGAGTTACATGGAGAAGAGAAGAGGGAAGAGGGAGATAGAGGTGACCAGGAGGAGAAATGGGGGAATCAAAAGAGGAGAGAGCAAGCTAGCTAGTAATCAATTCCCTTTGTGCTCTCCAGTCTGGAACCCTCAGAGAGGTTCACAGAGTTACACAGAGAAGAGAAGAGGGAGGAAGGAGACAGAGGTGACAAGGAGGAGAAGAGGGGAAATCAGAAAGAGAGAGACAGACCCAGCCAGTAATCAGTTCCCTAAGTGTTCTCCACAGCCCAGGACACACAAAGACATTCACAGAGTTGGGTAGAGAGAAGGGGGAGGAAGGAGATAGAGGCGACCTGGTGGAGAAAAAGGAGAGTCCAAAGGGGTGAGAGCAATTGAGCCAGTAATCACACTCCCAAGTAAAAATGGGTACTGAAGATTGGGTTCTTAAAGGTACAAAATTGATAACAAATACCAAAAAGCAAAGATTAAAAATCTAGAGTAGAAGTTAGACTCTCAAAAATACAATATTAATAAAACAAAACAAAGTCACAAAAATTATAAAATATATATATATGAAGTTTGCTTTAAAAATAGGGTCTTTTTTTTTTTGCAAGGTAATAGTAAATTTTAAAAATGAAAATTAAATGAGTAATAGAGAACTTAAAAATAATTTTTTTTAATTTAAGAAATGATAATATTAAAAATATATCTAGGAATTTCTCTGGAGCTGTTGAGGAGTTGCGGACAGTGTGGGGGTCAGTGTTGTTTCAGATAGTTCCTTGATCCGGCTTGTATCTCAAGATCTTTAGGCCCCTTCCAATGTAGTCAGTGCTAACTACAGGGTTTTAACCTGTTGTACCTGTCACTTCCAAAGCGGCTCCCTCTGTTTATTTTAGCTTCTTCTATTTGCTGGTCTCTTCAGTGTCTAATTCCGGCCCTGACACAAGGGGGCGAAGGTGGTCACTTATTTAGGCTCACTTGTTCAGCCGTGCTGTGGGGAGGGAGGAACACTGCAAACAAATACCACTGGCGTGTGTGGGGAGTACTCGCAGTGTCTCGGCCGCACTGGGTTTGCCCCCACTCACAGCGTGTGTGCTTTCCCAGTCTACACTTCTCAGGCTCTACGTTGCTCTTCCAGGGAACTGTCTGAGGCGGGCCCTGGGTTGTGTGTACTTCCCAGGTCTAAGCTGCTCAGGTTCAGGTTCTCGGGTACTCCACAAAGGCGCAGACTTGGTTGGGCCTGCATTTTGTGCCCTTCCCAGGTCTGAGCAGCTCAGGCGACAAGGTGCTTGGTGACTGCAGACTCCCCAGGTGGGGAGTGCATCTTATCACCTCCTCAGTCCCAGCCAATTGGTTTCCTGGGTGTCAGTTGGCGCACCTATCTCAGGTGTGCCATGTTTCTCTTCTGGGGAGTTGATCTCTGGCTGCGACCCTCCCGGCAGATGTCAACCATCCAGAATCCCAAGAAGTCTTAGTTAGCAACTGGGTGCCTGCTTTTTGGTAAAGGATGCCTCTCTGGGGCCGAGATTGCCCCTTTCTGGCTCTGGCTGCCCTCCACTTGCCCCCCTATCTCTGGCGGGGGATGGGCCAGTCCACAGCCGGCTAGCTCTCCTCTAGTATTCACTCAGTCCTTTGTTCTGTGAGCAGGCTCAGCAGTGCCTTATGTTAGGGCTTTTTGCTGGATAGTTCTCTCTCTCTTTTCTCTCTCTCTTTCTTTTCCTCTCTCCCTCTTTTTTTCTCTCTCTCTCTCTGGTTATCCCACAGTTTGGGTTGCTATCTCACATTAGTTCCATCAGATTGGCCTCAGGGCATTCAGGCCCCATCCTTACCCTAAGCAATGCAGTCCATGCCTCCCTGTTCAGCCCCGCTTGCTGGTGGCAGATACGAGCACTGGGAGTTGCTGTTATGTCAATGTACGGCAAAAACCACTTTACAATATTGTAAAGTAATTAGCCTCCAATTAAAATTAATTAATTAATTAAAAATAAAGAAATAGTCAGACATGACTGAGCAACTAAGCAAAGCAGAGCTCAGTGGGGAGTCCTATCCCAAGGTCACAGGTGGGAGGTCCCAGAAGTGGAGCTCAGAATGAAGGTCATGTCCAGAACTGACTGAGCCCCACTGTTGCCAGAGCTCTTCTGATCATCACCAACAAGCTTCCTGACCCCAAATTACGCAAAAATGCCCATCAAGGTACTCACCCTATAGCACCCTAACCAATCACCTAATGATATTCTTCCAGCAGGAATTTTCTTTGTCTTGAGGCTATAAAAATTGGCTACTAACTCATGAAAATCACTGGCTCTCCCTTGAGCCAGTCTGCTGTTCTAACAGTGTCTGGTCAGCTCTCCCTGGTTTGTTAAGAGATTGGCCCACTGTGCTTACAGCATTATCTCTGCTCTTTGTTCTTAATAAACTCACTCCTTTCTGCAATACTCTGTGTCTGGTAATTCTTTCCCAACACATATTCAGACTGCCATGACACTTAGACCTCTAGGGTTAGGAATTTGGAGCTCATGGTTATTTGAGATTCTGACTTGCTGATAGAGATGCTCAAAGTTTGAAAGGAGAAGAAAAAGATATTCACCATATATGGCCAAGAAGCCACTTGCATCTCTCAGAAAGCAAAATCTTTCCATTTTTGTAATGTGCCATGTATTGCAAAAGTGGCGTGTTCTTAGTTACTCATCATCACCAGCATTAGCTCTGGGGTAATAGTTTCAAAGCCAATGTACAAAACCAAGGCCGAAAAGAACAAAGTGAAAAATGGTAAGGATAGAACTTTGAATGATTGCTTTGCTGCCACATTTTTCAGCTATAACAAGAGAGGAGGAGGATGGTCTGAGCTGGCAGGGTCTGGGTTCATGCTAGGAAATGTGTTTTTTCAGCAGGCAGAATGAGGGCCAGGGGCAAAAATGCCAAGAGGCAGCAGGGCAAAAACTGTTTTCCCATCACAGCCGAACAGTGCTGGGATCAGCAGCCTTTTAAGGGAAAGGTACACACATGAAGAGACTGGGTAAGCTTCTGTAATAGGTGCTGTAGAAATTATTTATGCATAGGCTTGGAGGAGATGGTGTCAAAAGCAGCTCCAACTCCAGACTTCCAATGCTGCACACATCTATGTCTGCTCAGGGGGAAACCAGTCCTGTCCTCTGGTTACTAAAATCCCCTGTTCTGTCCCTTGGGCCCAGGACCCTAAGAAAGGATGCAGAAGGAGCCAAGAAGAGTGGAATCAAAAATTGCATTGTTAGATGTTCACTATGTACTGAACTGTGTGCTGCAAAGAAGCAGAGGGGGCCAAGAGCACTGGACTTGGTCAGGAGACCTGAGTTCAACCTTGCTTCTGCCGATTTCTAGTCCTAGTGGTAGAAGCAGTAGTAGCAGTAATAGTGAGACAGGCCTGGGACCTGGGACCCTTTGCTGCAGAGCTACAATACTTGCACCTGGACACACCTCTCCTTGAGCAACAAAACACAAAGAAACTATATGGGACTAAAAATAACTGTGTGCACCCACAGTTGGGGTAAATTTTTGACCCAAAAGATACAAAGAGACCAAAATACCAACTGCTACTTTTGAGGGGCCTAGAGCAAAAGCGAAGGGTTGGGTGCAAAAGCAGGGTACTGCACATGATCCCAGCACTCAACTCCACCTAAGGGATGGGCAAAACACCAAAGCCACCCTTCTGGCCTACACCTGGACACACTCCTACCTTCACTCCATATAAGGAACATGTTTGCCCTTCCCCTACTGGGGAGGCACTGAGCAACAGAACCTGCTGTTTGTTTTTACTCCCTCCTGCTGCAGTTCAGTCGCTCAGTCATGTCCGACTCTTTGCGACCCCATGAATCCCAGCATGCCAGGCCTCCCTGTCCATCACCAACTCCTGGAGTTCACTCAGACTCACGTCCATCGAGTCAGTGATGCCATCCAGCCATCTCATCCTCTGTCGTCCCCTTCTCCTCCTGCCCCCAATCCCTCCCAGCATCAGAGTCTTTTTCCAATGAGTCAACTCTTCGCATGAGGTGGCCAAAGTACTAGTGGGATTTTAAAGAACAAAAAGAAAAGACAGGAGCTTGCATTTTTCCCTCTTCTGCTCTTACAATGTAACCATTCTTGCCTGAGTTCCAGGGGCTTGCATTTCTCTCTTCTGTCTTTGCAATGTAACTATTGTTGCCTGAGCTTGGGTGGTTTGCATCTCTCTCCTCTACCTTTCGGGGAAGGCAATGGCACCCCACTCCAGTACTCTTGCCTGGAAAATCCCATGGATGGAGGAGCCTGGTAGGCTGCAGTCCATGGGGTCATGAAGAGTCGGACACGACTGAGCGACTTCACTTTCACTTTTCACTTTCAAGCATTGGAGAAGGAAATGGCAACCCACTCCATTGTTCTTGCCTGGAGAATCCCAGGGACGGGGGAGCCTGGTGGGCTACTGTCTATGGGGTCGCACAGAGTCGGACACGACTGAAGCGACTTACCAGCAGCAGCAGCCTCTACCTTTGCAATGTAACTAATTTTGCCTGAGCTCTCAGAACTGCCTGATTCATCTGTAGTCCCCCAGACTTAAGGGGAAAAAAAGGACCATTTTAAATTCAAGCAGGAAAACTATGTTCTGGTTCTACAGAAACTGGCTTCTCTGGCTTCAGCTTGTGGGTTTAATTAATATAGATCTGTCTTTAGAGTCCTCAACATGAAGATTAATACTTTCACTGTACCTAGGGTTACTGAAAGTCAATAAGTGCATATTGTTTTCGTTATGAAATTTGCCAACATGGAAAACAACCTGGTAAGATCAAATTTTAAAGTAAATGTAATGGATAAGAACTTTTTGGTAAACTCTATAGGATTAATTATGTTTTGGAAATATCCATCTAAAACAGTCTCTCCAAAGTTTGGTATTTGAAACTAAACTAAGTTAAATGAAAAGAATTCACTGAATATCCAGGTCATTTCAACTAAGATAAAATTTTGGAACTTTAACTGCTAAATAGATCTAAATTTGCTTACTTTTGTCTTTCTATGAGAGAGAAACTAAGGATGTTGGAGGTGTTTTTTTTTTAGTGAACTTTAGAATACTAATGTAGAAGACAGTTCATGGTTGCTTCAGGAAAGTACAAGGAGTGCTTTCAGAAAAGAAGATATGAGGAATGGAAATATATCTTGCTAAAAGGAAAAAGGGTGATTTTGCCCTAGAGATGGTTATCTCTGAATGGAAAGAATAGAGGACAAATATCGCTGTGGGACTGGATTTGGTTTTTCTCTTTCATAAGAGAATGAAGTTTTCTTGGAACACTCCTTTTGATACCATATTGTGTGAGTTTCTTTAAGTGGACAGGACGTCCAGCCTTTAAGTGATCTGTATTTACTTTTGATATCTTTTTTTCCACCTTAGCTCAAGAAATAATGGTTTCACAGTGACCTATGATCCTATCTGACCAGATGTTTAAATTTTTAAAAAAATTTTTGACAGAATTCCCAAATATCAAATTCTAATTAAAATTCTCTTGACTTCTAGTTAAATTTGGGGTGCTTCAAGTGGCTCCTGGAATATCCCAAAGAGGTATCCTAAACTAATTACATTCATTTGCTATATTAAATTATATGGGAAACATTGTTCAAACCCACTACTGCCTGTGTCAGATGGATCTTCAGGCTCTCCCCTATCATGGCTGCCAAACAGATAGGGGAAAAGGTTTTCGATTTTTCTGCTGTCTAGTCTCTCACCTTACTTTATGTCCAAAAATTTCCTAGAGGTGGGAATACTCTCACCTCTAGGCCCTCAGGTCCTGATCTTGTAGCATTTTACACTGTGCCCAACTCCAGCTGGACTTAGAAATCTGTAAGGAGAGATTTGGCAGGTTCTCAGAGAACCCTGACAAGTTTAGGGATGAATTTATCAGGCTGAGGTTGACATCTCTCACGGGGCAGGACATCACGGTCTATAATGACTGAGCGTTAACAGAGGAAGCCAATAAGGATAAGAGGCTAATAAAAGATAGTTCAGATTTTGGTTGCTCTGATTCACCCTCGAGGGGTCCCTGGAGGGCCAATATACATGGACCGTGTTTCCACAAGGTTTCTTGGACAGCCCCACCTTTTTGCAAATGCATTAGCAAGGGAACTGAGTCTTGAGAAGGGAACTCTGCTACATGTCAATGATTTATGGATAAGTAGTGACCAAACATTGGAGAAGGCAATGGCACCCCACTCCAGTACTCCTGCCTGGAAAATCCCATGGACCTGGTAGGCTGCAGTCCATGGGGTCACTAAGAGTCGGACACGACTCAGCAACTTCCCTTTCACTTTTCACTTTCATGCATTGGAGAAGGCAATGGCACCCCACTCCAGTACTCTTGCCTGGAAAATCCCATGGACGGTGGAGCCTGGTAGGCAGCAGTCCATGGGGTCGCTAAGAGTCGGACACAACTGAGTGACTCCCCTTTCACTTTTCACTTTCATGCATTGGAGAAGGCAATGGCACCCCACTCCAGTACTCCTGCCTGGAAAATCCCATGGACCTGGTAGGCTGCAGTCCATAGGGTCACTAAGAGTCGGACACGACTGAGCAACTTCCCTAGTGACCAAACAAGACTCAGTTCAAAAATACTGTTACAGTCCTAAGTTTTCTGGCAAATGGGATATGAAGTCTTTCCAACTGGATCAGAGACCAGTGGCTTATTTTTCAAAACAACTGAACTCAATGGCCCTGAGATGGCCAAGCTGCCTGCAGGCAGTAGCAGCCACAGCCCTGTTGGTTAATGAGGCTTCCAAGTTCACCCTGAGGCAACATTTAGATGAGTTAACCCCTCATCAGGTACAATCTGTGCTGGAAGTCAAAGGACGTCATTGGTTGACTGGAGGAAAGTTAAGATCTCAGGCCTTTCTAATGGACACCCTCAACATTGCCTTAAAGGTGTGCCAAACTCAGTAACTCTGCTTCTAAATATTGAGAATGCAAACTTAGTACCTCAGTGTATAGAGACCATAGAACAGACCTACTCCAGCAGGTCTAATCTTCTAGGTGAGCCTACTGGCAGTCCTGAGGCAAATGATTTACCGATGGGAGCAATTTTGTAGAGATGAGAACCTGAAAGGCAGGGTATCCCATCGTTGGTCTAGATGAAATCATAGAAGCCAAGGCCCTGTAACCCCACACATCAGCCCAGAAGCCTAAACTAATTGCATTAATAAGAGCTTTGTAATATTTTTATAACTCTAAATATGGGTTCCATGTGCTACATGCTCATGCTGCCATTTGGAAAGAAAGATGAATGTTAACTGGTAAAAATTCCTTCGTCAAACCTAAAGATTTGATTCTGGCTTTTTTAGAAGCATTGCAGCTTCCCAATCAGGTAGCAGTAATCCACTGCAGGGGCCATCAGAACAATGGGTTTTTTCTGAGCCAAGGGAACAGCAGAGCCGATCAAATTGCAAAACAGGCAGCTCCAGCTCAACTGCAAGAACCTGAACAAGGTATGGCTCTAGTGATTGACCTCCTTGAGCTTCCTAGCCTCCCCCAGTATTCCCATAGGAACAAGAACATGCTGAGAAATTGGGCTATGGGAAGGGAAGCACAGTGTGGTATAAAAAGGAGGATAAGATTCTAATCCCTGAAGCCCAAAAATAGAGATCCACCGAGAGCTTACATGATGCCACACACTATGGGACTTGAACTATGGGAGTCCTTTTCTTGCTTCTGACATTTTACTGGATGATGACATGAGCCAGGCCCTGAGATATTCTTAATCTAGGGTAAGTTCAGAAGGCAGTCTAGGACTATGCCCACAGGCCCTGTGAGCTCCCACTAAAACTACAGAGGAAGGAACAATTCCTTCACAAACAAATTCTGAGGACCAAGTTCTTCTTAAAACCTGGAAAGAGGAGTTCCCCTAACACCAACTGTTGCCAGAATGGAAGGGTCCCTATAAAGTACTTTTAACCACTCCCATTGCTGTCAAACCACAAGGGATATCTAGTTGGGTACATTTGTCCGGACTAAAGCTTGTACCTCCAGAAACCCCGCAGGTCACAGCAGAAGAACAGTACACCTGTGAGCCCGTGGAAGATCTGAGATGCCTATTCAAATGATAGGCACCGTCAATAGATAAGTAAAATGATGGCATGGATGAGCTCCTATTTGAAACCTTAATGGGACTTGGGACCTCTCTTGTTTCCTTGGTTAATGTTCTTCTTAATTATCTGGCCCTTGATTGCCTTCTGGCAGAGCAAGGCAGAATGGTTTCATAATTTTGGCAGGATTGATATCACCTCTCTTGTCTGGTCAACAGTTAAGGAAGCTCAAAGTGGTTCCCTCCTTTACCAGGCCTTTTAATGGCTATTGTTGTTATTCTCCTTTTTAGCCCTTGTATGTTTAAACCTTTGGTTAGGTTTGTGTCTTTCAAGCTCCAACAGTTTGAAGTAAGGCTCATTCATCATGGCTCAAGGAATTCAGCCCATTCTAGCAGTAAGTGGCCCAGGTCCCTACAGGTCCTTGGAACAGTCAGCGAGGGACTTCTACACCTCTAGGACAGGTTAGGGTCTGTGGCCCCTGTCCCGCAGGAAGAAGTTTCAGAAGAAGAGACCTTCGGCCCCTCATCCCTTAAAAATAAAGGTGTAGAGTCTCTCAGGGGAATGAGATAGGCCTGGGACCTGGGACTTTTGCTACAGTGCTGCAGTGGTTATGCCTGGATACACCTCTCCTTGAGCAACACAACACGGAGAAACTGGGATGAAAAATCATGCATGTGCAGTTGGGGCAAATTCTGCACCCAAAAGATACAGAGACCAAAATAACCCAACTTCTACTTTTGAGGAGCCTGGAGCAAAAACAGGGTGTTGGGAGCAAAAGCAGGGTACTGTGCATGCCTCCTGCATATAACACCACCTAAGTCACCCCTCCAGCCTAACCTCTGGACACACCCCTACCCTCATCCCATATAAGGAACAAGTTTGCCCCACCCCAAGAGATAGCGAACAAGGGAAACTGTTGTTTGTTCTCACTTCCCAATAAAGCCTTGTTCGAAGTACTTGTCTGGCATTTAGTCAACTTCTGTTGATTGGGGAAGGCCAAGAACCCTGGTCGGTCAGTGAGTGCAGTAGCAACAGCAACTCCAGAGTATTTACCATGTGCAGGGTGTGACGTGAATCATCTCATTTCAGACACTCACTGCTTCAGGACTACATTAAAGACGTGTGCATGTTAAGAATGGGGGAAAGGGAGCTAGTTTGAGATAAGCCTAAGCCACGGTCTATAGTGGGACTTGGAAGTCAGGTTAAATAGTGCACACTTTACCTAGAGGGCATTAGAAAGCCATTGGGGGATTTTGACAAGGCAGTGACTAGATAGACGGTGATTGTACCATGACATTGTTTCTTCTCAAGCAAATAGAGTTAGTGGAAATGACCACACTTAGCACTGGGGTTTCAAAGTGAAGTTGCTTGGTCGTGTCCAACTCTTTGCAACCCCAGGGACTATAGCCTACCAGGTTCCACCGTCCATGGAATTTTCCAGACAAGAATACTGAAATGGGTTGCCATTTCCTTCTCCAGGGGATCTTCCCTACCCAGGGATCGAACCTGGGTCTCCCACATTATAGGCAGACAGTTTACTGTTTGAGCCACCAGGGAAGCCTGGGGGTTTCAAAGCTGTGTGCTAAATATCAGTAGTAAATCTGATGGGTCTTTCTATCTGACACTCACTCTCACTGTCCAAACTGAAAAGGACAGGGCACACCTCACATACGGAATGGTCATGGGTGCATGTATCTTACAGCAAGGCAGTGGAAAGCTCAGGTCTATGATGCCATGGCAGGTTCATGTCCACTCCTAGTATACAAAACTTGGTACAGCTTGTTTTCTGCTCCATCTGATTCAGCTGAGATTTGCTAGTGGGTAGTACGAAGCAACTTAGCAGCAGCAGCAGTACCTTCAGAGTCTGTCGACATATGAGAAAGGCACATCTCCACCCATCCCCCACCCGCAGGAACCCTGTTTTGTGCGTTGGAGTCAGAGGCACTGGACCTGTACAGACTTGGGATCCATTCTTATCCTGGTTATACCCTAAAAATCCCTAGCGTAGAATTTTGATGACCTTTTATTATTATGATTGTGCCCATAGATGGGATATGAGAACCTTAAGCTGGACCTCAATATATTTAATTTCTAACCATCAAACTCTGCATGCACTTGTAATTATACCAAGTTTTCTTTGATTCCTAGACCTAATAATTTTTTTCCTTAAAAATAGTTAAAGAAAAAATGATGTCCAATGGCAAGTAGGGAGTCCCAAGAATCTGTTCCTGCACAGAAGCAATTATTAAGATGCCAGAACTGTCAGAGTCAAATTTTTTGAACTCTCGTTGTTGTCCAGTCACTAAGTTATGTCTGACTCTGCAACCCCATAAACTGCAGCACACCAGGCTTCCCCGTCCTTCACTATCTCCCGGAGTTTGCTCAAACTCATGTCCATTGTGTTGGTGATGCCACCCAACCATTTCATCGTTTGTCGCCCCCTTATCCCTTATCCTCAATCTTTCCCAGCATCGGGGTCTTTTCAGTGAGCTGGCTCTTCGCATCAGGTGGCCAAAGTATTGGAGCTTCAGCTTCAGCATCAATCCTTCCAATGAATATTCAAGGTTGATTTCCTTTAGGATTGACTGGTTTGATCTCCTTGCTGTCCAAGGGACTCTGAAGAGTCTTCTCCAGCACCATAATTCAAAAGCATCAACTCTTTGATGTTCAGCCTTCTTTATCGTACAACTCTCACATCCATACATGATTACTGGAAAAACCATAGCTTTGACTATTTGGGACTTTGTCAGCAAAGTGATGTCTCTGCTTTTAATACACTGTCTAGGTTTGTCATAGGGCTTCCCTTGTGGCTCAAATGGCAAAGAATCTGCCTTTAGTGCAGGAGATCCAGGTTCAATCCCTGCCTCAGGAAGATCCCCTGGAGAAGGGAATGGCAACCAACTCCAGTATTCTTATCTGGAGAATTCCATGGACAGAGGAGCCTGGTGGGCTACAGTCCACAGGGTCACAAACAGTCAGACACAACTGAGCAACTAATACAAACACACAGGTTTGTCATAGCTTTTCTTCCAAGGAGCAAATTCTTTTAATTTCATGGCTGCAGTCACCATCTGCAGGGATGTTGGAGCCCAAGAGAATAAAATCTGTCCCTGTTTACAGTTTTGAACTCTGGATTGTGAAAAAAAAATAACTTACAACAAATAGAAGACTGCTTAATATGGAAAGAGGTTTCAAATTTCAGGAAATGAATGTTGTTGTGTCACCCACATTCCACCACATTCCATGGTGGATATGGGAATGACAGACTGAGTTCCTGGTACAAGTTGTTGGTACAGAGGGGAAATATGGACCTTTTCTCATAGAATAGTAGTTGTGCATTTTGACCTTTCTGACGGTTTTCTGAGATGTCAGCTCATAAACTTGCCTTTGTTTTGCTCCCCACTTAGAAGTCTCTTAAGGCTGGGACAGTTGGTCAAAAGCATGTAAAGGCATTTAATACCCACATTCACCTGAGGCAAGGGACTGGACATTTGTTTTTGTTGTTGTTGTTATTGAGTTGTAAGAGTTCTTTACATATTTTAGGTATTAACACCTTATCCAGTATATTTTTTGCAGATACATTCTCCCACTCCATAGGTTGCCTTTTCATTTTGCTGATTTTCTCTTCCTCTTGCAGAAGCTTTTTAGTTTGATGTAGTTTCACATGTTGATTTTTGGCTTTGTTACTTGTGCTTTAATGTCATGTCTGAAAAAAAATCATTGCCAAGACAACGTCAAGGATATTTTCCCCTAAGTTCCTTCTAGGAGTTTTATGGTTTCAGGTCTTCTGTTTAAGCCTTTAATCCATTTCAGGTTAATTTTGTGAGTAGGCAAGATAGGGATACAGTTTCATTTTTCTACCTGTGGTTATCCAGTTTTCCCAGGACCATTTATTGAGGAGACTATCCTTTCCCTATTGAGTATTCTTGGTTCCCTTGTCAAATATTAATTGACTATACATGCAGGGATTTATTTCTGGGCTCTCTATTCTGTTCCATGGATCTATGTATATACTTTTATGCCAGAATCATACTATTTTCATTACTATAGCTGTGTAGAATAGTTTGAAACCAAGAATTGTGATGCCTCTGGCTATGTTTTTCTTTCTCAGGATTGCTTTGGTTATTTAGGATCTTCTGTGATTCTATACACATTTTAAGATTTTTTTTTTTTTTTTGCTATATCTATGGAAAATAACATTAGAATTTTGACAGGTTTGGGTAGTATGGACATTTTGACCATATCAGTTCTTCCAATCCATTATCACAGGATATCTTCTAATTTATTCGTCTTTCCTTCCATTTCTTTCATCAGAGTTCTATGACTTTTAGTGTACTGATCTTTCACTCTCTTGGTGAAGTTTATTCTTAAGTATTTTCTTGCTTTTATGCTATTGTAAATGGAATTGTTTTCTTTATATTCTTTTCAGATATTTTGCTGTTATTGTATAGAAATGCAACTGACTTCTGTATGTTGATTTTATATCCTGAAGCTTTATTGAATTCGTTGATTAGTCTAACATTTTTTTTTTTTTGGTGAAGTCTGTAGGATTTTCTCTGTGTAAGATCATATCATCTACAAATATTCACAATTTTACTGCTTTCTTTCCTATTTGGATGCCTCTTATTTTCTCATCTTGCCTGATTGCTCTAGCTAGAACTTCCAGTACTAGAAATATGTTGAATAAGAGTAGAGAATGGAGCACTTTGTATGGTTATGGAGAATGTTCCATACGCACTTGAGAATAATGTGTATTCTGCTGCTGTTGAATAGAATGTTCTTTTTTTTTTTTTTTTTTTTATCCTTCCAGACAGTAGTTTATTTATTTTTTATTTTTTTATTTTTTTTTTTTTATTTTTTTTTTTTCTAATTTTATTTTATTTTTAAACTTTACATAATTGTATTAGTTTTGCCAAATATCAAAATGAATCCGCCACAGGTATACATGTGTTCCCCATCCCGAACCCTCCTCCCTCCTCCCTCCCCATACCATCCCTCTGGGCCGTCTAGTGCACCAGCCCCAAGCATCCTATGCCTGTTTAGCCCACTTGATCTAAAGTATGGTTCAAGTCTAATGTTTCCTTGTTTAAGTTGTCTTAATGATCTGTGCATTGTTGAAAGCAAGTTACTGACACCCTCTAGTATTATTGTTTTGCTGTCTATTTCTCCCTAATATCTCTTAGTATATTCTTAATATATTTAGGGATTCTGATGTTGGGTGCATGCATATTTACATTTGTTAAATCTTCTTGATGAGTCAACCTCTTAGTCATTATATGATGAACTTATTTGTCTTCTGTTAATCATTTTTGGTATAAAGTCTATTTAGTTTGGTGTCTTATAGCTTCCCACCCTTCCTTTTGGTTTCCACTTGCGTGGAATATCATTTTCTATCCCTTTTATTTTAGTGTAAGATTGTCCATAGAGCTGAAGTGAGTTTTTTGTAGGCAGTATATAGTTGAGTCTTGTTTTTTAATCCATCCTGCCACTCTATACCTTGTGACTGAAGAATTCAATATATTTGTGTTTAAAGTAATTATTGATATGTAAGGACTTATTAATGCCATGTTATTGTTTTCTGGCTGTATTGTGTTTCCATTATTCCTTTTCCCCCCACTTTCTTTCTGCTTTTGTGAGTTGGTGCTTTTCATGGTAGCTTATTTCTCGGATTCACTTCTCTTTATATTTTCTGAAGCTGTGATGGGTTTTTGCTTTGTGGTTTTTAAGGCCTACATAAAACTTCTTATATTTTTCTTAAAAATGTATTTACTTACTTTTGGTTGTGCTTTGTTGTTGCACAGGCTTTTTTCTAGTTTCAGAGAGTGGGGGCTACTTTCTAGATGCAGCATGTGGGCTTCTCATTGTGGTGTCTTCTTTTGTTGTGAACTTCAAGCTCTAGGTGTGCAAGCTCCAGTAGTTGTGGCATGAGGGCTCAATAGTTGAGGTCCCCAGGCTCTAGAGCACAGGCTCAGTAGTTGTGGTACATGGACATAGTTGCTTCATGGCATGTGGGCTCTTCTGGGATCTGGAATCCATGTCTCTTGCATTGGCAGGCTGAGTCCTTACCACTGAGTTACCAGGTAATCCAGAAACCTCTTACATTTTAACAGTCTACTTTAAGCTGATCTCACTTTGATCACATACAAAAGCTCTCCCCATTTATGTTTTTCATGTCACAATTTACCTTTTTATATGGTGCATTCATTAACAAATTAGAGTCACTATAATTACACCTTATACTATTTTCATTTAAATTTTATACTATAGTTAAGTGGTTAATACATCATCGTATCATTGAATTAGAATTTTCAAAATTTGACTGTATATTAACTTTACCACTGTGTTGTGTATTTTCACATGTTTTCATGCTACCCATTAGTGTTTTTTCATTTCAACTTGAAGGCAGGCCTCATGGTGATGAGCTCCCTCAGCTTTGTCTGGGAAAGTCTTCATTTCTCTTTCATTCCTGAAGGACAACATTGACAGAGTAGTCTTGAACGGCATTTTATTCCTTTCAACACTTTGAAGATATAATTCCGCTCTCTATTGGCCTGTACAGTTTCTTTTAAGAACTATAGTGATTCTTTAATGGATATACCTGTGTGGGTTACAATCTTCTTTACTTCTTGTTTTTAGAATTTTCTATTTGTCTTTAACTTTTGACAGTTTTATGTGTCTTAGAGAAGGTCATTTTTGATTGAGATAATGGGGTGATCTATTAGCTTCATGAACTTGGACATCCAAGTTTCGCCCCAGGTTTGGGATATTCTGAGCTATTACTTCTTTAAATAAACTTTCTTCCCCTTCTCCTTTTCTTCTCCTTCTGGAACTTCAATTTTGCAGTGCTCCTTAGATCGCATAGGCTTTCTTCACTCTTTCATTCTTTTTTCTTTGTTCTCCTCTGACTAAGTTATTTTGAAGTTCCTGTGACCGATTCTATCTTTTGTTTGGTCTATTATACTGATGTCCTCTATTGCATTTTTTGTTTCATTCAATGAATTCTTCAGCTCCAATATTTCTGCTTGGTTCTTTTTTGTGTTTCTTTTTCTTTGTTAAATTTCATTTTGTTCATGTATTATTTTCCTGATTTCATTGAATCGTCTCTAAGTGCTTTTTGTACCTCATTTCATTTCCTCAAGATAACTATTTCGAATTTTTATCAGGTAAATAACAAAACTCCATGTCTTTGGGCCTGGTTACTGGAAGATTATTGTGATTTTTTGATGATGTCGTGTTTCCTTGATTTGTTGTATTCTTTGGAGTTTTCTATTGCTGATTTTTGAATTTGAAATAGGAGTCACCTATTCTAATCCTTAATAACTGTCTTTAAGGGAAAAAATCTTCATCAATCCTGCTATAAACTCTGAAGCTTTCTTAAACCTTATATGGATATACCTCCTCTCCATGCTTTTTGTTCTCTCTTGTGGCATAATTTTTAATCTTGTACGTCTTCATTCGATCTTACAACAAACCAGGCTGGCTGCTAATAGCCTGTTTTTGTTTTGTTTTGTTTTTTTCTGCATGGCATGTGGGATCTTAATTCCCTGACCAGGGTTTGAACTTGTATCCCCTGCACTGTAAGTGCATTTTAACCACTGGACCACCAAGGAAGTCCCTGATAGCCTCTTTTTTGTTTTCTCATAAGTGGTGCTAGAGTTCACATTTGTGGTTTTTGTTTGTTTGTTTGTTTGTTTTTTGTCCCTTGCCATAGTCCATCTTCTGAGCATACTCCCTGTCTACCAGGACTTGCTTTTGCTTTTACCCTTGAGAATATGGACAAGCAGCTGGTTTCAGACTGAGATAGATGACGACTGGGCACTCAGGACATTGGGAGTGCTTGCAGGCCAGGTGGGGGGATCTTCCAGTGAGGTTTTCTCAACAGAAAAAATCCTGTGTGTTTGTAGTTGATTGATTTCCAAACAGAATATCAAGAATGCCAATATTATCACCAAATGTGCTTCATTCTGAGGCCTCTTCTCTTAGCTGCTATCTCACTGTGTGCTCACATGACTTCTTCACTGTGCACACACAGTGAAGGAGGAAGAGAACAAGTTCTCTGGTCTGTTTTCCTGCTCAGTCACTTCAGTCGTGTCCGACTCTTTGCGAACCCGTGGACCACAGCCTGCCAGGCTCTTCTGTCCATGGGATTCTCCAGGCAAGAGTACTGGAGTGGGTTGCCGTTTCCTCCTCCAGTGATAAAGTTTTCTTATAAGAACACTAATCCTATCAGACTAGGGAACTGTCCTCCTGAGCTCCTCTAACTGTAGCTATTTCCCAAAGGCCCCATCTTCAAGTACCATCACACTGAGAGTTAGGGCTTCACCATATGAATTTAGGAGGGAAGACAAATACTCATAACGTTAGGCAATATTCAGGTAAGTGTCACATGAATTCTTTACATAATGACAACTTCCTAGATTTACCACTAAAAGGAGCTTACTAAGGAGTATTGGCAACAGCAGGCACAACAGTATATAATGGGTCTGTTGTACATACTTGTAAAAATGTATGGCTTTGGTTAAAGAAATGATGGAACAAAATGAACAGGTAAGTTTGAATCTCAAATTAAACAGTGAAGATTCCAAATAACAACAGTTAACTCTGACTACAAGTCATTACTTATACTGCCCAGAAGTAAATTTTAAAACCAACTGCCTATATCTATATTGTTACTTATCTGTCTAGTGATATATATATCTTGGCATGGATGCCTTATAGGGTTTTCTGAAAAGTAAACTAGTTGCATGATCATGGATTGGAATGGTTTAACTATTTTTAAAACACAAATGTTGTTACCTAAAAAAATTCATGTTAAACCTCAGTTACAGCTAAGTCTATGAGCCCCATCTAGAGTAACCTTCAAAACAAGAAACTTCTAAGGAGTACTAATAACATAAGTGAATAAAACATTGGTCAATAGACAATGAAATCATTTTAATGGTGCCATGAATAGTCCAATGGAGAAAAGGAGCAAGTAAAATTTTGCTATGTAAAGTGAAGTCAAATTTTAAAGAATTAAGGAAGAGGGATTTCCCTGGTGGTCCAGTGGCTAACACTCCATGCTACCAATGCAGGGCCCTGGTTTCAGTCCCTGGTCAGGGACCTAGATCTCACATGCCACAACTAACGAACATGTGGGCTGCAACCAAGACTTGGTACAGCCAAATAGAAAAATAAATAATTAAAAAAAAATTTTTAATTGGAGGTTTACATTGTTGTGTTGGTTTCTGTAATACAACAACCTGAATCAGCCATAACTATATACAGACACATATACATATATATATATATATATACATATATATATATATATACACACACATACATATACCCCCTTCCTCTTGAGCCTCCCTCCCATCCCCACCTCCCCATCCTACCCCTCTAGGTCATCATAGAGCACTGGGCACCAGGCTGGGCTCCCTGTATTATATAGCAGCTTCCCACTAGCTATCTATAGTGTATATATGTCAATGCTACTCTCTCAGTTCGTCCTACTCTCTCCTTCCCCTGCTGTGTCCACAAGTCCATTCTCTATATCCGCATTTCTATTCCTGCCCTGCAAATAGGTTCATCAGCACCATCTTTCTAGATTCCAAATATATACATTAATACACAATATTTGTTTTTCTGACTTACTTCAGAAAGTAAGTATAACAAGATCTAGTTTCATCCACCTCAGTTCAGCTCACTCACATTCATTCCTTCCATGGCTGAGTAATATTCCATTGTATATATGTACCTCAACTTCTTTATCTCTTCATCTGTTGATGGACATCTAGGTTGCTTCTATGTCCTGGCTATTGTAAATAATGCTGCAATGAACACTGAGGTACTTGTATCTTTTTGAATTGTGGTTTTCTCAGGGTATATGTCCAGTAGTGGGATTTCTGGGTCATATGGTAGCTTATTCCTAGTTTTTTGAAGAATCTTCATACAATACATATTCTTTAAAAGGGAGGACTCAAATGTACAACAGTTTACCCTTTGCACAACATATGTGTATCTGCCTCAGTTCACCCTTTGTACTAATCAGATACACTATTACCCTATATTAAGTATACTATATCAAATTTTTTAAGGAGATGCAGGCCATAGTCTCTAAAATTAAGTAATTTAGGAGAGTTAATTAACAAGCTGAAGCCCCCCTGCTTTGATTAATCTTGATTGAAGACCAGTTGATCAACATATTCTCTTCTATCATTCATTCTTTATTACCCTTGCTCTTGACCAACATTGGAGCTGGTTTAAGTCATTTACCTTTTGGGACAACCTAACATTTTATCTTCAAGGGGTTTGAGCCCTTTGTTGCCTTGCCATTATGAGTCACTTTTACTGTAATTGTTGTCCATTCACTGCTATCATCAGACATGGAATAACTAAAAGAGATCCCAGTGGATCATCTGAGTGACAAATATATTCTATCCTGCCTCCATTATGAAGCAGAAGCTCTAACTTCTCATGATAATCAGAGATAGTTATGCCCACTAGTATAGTAACTCCTTTCTTTGCTTTCTCCTCTATCAAAATGAGAAGCCTAAAGTTACCACTGGTAGTTGTAGTTTCAGGTTAGGTAGAACCCTTAATGTGTTTCCTGGTGGAAGCATTCCCCGTGAGAAGCAGATTTGTGTATGTAGAAATAAGAAATACAAATTTTGTAAGTGAGTCACTGAGTTGGTTCCAAGACATGCATTCTAGATATTAGAAATGCAATGCTACATATCATTTGTTGATATCTAAGTAGATATTATTCATTGTGAAGGACAATATCCCAACATTGCAAGGTGTTGTCCTCTGTCTGGTGCCTTAGCTGTGCCTTGAACCAGCCATTCAATCAGTTTATTGGACCAGTTAATCTTGAGGTCTATGGTATATTAGAGGACCAATGGGTCCTTGTGGTCTTGTGGCCATTGCCACACCTTCTTCACCATAAAATGGATCCCTTGAATCAGGCATTTTGTAAATTTCACATTATGATGCCAGCAGAGAAAGCAAGCTAAACTCATATCTGGATAAGGTGTCAATTCTGTTAAGAGCAATTCACACTATCCTCCATGGCAGAAAGGTCTGAAATAATCAACTTGCCACCAAGATGCTAGCTTGTTTTGGTAGGTACTCCATGTTTTTGAGCCCATGTATAGCATCCATCCTTACCATCATGGCTATTCCACTTGTAGGCTCATTGTGCAAACACTGAGGTGGCCAAGGATGGAGGCTGGCTGACATGGACAGGACAAGTCAGAAATCAGGTTATTCAATGTTAGGCATCAAATATGTCTGCCACACCTGGACTCAAAGGTGTCTTTGCTAAATGGAGTCACCAGTCTCATATCCATGACATTGCCAGCAGCAACAGCAGCATGTCTTCCATCTCATACACACATTATACATATCTAACAAGTCAATCTAATTGGCAGAAATGAATTTACCATCAGAACTCTAACTGCAGTTAGGAAGATAGAATGGAGGTTGAGCTAATCAATCCACAATATTTACTATTATTTATTAGAAATGGATGTATTTTTACCCATAAATACAATTAGCTTATTATTTTGAATTATCTTTACAAGATTTGTGTTAAGGCTATGCTAGTTTCATAAAAGTAATTGAATCTCTACGCATGTTTGTACAGGTATTATATCTGAACTAAGCATTATGGACTATGAGGGGTATGCCTTGAGGTATGCCTTGAGGGGTATGCCTGCTTCTTGTCTATATAATTTTGGTGGCCTAAGAGTTGTTTTTAAGTCTTATGGCCTAAATTGACCCTGATGACATAGAATTATTTTCATCCTGGTGGTCCAAGGAGTGGTATAAGTCTTTTTTACAGGCTTATGGTTTAACAGTTCCATTGTTTCAAAAACAGACTTGGTTTCAGTCAGCAACATGTGCCAATAACCACACCTGCACTTCTTATGCAGATGTAGTTTTCAGATTTGCCATAGACTGTTTTTGTTTTTTCTTTCTTGCTCCCATATCTCCCCATTTCTTTAATGTGGATTAACTTGAGGTTGTCAGTCTTCTGTGGAAAAACCACATTAAGGTAATCTTTGACCTGAGTATTTTATTTAATACTAAATTAGTCTGATTTTCCCATGATACATTTTAATAATTTGAAACATCTCAATGGGTATTTGTCCTTCCAAAGATCTCTCAATCTTATTTTTTACAGTTTGAGGTTGAAATACAGTTGGATTTTCCAACCATAAACTATTCCCCTTTATTTCTTAAAAAAATTTTTTTATTGGTGTATAGTATGGCAACCCACTCCAGTATTCTTACCTGGAGAATCCCATGGACAGAGGAGCCTGGAAGGGCTACAGCCCATGGAGTCATGAAGAGCAGGGACATGACTGAGTGGTTAACACGTTCACATTTTATAGTTGATTTACAACATTGTGTTAGTTTCAGGTGCATAGCAAAGTGAATCGAAATCATTACAGAGTATTGAGTATAGCTCCCTGTGCTTCCTGGATAGCTCAGTTGGTAAAAAATCTATCTGCAATGCCGGAGACCCTGGTTCTCCAGTGGGAAGATCCACTGGAGAAGGGATAGGCTACCCACTCCAGTATTCTGGCCTGGAGAATTCCTGTATAGTCCTTGGGGTCGCAAAGAGTCGGACACAACTGAGTGACTTTCAGTTCACTCCCAATGCTATACAGTAGGTCCTTATTAATCTATTTTATACATACATATACACAATACTATATATATATATATAGTATTGTGTATATGTCAATCCCAGTCTCCCAATATTCCCCTTTATTTCTGCTTGCAAACCAGCTAATTCTTTCTTGAGCTATTCTTGTCAATTGAATTACTCAAGCTCTTCAGAGAAACAGAACCATTAAGATATACATATATATATATATGTTATATGTATATATTATAGATAGACGGTGACAGAGAGAAAGAGAAACACACACACACAGAGAGAAATTTCTTGTAGGCTTATGCTATTATGGAAGCCATGAAGTCCCTGCATCTGCTATCTGCAAGCTGGAGGACCAGGAAAGCCAGTGATGTAACTCAGTCTGAAGGACTAAGAATTGAGGGGCTGATGGTGTAATTCCCGGTCTGAATCCCAAAACTTAAGAACCAGGAGTGCTGATATCCAATGACCAGGGAAAAAAATGAGTGTTTTGTCAAAGTAGAGAGAGTGAACTGCCCTTTCTCTGTCTGTCTGTTCTATCCAAGCCTTCAACAAATTGATAGATGCCTACCCACATTGGTGATGGTAGTTTTCTTCACTCAGTCTCCTGATTCAAATGCTAATCTGTTCTGGAGACTCCCTCACAGACACACCCAGAAATAAAGCTTTATCAGCTATCTGAGCATTTCTTATTAGCCTAATCAAGTTGACGCATAAAATTAACCATCACACCAATCAAAGCCAGCAACTATTGATGAACAATGCCATCACTATGAAAAATAGTACTAACATCTTATTTTCTAGATTCTTCCCCATATTTTCCCACTAGCATTGCTTTCCAATCTCTTGGAGTTACAAATTCCTTAATTATATATGCTGAGTCTATTGCAAGTTACAATTTCACCACATTTTTGCCATTGAAAAATCCTACCACAAAACCTCTTAGCCAATGTCATATTTCAGAGTTTTGTTGTGGCAGTACTCTACTTCCAGTACCAGTTTTCTGAAGTAATCAGGTTATAGTAAGCTAGGGTTTCCCAGGTGACTCAGTGGTAAAGAATTCACCTGCCAAGCAAAATTTTTATCCCTAGGTTGGGAAGATTCCTTGGAGAAAGAAATGGCAATGCACTCCAGTATTCTTGCCTAGAAAGTCCCATGGACAGAGGAGCCTGGCCGGCTACAGCCCATGGGTTTGCAAAGGGTTGGATAGGACTTAGTGACTGAGCATGCACACACATACAAACGTATGTTAACAAATAGTCCTATAATCTCAGTAGCTTAACAGAACAAAAGTATGCTTTTAACTCACACAAATTACTCTATGGATTCAGGTAACTCTCCAGAGTTATCAGGTTTATTTGAATTTGAGAAGCTATAGCATCTGAACACAAAAGAAAGGTGGTAAGAGAGTTGCATATTACCAATTAAGTGGAAACAAAAGATATCACTTCTGTTCACAGCCCCTTGGCCAGAACTCATTAGGTGGCCCTTACCAATTACAAGAACACTAGGAAATATATCCTTGCAATTACGTGGACAGAGGAGCCTGGTGGGCTATGGGGTCACGAAGATTCAGACATGACTAAGTGACTAACACCACACACACACAACATGCATAAAATAGAAGAGAACCAAACATTTTTGAGCTTTCGTAATGTATACTTCAGATACTACCAGAAGCAGTATAGCTTATAGGTAAAGAGCACATCTGGAATCACAAACCTTAAATTCAAGCCCTAGCTTCGCTATTTGCCACCTGACAAATGGCTTAAACTCTGAGTCTTCGTGTAGATAATAATACCTATCTAACTGGATGGGCTTCCCTGGTGGCTCAGTCGGTAAAGAATCTGCTTGCAGTGCAGAAGACCTGGGTTCGATCCCTGGGTTGGGAAGATCCCCTGGAGAAGGGCATGGCAACCCATTCCAGTATTCTTGCCTGGAGAATCCCCATGGACAGAGGAGCCTGGAGAGCTGCAGTCCATGGAGTCGCAAAGAGTCAGACACGACTGAGCAACTAAGCACATCTAACTGGATAAGTGTTTATCTTAAATGATATTATGCTTATACAATGCTTGGCACAGTTCCTGGCACACAGGAAGCATTGAATCAATTCTATATGCTGCAGGGTGCACAATGACATGGTGATCCACTAAGCTGTGATTATGACCATTAACATCTGCAGCAGATAATCTCACTGACATCATGGCAGTACCACTTGTAACATACAGATTATGACAGTTCTCTGTCATTTACCAGTTTCTGACAGACTGGGAAATTATTGACACCATTGCAACCTCTGCAACAGACTAAAGACTATGATGATTGGAATGTATTGACAAGAAGAAAATTAATGTGATAGAGGCTATTTCATTTTGCTGAAACATCATAAATTTTGTAGAACAATGGTCATTTACTATAATCAGGAGCTTTTCCAAAATTACAAGCTAAAATAGAAATTTGAAAAGGAAATACAGAGCAAAAGCAAGCAAATAACACTGAAGAGCCTCTCAAAAGAGCTGTTTGTATCATTCTTTTATCTGGCTTCTGCAAATGCTATATTATCATACCTTCTAAGTAATTTTATCCAACCGTTATCTGTCAGCAATTAGGATTTCTTTTAAATTAGAACCAATCCTTTTAATCATTGTATCACAAAATGTTGACCGTGGTTTTCAAAATAATAAAGTATGTTTAGCAATACAGAGCTCAATAAAATACTTATACCTGAAGATAAATATTTAAAGGTACATTTTTGTGGCATTAATGTAAAGTATTTTTAAAACATAATTTTGTTTGATTTTATCATTTTAATGTTTTGAATTTCGTGTAGGTTTTAAACATACATAAAATTTTAGAAGAGAAATAAACATATAATTTATCATTAATAGATAAATATTTATAATCAATATTTTACCAGAAAGGGTGCATTGTTTAAAGAGTATGGAAATCACTCTTCTAATTCCAAGTTTCTAAAGTGTGTTCCTCAAAATGCCTCTGTGAAATACCAAATGATCTACGGGTGATTTCAAAGAAAAAATCATGTTTATTGCATCCATTTCGCAAAGACTATATACAATGATGGAGAAAGAAATGGCACCCCACTCCAATATTCTTGCCTGGAGAGAGGAGCCTTGTGGGCTACAGTCCATGGGGTCTCAAAGAGTTGGACACGATCAAGTCCATGGGGTCTCAAAGAGTTGGACACGATCAAAGCGACTTAGCATATGCAATAATAAATAAAACTTCATAACTCATATTATCGGAATGATGTTTGGCCCTTTTGGTGGAAGAAATGTATACTACAAATAGAAATTTTTCTGTGAAATGACTCTAAATTAAACATATGTTTGATGCTCATGTCACTGAATATTCAGGTTTATGCAATATATTCATTTTTCTGGGGCTTCCCTGGTGATCCAGTGGTTAGCAATTCGCCTTGCAATGCAGGGGACACTGGTTTGCTCTCTGATCCGGGAAAATTCCACATGCCTTGGGGCAACTAACCCCATGCACCACAACTACTGAGCCTGCACTCTAGAGCATACAAGCCACAACTACTGAGCCCAAGCACCACAGCTACTGAAGCCTGTGCACCCTAGAGCCCATGCTCTGCAACAAGACAAGCCACCACAATGAGGAGTCCGTACACCACAGCTAGACAGTAGGCCCTGCTTGCCACAACGAGAGAAAGCCCAAGCACAGCAATGAAGACCCAGCACAGCCAAAAAATAAAAATATATTTTTACTTTAAGGTGATAAGTTAATTATAAGTTTTAAGCTTATATTAATAATAAATGATAATAAAATATATTTTAAACTATATATCCATATTGAATTAAAAGTTTTCAAATTTGTATATTTCTTCAATCTGTGATCAAATTTTCTTCCAGAATTATAAAATTAGCCTGTGTTTACTGAAAACAAGTAAATAATATGTTGATCTTATAAAAATATATATAATTTCACCCCTTTTCCTTCTTCACCTGCAAACTCCAGATAACCTTCTATGTATTATTCCACACTTTTCTCATATTCAGTGTGTGTGTATGTATTTAGCTCAATATATCATGAATATTTCTTCTTCATTAACATAGATATAATTCTCTGTAGTACAGAAAAGAGAAGAGATATCTTCTAGCCTTGTCATTTGTTGAGAGCTTTGATTAGTCTTATAGGATGGGAGGAGAAAATGCATAAAAGATACATGAGCAGTCTGGCCATATTCCAGTGAAGTTCAGTATCCTTGAGACTGGCACTTTCCCTGCAGTTCAGTTATTAATAATATGATCATCTTCCTCCTGTTCCTCTGGCCTAAATAATATCCAACAACTTGGAGGTGAGACAAAATGACAGCCAATGAATAACAAATTATGATGCTTCAAAATTGGGTGGGGGGCAATTTTATAAGTAATTTTAATGGGCATTTTCTTGACTACTAAAGGAGTTAGGATACTTTTCCTATCATTATTTATTTCTTTTTTTGTTTCTTTTTATAATATTTCTTTATTCATTTATTTATTTTTGGCTATGCTGGGCATTCATTGGTGCATGGGGGCGGTGAGTGAGGAATACTCTCTAGCTGCAGTGCACAGGCTTCTCATTGTAGTGGTTTCTCTTGTCATGGAGCATGGGTTCTAAAGCACGGACTCAGTAGTTATGGCACAAGGACTTAGTTGCTCCACAGCATGTGGGATCTTCCTGGATCAGGGATTGAACCTGTGTCTCCTGCATTGGCAGGCAGATTCTTTACCACTGAGACACCAGAGAAGTCCTGATTATTTATTTCTCTTTTTTTTCTTCTTCTTTTTTTCGGTCATGCCATGCAGCACGTGGGATCTTTAGTTCCCCAAGTAGAGATTGAATCTGTGCCCTTTGCAGTAGAAGTCCTGGAGTCTTAACCACTGGACTGCCAGGGAATTCCCTTCATTCCATTTTTAAAAAGAGGAACCAGGTTTGGAGAGTTTAGGTAACTTGGTCAAGATAAACAAATAGTAAGCAGGAGAATGAGAATTTAAATTTGTGTTAGTCAAATTAAAAGCTAGCTTTGGCTCAAGTGGTAAAGAATCCGCCTGCAATTCAGGAGACCCAGGTTCCATCCCTGGGTCAGGAAGATCCCCTGGAGAATGGAATGGCAACCCACTCCAATATTCTTGCCTGGAGAATTCCACGGACAGAGGAACCTGGCAGACTACAGTCCAGGGGATCACAAAGAGTCAGACACAAGTCAGACACGATTGAGCGACTAACACACTTCAATTTCTAGTTAGTTAAACTGGATGCCAACTATCAGTTCAGTTCAGTTCAGTCGCTCAGTGGTGTCCGACTCTTTGCGACCCCATGAATCACAACATGCCAGGCCTCCCTGTCCATCACCAACTCCCAGAGTTCACCCAAACCCACGTCCATCGAGTCCGTGATGCCATCCAGCCATCTCATCCTCTGTCGTCCCCTTTTCCTCCTGCCCCCAATCCCTCCCAGCATCAGAGTCTTTTCCAATGAATCAACTCTTCGCATGAGGTGGCCAAAGTACTGGAGTTTCAGCTTTAGCATCATTCTATGCAAACTATTGATAGAGAATATATATATATATATATATCTTCTCTATATATATTCTCTCTATATATATATGTATGTATATTTTGCTGATGCTTGTCTTCTGAGATGTGGTAGGGATGAAAGTGAAAGATCCCCAACCAAAGAGAAAGATGAGTTGCAATTTCTCATAATTCTCCAGAATATAGGCAACTTTGGAAAAGGATAAGGGTACATGAAATAATTTCAACAGCCTAGGGTACCACTTGATGCAAAGAACTGACTTATTAGAAAACCCTGATGCTGGGAAAGATTGAAGGCAGGAGGAGAAGGGGATGACAGAGGATGAGATGGCTGGATGGCATCACCGATTTGCTGGACATGAGTTTGAGCAAACTCCAGGATCTGGGGATGACAGGAAAGCCTGGCGTGCTGCAGTCCATGGGGTCACAAAGAGTTGGACATGACTGAGGGACTGAACTGAGGGGTACCACCAAAGAAACTGGGGCTTCCGGAAAACTGTGTCTAGTTAGAAAAGGAATAGCACGACCTTAACCATGTGTAACCAGATGTTACAACAGCACCAGCACAGATTAGTGATGAGAATTTTATCCAAGCTGTTTAAGAGAGAATACCATTAAGGCTTCTATCTTATGAAGCCAGCCAAGTCCTGTTTTTATGAAAATTAGCAAAACATTCAAGGTCCAGGCTATCCAAGCACATTGAAGACCTCCAGATATCCAAGATTTGAACAACTTAACTACATTAAAAATAACTAGACAGGGCTTCCCTGATGGTCTAAAGGTTAAGAATCTGCCTGCCAACATTACAGGGGACATGGGTTTGATCCCTGATCCTGGAGCATCCCACATGCCACAGAAAAACTAAGCCCATGCATCACAGCTACTGAACCAACATGCCCTAGAACCTGTGCCCTGCAACAAGAGAAGCTATTGCAATAAGGAGCCTGCCCACTGCAACTAGAGGGTAGCCCGCTCTTGCCGCAACTAGAGAAAGCCCGCGGGCAGCAACGAAGACCCAGCACAGCCAAAAATAAATAAATTAATTAAGTTTTAAAAAATGACCAGACATTCAAAGGCTGATTTGCTAAGGCACAGTAATCTGCCTTATAAATCATATAGCTAGAAACCAACTGTATACTTTAGTTTCAAAAGTAATAGCAGTATCTAAACTCAGAATGCTATCTCATACTCAAATTGCATCAGCCAGCATTATGCCTAAGTCTTAAACATTTCATATACGTTAGGGAACAACCTAGTGATTAAAAGGGGAAAAAAATCTCATTGTAATACCACATTTGTTTAATGTGGTCCTTACCAAAGATCAGGGCTCATTTCTAAGTCATTAATTTTCAAACCAGTATTTTTTAGAGACTGGGAAATAAAAGAGCGACTCAACAAGACAGTAAGATTATTTTACTCTTAAATTTAAAGGCCTAGATATAAGCAAATGAGGGCTGGTATGCTGGTATCATGAGGTTATCAGGATATTCCACTAGGTGATTATACCACAACTTATTTATTCATTCTTCTATTATAAATATTTGGGCTGTTTCCAGTTAGGAGTTATTATTAATAATGCTACTGAACATTCTTTTTCACATCTTCTAATGCAGCTATACCACCTGATCTGCCTCTTGAGAAATTTGTATGCAGGTCAGGAAGCAACAGTTAGAACTGGACATGGAACAACAGACTGGTTCCAAATAGGAAAAGGAGTTCGTCAAGGCTGTATATTGTCACCCTGTTTATTTAACTTATATGCAGAGTACATCATGAGAAATGCTGGACTGGAAGAAACACAAGCTGGAATCAAGATTGCCGGGAGAAATATCAATAACCTCAGATATGCAGATGACACCACCCTTATGGCAGAAAGTGAAGAGGAACTAAAAAGCCTCTTGATGAAAGAGAAAGAGGAGAGTGAAAAAGTTGGCTTAAAGCTCAACATTCAGAAAATGAAGATAATGGCATCCAGTCCCATCACTTCATGGGAAATAGATGGGGAAACAGTGGAAACAGTGTCAGACTTTATTTTTCTGGGCTCCAAAATCACTGCAGATGGTGACTGCAGCCATGAAATTAAAAGACGCTTACTCCTTGGAAGGAAAGTTATGACCAACCTAGATAGCATATTCAAAAGCAGAGACATTACTTTGTCAACAAAGGTTCATCTAGTCAAGGCTATGGTTTTTCCTGTGGTCATGTATGGATGTGAGAGTTGGACTGTGAAGAAGGCTGAGCGCCGAAGAATTGATGCTTTTGAACTGTGGTGTTGGAGAAGACTCTTGAGAGTCCCTTGGCCTGCAAGGAGATCCAACCAGTCCATTCTGAAGGAGATCAGCCCTGGGATTTCTTTGGAAGGGATGATGCTAAAGCTGAAACTCCAGTACTTTGGCCACCTCATGCGAAGAGTTGACTCATTGGAAAAGACTCTGATGCTGGGAGGGATTGGGGGCAGGAGGAGAAGGGGACGACAGAGGATGAGATGGCTGGATGGCATCACTGACTCGATGGATGTGAGTCTGAGTGAACTCTGGGAGTCGGTGATGGACAGGGAGGCCTGGCGTGCTGCGATTCATGGGGTCGCAAAGAGTCGGACACGACTGAGCACCTGATCTGATCTGATCTGATCTGGGTAGTGGTTCTTACCTGGGATGTGTTGATCGTCCCAGGGATTGGGGAGTACAACTGGTATTTAGAAGGTGAGGGCCAGATGTTAAACATCCTATAATGTCTGGTACTACCCAGTACAAATAAAGATCATCTCTCCACAAAATATTAATACCATCTTTTCCTTTGACAAACACTACTACTCTTGGGTATATACAAAGGAGTATTTATGGATCATATGGTGTATATATGATAAACTTTACAACTAGTGAAAAAATTTACACTGGTTTATTGTTTGACATTCTTTACAACACTTGGCATTCCTAGGCTTTTTTATTTTTTTCCAGTTAAGTGGGTAAATAATGATTCCTTCTTTAGTTGTTTTTGTCTTCTTGCAGTTCTTTTTTTAAAAATTATTTATTTGTTTATTATTTTTGCCTGTACTGGGTCTTTGTTGCTGCATGGGCTTTTTTCCTCCAGTTGCAGTGAGCTGGGGCTACTCTAGTTGCAGCACACAGGCATCTCATTGCTGTGGTTTCTCTTGTGGCAGAGCATGAACTCCAGATGCACAGGCTTCAGTAGTTGTGGCACATGGCTCAGTAGTTGCAGCTCCCAGGCTCTAGAGCACAGGCTCAGTAGTTGTGGTGCAGGGCTTAGCTGCCCTGTGGCATGTGATATCCTCCTGGACTAGGGATGAAACCCGTGTCCTCTGCATTTGGATTCTTTACCACTGAGCCACCAGGGAAGCCCCTGAAGTTCTTGAGGAAGAATCCCTAAATGCTGCTGCTGAAGCTATCCTTACCACAAATAAACTGGAGCACATTTTCTATGAGTCCCAGGATCAGTAGAACATCACTCAAGAGAAGCTATCAGAGAGGATAATGATGCCTTATATGAAGAGGTTCAATATTCTAAGATGAAATGGCAAAGATGAGTAAAATGAATAAGAAGGAGGAGAAGGAAAAGCAGATTCTACAAAAGACACATTCAAGAAAATTAAGATACAACCCACATTATCAAAGAAAATGTTTGTTAATCATATATCTGATAAAGGACTTGTATCTAGAAGATAACAAAATAACAGCCATTGCTGCTCAGTTGCATCTGACTCTTTGCGACCCTTTGGACTGTAGCCTGCCATGCTCCTCTGTACATGGGAATTCCCAGGCAAGAATAGTGGAGTGGGTTGCCATTTCCTTCTTCAGGGGATCTTCCTGGCCCCAGGA
This sequence comes from Bos grunniens, assembly GCF_055505025.1. Classification (NCBI taxonomy): domain Eukaryota; kingdom Metazoa; phylum Chordata; class Mammalia; order Artiodactyla; family Bovidae; genus Bos; species Bos grunniens. The sequence goes on along the minus strand of NC_141194.1, from coordinate 89,062,599 downwards.
TTGAACCTGTGTCTCCTGTATCTCTTGCATTGCAGGTGGATTCTTTACCACTGAGCCATCAAGGAAGCCCTATAAAGACCTCTTTGAGGTCTCAATAATCAAGAAACAACTCCATTTAAAAATAGGTGTGCGAGCTAAGTCGCTTAAGTCGTGTCTGACTCTTTTGTGACCCTCTGGACTCCCACCAGACTCCTCTGTCCATGGGATTCTACAGGCAAGAATACTAGAGTGGGTTGCCATGCCTTGTTAGGTCACCTGCATTGGCATGCAGATTCTTTACCTCTAGTGCCACCAGGGAAGCCCTAAAAATAGGCAAAGGAGGGCTTCCTAGGTGGCTCAGTGGTAAAGAATCCACCTACCAAACAAGAGATGGGGGTTTGATCCATGGATTGGGAAGATCTCCTGCAGAAGGAAATGATAAAAATAAACAAAGGGAAAATTAAGTAAATAACAAATAAAAACAGGCAAAAGATCTGAATTGACATTCTTCCAAAGAAAATATAAAAGTGGCCAAATAAGCACAATGAAAAGAAGCTAAAAATCATTAGTCGTTGCAAAAATATAAATCCAACCACAATGAGATATCCACTTCTATTAGGATAAGATAGCCACATCTATTTTTTTTCCTTTTAATTTTATTTTTTTTTAATTTTATTTTATTTTTTAACTTTACAATATTGTATTGGTTTTGCCATATGGGAGAGGGAGAGGGTGGGATGATTTGGGAGAATGGCATTGAAACATGTATAATATCATATAAGATAGCCACATCTATTAAGATAAACAAAGACAGACAATAGCAAATGTCGCCAAAGTTCCAGAAAAATCCCCTTCTCCTCCTGCCCCCAATCCCTCCCAGCATCAGAGTCTTTTCCAATGAGTCAACTCTTCGCATGAGGTGGCCAAAGTACTGGAGTTTCAGCTTCAGCATCATTCCCTGCAAAGAAATCCCAGGGCTGATCTCCTTCAGAATGGACTGATTGGATCTCCTTGCAGTCCAAGGGACTCTCAAGAGTCTTCTCCAACACCACAGTGCGTTACTGCCTAATAATAGTTCCTGGGATACAGAAGCCCGCCTGGCGAGGGGCAGGGCCAGAGAGCCGAAGCACACACGCGTAAAGTCTTTGTAGCTTCGCGACGGGGCGGAGCCTTACCTGCCCCCTGGGGCCGAGTAACATTTAAGGCTCGAGCGCGCAGTTTCTTATTCTTTTAGCTTCGGACCCGGCAAGCTGGCTTTTGAAAGCGAAGAGGGTACGCAGTCACCTAGCAATGTCTGGTGAGTCGGGTCAGCCTCAGGCTGACCCATCCCAGGCTGGGGTCGATATGCCGCACCCTGAGAGAAATGGGGCTGCGGTCCCGAGAGGTGTGGTCCGACGGGTCGGTGCCTTAGGGCGCCGGTCCTGGATCCAAAAGGTTTTTGAGCAAGTAATAGATTCACCTCGCCGGTGGGTCACCCCATTGGAGGTGGTTCCTGTTGCAGTTTTGGCCGTCCAGAGATACCTGTTAGAGGATGAGCCACGCGACGTGAAACCTAAACCTCCGCTTTACTGCTTTGATGTGACAATCTCAGACGGGGTGTACCAAGAGAAGTGCTACCTGGACCCCAGCCTGAATTCTCTCGTATATAAAAATATCCTCAAAGTTGGCATAGAAGTGAGAATTTTCAGAGTCTCGTGCATTTACAACGAGAAAAGAATAGGCCAGGGAATCTTGTGCATAGATAACGTTCTCTGTGGGGAGTTGCTGGAGTCTGTTTCTCTAGAAACTCCCTTCAGAAATAGTGCGCACCGAGAGGTCCCCGAGAGACCTTTAAGAGGCGGAAAAAGTCATTACCTGCCCCTGTGGAATAACGAAGATCCGTATGGAGATATCTGGCTAAACAATAAGCAACCAAAGGAGCACGAATTTAACCGTAAGTAATTGGAGGGAATGCCGGGGGGGTTAAAAAATAGTTTTTAGGAATTCACTTTAATGGAAAAGGAAACGAAGGTGTTTGGGTCTTGTTAATTATAAGCCGGGAGTGGTAAGAGACAAGCTTTGCAGGGTGACGGAGACGGTCGCTTAATGAAATTTGCACAGCTTGTGTCTTGGGTTGATTGTGAAAAGGGGCCATTTCGGCAAGTGGCTTGCATGTGGTTTAAATTTAATCTGACGAACGTAGTCTCATTGCAGTCATTGTTCCTCATGTGTTGGTTATACATTTGACGGAGTGAAATTCATTTTAGTTCTATTCCCATTCCAGTCATGGAAGTAGTACTTTCTGTGTTGTTGGAAAGATTTGAATTCGGCATAAAAGTTGTAAAAATTTGGGGTTTGCCTTTTTAAACTTTGATTCAAAAAAGGATGTTCCAAAAACAGTCTTAAGCACTGTCTATATGAAGTAGCTTAATTTTTCAACAACTGAATATTTTCACTACTCTCGTTTTAAAGATGAGGAAAATCAATGTGGCAGATATTTGCACCAAATTTAGTGAACTACCAAAATAAACTTCATGTTTTACTTAAAGTATTTTGAATATCTCAGATTGTCCAGATCTGAGGGGAGAGAAAAATTCAATAACCTAAATGATATATTATTGGCTCTAAAAGTCATTTCTCTTACTTATTCTATTATCACATAATTAATCCTAAAACAGGTGTTGATAATGCTTTCAGAGAACACTCACACATACACCTTGATTGTTGATTCTTGCACTTTCAGCAGATTTTCAGAACAATACAAAAGGCTTCCATTGTGTTCTCATAGTTGGTGTATATCTTTATTGTGTCTAGTTTTGTAAAAACACACATGGGTGCTATTTCTTCTCAATTCCAATAATTATACAACTACTGAGCACCACTGCCAATATGCATTTTTTATGAATTAGATAGAAAGACCCAGAATGTGATTATGTCATACTGTTATGTATAAATTCCACTGAGTGTACAGTTTAGGGTCGGGAAGATCCCCTGGGGAAAGGATAAGCTACCCACTCCAGTATTCTTGGGCTTTCCTGGTGGCTCAGATGGTAAAGAATCTGCCTGCAATGCAGAAGACCTGGGTTCAATCTCTGGGTTGGGAAGATCCCCTGGAGAAGGTAATGGCTACCCACTCCAGTATTCTTGCCTGGAAAATTCTATGGACAGAGAAGCCGAGCGGGCTACAGTTCATGAGGTCACAAAGAGTCAGACATGACTGAGTGACTTTCACACTTCACTTCACATACAGTTTAGGGGGTGCTGATGGAACATATTTGAAAGATTTAAAAGCAGTTCTTCATGGATAGAGATAGTTGATATTTAATGACTCCTGCAGTAAATCCAGTAAAAACCCACCATTTCATTTATTCATTCAACAATTACTATTGAGCACCTACTATATGCTAGAATATATATATATATATATATATATATATATGTATATATATATTCCCTGTAGTGGAGAGTCAGTGGGAATTACATGTTTCACTTATTTAAAATACTTGGGTGTCTTTTACATATAACAGAAAGAAGTATAGGAAACAATAAAGAAAAATAAATTTCTACTCTCAAAAGGCTTATAGTCTAGCTAAATTAGTGGCTCCTAACAAGGAGTAATTTTGACTCCCAGGGAACATTTGTCAATGTCTAGAGATATTTTTGGTTGTTACAACTGGGAGGGCATCTAGTTGATAAAGGCCAGGAATGTTTCTAAACATCCTCCAGTGCACAAGACATTCTCAAAACAAACAATTTTCCAGTCCCAAATGTCAAGACTCTTCAGGCTGAGAAACCCTGAGTTAGGGAGATGAGCTACATACATTAGAAGTTTTGTTTTTAGTGGGATGAATTGAGAGAGTGGCATTAACATATATACACTACTATGTGCAAAATACATAGCTAGTGTGAAGCTTCTGTAAAGCACAGGGAGCTCATCTCAATGCTCTGTGATGACCTAGAGGGTAGGATGGGTTAGGGGGTTGGAGGGAGGCTCACGAGGGAGGAGATATATGTATACTCATAGCTGATGCACATTGTTGTAAAGCAGAAACTAACACAACATTGTAAAGCAATGATACTCCAATTAAAAAAATTTTAAACTGCAAAGCAAAACAAGATGGAATCTAGAAAGATGGTACCGATGATCTGATGTGCGAGGCAGCAAAGGAGACACAGATGTAAAGAACAGGCTTTTGGACTCAGTGGGATAAGGAAAGGGTGGGATGATTTGAAAGAATAGCATTGAAACATATACGTTACCATATGTAAGATAGCCAGTGGGAGTTTGATGTATGACACAGGACACCCAAAGCCAGTGCCCTATGACAACCTGGAGGAATGGGATGGGAAGGGAGATGGGAGGTGGTTCAGGATGGAGGGAACACACGTATGCCTATGGCCGATTCATGTTGATATATGACAAAAACCATCACAATATTGAAATTAGCCTCCAATCAAAATAAATAAATAAAATTTTTAAAAAGATATCAAGAATGTTTCTCTATCACAGAATCTATTTTTGCTGTTCCCTCCAATTTCAGTGTCTCTTCCCAAGAAGTCCACACACTCACTCCCTCACTTCTTGCAGGTCTCTGCTCTGTTCAATTTCTGAATAGAAAACCCTCCCTTAATCATATTGTATTAATACACATTAACTCCTGCTCCCTCTCCTCACTTTCCCCTTAATATGTTTTTTGGTCTCCAAGGCAAGGCTGCACCTGGTCTAGAGCAGACACTCAATAAATACATGTAGAATTAGTGAATTGGTTAAATATTAATAATGGTAGGGTTCTTCAGCCCAAGCAGTGAGAAGCTTGAGTAAAGGAGCCTGACTACTGTTATCTGCAATGGTCTAGAACAGTGCCTGCCTTTTGGTAGGGACTTCATAAATAGTGAATTAAGAATGATGAAATAGAGAGCCAAGGGAGATTAATATAATCAAGGCATGCTTATTTCTATCTTTGAAAATATTCTTGGACAATCACTACATTCTGTGTATACTGGTGCATCTGGAGATATATAAATATATATAAATTCTCACTATTCTTCTCAGAATTTTCACATTACATTCATTCCCTATACATTCCTTGTAGTTTAGAAATGCAGCTTCTGAAATTCTATATCCTGCCTGTATTTTAAGCCAGATATTGTATAAAATATATTTTAAAAATTGTAAACTAAAGGGAGCCCTTCACAAGCCAGTTCTATAGTTTTCTGTCTTCATTTGCATTTAATCGTAAATTCACCCAACCTGCACTCAGTGAGCCACTACAATTATGTGAACGCTAATAGCAAGAGCAGCTAATGTTTATGGAGGATTTTCTGCACCAGGAACTGTCCTAAAGGCTGTGCATACTTTATCCAGTTTTGTTAATACTACCAAAAGCCCGGGGTTCCCAGGTGGCACTAGTGGCAAAGAACCTGCCTGCCAATGCAGGAGACGTAAGAGACCCGTGTTCAATCCCTGGGTGAGGAAGATCCCCTGGAGGCGGGTACGGCATCCACCCCAGTACTCTTGCCTGAGAAGCCCATGGACAGAGGAGTCTGGCGAGCTACAGCCCACAGGCTGGCAAAGAGTAGGACACGATTAAGTGACTTAACACACATGCATGCAATATACATGAACGTGATAACATGGATGGCCTGTGTACGTGCGTGCTAAGTCGCTTCAGTCCTGTCCGACTCTTTGTGACTCTTTAGGCAAGAATCGGAGAAGGCAATGGCACCCCACTCCAGTACTCTTGCCTGGAAAATCCCATGGACGGAGGAGCTTGGTGGGCTGCAGTCCATGGGGTCGCTAAGAGGCGGACACGACTGAGTGACTTCACTTTCACTTTTCACTTTCATGCATTGGAGAAGGAAATGGCAACCCACTCCAGTGTTCTTGCCTTTAGAATCCCAGGGACAGGGAAGCCTGGTGGGCTGCCGTCTCTGGGGTCGCACAGAGTTGGACACGACTGAAGCGACTTAGCAGCAGTAGCAGCAGGCAAGAATACTGAAGTGGGTTACCATGCCCTCCTCCAGGGGATCTTCCCGAGCCAGGGGTCGAACACGCGTCTCTTGCATTGGCAGGGGGGTTCTTTACCACTAGTGCCACCTGGGAAGCCCCCATTTACTTTCTGTCACTGGCCCAAGGGGACTTTCCTGGTGGCTCAGATGGTAAAGATTCTGCCAAAGGCCCCGCCCCACCCCACCCCCCCAACTCTGAGCTTTGACTACTTGCTTCTGGCTTCCAGCCAGTTCTCGTCACCGTAGCCTCTCGGTACCCTCCCTCCTAGAAGTGTCACGAGGGCTCCTCCCCTCCCTCTGGTTACTTTGCTTTGGAAACCCTGGCGACCAGAGCTTTTCCCGCTTCTCCAATCCGGGCATTCCAGCCGGCTCTAAGTTAGAGAACCCGCCGCGCAACCACGTGTGTTCCGTTCAGTTCAGTCGCTCAGTCGTGTCCGACTCTTTGTGACCCCATGAATCACAGCACGCCAGGCCTCCCTGTCCATCACCAACTCCCAGAGTTCACTCAGACACACGTCCATCGAGTCAGTGATGCCATCCAGCCATCTCATCCTCTGTCATCCCCTTCTCCTCCTGCCCCCAATCCCTCCCAGCATCAGAGTCTTTTCCAATGAGTCAACTCTTCGCATGAGGTGGCCAAAGTACTGGAGTTTCAGCTTCAGCATCATTCCCTGCAAAGAAATCCCAGGGCTGATCTCCTTCAGAATGGACTGGTTGGATCTCCTTGCAGTCCAAGGGACTCTCAAGAGTCTTCTCCAACACCACAGTGCGTTACTGCCTAATAATAGTTCCTGGGATACAGAAGCCCGCCTGGCGAGGGGCAGGGCCAGAGAGCCGAAGCACACACGCGTAAAGTCTTTGTAGCTTCGCGACGGGGCGGAGCCTTACCTGCCCCCTGGGGCCGAGTAACATTTAAGGCTCGAGCGCGCAGTTTCTTATTCTTTTAGCTTCGGACCCGGCAAGCTGGCTTTTGAAAGCGAAGAGGGTACGCAGTCACCTAGCAATGTCTGGTGAGTCGGGTCAGCCTCAGGCTGACCCATCCCAGGCTGGGGTCGATATGCCGCACCCTGAGAGAAATGGGGCTGCGGTCCCGAGAGGTGTGGTCCGACGGGTCGGTGCCTTAGGGCGCCGGTCCTGGATCCAAAAGGTTTTTGAGCAAGTAATAGATTCACCTCGCCGGTGGGTCACCCCATTGGAGGTGGTTCCTGTTGCAGTTTTGGCCGTCCAGAGATACCTGTTAGAGGATGAGCCACGCGACGTGAAACCTAAACCTCCGCTTTACTGCTTTGATGTGACAATCTCAGACGGGGTGTACCAAGAGAAGTGCTACCTGGACCCCAGCCTGAATTCTCTCGTATATAAAAATATCCTCAAAGTTGGCATAGAAGTGAGAATTTTCAGAGTCTCGTGCATTTACAACGAGAAAAGAATAGGCCAGGGAATCTTGTGCATAGATAACGTTCTCTGTGGGGAGTTGCTGGAGTCTGTTTCTCTAGAAACTCCCTTCAGAAATAGTGCGCACCGAGAGGTCCCCGAGAGACCTTTAAGAGGCGGAAAAAGTCATTACCTGCCCCTGTGGAATAACGAAGATCCGTATGGAGATATCTGGCTAAACAATAAGCAACCAAAGGAGCACGAATTTAACCGTAAGTAATTGGAGGGAATGCCGGGGGGGTTAAAAAATAGTTTTTAGGAATTCACTTTAATGGAAAAGGAAACGAAGGTGTTTGGGTCTTGTTAATTATAAGCCGGGAGTGGTAAGAGACAAGCTTTGCAGGGTGACGGAGACGGTCGCTTAATGAAATTTGCACAGCTTGTGTCTTGGGTTGATTGTGAAAAGGGGCCATTTCGGCAAGTGGCTTGCATGTGGTTTAAATTTAATCTGACGAACGTAGTCTCATTGCAGTCATTGTTCCTCATGTGTTGGTTATACATTTGACGGAGTGAAATTCATTTTAGTTCTATTCCCATTCCAGTCATGGAAGTAGTACTTTCTGTGTTGTTGGGAAGATTTGAATTCGGCATAAAAGTTGTAAAAATTTGGGGTTTGCCTTTTTAAACTTTGATTCAAAAAAGGATGTTCGGTGATTTATTCCTTAGTTTACATTTAATGAAATGCCATTTGTATACCGTTAACTGTAGCAGTTACCTAAATACTGTTTTTGGAATGTGTGATTTTTGTGGAAAAGCTTGAAGTTCTCATTTTTGTGTTTATTACTTACCACGAACAAAACTAATCTAAGTTCAGTTTCATAAGAAGGAAGTTAACCTGATAATGCTGGCTCCTTAGTCATCAGCCACTGCTCTAAAATATATTTTTATTTATAAGAGATGGAAATGAGCAGAATTATAGGTATGTAGGTATATGGAATGGAGAAGGCAATGGCAACCCACTCCAGTACTCTCGCCTGGAAAATCCCATGGACGGAGGAGCCTGGTAGGCTGCAGTCCATGGGGTCGCTAGGAGTCGGACACGACTGAGCGACTTCACTTTCACTTTTCACTTTCATGCATTGGAGAAGATAATGGCAACCCACTCCAGGGTTCTTGCCTGGAGAATCCCAGGGACGGGGGAGCCTAGTGGGCTGCCGTCTCTGGGGTCGCATGGAGTCGGACACGACTGAAGCAACTTGGCAGAAGGTATATGGAAAGGGGAAGAAATAAAGTGCAAAAAATAAAGGCGAAAGTACTGGAGCGAGAAAGAGAATTTTCTGCATTTACTGCTTTTCAGGTTTTTTTTTTTTTTAACATTGCAGTAGTAATGCTATGATGTGTAACAGCAACAGACTTGAAAAGATAATTGAGATGAAAATAAGCAATTAAAGTAATATCCAGTTATAAGAAAAAGAAGGTGGCTGTCGAAATGTGTAGCTAAGGATGATTTAAAAAACTTAAACTTTAAGAACAAGATACTCATTTCAGGGATGAAATAATGCAATTATTATTTTTTTAATCTCAAGCATGGAATAAAGCAGTAGTGCATTACTACTCTGTTGAATATTTTTATTTTTAGAACTGAATGTACAAATGAAAAATTGGTGCTCTAGAAGAACTGAGAATAATGATTTGTAAAAAGTTATTTCATTTCTCTGATTATGAAAGTAATATCTATTCATTATTTAAACCATATTTTTATTGCAAAAGGCAAGGTCCATGTACTAAAAATCCAAACTTTATATTTAAAAGTATATTGTAAGACCCAAGTACAGTAAAGTATTAATGACAAATCTAGAAGTATTGGTGTTCTTTCAGGTTTGTTGTATGTTTGAAGTTTTTAATAATAAAATGTCTGTGGGAGAGGGTGAGGGTGGGATGATTTGGGAGAATGGCATTGAAACATGTATAATATCATATGTGAAACGAATCGCCAGTCCAGGTTCGATGCAGGATACAGGATGCTCAGGGCTGGTGCACTGGGATGACCCAGAGGGATGGTATGGGAAGAGAGGTGGGAGGCGGTTTCAGGATGGGGAACATGTGTGCACCCGTGGCAGATTCATGTTGATGTATGGCAAAACCAAAACAATACTGTAAAGTAATTAGCCTCCAATTAAAATAAATAAATTTATATAGAAGAAGAATAATAAAATGTTTGGATGGAGTAAAAGACCCTCCTTACCTCCTCTTATGGCTTCAACTTTCCACTCAAAATGGGGAAAAATGATTATATTACATTTTATGATTTGTTATTTCTACTTCTCTCAAGTGTCTTTAGCACACATATTTGTATACACTTTTCTATAGTGGGGGTGTACCATAATTTATATAATCATGCCCATTTTAATGGATAATTTATAGTTTTAGGCAGTTATTAGTTTTTCAGTTTTAGATCCAGTGCTGAACCTCATTAGGATATGCCTGTTTGTTTACTGTGTTCAAGTATTTCTGTTAAATGGACGGCTTCCTAGCAGTGAAATAAAGAGTATTTGAATTTTAAAATGGGTATTGACAAAGCGGTTTCTGAAAAAATGGGTTCTTGCCTGGAGAATCCCAGGGACGGGGGAGCCTGGTGGGCTGCCGTCTATGGGTCGCACAGAGTCGGGCACGACTGAAGCCACTTAGCAGCAGCAACATATTTAGTAGAGTGCCCATTTCCCCATTTTATACTATTGTTTTTAATTATATCTTTAATCTAATTAATTTATAGGATTTCTCTGCTAAGGGCAGTAAATTTTTACCTGCTGTATATTTCAGGTTATTTTCTCCCACTGTGTCTCTGTTCTCTTAGATTTGTTGTGTGCTTTTGTGCTTTTTAAACTTTTCTATTCGGTATACTGTGTACACAGTAAAAGAGAAAAATCTTAAAAATACAACTATATATATATTTATGTAACCATCCCCCTAGATCAAGATATGGAGCATTTCAGGAACCCCCAAAATTTTCCTCTTCTGGTTCAGTACCCTATTCCAAAAGTAAACTATAATACGTCAGAGACAGCTTTTTAAAATGTAAGTTAGGAGAATTCCCTGGTAGTCTAGTTGTTAGGACTCCACTTCCACTGTCCAGGTCCAGGGTTCCATCCCTGGTCAGGGACCTAAGATCCTGCAAGCAGAGGGTGCAGGCAAAAAGTAAAATGGAAGTTGGACTGTGCCACTTTCCTGCCTAAACCCCTCCCCAGGGCTCGCCATTGCACTTAGACAAACATCTAGACCACCTACCGGGATCCACGTGGCCCTATGGTGTATGCAAACTCTTTCTGTAAAGAGATGGTAAATCTTTTTGTCTTTTTGAGACGTTTGATTTCTGCTGCAGCTATTGAACTTTGCTGTTGTTTATGGAAAGTGGCATAGAAAATATGTAAATGTATGGGTTATTTTATTAACAAATCCTGGCTGCTGCTGCTAAGTCGCTTCAGTCGTGTCCAACTCTGTGCCACTCCATAGATGGCAGCCCACCAGGGTCCCCCGTCCCTGGGATTCTCCAGGCAAGAACACTGGAGTGGGTTGCCATTTCCTTCTCCAATGCATGAAAGTGAAAAGTGAAAGTGAAGTCGCTCAGTCGTGCCCGACTCTTAGCGACCCCGTGGACTGCTGGCAGCAGGCTGTATTTGTCCTGAGGACCACAGTTTGCGGAGCCCTGCTGTACACAACTGCAGCCTTCTTACTTCTCTTCTGCACCATGTTGTTTCAGCATACAGGCCGCCATTTTTCCACCCCACCCACCAGCCGCCTTTTTTTTTTTTTCCGGCCGCCATTTTTCCACCCCGCCCACCAGCCGCCTTTTTTTTTTCCGGCCGCCATTTTTCCACCCCGCCCACCAGCCGCCTTTTTTTTTTTTCCGGCCGCCATTTTTCCACCCCGCCCACCAGCCGCCTTTTTTTTTTTTTTTTTTTTTCCGGCCGCCATTTTTCCACCCCGCCCACCAGCCGCCTTTTTTTTTTTTTTCCGGCCGCCATTTTTCCACCCTGCCCACCAGCCGCCTTTTTTTTTTTTTTTCCCTTGCCGTTTTCGGCTCAGACAGTAGTCTGCCTGCAATGCAGGAGACCCAGGTTCAATCCATGGCTCAGGAAGATCCCCTGGAGGAACTGGCAACCCACTCCAGTATTCTTGCCTAGAGAATACCATGGTCGGTAGCCATTTCCTTCTCCAGGGGATCTTCCTGAGCTAGGGATCGAACCTGGGTCTTGTGCATTGCAGGCGGACTTTTTACCATCTGAGCCACTAGGGAAAGTAGAGTCCGCCTGCAACGCGGGAGATGCAGGAGAGAGGGGTTCAGTGCCTGGTTCGGGAAGATCCTCTGGAGAAGGAAATGGTTACCGACTACAATATTCTTGCCTGGAGAATCCCATGGACAGAGGAACCTGGAGGGCTATAGTCCATGGCGTCACAAAGAGCGGGACACGACTGAGGGACTAACACTGTATTGTTATTACACCACTGTAACAGAATTGATAACACTCATAAATTATTTTGTTTTCTTTCTCCTCCCTCGAATTTATAAGATCCTTGGGGGTAAGCACTCGTGTGTGTGTGTGTGTGTGTGTGTGTGTTTTTTCACTGCTGTGGTCTATTTTTCTTATAGCCAGGAAAATGTGTGGCACATAGTAGGCAGTTTAGAAGTGTTCATTGAATAAAGGAATGAATGAAATAGATTATATTAATAGGTTTTCTGATGTTGAACCACTACTGTTTCTACTTGGTCATGCTTGTTATTGTTATCTCTATATATTCAAGTGAATTTGATCCATAAGTTTTGTTATATTTTAGGAAAGTACTATTTCAGTTCAATTTTGATACCAGATTAATTAATATTAGTCTAAAGAATGAGTTAGGAAGCTTTCCTGTTTTTCTGAACTTAGAAAAATAACATGTTCTTTGAAGGTTTGGTGGAATTTACCCCCAAAACTATTTGAACCTGGGACCTTGGGTGAGCATTGGGAGTTCGGAAAATGTTTTCCTTTTCAATTTTTGAGAAAGTAGTAAAACCTGTAACGCTTCTTTTGAGTGCATTTTTGAGAGTTGACATTTCACTAGGAAATCTCATTTCACCTAAATCTCAGAGCTGTACATAATCTACATGTTTTAATCTCTATCTTGTCAGTTACATCCCCTGATATGTTCCTAAAGTTCAAGTCTTCACCCTTTTTCGTGATCAGCCTTGGCAGAGGTTTGTCTACTGTCTTGTTACTCAAAAATAAGACTTTTAACTTTACTAATTAAAAGTCTGTATCAGGGAGATGTTTCTACTTTATTTGTACTGTCCTCTTTAATTATTTTTACATCCTTTGTTCATTTTTTATTTTTGTTTTTGGTACTTCCTTCTAGAGTTGAATGCTTGGTTTATTTATTCCCTTCTTTATTTCTTCCAAAAGCTTTAACAGTTCTGAAATTTAACACAGTTACTGTTTTGGCTGTATACCCCAGGTTTTGAAGTATAGAGATTTTATTTTTACTCATTACTCATATTTTCTGATTTTAAATTTGAGTTTCTGTTTACCCCGAAAAGTTTAGAAAAAGTTTGCTTATTAGCTGTGCAGTTCCTTGTTATACCAGGTTTTAAATTTTTTAATTAGAACATTCCATGTCCTTATTTTAAAATCTATTTTATTTGCCCATTTCTTTGAGAGGAATATTGACTTCTTTTTAGGAAGGTGATTTTGTTCATTTCTGCTTATATTTCTAAAAGTTTTAAGTTTAGATCTTTCAGTAATACGTAAAATTTCATAACTTGAGTATATCTTGGTGGATTTTACACTTAACAACATAGAATTTCTCTTAGTCCCTTTTTGCCTCAAATTATATTTTGTCTAATAGTACTGTTTACCACTTACATGGTCTTTTAGCATTTACAGCCATGATTCTCAAACCTGAGTGGGCATCCACATCACCTCAAAGTGAAAGTGAAAGTTGCTCAGTCGTATCCGACTCTTTGCAACCCTATGGACTATAGTCCATGGAAATCTTCAGGCCAGAATACTAGAGTGGGTAACTTTTCCCGTCTCCAGGGGATCTTTTCAACCCAGGGATCGAACCCAGGTATCCCGCTTTACAAGAGAATTCTTTACCAGCTGAGCCACAAGGGAAGCCCAAGAATACTGGAATGGGTAGCCTGTCCGTTCTCCAGCAGATCTTCCGGCTGCAGAACCTGGGTCTTCTGCATTGCAGGCGGATTCTTTACCAACTGAGCTATGAGGGAAGCCATATGACCTCAGAAATTCAGATTGCTGGATCCTGCCACCAGTTTATGATTCTCAGTACATCTGCCCTAGAATTTACATTACTAACACATTGATTCTGCTGGTGCAAAGGCCACACTTTGATAACCACTGGCTTAGTGTATATTTCTTTGCTCATCACTTTATTTCCATTTTTTTAAAAATGGTTTTTGCCATACATTCACATGAATCAGCCATGGGTGTACATGTGTTCCCCATCCTGACCCTGCCTCCCACCTCCCTCCCTTCCCATCTGTCAGGGTCATCCCCATGTACCAGCCCTGAACACCTTGCCTCATGCATCAAACGTGGACTGGCGATCTATTTCACATGTGATAATATACATGTTTCAATGCTATTCTCTCAAATCATCCTTGTTTTAGGTTTCTCTGCATAGCTAAGCTTTTTCTTTTTTACCCAAATTCTTTTTCTTTCAAGAGATGAAGTTAATCAAGTTACGTTTTATGTAATTAATGATGTTTATACTTATTCTTACAGACCTACTTTATTATATGCCATGCATTATTTTTTTAAAAAGTTTATTTATTTTAATTGGAGGCTAATTACTTCACAAATTGTATTGGTTTTGCCATACATCAACATGAATCCGCCACGGGTGTACACGTGTTCCCCATCCCGAACCCCCCTCCCTCCTCCCTCTCTGTACCATCCCTCTGGGTCATCCCAGTGCACCAGCCCCGAGCATCATGTATCATGCATCGAAACTGGACTGGCTATTCATTTCACATATGATATTATACATGTTTCAATGTCATTCTCCCAAATCATCCCACCCTTGCCCTCTCCCACAGAGTCCAGAAGACTGTTCTATACATCTGTGTCTCTTTTGCTGTCTCACATACAGAGTTATCATTACCATCTTTCTAGATTCCATATATATGTGTTAGTATACAGTATTGGTGTTTTTCTTTCTGGCTTACTTCACACTGTATAATAGGCTCCAGTTTCATCCACCTCATTAGAACTGATTCAAATGGATTCTTTTTGATGGCTAAGTAATACTCCATTGTGTATACATACCACAGCTTTCTTATCCATTTGACTTCTGATGGACATCTAGGTTTCTTCCATGTCCTGGCTATTATAAACAGTGCTGCGATGAACATTGGGGTACACGTGTCTCTTTCAATTCTGGTTTCCTCGCTGTGTATGCCCAGCAGTAGGATTGCTGGGTCATATGGCAGATCTATTTCCAGTTTTTTAAGGAAACTCCACACAGTTCTCCATAGTGGCTGTACTAGTTTGCATTCCCACCAACAGTGTAAGAGGGTTCCCTTTTCTCCACACCCTCTCCAGCATTTATTGTTTGTAGACTTTTGGATCCCAGCCATTCTGACTGGCGTGAAATGGTACCTCATTGTGGTTTTGAGTTGCATTTCTCTGATAATGAGTGGTGTTGAGCATCTTTTCATGTGTTTGTTAGCCATCTGTATGTCTTCTTTGGAGAAATGTCTGTTTAGTTCTTTGGCCCATTTTTTGATTGGGTTGTTTTTTTTTCTGAAATTGAACTGCAGGAGTTGCTTGTATTTTTTTGAGATTAATTCTTTGTCAGTTGCTTCATTTGTTATTATTTTCTTCCATGCTGAAGGCTGTCTTTTCACCTTGCTTAGAGTTTCCTTTGTTGTGCAGAAGCTTTGAACTTTAATTAGGTCCCATTTGTTTGTTTTTGCTTTTATTTCCACTATTCTGGGAGGTGGGTCATAGAGGATCCTGCTGTGGTTTATGTCGGAGAGTGTTTTGCCTATGTTCTCCTCTAGGAGTTTTATAGTTTCTGATCTTATGTTTAGATATTTAATCCATTTTGAGTTTATTTTTTGAAAGTGTTCTACTTTCATTCTTTTACAAGTGGTCGACCAGTTTTCCCAGCACCGCTTGTTAAAGAGATTGTCTTTTCTCCATTGTATATTCTTGCCTCCTTTGTCAAAGATAAGGTGGCCATAGGTGCATGGATTTATCTCTGGGCTTTGTATTTTGTTCCATTGATCTATATTTCTGTCTTTGTGCCAGTACCATACTGTCTTGATGACTGTGGCTTTGTAGTAGAGCCTGAAGTCAGGCAGGTTAATTCCTCCAGTTCCATTCTTTCTCAAGATTGCTTTGGCTATTCGAGGTTTTTTGTATTTCCATACAAATTTTGAAATTATTTGTTCTAGCTCTGTGAAAAATACCATTGGTAGCTTGATAGGGATTGCATTGAATCTATAGATTGCTTTGGGTAGTATACTCATTTTCACTGTGTTGATTCTTCCAATCCATCAACATGGTATATTTCTCCATCTATTAGTGTCCTCTTTGATTTCTTTCACCAGTGTTTTATAGTTTTCTATATATAGGTCTTTAGTTTCTTTAGGTAGATATATTCCTAAGTATTTTATTCTTTTCATTGCAATGGTGAATGGAATTGTTTCCTAAATTTCTCTATTTTCTCATTATTAGTGTATAAGAATGCAAGGGATTTCTGTGTGTTGATTTTATATCCTGCAACTTACTATATTCATTGATTAGTAATTTTCTGGTGGAGTCTTTAGGGTTTCCTATGTAGAGGATCATGTCATCTGCAAACAGTGAGAGTTTTACTTCTTCTTTTCCAATTTGGATTCCTTTTATTTCTTTTTCTGCTCTGATTGCTGTGGCCCAAACTTCCAAAACTATGTTGAATAGTAGTGGTGAGAGTGGGCACCCTTGTCTTGTTTCTGACTTTAGGGGAAATGCTTTCAATTTTTCACCATTGAGGATAATGTTTGCTGTGGGTTTGTCATATATAGCTTTTATTATGTTGAGGCATGTTCCTTCTATTCCTGCTTTCTGGAGAGATTTTATCATAAATGGATGTTGAATTTTGTCAAAGGCTTTCTCTGCATCTATTGAGATAATCATATGGCTTTTATTTTTCAATTTGTTAATGTGGTGTATTACACTGACTGATTTGGATATTGAAGAATCCTTGCATCCCTTGGATAAAGCCCACTTGGTCATGGTGTATGATCTTTTTAATGTTTTGTTGGATTCTGATTGCTAGAATTTTGTTAAGGATTTTTGCATCTATGTTCATCAGTGATATTGGCCTTTAGTTTTCTTTTTCTATGGCATCTTTGTCAGGTTTTGGTATTAGGGTGATGGTGGCCTCATAGAATGAGTTTGGAAGTTTACCTTCCTCTGCAATTTTCTGGAACAGTTTGAGTAGGATATGTGTTAGCTCTTCTCTAAATTTTTGGTAGAATTCCACTGTAAAGCCGTCTGTTCCTGGGCTTTTGTTTGCTGGAAGATTTCTGATTACAGTTTCAATTTCCATGCTTTTGATGGATCTGTTAAGATTTTCTATTTCTTCCTGCTCCAGTTTTGGAAAGTTGTACTTTTCTAAGAATTTGTCCATTTCTTCCAAGTTGCCCATTTTATTGGCATATAATTGCTGATAGTAGTCTCTTATGATCCTTTGTATTTCTGTGTTGTCTGTTGTGATCTCTCCATTTTCATTTCTAATTTTATTGATTTGATTTTTCTCCCTTTGTTTCTTGATGACTCTGGCTAATGGTTTGTCAGTTTTATTTATCCTTTCTAAGAAACAGGTTTTGGCTTTGTTGATTTTTGCTATGGTCTCTTTTGTTTCTTTTGCATTTATTTATGCCCTAATTTTTAAGATTTCTTTCCTTCTACTAACCCTGAGGTTCTTCATTTCTTCCTTTTCTAGTTGCTTTAGGGGTAGAGTTAGGTTATTTATTTGGTTTTTTTCTTGTTTCTTGAGGTATGCCTGTATTGCTATGAACCTTCCCCATAGAACTTCTTTTACAGTGTTCCACAGGTTTTAGGTTGTTATGTTTTCATTTTCATTCATTTCTATGCATATTTTGATTTCTTTTTGATTTCTTCTTTGATTTGTTGGTTATTCAGCAATGTGTTGTTCACCCTCCATAGCTTGGCATTTTTAATAGTTTTTCTCCTGTAATTGAGATCTAATCTTACTGCATTGTGGTCAGAAAAGATGCTTGGAATGATTTCAATGTTTTTGAATTTACCAAGGCTAGATTTATGGCCCCGGATGTGGTCTATCTTGGAGAAGGGTCCGTGTGCACTTGAGAAAAAGGTGAAATTCATTGTTTTGGGATGAAATGTCCTATAGATATCAGTTAGATCTAACTGGTCTATTGTATCATTTAAAGTTTGTGTTTCCTTGTTAATTTTCTGTTTAGTTGATCTATCCATAGGTGTGAGTGGGGTATTGAAGTCTCCCTCTATTATTGTGTTATTGTTGATTTCCCCTTTCATACTTGTTAGCATTTGTCTTACATATTGTGGTGCTCCTATGTTGGGTGCATATATATTTATAATTGTTTTATCTTCTTCGATTGATCCTTTGATCATGATGTAGTGTCCTTCTTTGTCTCTTTTCACAACCTTTATTTTAAAGTCTATTTTATCTGATACCAGTATTGCTACTCCTGCTTTCTTTTGGTCTCTGTTTGTGTGGAATATCTTTTTCCAGCCCTTCACTTTCAGTCTGTATGTGTCCCTTGTTTTGAGGTGGGTCTCTTGTAGACAACATATATAGGGGTCTTGTTTTTGTATCCATTCAGCCAGTCTTTGTCTTTTGGTTGGGGCATTCAACCCATTTACGTTTAAGGTAATTATTGATAAGTATGATACCATTGCCATTTACTTCATTGTTTTGGTTTAAGTTTATACACCCTTTTGTTTCCTGTCTAGAGAAGATCATTTAGTATTTGTTGGAGAGCTGGTTTGGTGGTGCTGAATTCTCTCAGCTTTTGCTTGTTTGTAAAGGTTTGAATATTTTAATGAGATCCTTGCTGGGTACAGTAATCTGGGCTGTAGGTTATTTTCTTTCATCACTTTAAGTATGTCCTGCCATTCCCTCCTGGCCTGAAGAGTTTCTATTGAAAGATCACCTGTTATCCTTATGGGAATCCCCTTGTGTGTTATTTGTTGTTTTTCCCTTGGTGCTTTTAATATTTGTTCTTTGTGTTTGATCTTTGTTAATTTGATTAATATGTGTCTTGGGGTGTTTCATCTTGGGTTTATCCTGTTTGGGACTCTCTGGGTTTCTTGGACTTGGGTGATTATTTCCTTCCCCATTTTAGGGAAGTTTTCAGCTATTATCTCCTCAAGTATTTTCTCATGGTCTTTCTTTTTGTCTTCTTCTTCTGGGACTTCTGTGATTCGAATGTTGGGGCGGTTAACATTGTCCCAGAGGTCTCTGATGTTGTCCTCATTTCTTTTAATTTGTATTTCTTTTTTCCTCTCTGATTCATTTATTTCTACCATTCTGTCTTCTACTTCATTAATCCTCCCTTCTGCCTCCCTTATTCTACTATTTGTTCCCTCCAGAGTGTTTTTGATCACATTTGTTGCATTATTAATTATATATTGACTCTTTTATTTCTTCTAGGTCCTTGTTAAACCTTTCTTACCTCTTCTCAATCCTTGTCTCCAGGCTGTTTATCTGTGATTCCATTTTGTTTTCAAGATTTTGGATCATTTTCACTATCATTGTTCAGAATTCTTTATCAGGTAGATTCCCTATCTCTTCCTCTTTTGTTTGATTTGGTGGGCATTTATCCTGTTCCTTTACCTTCTGGGTATTCCTTTGTCTCTTCATCTTGTTTCTATTGCTGTGTTTGGGGTGGCCTTTCTGTATTCTGGCAGTTTGTGGAGTTCTATTTATTGTGGAGTTTCCTCACTGTGGGTGGGGTTGAATGGGTGGTTGTCAAGGTTTCCTGGTTAGGGAAGTTTGTGTCGGTGTTCTGGTGGGTGGATCTGGATTTCTTCTCTCTGGAGTGTAATGAAGTGTCCAGTAATGAGTTATGAGATGTCAGTGGGTTTGGAGTGACTTTGGGCAGCCTGTATATTGAAGCTCAGGGCTGTGTTCCTGTGTTGCTGGAGAATTTGCGTGGTATGTCTTGCTCTGGAACTTGTTGGCCCTTGGGTGGTGCTTGGTTTCAGTGTAGGTATGGAGGCGTTTGACGAGCTCCTGTCGATTAATGTTCCCTGGAGTCAGGAGTTCTCCGGTGTTCTCAGGGTTTGGACTTAAGCCTCCTGCTTCTGGTTTTCAGTCGTATTTTTACAGTAGCCTCAAGACTTCTCCATCTATACAGCACCGTTGATAAAATGTCTAGGTTAAAGATGAAAAGTTTCTCCACAGTGAGGGACACCCAGAGACATTCACAGAGTTACATGGAGGAGAGAAGAGGGAGGAGAGAGTTAGAGGTGACCCGGATGAGATGAGGTAGAATCAAAAGAGGGAGAGAGCAAGCTAGCCAGTAATCACTTCCTTATGTGTGCTCCACAGTCTGGACCGCTCAGAGATGTTCATGGAGTTAAACACAGAAGAGAAGAGGGAGGAAGGAGACAGAGGTGACTAGGAGGAGAAGGGGAATCAAAAGTAGAGAGATAGATCCAGGCAGTAGTCAGTTCCCTAAGTGTTATCCACTGCCCGGAATACCCAAAGAGTGTCACAGAGTTAGGTAGAGAAGAGAAGGGGGAGGGAGGAGATAGAGGGGACCTCGTGGAGAAAAAGGAGAGTCAAAAGGGGGAGAGAGCAATCAAGCCAGTAATCACACTCCCAAGTAAAAATGGGTACTGAGGATTGGGTTCTTAAAGGTACACAATTGATAACAAATACCAAAAAGCAAAGATTAAAAATCTAAAGTAGAGGTTGGATTTTCAAAAATACAATATTAAAGAAAAAAAAGTCACAAAATTATAATATATATATATATATATATATATATATATGAAGTTTGCATTAAAAAATAGGGTCTCTCTTTTTTTTGCAAAGTAATGGTAGGTTATAAAAATTAAAATTAAAGGAGTAATAAGGACTTAAAATTTTTTTTCAAAATAAAGAATGATAGTAAAAATAGTAAAAATATATCTAGAATTTTCTCTGTTGTTGTTGTGGGCAGTGTGGGTTCAGTTCATTTTCGGATAGTTCCTTGGTCTGGCTTATATTTCTCAAGGTCTATATGCCCCTTACTATGTAGTCGGTACTAACTACAGGGTTTTAATCTATTGCATCTGTCACTTCCAAGGCGGTTCCCTCTGTTTTAGCTTCTTCTGTTTGCTGGTCTCTTCAGTGTCTGATTTCTACCCTAAAACAAGGGGGTGGTGGTGGACACTTTTTTAGGCTCACTTGTTCAGTTGTGGTGTGGGGAGGGAGGGATGCTGCAAACAAATAACACTGGCGTGTGTTCGCAGTGTCTCGGCAACACTAGGTTTGCCCCTGCTCACGGCATGTGTGCTTTCCCTTTGTACGCTGCTTAGGCTCTAGGTTGCTCTGCCATGAACTGTCTGAGACTGGCCCTGGGTTGTATGCACTTCCCAGGTCTAATCCACTCAGGTTCAGGTACTCGGGTAGTCCTCAGAGGGGCAAACTCGGTTGGGCCTGCGTTTTGTGCCCTTCCCAGGTCCAAGCAGCTCAGGTGACCAGGTGTTTGGTGAGCGCAGTCACTGTGACTTAAGGCCTCCCCCATCCCTGCCGCTCGGTTTTCTGGCTGTACAACTGGTGCACCTTCTCAGGCGGATGTTGACTGTCCAGAATCCCAAGAAGTCTTGGTTAGCAATGAAGCCTGCTTGCAGTTTGGTAGATAATGCCTCTCTGGGGCTGCGACTGCCCCCTTCTGGCTCTGGCTGCCTGTCCCCGGAGTGGGATGGTCTGCAGTGGGCTAGCTCTGCTCAGTCGTTCTGTTATCGGACCTGATGGTTTCTTAGGTTAGGGCTTTTCATGTAGCTCTCATCAGTCCTTTGTTCTGTGAGCAGGCCTGGTGGCATCTTATGTTAGGGCTTTTTGCGTGGTAGCTATCCCACAGTCTGGTTTGCTACCCCAAGTTAGTACCCTCAGACTGCCCTCCGGGCATTCAGGCCCAGTCCTTATTCTAAGCAATGCAGCCTGCGCCTCGCTGCCCAGCCCCCACTTGCTAGTGGCGGATGCAGGCGTCTGTGCTGCTTCTCCACTGAGGGATTTACCGTGGGCATGTAATCTGTGGGTTTTAATTATTTATTTATTTTTCCTCTGGTTATGTTGCCCTCTGTGGTTCCAAGGCTCACACAGACTTGGCAGTGAGAGTGTTTCCTGGTGTTTGGAAACTTCTCTCTTTTTTAAGACTCCCTTCCTGGGACGGAGCTCCATTCCTACCTCTTTTGTCTCTCTTTTTGTCTTTTATATTTTTTCCTACCTCCTTCCAAAGACAATGGGCTGCTTTTCTGGGTGCCTGATGTCCTCTGCCGGCATTCAGAAGTTGTTTTGTGGAATTTACTCATCGTTCAAATGTTCTTTTGATGAATTTGTGGGGGAGAAAGTGGTCTCCCCATCCTGTTCCTCCACCATCTTCTTCCTTGTCCATGCATTATTTTTTTAACTATTTGAAAACATTTTTATCTTAGTGATTTAAGAGTATTATATTTTTATTCTCTTCAATGTTTTAGCATAATTATTTGAACTTGCATTTTATGTCAATATCCAGAATTATTTAGAGTTTTTAATATTCTCCTGCACAAGATGTTTAGGACTCTACTTAATCATAATTCATTTTAGCATACTGCTACATTGGATTTTAAAGTATTTGATTTAGGATTTTTGCCATTATAAATGTTTGGGGTTTTTAGTTCTCTTTTTTACTATTTGTTATAATTTTTAAGATTTATCTAAGTTTATCAAATGAATTGGTACAATTTTTATACTTACTGTGCTCTAGAACAACTGAAGAGAAAGCTATTCTTTGAAAATTGTTAACCATGTGAATCTGGTGTAGTTTGGAAGGTCATTATTAGGAACTTTTTCATTTTCTTCCATGGTTATTGATGTGTTCCAGTGTTCTGTTCTTAGGGCAACTATATTGGTAGTTCATATGTTTCTAGAAGACTATCAATTTCATTGCTGTTTTCATGCTTAGTGCTATATAATCATATAATCTTTAAAATGATTTTCTCTATGTTTATAGGTGATCACATTCTGGGTGTTATCTTTTTGTTTGATTTTTTCCTGATTGCACTTATAAGGTTTTACCTTTTTATTAATTTTTCCAGGGAATTGGACTTAACAGTCATACTGTTTTCTAATTCATTATTTTCAATTTTTATCTTTATTCCTCTTTATATTCCTTAGACTTATTCTTTTGAAGTGGTTTTCAATGTAATAATAATATTAAGGCTTTATTTTCTTTTTTTAAACTCTCCTTCTGAAGTACAGAGCGGAGTTTTCCAGAGGCTGCATGTCAAGGACATTGAAACAGACTGAATAAATGCCAAAGAAAATATGATTTATCCAGCTGTATTCTTTTAAGCTAGATAATAAAGAGATCTGCAAAAATGTAAAACAATACCACTCTTCCCACTACATTTTTGATTTTGAACAATGTAGTCATTTTTCAAAAATACATCTTTTTACTATGTATAACAGATTTATTGTTTTTGTTTTAAAGGAATTAATAAATATTTTTATTTCTTAGTTTTACTATGTAATATGGTAAGTATTGGTAAATATTACCCACATAAACAGAAGCTTATTGAGAAGGCAATGGCACCCCACTCCAGTACTCTTGCCTGGAAAATCCCATGGACGGAGGAGCCTGGTAGGCCGCAGTCCATGGGGTCGCTAGGAGTCGGACATGACTGAGCGACTTCAGTTTCACTTTTCACTTTCACGCACTGGAGAAGGAAATGGCAACCCACTCCAGTGTTCTTGCCTGGAGAATCCCAGGGATAGGGGAGACTGGTGGGCTGCCGTTTATGGGGTCGCACAGAGTAGGACACCACTGAAGTGACTTAGCATAGCATTGAGGTCTTCAGTAATTTTTTAAGACTATAAAGGGGTCCTGAGACCACCAAGTTTAAGAAACACTATTGCGTTGTTTACTAATTTTTATATTGAATATGTAGTCTATTATTTTTATTCTTTCTTTTGATAAAGAATCCACTTATTTCTATGAATTTACATGGATTCCCCATTGTCTATGTAATTTCTTTTTAACTTGTAATTTCTTTTTAGATTTTAGAGATATGTATATTCTATGAAGTTAATGAGGGGTTTTTTTGTTGTTGTTTTTACCCAATCTGGGAAAATGTTCTCCAGGCAGATGTTTGATCATGGCTGTCTGGACTCAATTGTAGCAGAAATAGTAGCTCTTACAGCTCTGGTTTTATAAAAGTGTGTAGCTTTTGAATTTATTCCACTTGTAAAGGAGGTGTATGTGCCTTCATTGGTCAAGAGTGTTCCACATACACTCTAGATAATTCAGAGCTGAGGTACAGTTTGTTTCACCATATTAAAAAGGAAATTACTTAATTGTGTCAGATCAAATACTAGTCTCTGTGATCCTGGACTAGTAGTTTTGGGAGAATCTGGAGGGAAATTTATACAAGATACCTAATACTGAAAATGGGGTGGGTATTAATGGTAGTGTTGTAATTATAAAAGGCCATTTAAACTGTTACTGAAAACAAAATACGAGAATACTTTTAATACCAAAGTTGAGGTGGTGATACATTATATAAATAAAAATGGAAGTGGAAGATGCCTTAGGGAAGTCAATGAAATGTTTGAACAAATACCAGTTCAGGTTTTAAAAGCTGGGACTGTAGGCTATGAGAACAAAATGTGGAGAAAATTGCAGATGGAATCCCTCTTAGCCCAAGGAAGAATAAAATTAGAAATACAAATTAATCTTTTAAAGGTGATGAATAGCTTGTAAACAGTTTTGGCACTTACCAACAGGCTTGGAGATTAAAACATTTTCAAGTAAATTATATGGCATATAAAAATGTAATAAGTGCCATTGGTATGTAGAAAAATGGGATGGAGATAAGTAAGGGGATTAGTTTTCTATAGGGGGGTTAGAGCTAGCATCACTAAGAAAGTGACCTTTGAGCAAAACTTGAAGGAGAAAAAGTCACTCAGATATCTAAGAGAAAGACATTCCAGACCCAGGGAACAGCAAGTGCAAAGGCCCTGATACAGGACCGTGTCTGGAATGTTTGGGGAAAATTGAACTTACACATATGAGACTAAGGTGGGGGCAATAAAGAAATATATCATGAAAATTCTACAAATTAAATGTATAAGTGCTTAGTAGTGGGAAAATATTCCATGGTTTTGAGTTTTTTCTTAAGGAAGGTAAGTTTTGATCCAAGTCTTCCAGGAAGTAATTACACAGTTTGACAAGATAGAGAGTATTATAGATGGACAGTTCCATCTAAATGTGTTAGTTAGCATAGGTATTTACCTATATTCCAGTAACATAGTAAATCATGGTGTGTGTGTGTGTGTGTATATATATATATATACACACACACACACATATATATATATATATATTTAACCATTATTATTAAGGTTACTGTTTATTGCTAAGTTTTGTATGTGAGAAGTATATAGACTGGCTTAGCTGGTGAGAAGGAGTTGATTTGGGTCTGATCTGGCTACCATTTTTAACTAATAAAATAGAATTTTGAAATCACTATGACATTTTTTCTTTTTTGTATTCTAGATACCAAAATAATTTCCCTTTCTCACCTTGAGATGACCTGGTCTAATACAAAGAATTTTCCTCCATTGCTTGTGAGAATCTTACATAAATCAAAACTGCGATACTATGGAAAACCCAATAAAAAGATAATTGAGCCATACCAGGTATGAATAGTGATAAGATGTTATATGTTAATTTATCAATCATAAATTATAACTTGCAGACATGATACCTTCATTAGGATAATTTATGTTTAAATAACACATTAAAAGTTCAACTTAGTAATGTATATAATGAACATAAATATATATTTCAGAGTATTTTTCTGTATAATTTCTTATACAAAAAGGAATTATTTCTGTATTAGTGCTCTTTAGTTCCCTTGATCCAGCTAGTCTCCTTCATACCTTTTTCTGTATCTTCAGTGTTTTCCTTTTTTACTGAGATTTCTATACCAGCATATAAATATTAGTAATATATAGTCTGTGTGGGCATGCTCAGTTGCTTCAGTTGTGTCCGACTCTTTGCAACCCCATGGACTGTAGTCCTCTGTCCATGAAATTTTCCCGGTAAGAATACTGGAATGGGTTGTCATGCTTTCCTCCATGAGATCTTCTTGACCCAGGGATCAAACCCGTGTCGCCTGCATCTCCTACATTGCAGCCAGATTCTTTACTACTGAGCCACCATGGAAGCCCAGATATATAGTATAGTCTTCCATTTTAAAAAAGGAAAACAATCTTTGACATCAGGACACCTGTATTCTCTCTCTCCTTCAGGCAAGCTCCTTGAAGAAGTAGTCTACACTAGTTGTTTTCACTGTCTTGCCTCCTATTTACTTCTCAACACAATTAACTCGGCTCTTTTCTTCAGCTGGTCACTCACTATAGAGACCTTAATTGTCAAATCTATCTGACACTTCTCTGTTATCTTGACTGCATATGATGCTGATTTCTGTCCCATTTTTTTTAAACTTAACATTTTACTGTATTTCCACATTATCAAAAATTATTTAGAGTGCTTTGCTAAGCTTTTATAATAAAAGTTATACATACTTCTAGGGAATTTGCAAAGTATATAAAGATATATTAAGCTGATAAATAATATCAACCCAAATCCTACCACTCAGTGAGAATCACTGTTAATATTAGTGTGTTTTATTTCCCCATTTTGTATGTATAGATCATATATATACATACATGTATGTATCTCTCATAAATGCATATGTCTCTGATAGCATATGTATGTCATATATACCACATCTATGCATATATGTATTCCTATCATGTATTTGTTGTTGTTTAGTTACCAAGTCATGTCCAAATCTTTGTGATCCCATGAACTATGGCCTGCCAGGCTCCTCTGTCCATGGGATTTCCTAGGCAAGAATACTGGAGTGTGTTGCCATTTCCTTCACCAGGGGATATTCACGACCCAGGGATCAAACCCGTGTCTCCTGCATTGGCAGGTGGATTCTTTATCACTGAGCCACTAGGGAAGTCCCCTATTATATATTACATATGACTATGTAATATATCATTGGAGAAGGCAATGGCACCCCACTCCAGTACTCTTGCCTGGAAAATCCCATGGACGGTGGAGCCTGGTAGGCAGCAGTCCATGGGGTCGCTATGAGTCAGACACGACTGAATGACTTCACTTTCACTTTTCACTTTCACGCATTGGGGAAGGGAATGGCAACCCACTCCAGTGTTCTTGCCTGGAGAATTCCAGGGACGGGGGAGCCTGATGGACTGCTGTCTATGGGGATCGCACAGAGTCTGACACGACTGAAGTGACTTAGCAGCAGCAGCAGCATGTCATGTATCATAGTAAATTTTCTTACAAAATGGGAATCATAGTATATATAACATTTTGTATCATTTAACATTTTCTTAAGTTTTTCTCACATTACTAAAAGTTCTTCATAACTTTTCATCAT
This sequence comes from Bos grunniens, assembly GCF_055505025.1. NCBI lineage: Eukaryota > Metazoa > Chordata > Mammalia > Artiodactyla > Bovidae > Bos > Bos grunniens. The sequence continues at coordinate 89,035,540 of NC_141194.1, read as the reverse complement.
TACAGAGTCTCTCATATTACATCATAAATTACTCAGTGGTTCTCCTATAATTTTGCTTCCTCATTCTTAAAAAATAAAATTTGAACACCATGTAGGTAAAAGTAACAAATATGCATTTATTAGGTAAAATATGCTTTTACTTTTTTTTTTCCTAGACCTTTTTGGAAGTTGCTGACAGCTCAGGCACAGTGTCCATGATTATGTGGAATACCCTGTGTCCTGAGTGGTACAAAAGTCTGCATGTTGGTTTAGTTCTTCTGCTTCAAAATTATTCTATTAGAAAGAGTTATCCATTCAGGATGCAGCCTCTTCCTGTGGATCCACACATCAAACTAATTTCTACAATGGGTTAAGTATTCAGTGAATTTGTTATTTTATCAGTATTTTGTTTGTATAAATTTGTAAAGTACCATATCAGTCAAAAGAACTTAAAAATTACTGAAGCTATTAGAACCTGACAAACCTTTAAATTCCTTTATCCATAAAAAAATTTTAAGCAATCACTTAATAAGTGTATTTATTCATTTATTAAGGAAAAGCATCTGAGATATTTATTATTGATTAATGAATGCCACTTTGGATTTACTTATTTTTCTTTTCTTTCATTTTTGTATTAAAATATTAAATAGTGACTTGAATATAGTTTTTGTTACTTCAAGGTACCATTTCACAGGGCTTTTGTCAACATTCTATTTTGAAATAATTTTGAACTTATACACAGAAGTTGAAAGAATAGTATAAAGAACTCCTGTATACCACACAGATTTAGCAGTTGGCAACATTTACTTTATCATTTCTCCACTATAGATAGATAGATAGATAGATCTCACCTCTGAACCATTTGAGAATAAGTGGCAGCCATCATATATACATATCCCTTTACCTCTAAACACTTTGGTGATATTTTACTCTCTATTTCCTAAGAACAAGAACATTCTATTACACAGTCACAGGTCACAGTATAGTTATCAAAACTAGGAAATTTAAAGTTGATATAATAATGCTATATAACTTATGATCAGTATTCAAATGTTGCCAATTATTGTAATCTTGAAAGGACTCTTCCTAATTAGTATTGAAATCACAGTATTGATATCTTGGCATCATCCTTAATATTTGGGGAACATTAGAATTAATATATTAAGTGATTGCTTAAGGTGTGGATATGACTTCTTTGAATTTCCATTTTTCAAAATTGTAGGACACATCAGTCAACAGTTTTAAGCACTGTTTTTGGTTTGTCATAGTTTTATACTGGACCTGTATTTCTATGTATTCTGAACTCCCTAGCTGACCTATTAAGGTTAATTACATAAAGAATGTTCAGATAATGTAGCCTTTGTTCACTGTTTACCGAAACATATATTTAGGACAATTTCATATGATTCTGTATTAGTGTCTACCGGCTATTGAAGGTGGACATCAATTTGGCTGGGTGAACAAGATATTAATTAATTTGGTACGACTAGTCCATTATCGCATTACTCTTTATCATAGGAGAAGATAAACTGATTGCTGTTGAGATTTAATTAAGAAAATGTAGTGAAAGTTGGCAAGAGGAAGCTAATTCTAAACGTGTATTATTGTGTCTGCCAATTTATAAATTCTTTCCAACAACCATGCATCTCCAAGTGACAAAATTGCTTTTTAGTAAAAATTGAGACATTCTTTGTCAATAGCAGATAAGGTAAGTGACTTTGTTGATGTCATATAATTGATCACTGGCATAGTGAAAATTGAAACCTAGTTCTCCTGATACCTAACCTAATGTTCTTTTTACTAAATACAGTGTTTTCTGATATAAAGAAAATTAACTTCAATCACAGTTTCTATGTGGCTGTGGACAAATCTAGAAATGAGTCTGTACTAATAGCTGCTTCTAAACCTTAAAAACATATGGAAAGTGGGCAATAGACAGCATGTGGTCAGTAGATAAATAGTTATTAAAACATAGCAGTGAAAGTGAATTGAGCTCTATGCTACCTCTGCTACACAGAATTATAGGGCCAGATTTTGATAATATAAACTCTCTTTTTAGGATATGCTGCTGCTGCTGCTAAGTCGCTTCAGTCGTGTCCAACTCTGTGCGACCCCATAGATGGCAGCCCACTAGGCGAAGCTATTTATACTTTTAAGTGAATAATTACAAATACAGAAATCATTTTTAAAATGAGAGCCTTAATGAGAATATGTTTAAAATGCACCGTTTAGTCTTTAGAACAGTTTTACTTATCAGTGTTAGCATCAGTCTCTGTTATCCCACACCTTTTTAATAAGTAACAGGACTTTTTCCCTCTTCATCAAGGGTCAGTGAGCTATTTCTATAAATAGCTGAATAGTAAATATTATAGGATGTATAAGCAGTATAATCTCTTTCACAACAATTCGGCTCTGTCTTTATTGAGTGAAAGTAACCAAAGATAATATGGCAATGGATGGGCATAGCTGTATTACAGTAAAACTTTTATGTGCAAGACACAGGCAGCCATCTATAAGCCATAGTTTGCCTAGTGTTCCTGTATAAGTGGATCTCAATACTATTGATATATTAGTATCATTTCAGGAGCTTTAAAGAACCATGACCACCCCACTCTCAGAGATTTTGAATTATTAATAATTATTCTGAGGAGGGGACCACACATTGATGTATCTCTGAAACTCCTCAGATGGATTCTAATGTACAGCCAGGGTTGAAAACTATTGATCTATGATTTTTAAAAATCTCAGTGTGATTAATCATCTTTTAAAGGGAAAAAAAAAGTTCTGTGAACTGTGGTAGGCACAGGAAACACAAAGATAAGTAATATAGAATTCTACCCTTAGAATTAATCTAGCACATAGATAGAGAACCTGTGGACACAGCGGGGGAAGGAGAGGGTAGGACGAATTAAGAGAGTAGCATTGAAACATATACATTACTCTGTGTAAAAAAGATAGCTAGTGGGAAGCTGCTGTATAGTACAGGGAGCGCAACTAGGTCCTCTGTGATGACCTAAGGAGTGGTTAAGAGGCTCAGGAAGGAGGGGATATATGTATATTTATAGATGATTCATGTTGTCGTACAGCAGAAACCAACACAACAATTATCCTCCAATTTAAAAAAATAATTAGTCTAGCAGGGTAACAGATATGTAAGATGAACAAATTACATTAACATGAAAGACTGCTGACAGTAAACGGTAAGAAAAAAGGATGAATGGAAGGGGAGAGGAAATGAACAGAAATGTAGTTGAGGAAAGAGTGAATGGTCTGGACAGTAGGAGAATGGGTTGAATTGGAGAAAACGTAAGTAAGGGTTAGGAATAAGAACAGTGTAGTTTAAATGTTATGAGAGAACACATGAGAAAGAGTACGCAGCGAGGGTCAGTTTGGTCAGTACAGAAATAAGGATCTGTGATACTATCACTGCCTTCTAGGTGTTGATGTTGGAACACAAACCGTTGGGGTAATTTAGCTTGGTTTATTTTTTCATGCTTACACATAATAGTTGTAAGTTATAGAAAATAATGTAATTTTAAAGAAACTAAATAAATGGAAGCTTGTGAAGATGAAAATTCTGTTGTAAAAAAAAGGACATATTTGCTGGCAATGTATGATTTTTGTATATTGACTTTTTGTTTATTGTTCTGTCCTATCTTATACAAAATAGTGTTCAGTTGACATACACAAATGATAAACCTTTTAAAGTCTTGAGATTTTCAGACTGTATTACATAATACATATTGAGGTAATAACCTTAGGTGTTTTGGGTTTGGAGTGAAGGAAGTTTTTAATTCATTTGAAATCCTAGCATTTTAGAGCTGGGAGGGACCTTGAGTATAACTGAATAACTATGGCTATGAAAGTGCTTTGTAAAATGCAAACTATTTTCTAGGTACAAGGTAATACCATGTAATACAAACTTTGTTCACTCATATATGAAGAGGTAAAAGAGAATTTTGTAGTCACATGTTTGGTAATAGGCAAAATGAGAAAGCAGTCATCTTCATTCTGGTTTAATCTTTGTTTGCTACATAGCAAATCCTTAGAAAAACATTGACATTAAGAAATAAGAAACCCAGATAGTTCTATAACTATTAAAGTGAATCAGAGGTTTAAAATAATCACACACACACCCACCACTCACTCACCAGGCAGGTATCATTGTATAAGCAAATTCTAGCAAACATCGAAGGAATGTATCATTAGAGAATAAAGTAAGAAGGTATACTCTCTGACTTATTCTTTGCTACCAATATAACCTTGATAATTAAAACCAAATAAGAATTTTATGAATGTGGAAAACTAAAGGCTATCTTCAGCTATGAACATATATACAGATATACAAAATTGAAGGTTAGCAAACTGAATTGTTATATGTAAAAAAAAAAAAATGATTACACATTGTGACTAAGCTGTATTGTTTTCCAGCAATGCAAAGTTGATTTTACTTACAAAAATAGACAAGTGTCACTGCCACATTAATAGATTAAAGAAGGTTGTCCTAGCAGAGCCATAAAAGTCATTTGCTAAAATTTTACACACATTCATAAATTTTAAAAAGAAAATACCAAGAAAAGGAACTTTCCATAACTGATAAAGGATGTTTGCAAAACCAAATGAAAACAAACACAACTCTTAAGGGGAAAATTTAGAAACACTCCAAAATTTTTTTTGGGGGGTCATGCCTTGTGTCATACCAGATCTTAGTTCCCCAACCAGGGATTGAACCTGAGCCTTCTGTAGCAGAAGGGCAGAATCTTAATGACTGGACTACTAAGGAAGTCCTGAAACACTCCTTTGTAAAATGGGGACCATTGATGGTCTCTTATTACTATTTCTGTTTAATGTTGTACAGGCTGCCCTTGCCAATGTGGGGATGTGTGAGTGCCTGTGTGCTCAGTTGTGTCTTGATTCTTTGCGACCCCATGGACTCTAGCCCACTAGGCTTCTCTGTCCTTGGAATTCTCCAGTCAAGAATACTGGGGTGGGTTACCATTTCCTCCTCCAGGGGATCTTCCCAACCCAGGGATCAAATCCGCTTTGGCAGGTCAGTTCTTTACCACTGCACTGCCTAGTGAGAAGATAAAATCCATTAAAAGCATAAGAGCTTTTTATTGAGGTATAGTTGATGTATTGGCCTCCTGGGTAGCTCAGCTGGTAAAGAATCTGCCTGCAATGCAGTAGACCCCCATTTGATTCCTGGGTTGGAAAGTTCCCCCGGAGAAGGGATGGGCTACCCACTCCAGTATTCTTGGGCTTCCCCAGTAGCTCAGATGGTAAAGAATCCTGCAATGCAGCAGACCTTGGTTTGATCCTTGGGTTGGGAAGATCCCCTAGAGGAAGGCATGGCAACCCACGCCAGTATTCTTGCCTAGAGAATCCGATGGACAGAGGAGCCTGGTGGGCTGCAGTCCATGGGGTCGCTAAGAGTCGGACACGACTGAGTGACTTCACTTTGACTTTTCACTTTCCTGCATTGGAGAAGGAAATGGCAACCCACTCCGGTGTTCTTGCCTGGAGAATCCCAGGGACGGAGGAGCCTGGTGGGCTGCCGTCTATGGGGTCGCACAGAGTTGGACACGACTGAAGCGACTTAGCAGTAGCAGTATTTTGTATATTACATCCCCTTGGCTTACTTGTTTTATTATATAACTGCAAGTTTGTACCTCTTAATTCCCATCACCTATTTCATCCCCCAACCCCTGGCAACAGCTGATTTATTCTGTGTATCTGTGAATCTGTTTTTGTTTTGTATGTTGAATTTATTTTAAGATTCCACACATACGTGAGACCATATGGTATTTATATTTCTTTATCTAGCTTATTTCACGTAGCATAATATCCTCTAGATCCATCCATGTTTCAAGTAGCAAGATTTCATTATTTTTGATGGCTGAGTAATATTCCACTGTGTGTGTGTGTGTGTGTGTGTGTGTGTGTGTGTGTGTGTGTGTGTGTCACACACCACATCTTCTTTATCCATTAGTCTGTCATTGGACATTTAGGTTGCTTCCATGTCTTGACTATTGTAAATGACACTTCAGTGAACACTGATGTGCATATACCTTTTTGAATTAGTGTTTTTGTTTTTTCAGGTAAATAGCCAGAAGTAAAATTGCTGGGTCATATGGTAGTTCTGTTTTTAACTTTTTGAGAAACCTCTATACTGTTGTCTGTAGGGTCTGCATCAATTTACAATCCCAACAGTGCACAAAGGTACCCTTTCCTTTACATACCTGCCAACATCTGTTATTTGTTGTCTTTTATGATGATAGCCATTCTAACAGGTGTGTGGTGGTATCTCATTATGGTTTTGATTTGCAGTTTCCTAATGATTAGTGATGTAATGCATCTTTTCATGTCCATTGGACATCTTTGTGTTGTCTGAGAAAAATAAATATCTATTCAGGTCCTCTTCCCAGCTTTTAATTTAGTTTTTTTTTTCTTTAGTATTTGTATAAATTATTTGTCTATTTTGGATATTAACCCCTTATTGAATTATCATTTGTAAACACCTTCTCCCTTCAATGGGCTCTCTTTTCATTTTGTTGATAGTTTACTTTGCTTTGCAAAAGTTTGACGTGGTCACATTTGTTTATTTTTGTTTTTATTTCCCTTGCCTGAGGAGACAGATCCAAAAATATATGCTAAGACCAATGTCAGAGAGCACAGGGCCTCTGTTTTCTTTTTTTTTTTATTTTTTATTTTTTAACTTTTAGAAGTTTTAGGGTTTTAGGTCTTACATTTAAGCCTTTAATCCATTTTGAGTTTTATCTTTGTATATGGTGTGAGAAAGTAGTCCAGTTTGATTCTTTTGCATAGAGCTGTCCAATATTCCCAATGTCATTTATTGAAGAGGCTGTTTTTCCCCATTCTTGCCTCCTTTGTCATGGATTAATTGACCATATAAGCATGGATCACAAGGGCTATATGCTTAGGGGTGCCTCCTATGCCGGTTGTGTGAGCCTTCCTATTGTGAATGACTACTGTGGACATGCTGGTAGGCAGGGCACCCCTGGCCTAGTTGGCTGCCAGACCCTACCTTGTGTGGAGGCTGCTAGCCACTGGAAGGTGGGAGCCAGTCCCTGGGCAAGGGATGGGATTGTCGAGTGGGTCCATGGCTAGTGCCAGCCTGCTGGTGGGTGGGCCTGGGTTACTGCAGGAATAGCTGCTTGGAGAAGGAAATGGCAACCCACTCCAGTGTTCTTGCCTGGAGAATCCCAGGGATGGGGGAACCTGGTGGGCTGCTGTCTATGGGGTCGCACAGAGTTGTACACAACTGAAGCGACTTAGCAGCAGCAGCAGCTGCTTGGTATGGAGGTGTCCCAGGACTGGAGCTGACTAGCTGGTGGGTGTGTAAGCCAGAGACTTCTGCCATAGGGCAAAGCCCCAGTCACACCTGACCCACAGACTCTGCTGTGGACCTTCAAGGATGCAGCAGAGAATGGGGGAGAGGCTGCCCTGGCAAGGTTTCTTTCACCTTAAGGACACCTTCTCTTCTCTAGTCTGTGTCATCCCTAACTTTCACTCTTGAGAAAACACTAAATACTGGAGGATCAGAAAGAGGGCATCTGGTGTATTGAGACACCCATTAGGATTTTGATAAGTCCCCCAAGGTGCACCTTGAGGTCTCTTGATGTTTTCCATTTGAGGAACTGATGCAGTTCCAGTTCAGGGGTTTCTCCCTGTAGACAGGGCACCCAGTTTGTAAGGCACTGCTTTGCACAAATGTCACAGGCTTAGTGGGACTTGGAAGTCACATTTGGGGCATTCTTGCCATTTGGTTTTTTGAATTTCTGGGCATCTCTTTGCCATTTGCTTTTTTGGGGTAACTTCCTGCAGGCGTGATTTGGTGTGGTTTGTTTGCTTTGAGTGCACAGATATTTTGTACTAATTGCTTCCTTTAAGGTTCCATCTCCAAGTCCCCTAGGAAAAATCCTAAGTGATTGGTAGACCTATCATTATGATCCAATGAGGAGAAAACAGAAACTTGATGAAACTTTAACAAAGGCTTTCTAGGGGGAAACTTGGATTTCTGTCTTTGAGATGTAAATGTTCTATCTTATCTTCCTAGGACATTCTGTGTTTGTGTGTTGGTATGTATGTATGTATGTATGTATGTATGTGTTTTGAAAACTCTGACCTTTTGGATAAAGGTCACAGGTCTAATGGAACTGGGAAGCCATGTTAATGTGACTCTGGCTGGCTAGGTTTTGGTTTATTCTGGTTACTTTGGTAACGCACAGACATCTGGTACTAACTGCTTCCTGTAAGGCTTCCTCTACGTTTTCTTGTTTCTTTCTCCTCAAATCCCTGTGAACAGGCTAGTGGCTATGGAAGCAATTGAGGAACTCTGGCCAGGGTTACTCTCTGGTGTGTTCCAAAGGCCCTGCAGCCCACTGTGCCACAGTATCTGCCACCCAAGCAAGTGAAGGCTCTCCTTTCCTTCTGCCTTAAGTTGAGAACCAGGCCAATTAAAATTGTGCAAGCACAGGTCAGGCACTTAAAAGCCATTAGGGTGCCTGCTGCTTGAAGACTCCCTTGACAGGATAAGGGGGATCATGGAATGGACCAGGCTAATAGGGTATCCACCCCCAACAAGACAACTTCCGTGCAATGCCAGACACATCTGGTTCAAGCATAACACTGAGCCCACTTTTCCCTGGCCGCTGCCTTCCTGGCAAGACTATGAGGTGGATTCCTCAGCCTATCTTTCCTATTACCGTCACCTCTTTCCCCCTTGGTCCAGATTGATTTACAGGAGGCTAAGTGTTGCCTCTGAGCCTTCCCAAGAGGCCTTCTTCCCTAAGCTAGAAAGGGAAAAACTTTCCAACATAGGTAAATTGGTATGTCAGTCCTTCAGTTTCATTGAGGTAGCCACACAATTCTTTTTTTTTAAAAAAAGGAAAAACAAAACTATCCTTGTTTTACAAATGTAATCTTTACAGGACCAGAAGGTTGGCTCCAAAATTAATCCAAAACCCACCAATCCTTTTACCACTTCCCAAATCTTCCATGTTTATCTTAAGAGGCTTGTAAATATTTTCAAAAAGGGAAACAAAGTCATCCTAGGAAGAACTTGCCTGTATCTTTGAGATGCAAGTGTCCTATCTGGTCTTCTCAGGACCACTCATCTCTGCTGTCTCTTAAAATGCAAATTTTAGAGGGGGTAAACTAGAAGTTGGCTTGTCCAAGGTAAACAGAAATCCTAAATGCTTTTTCTGCAAATATTTAGCCATCTAGCCAAGTGAATCTGACTTGTTTCATCTGTCAGAAACCCAATTTTAATGCAACTTCTTTTGTAAACTGATGGGTTTTACATTGCTGAACCTGACTCAGGACTGAAATCTTAAAATAAGAACTAAGGTCTCTGTGTGTGTATATGTATCTTTGACTTTGGATAACATTGCCTTGGTTGATTTGTAAAAGAGCTCTATTTAATTGGCTTAAATAAAAGTAAGTACTTACAAACCAAACAATTCAAAATACAAAAGAAATTAAGCTAAGTGAGTTTCAGGCTCACATGAGCTGGGAAGTATTTAGAATCAAATTAATATCTGAAATTAATGTTTGTTATTACAAATTTGTCAGCAAGGAAAGGAACTTGGTATGAAGAAAATTTTAAGGACAGAAAATGTAAATGAAATAAGAGCTTTAGATAAATTCTATTAAGAGTAATAGTGGCATAGTGGTAAAGAATCTGCCTGCTGATGCAGGAGATGCAGGTTTCATTCCTGGCTTGGGAAGATTCCCTGGAGGAGGAAATGTCAACCCACTCCAGTATTCTTGCCTGGAAAACCTCATGGACAGAGGAACTTGGTGGACTACAGTCCATGGGGTCACAGAGTTGGACACGACTGAGCATACAATATGAAGAGAAAAAAAATGACATTATATTCCTATATCACAGCTATAAAAATCAATGCCAGAGATATCAAATGCTTAAATATGATAGGCAAAACTTTTAGAAGAACTTACAGAAAGTATCTGTTTGCCTTTAGGATAAGGAAGCATCTTGTGGATAGCACAAAGAAATGGTAACCATAAAAGAAAGATTAATAAGCTTAACTACATTAAAATTAAGAACTTCTGGGACTTCCCTGGTGGTCCAATGGCTGACTCCATGCTCCCAGTGTAGAGGGCCCAGGTTCTATTCCTAATCGGGAAACTAGATCCCACATGCCACAGCTAAGAGTTTAAATGCCACAGGTAAAAAAGATCCTGCATGCTGCAACTAAGACCCAGCAGAGCCAAATAAATAAATAAAATAGTTTTTAAAGGATAAAACAAAAATTAAGAACTTTTGTCCATCAAAAGACACCCCCAAAAATTCAAAAACTGGGTGAAGATATTTGCAATAGTATAATCAACAAAGGTATGCAATATATATAAACAACTAATACAAATAAGAAAAAGGCAATCCAGTAGAAAAAATGTTCAAAAATATTAGGAGTATTTCACTAAAGAGGATGCATAGATGAACTATAGGTATATGAAATGTTGAACATAATTAGTCGTAAGAGAAGTACAAAATAAGACCACAACAAATTGCCATTTTGTATCATTAGATTGACAAAAAATAAGAAAGTTAGGAATTTCCCTGGCTGTCCAGAGATTAAGACTCTGTGCTTCCACTGCAGGAGTCACAGGTTCAATCCCTGGTCAGGGAACTAAGATTCCATATGCTGCGTGGTACAGCCAAAATAAATAAATAAATAAATTTAACAGAACCAAAATTTTGAGAGGATGTGGCTCAATGGAATTCTTGTACATTGCTGCTGAAACTGTTAATAGTTTAATATTTAATATTTAGTAAATATTAATAAATATTTATAATATTAATAAACTAAGTGAAGAGTTAATAAATACTACTTTAGAATAGTTTGGAATTATCCTATAGAGTGACTTCCCTGGTGGCTCAGACAGTAAAGCATCTGCCTACAATGTTAGAGACCCTTGTTCGATCCCTGGTTTGGGAAGATCCTCTGGAGAAGGAAATGGCAACCCACTCCAGTACTCTTGCTTAGAAAATCCCATGGACAGAGGAGCATGGTAGGCTCCTACAGTCCCTGGAGTCACAAAGAGTCGGACATGACTGAGCAAATTCTTCATCCTATACAGTGGAACATTTGCATATTTTATAATCCAGGTTTTCCCTTCTGGATATAATACCTTAGAAAGTATTTGCCTGTGTGTACAAGGAGATATGTCGAAAAAAATTCATAGTTACTGTTTGTTATGACAAAAGCTGGAAATAACCCATATGTCCAGCAATATGATCAAGAGTAAATAAAATTGTAGTATATCAACGCCCTGGAACATTATTCGCAGTAGAAAGGAGAAAAAAAAAAATGCTACACGCAGCTGCATGGATGAATTTTAAGACCATAATGTTAGGTGGGGAAAAAAGTAGCCCTAGAATACTACATTATGGTGTTACTCCATTCATTTAAAGTTCAAAAACAAATCCAAATAGTGTACTATTTGGGCAAAAACACTTAAGTGATTTTTTTTAAACCTTTTTAAAAATTTAAGTATATGGTAAAACACAAAGATAAGTGGATGTGATAATGTCAGAATAGATAGAAGAAAGCTATTGAAAATGATCTAGTTCTTAGGTTTAGTGGTGGACTCAAAGCATTCAATCTATTTTTTGCTGTGTGATATATACATGTGTATATTATTTTATATGTATATCATATTAAAGTAATATATTTCTTTTTCAGAAATCTGCCTGAATATTCGAGATTTTCCTAATATAACTATCATCCCAGAAAAGCAGGTGAAACCAGAATGGAGATTGCCAAAATTAAATCACCGTTTTGTTACAAGGTAAAATAGATTCTTGTAAAATATCTCAAATATGAATTTTCACTGTTAGTCACTGAAACAAGGTATTATAATTTGCTCAAAATCTACCCCAAATTATGCTGTAGCAGTTAAATAGATATGTATTTTCATTCGTATTTGTAGAATGCTTTTTTGCTATTTAAAAATAAAATATCTATTTAATAATTTTCCTTCTTTTAGATCAGAACTGGATAAGATGCCAAATAATTATATCTGTGATGTTATTGGAGTTTTGGTTTTTGTAGGAAGGGTCCAGCGGTCAAAAAAGAAGGGTAAGCTTCTGATATTGAAAGTCATAAAATGTATTTCAGTGAATAATTCTGTGTTCATATGTGCATAATCCATTGTCTTCATTTATTCTAATATTCTATCCATATAGATAGCCGTGAAGATTTTTGGTCATATCGCTGGATTCACATTGCTGACGGGACTTCAGAACAACCATTTATAGTGGAGCTGTTTTCAACATCTCAGCCAGAAATCTTTGAACATATTTACCCAAGTACTCAGTTCAAATATTATTATCATTTTATATTTGGAAATGGGATCATTAACTGAAAAAAATAGTAGAGTATACTAACTTACAGAATGCCATGATACTGAGCTAGCAAATTCAAGCAATCTGATAGCACATATAAATTTTTTTCTATATTAATATTATAAGTGGTATTATAGATATTAACTGTCTTCTGGTTTTCTATTCAGAATTAATTTGGGATTGAAACTAGTTTTTCAGAAAACAGGTGCTCTTATTAATTCTCACTTTTAGCATTTTAGACATAAAAACTTGAAATTCTGTGAAACTAAAGCATAGACCATTTCCTTTGTATCCGTTTGGAAACTGAATTAATAGACCCCATTTAAGACAATGAAGACTTTACTAATGTAGAATTAACTGGTAGAGGATTGGGAAACTATGTAATTAAATAATGACAGTGGTAAGTATGATGTCATTTGAGTATGAAATTAATATTAGGTTAATGGTGTTATACCACCTGGTCAATATTTTACTTACTTTGGTGTTGGTTTTTCCCCTTATATTTATTCATATACATAGGTATTTTTTCCACTACTTTCAAGACATTTAAAGTATGTCCTACTATGTATTTTATGTAACAACTTAGTCTACAAATCTATTTTGATGAGGAAAAATATATTTAATACTTTCTTATAACAACTTCAGTGAAATTTTTCCTTGTTTGAATTTGTAACATAAAGCTATTTTAGATATGGTGAGCTATTTTCCAAATAAGTATATGAATGAAATACTGATTGTTAAATGCTTGCCAAAATTGAGGAAATTCCCAATCTTGACTACATGTATTTTTTTTTTTTTGATCGACAACAACATAGAAATGGTAGAACATCAGGATATCTAGAGACCATATACAGGGCTGTTCTGCTACCCCTTTATTCTCTATTGTAAAATGGTATTACCCACTATTCAGATATTACTTCATTAGAATCCACCTTATGCTTGTGAGATTAAAATTTTAAAATATATGTATATGAATAGAACTAAACATTACCCCAACTATGATTGGAGGGGAGAGCAGAAAGAGAATTTTGACCAAAACCGAGGTACAGGTTTCCAAGGTAAGTGGGGCTATGACCTTTCATATAACTTCTCTCAGGGCATAGATGGTTGATAGTGATGATCGCTCATGACAATTTAGATGGGTTTTATGGCCAGATCCCTCTCTCTTTATAGCCACTATAGCTGTTTTAATAGCTAACTGACACAGGTTTTGGCAAATGATTTTTCACAGACGTGTTGACATGTAGTCACATTCTATTTCTTATGGAAACATGAAATATATCTTTTAAGAAAAGTTTATATGGAGCCTAGTGAGATTTACTCTAGTACAAGAGTTGACAACAATCACTATTCATTTTCATCTTTTGACCAAGAGTGAAGGAAAAAATTGTGAAATAAATGGTGAATATTAAGGAAGCTTCAGACCTATGAAGGAGAACATAACTAAGGATCTTCTGGAACAGTACCAGAATCCTTTGGTAGTAGGACATCTGTTTTACTTTATATGTGTGTGCTCAGAATCACAGGCTTTGGCGATACATGGTGCTGTGGAAGGCCCATGGTGTGTGCACGCTGGGGCACCACCGGCCCAGGGCCACTTTTTTTACTTTTCATTAAGGAAAGTGAAGAACTAAGGGGAAAACTTTTTCACTGCTTACTATATATTAGTTGCTCATAGATGTTACTTAATTTTGTACTTACAGTTACCTTTTAAAGAGGTGATGTTTTTACAAATTTATGGGTGAGGAAATAAAGGTCAAGAGAGATTTTAAACAGCTAGAAGGTGTTAGGTTCAAATATCTTATTTTTAGCAACCATGAACTTAGAATTAGAGATTTCTTTAGTATGCTTATGTCAGCATCTTTAATAATGAATACTCACATCTTTGTATAATTTTTGAAATAAATGAAAAACTGTATAAATCAAGAGAATTATTCTTAGTCATTTGAACAGATTTTCTTTCTTTTCATTGCTCCAAAATAAAGAACTAGTAAATGAGAGATACAGGAAATGAATTTATAGATATTATCATGCTCTAGGAAAATATTTATTCTCAAATGAGAGCTTACTGTTGATAGGAAATTGCAAGTATTTATATTTATTTCTTCATTTCCTGATTTGTAAGACAACTGTTTTGGGACATATAAGTTAAAATTTTAAAGATATTTTTGCATAAGTAAACTCTTCCTAAATAACCTGATAGTTACAAAACAGTTGATAGCTTTTGAAAGTGGTTGAAATCTGAAGACATGATAATCTCATTTTCAAGGATTCTTTTTAGTCTATCTAGTTGGTGAGGAAAGCCAACAGAAAAGAATATGTGGTAGAAGCCCTGTCTTTGAGATTTAAAGTCTAATTGAGATAAACACAATTAAAACACTTGCATAAACAAGTTCACATTAATAGTGTGTAGCCCTATCTGATGGAAAGAGTGAGAGTAATTTCGGGGATCAAGGTTAGATTGGGTTAATCAGTGAAAACATGGAGAAGCTCAGTTTTTTTTTTTTCTCTGTAGGAAATAACGGTTCACACTCAGTTGTGTGGCCAATTAAAAGACTTTCACTCTTCAGCTGTCCAGCAAGCAGGGCCTTCGGTTATGTGCAGCTGCTGTATTAATACTTGCTAAAGGAAAAGTGTTAGATCCTTGTTGCTCCAAGTGTGGTCAAAGGGCTAACAGCACTAGTATCACTAGTGCTAAGATCTCACTAAGCAAAGAATTTCAGGCCCCACACTAAAACTACTGAATCTGAATTTACATTTTAACAATTATCCCAAGTGATTCCTGAGTTCAGTAAAACTTGAGAAGTACTCTGTTAGATTGTGATCTAGGTATTTCCCTTTGAAATGCATAAATAATTTCATAAGTATTTTCTTTTCCTGCAGTGACATATTTCACGTGTACACAGCTGAAAGTTGTCAGAAATGATGATCAAGTACCTAAACTGCTTTACCTCACCACCACAAACGAGAGTCACATATTTATGACTGGTAAGCAATTTCTTTGTATATATTTAATTGGAAATCTAATATATTTTCTCTTCATTAAATTAAATTTTATTATAACATTCAACCACAAGATAGCCTTATTTTGAACTCCTTCACTATAAGATTGGTTTAACAAAGAGTAAGTGTGTGTGTGCACAGTAGTTGCTCAGTCGTACCTGCCTGTTTGCAACCCCATGGACTAGCCCACCAGGCTCCTCTGTCCATGGGGTTCTCCAGGCATGAATACTGGAGTGGGTTGCCATTCCCTTCTCCAGGGGATCTTCCTAACCCAGGGATCGAACCCGGGTCTTCTGCATTGCAGGCAGATTCTTTACCATCTGAGCCACCAGGAGGCCCCAACAAAGAATATACAGCCTATGAAATCTGTTGCTTCGAGATGATTTACAATTCAAGCAACAATTTTCTGACTTTCTGAAGAATTTCTGGAGAATTTTATGTCCTTTGGTTAACTTTAATTCCTGCTTAATGTTAAGTTAGATAATCATAAATGGCTTCACAGATTGAAGACTTGTTTGGCCCTGTATCACAATAAGGATTCAACTAACAGTAGTTTTAAAATGTTAAAATGAAAATGTATGTTAAATTTTGGTTCCCAGACTTGCATTTTACTTAACATAGCAAGCAAAGTCTCACTGCTTATCTATAAGTTTATTATTTTTTTCCATTCTCTCTGATAATGTGGGCAAAAAAATCAGACGAATGAGAGAGTACTGTGGAATGTTTTACTTACTAGAATGCTACCATCTTGGTAATTAGGAAATTTGTCAAAGAAGAGTGCTAGGAAGGATGTAATACACATCTTTGTTTATACCTCATTTTATAAATATGAATAATATCAGATCTAAAATATACTAATAATATCAGATGTAAATGACACTTAAGTACATTTCAAAAGCATGAGTTTAAATGCTGAGCTATATTCACAGAAAATTTAGTTCATATGTGCTATCATACCTTCAGGTTAATACATAAAAATTGGTTTTCTAAGAAGATGCTAACCAGTTGGATAGCTAGAAAAGTCCAGACTATTAGTTTTCTTTTTCTTCTGGCTTTTTTTGGTATCCTACAGACAGCTACAGTGTAGTCCACAGAAACTGTAGTATGTTTGATTTCCTTCTAGATTTAGGATTTATTTACCATCTTTGATAATTTTGTATGCATATTCAGTATAATTATGTGCTACATAGTGAATAAGTTGACTTCTTTTCTTGGTGACATGAGATTGATCTTATATTAAAATGTTTTTATACACAAAAAAGTCCAGGCGGTTTACTACAGTGATTTATTTTTTTTTTCCCTTATTTTTTACCCTTCGTGCAATGAGGTCATAAAGGCCAGCTGCAAAACGATGATGCCAAGGTAAAAAACTTTATCCAGTGGGTTAAAGAGAAGAACGATTCTGGAGAAGGGAAGAATACTGTTATAGGTGGATATTACCCCTATCCACCAGTGCCAGAGACATTTTGGAAGTATAGTAGTTCTCTTAAAGGTACTGATGAAATTACTAGTCGTTTATGATTATATGCTATATGTATGGTATATGCCTTGTCATTTAGTCATCTTTACTCTTTAATTTGAGTAGGCCAGAGTGTAGCAATACTCACTGTTAATAATTTGATCTTTATAAAGATATAAAAACATATGTCATGTCCCATAAAGGATATTTTGATTTTATTAGGCTGTAAAGAAAAAGGAATATAGACTGACTAAATGGAGATATCTTGATTTAAGGTCTTTGAGATCAAATCTGAGTTGGTAGATCCCAACTCTTATAATATTATTTAAATTAAACCTATGAAAGGATACATTGGACAATTTGATACCAAGATATAACTGTATTAGGCCACTTTTATGAAATGATACATAGATATCCCTTGGTATCCATAGGGGATTGGTTCAAGGAGCCCCATGGATACGTAAATCTTCAGATGTTCAAATGCCTTACATAAGGGATATACAGTGATTACAGTTGGCTCTTTGTATCTGAAGGTTTGCAAAACTTATAGATATGTGTATTGCAAAACTTGTGGATGACTGTGTATTGGATATAACATGGCTGAGGCTCCACCTTTAAATAAAAATGATATCAAAATTAGTGAGATTCAGAATAAGTACTGATGAGAGACATTAATTTATTTTAGTAGACTTAAAATATGATAGTTGAAAAGTTTAGCATATATTCTTTTTGAAAAGCTGTGAGATAATTTCACAGCTTTGGAAAAAAAGAAACTTTGAAATACTGATCTATCATTAGCTAAATATTGGCATCCTTCTATACTTCATAATGCCAGCAATATGTAGTATATGCTATATATAGCATATAGAATATAGAAAATATTAACATGTGTGCTTCTATGCAATGGCTAAGCAACACTTTATAGTTTGAAGTATGATATATAAATTGCATTCAATATGTAAAATTTCTGTTTCAAATTAAGACACCAGACTAGAAGACGGTATAACAATTTAACTGAAATGTATTTTGCCAGTTTTACCAACATCACCTAAGGGGATGCCAAATATAAACACAAAGTCTCACATATTTAAGTTATTAGCAAGTTTATAATTTTCATGTTGTGAAATTACATTGCAAATCTAATTCTTGTTTTTGTAATTTCAGTTCTTTAAAACTTACAATTTCCTTGGAATTACTCTTTTGCAGTTGAATCACTCTTGACAGCTATAAGTGAAGTAAAGGTGGAGATTGAATATCTGCAGTATAGGGAACAAAAGCGCATTGCAATTCAGGGAATAATTACGGTTATAAAGTATGTTCCACATCACAGTGCAACTCAAAGTGCCTCAGCATCTGAAACACTACGGGTATGGTGGCAGAGAATTAATAGTATATCTCTGAAAGCACTCTGATTGTAACCACAATTAGATTTATATCTTTTTTTAATTTAAATTTATTTATTTTAACTGGAGGCTAATTACTTTACAATATTGTATTGGTTCTGACACACATCAACATGAATCTGCCATGGGTGTACACGTGTTCCCCATCCTGAACCCCCCTCCCACCTCTGTCCCCATACCATCCCTCCGGGTCATCCCAGTGCACCAGCCCTAAGGATCCTGTATCGAACCTGGATTGGCAATTTGCTTCATATATGATATTATACATGTTTCCATGCCATTCCCCCAAGTCATCCCACCCTCTCCCTCTCCCACAGAGTCCAAAAGACTGTTCTATACATCTGTGTCTCTTTTGCTGTCTCGCATATAGGGTCATTGTTACAATCTTTCTAAATTCCATATATATGCGTTAGTATACTGTACTGATGTTTTTCCTTCTGGCTTACTTCACTCTGTATAATAGGCTCCAGTTTCATCCACCTCATTAGAACTGATTCAAATGTATTCTTTTTAATGGCTGAGTAATACTCCATTGTGTGTATGTACCACAGCTCTTTTATCCATTCATCTGCTGATGGACATCTAGGTTGCTTCCATGTCCTGGCTGTTATAAACAGTGCTGCGATGAACACTGGGGTACACATGTCTCTTTCAATTATGGTTTCCTCGCTGTGTATGACCAGTAGTGGGATTGCTGGGTCATAAGGCAGTTCTATTTCCAGTTTTTTAAGGAACCTCCACATGGTTCTCCATGGTGGCTGTATTAGTTTGCATTCCCACCAACAGTGTAAGAGGGTTCCCTTTTCTCCACACCCTCTCCAGCATTTATTGCTTGTAGACTTTTGGATAGCAGCCATTATGACTGGCATGAAATGGTACCTCATTGTGGTTTTGAGTTGCATTTCTCTGATAATGAGTGATGTTGAGCATCTTTTCATGTGTTTGTTAGCCATCTGTATGTCTTCTTTGGAGAAATGTCTGTTTAGTTCTTTGGCCCACTTTTTGATTGGGTCGTTTATTTTTCTGGAATTGAGCTGCAGGAGTTGCTTGTATATTTTTGAGATTAGTTCTTTGTCAGTTGCTTCATTTGCTATCATTTTCTCCCATTCTGAAGGCTCTCTTTTCAGCTTGCTTAGAGTTTCCTTTTTTGTGCAGAAGCTTTCAATTTTAATTAGGTCCCATTTGTTTATTTTTGCTTTTATTTCCACTATCCTGGGAGGTGGGTCATAGAGGATCCTGCTGTGATTTATGTCGGATAGTGTTTTGCCTATGTTCTCCTTTAGGAGTTTTATAGTTTCTGGTCTTACATTTAGATCTTTAATCCATTTTGAGTTTATTTTTGTGCATGGTGTTAGAAAGTGTTCTACTTTCATTCTTTTACAAGTGGTCGACCAGTTTTCCCAGCACCACTTGTTAAAGAGATTCTTTTCTCCACTGTATATTTTTGCCTCCTTTGTCAAAGATAAGGTGGCCATAGGTGCGTGGATTTATCTCTGGGCTTTGTATTTTGTTCCATTGATCTATATTTCTGTCTTTGTGCCAGTACCATACTGTCTTGATGACTGTGGCTTTGTAGTAGAGCCTGAAGTCAGGCAGGTTGACTCCTCCAGTTCCATTCTTACTTCTCAAGATTGCTTTGGCTATTTGAGTTTTTTTTTTTTATTTCCATACAAATTGTGAAATTATTTGTTCTAGCTCTGTGAAAAATACTGTTGGTAGCTTGATAGGGATTGCATTGAATCTATAGATTGTTTTGGGTAGTATACTCATTTTTCTGATCCATGAACATGGTATATTTCTCCATCTATTAGTGTCTCCATCTATTAGTGTCCTCTTTGATTTCTTTCACCAGTGTTTTATAGTTTTCTATATATAGGTCTTTAATTTCTTTAGGTTGATATATTCCTAAGTATTTTATTCTTTTAGTTGCAATGGTGAATGGAATTGTTTCCTTAATTTCTCTATTTTCTCATTATTAGTGTATAGGCATGCAAGGGATTTCTGTGTGTTGATTTTATATCCTGCAACTTTACTATATTCATTGATTAGCTCTAGTAATTTTCTGGTGGAGTCTTTAGGGTTTCCTATGTAGAGGATCATGTCATCTCCGAACAGTGAGAGATTTACTTCTTCTTTTCCAATCTGGATTCCTTTTATTTCTTTCTCTGCTCTGATTGCTGTGGCCAAAACTTCCAAAACTATGTTGAATAGTAGTGGTGAGAGTGGGCACCCTTGTCTTGTTCCTGACTTTAGAGGAAATGCTTTCAGTTTTTCACCATTGAGGATAATGTTTGCTGTGGGTTTGTCATATATAGCTTTTATTAAGTTAAGGTATGTTCCTTCTATTCCTGCTTTCTGGGGAGATTTTATCATAAATGGATGTTGAATTTTGTCAAAGGCTTTCTCTGCATCTATTGAGATGATCATATGGCTTTTATTTTTCAATTTGTTAATATGGTGTATTACATTGATTGATGTGCAGATATTGAAGAATTCCTGCATCCCTGGGATAAAGCCCATTTGGTCATGGTGTATGATCTTTTTAATATGCTGTTGGATTCTGATTACTAGAGTTTTGTTAAGGATTTTTGCATCTATGTTCATCAGTGATACTGGCCTATAGTTTTCTTTTTTTGTGGCATCTTTGTCAGGTTTTGGTATTAGGGTGATGGTGGCCTCATAGAATGAGTTTGGAAGTTTACC